>NC_046184.1:109931886-111131886 GCF_011004875.1 Balearica regulorum gibbericeps | reverse complement strand
GTTTTTCTGTTGTTCTTGTTATATATAAAAATAAAAATTTTCTCCTCATTGCACAGCCTCCCCTGTCTTTGCTCTGCCTAATAGGACATTCAAACCTTTCACTAACTGCAACTTGAAAATAACAGGGCTCAAATGAGCTAGTCAACAAAATAATTCTGCATCTCTACAAAGTTCTAGCACCTGTCATTGTGAGAAAAAACCTGAATCTGCTCTCTTATGCAAGATATTGAATATGACATGTGCTACAAGAGCCTCTTTTATCTTCATTTACTACCAGCATTTTCATGTCAAGCTCAACAGGACAAAAGGTATATTTTTGTATATTCTAAGATCAAAATATAGAAAAAAAAAAGTCTTACATACACTAAAATTGCAGTTTGCATTGCAAAACTTTTCTGCTGGTATAGTTGATCTAAAATTTAGGAAAAAAGTTCTACAGCAAGCTTAAAGAATTAAATACACTGTGGGTTTAAACTGTTTATAGCAAACTGTTCATATTTTACTTGCAAAGTTTGCCAAAAAAAACAAAGGCAAAACACGAACATAAAATTGTTATGACTTGGTTCAAACAGTCTGCAAACAAAAAAGACAAAGAATTTGAAAATGTCTGTGAGGAAGAAGATTATAATTAATTCACCCCTCTAAACTGTGATTTTGCACTTTGCTCTAGATGATAATTTTTGCACTCTCAGGTTCCTTAAATAAGTTAAGGCATTTTTCTTTCTAGTGATACTTTTTCTAGTCAGCATCTCAGATGTTATTCCAACAGTTCAAGACAGGTTTCTTGTAGGGCTTTTAGGGGGGTCATTGTTCTGCTTTTTACAAGAGCAAAACAGAGGCTTAAATATCTAATAATATAACCCTTTACTGAAAATTACCTGTAACTGACCATAATTTCATCAGGTAACTTCATCATCCGGTGATCTGGCATGTTTTGATTTGAAGAATCAGCTAAGTGATTTTGTCTACATAAAATCCCTCCTAGAACTGTTTTTTTTTTCCTCCTCTCTCAGTACTTTTAACAGCCTGAATATTTTAGATACAAGATGTACAGTACTTCCCTTTCATTCGAGTTGTTCCTGCCTTTTAACTAGCTGTTAACTAGTCAAGAAACAATGAACTGTATTTGTTACAGCTGACACATTCAGAAGTTAATCGCTGACATAGATTTGGCAGCTATCCCAGTACGGGAAAAAAAGAATGTATGGATTAAAGCTACTTTGCATTCTGGTCAGAAACACACACTCGCAACATGACAACAAACTTTGCACTCAAAGAAATGCCTCTTTTAAAAGGCTGCATTAAAGACTGGAGATTAAATAAAACATCTTGTTTACTGAAGTGATAGATTTGGTCTGTAAAAATCACTCCAGAGTAGAAAAATCAAGGTACACATTACATGCAACAAATCATAACTTCTAATAAAATTGTAACTGTTATTGTCAAGCAGCTTATTTAAGGATGAGGAAAAAAACAAAACTATTTTCATCTACATAACAAAAAAGATACTTTTTACTAAGATATCCACATAATTTTCAATGTGGATACACAAACTTATAAGCATTTACAGGTTTTATGTTTCAAAAAAATATAATGAATCTCATTGGAGAAGATGCTAATTAAATACCAGAGAAATTAAAATATATATATATATAAAAGATCCAATTGAATAGAGAAATACAGAATATTCTCAAAAGTTAAAGATTAAAGTGTTCTTATAACTCCAATCAAGTTGCACTACCTTTCTGTATAGAGTTACTCTGGTGGTAAATGCTATCAGTAGAAATCATAATTTAACTTGTTTGGGTTACTATAAGTTATACTTTTCTTCATTGCAGTAGCCCCTACAGAAAAGAAAAAACACCTTGTTCTTTTTAGCCCCATGGAACCCAGGAGAGGAGTAGTACATCTCGGACCACTAATGGACCTCTACAGAGCCACTCATGCTATCACCATGGCTGCAGGTAGGGAAACTTCTCAAAACATTCCTTTCAGTACCTAAATGTGAGTACACTGAACAAAATCCAACCACTAGAAAAGTTAAATAGAAGTTATGTTATTGACTCCAAAGAAACAACTATGTGTGTGTGTATATATATATCTTTCCATTTGGAAGGCGCATCATCATTTCTCTAAGTCATCTGGGGAAGAAGTATGAATATTCATAGCTACTCAGAAAGAGGTGGTGATTGATTTTATGAATTTATGAAGTGTAATTGGTTTAAAATATGTCATTTCAACAGCCCTTACGTATAGGTTTAAAGCTTCTGCTGAAATGTTGAGTCTCAAGCTCTCTACATTGTCAATGGTTAAAACACAGAAGTTCTGCTGTATTAAAATACATCCAGTTATACACAAGTTACCTTTACACAAGTACAGCTGCACTCTCAGTACTTCTTTTTACAATCCCCTTCTTGTTCTTCCACTATTTTTTCCAAGTCTTTGAGACCTGACTTTAAATAAATTATGCTGCTGTTTATACAGCTAATCCAATTTGCAGCAATAGATAACCTCTTATGTGTATAAACAATGCAGGAAACACATAAAATTTGCCCCTCTAATTACTCTTTTCTCTCATTTATGCTAGAGGATCAGGGACTGCGTGTTCCAAACAGCATTTCAGAGCCCTCTCAATTTTTACTGTGTGGATTAAAGAATCTACAGAGGTTGTACCAGCATTTGGCACCCTGTAAAATGCTTGTTCAAAACACTAGTACAAATAACATTATTGCCTATTTTTATGTTAACATAAAAATGGAATTTGTATCATTATTTTACTATTTCTATATTGCAAATATTAATGACCAACAATTAATTTAGCTTTTTTATACTAGTATTTCCATGTGTTTGAGAATCAGACAGCTATGTAACACTATCCCACTTCTAAATAAAAGGAAACAAAACTCAGGAAGACAAGAGTAGATTTATCTTCATTCCAAAAATAGATACACAAACCCAAGACTACAGATATCCAGTCTGGCAATTTTAGTAAATGGAGTTTGCAAGAAAGAAGAAAAAAAGTTTGGTCAGATTCTGAGCCTATCAATATTGACAGCATGATTCTCACACAATTTCATCTACTTAACGTCTTACCAGTCCAATATTCACAACCAGCCTCAAACAACAAAACAGCCTGTTTCACCATGGAAAGAAAACAATTTGGTTATTCGCTTTCATTCTTCAAAGAGATAAATGATGACAGCTATTATTTCAAAACTAAAACAAAAAGTAATTTCTGATGCAGTGTCAGAATAGCAAGTGGGGAACATAAACCAAAACAAAACCAAATACAGATCTTAGAGTCTGTAGGGTGTTTTTTTTTGGTTTTGTATTGAGAGTTGGGGTTTTTTTGTTTTTTCCCCCCTCTCCCAATTTAGTTTCTCACCAAAAAAGCACATTTCCAGTTTGTTTCCTTCTTAAAAAAAAAAAAAAAAAAACACAACCAAAAAAACCCACCACACTGAGCATTCCATCTGCTAATCTGCAGATTTAAATGAGGATTTCTGAGGCTATTCCTTAGGATCCTAAAGGAATGCCAAATCATCACACCCACCAAACACTCTAGCCTCAGATAAAGCCTGTTTAAGACAGAGCTGCTGGAATCAGCGTGCACACCCCTAAAGAACAAGAGTGAAATCTATTTACAATCACTGTGTATTTTCATGTCAGTTTTGACTCCATATCTTGTAAAATAAAAGCAGGGTGACTGTTAAAGCACTGGAATGAAATCAGGATAGCTGGTTCAATTCTTGATTCACAAAGGACTTTCTGTCTGATCTTGATCAAGTTTCTTTGTTTCCTTTCACACCAATAAAATGGAGACTCTTGGTACAATTAAGGAAAAAACATCCATAAGGGCATGACTTCTCTAATTTTGTAAATAAATACTTCATGTTCACATCCTGGCTTTAATGCAAAAAGAGAAACAAATTTTAGCAAAACCAAGGCAGCAGAATTCAAGTAATTCTGTTTCACAGACTATGACAGAACTAAAACAAAACCCAACATATTGAGTAAGGATTACTGGCTAAAATGCAACAGTAATATCTTCCTTTTCTTTCTGGTGCCTGAATTACTTGATTCAGAGTATACTTTGGGCAATATTAACAGGTAAAATTCCTGAGGCACAAATAAAGTTATTTGTATTAAGTCACAAAGCTTCACAATGGGAGAACTCAGGTTTCCTGCCTGCTAGCAATATTCTAACAAGAAAACTATAATCTTTCATACTTCTTCATGAAATCGTTCTTCTCTGTTTAAATGGATATCTATTCTATTGTCCAGAAATGGTTAGTATTCAGTCTGTCAGATCTACCTCTGATTTTATTTGTATGAAGAACAAAAGTATACAGTTTGATTGAAGATAAAGTAATGACTTAAATTTAAAACATTTTTCAAGTATTACTGATTTATTATAGCTGGGATTTCCTTTCTCACTAGTAGCTCATGTCCTCTCAGTTATACCAGTTTGAATGTGCTACTGGACTGTCTTCCAAAAGGATACTGTTTGACTGCTACTTCATGAATATAAACTGCATGGGCACTCTCAGAACAAGGTGCCACATTAAGTGCTCCTAGTAAAATTAGGATAGAGGTCAGTGTAGCTTCCTAGAACTTACGGAATAACATCGAGTGTCTGAAAAGATGGTTCAACTTTTAGGGTACCACCCTAAAGACTCGGGAGTCTGAATCAAATTTATTGCTCTGTGTGATGTCTCTTCTACTTAGGTCATATATGCACAGCTGTGGGCCAAGCTAACTGTGCCTATGACAGCAGCTGCAGAAACGTGCATAAGCATGACGCAGAGATGCCTTAACTCGGCTTAAGTCTGGAAACAATACACACATATCAACATGGTCACCTATGGCAAATGAAACTATTTAGAGTCAGAAGTCCTACGCCAGTTCTCCTGTTCCTGACAGAGGTGGGCATTCTGTGCCACGAGGACAACACTGTGCCATTCAGATTCACTGGTTTAGGTTGTCTTCAACTTCAGGATCTTTGCACCGTCCTGTCTTTATCTTGCCACGGGCATGTACACACAATCTTTGGCAGGAAGATGCATGCTCTGCGTTGGCCAGATGCAACCTAATGGCAATTTGTGCATCTGTAATTACCACAACACTATGCTAATGTTAATAAGCCGTAACAACAGTTTGTTCAAGCACCGTCACAGGAATGGAAGTTTCAGTTTTTGATTTGGAGCTAGTTTGTCTTCAGTTAACTGGGAGCCTGTGTAAGGAGAACTTACATCTGCCTAGCAGAGAACAAGTGGACATACGTGCTAACTTAATTCCCTACTTTTCCAAAGGTGAGCCTGGAGGTGTCGTATTACTACATTTCAACATATTGAGGAATTCCTCAATATACATTGATACTGGCTGTCATACATGTTCCAAAGACAAGTATACACAAGCAATTTTAGACTTCATGAATAATACTGAACAGATAATTATGGAAAACACATTATTTAGTGGAGAACCTTATGGAAAAAAAGAAAGTGGTCTTCACTTCTCTGATCTGCAGAAGCTATTTCTAAAGTAAAAAAAAAGTCTCCGCCCTCATTTAGCCTTCTTTGGCTTCTCTCTTCAGGCTACAAAGACGCCATTTGTGTCAGTTATGATAATAGATTTCATTACGTGAATATCATATATATATATGACATTGAACGGACAGATCATGTACTTTTTAAGATGACAGATACTGTACTCTGGTAACAAAAAAGTGACTTGTTGCCTGTGAGTACCATCATCAATCATGTACTTCACTTTTCAGCTGAATCATTCCTTTTTATCGCCAGGTTGTAAACTGACCATTTGCATTACCAAATGTAAGATGTTGGAACCAAAAGTTTTAACAGAACAATATTTACCTCCCTAACATCATACCTCAAATATTCTGTTTAGATGATGCAGTTACATTGCACAATGCAAGTGAATGGTAACACTGCTAGAGGAGAGAAATTCTGCCAAATGGATGTAGGGCAAAGCTCAGCGTTAACTCAGTGAATCTTTGAGGAGGTTAACTGTTTCCACTCATTTTACTACTTTAAGACAGGACCCCAAAAGTATTTTTATAGCATAAAGACTGAAAAACTGAAACAATTTTTAATGCCATTAAGAATTAAGCCTTACACAAAGATATTTCATGAACAATTAAACTCAGACTGCTAATACAAATGTTTGTTTTGTATAAAAATGTTTACTATGAAGAGTAGGGTTTGCTTCCCTGTACATGTTTTTCCCCTTAACAACAGCTTGAAGAGCTTATATTCTCATTTTTGCTGGCTTAGTAATTATTTGTCATAGACATATGCAGCTATTTTTAGGTTTGAATTTCAGAAAAACCTCAGGTAACAGAATTTTAAGATATTACTTTTTAAACTTAAGTGATAATTCAAGCAAAATAAACTTGGAACACATATTTACAGATGTGGCTACAGTTCAAATGGAAATATGAACCCCACAGCTATTTTAGTTTTTTATGAAACTAATGAACACTTGTGAGAATGCCCAAATTACCTCTTCTCAATATTATAAAACCTCATGATAGCCTATTTGCAATAGAGAAGTGATCAAGGTTTCCCAAGAGTTTGCATTGGGTAAAAAGAATAGAATCAGATGTTAAAAGAAAATGACAAAAGTGTGTCATGATTTCTACAAACATGGCTCTTACAAGTGTTCACTCTATCTCCAGGAAACAGTCCAATTGACCTTTGTTCAATCTTCAGTGTTCTTATGACAAAAAACAGAACTTGGCACTAAACACAAAAGGCCTGTCATGCAGAAGATATCTCTAAGTAAGGTTTGTCTTCCAGTCTTAAGAATAAAATCTTTCAGAACCATTATGTGAAACTTTGTGTGATGCTTTAAAACACACGTAGACTATGAAAACAGAATTTTATTTTTTGACACTCCATCCCCCAAAAAAATATTACAGACCAGAAAATAAACAAAAAACCCAAAACCAAACACCACAACAACCAGGGAGAGGAGCGTCACTTCTTTGAGAAAAACATGCACCTACAATAAACATTAGGTGCTCCTTCCTTCCCGCTGCTGGAGTTTTCCCTCCTCCTCCCCCCCCCATTACAACACTGATTTTTCTGATCAGATGTCCACAAATGTAGTTAAGAAATTCATTATGCCATTTTCATAGGTACAAATAGAACATCACTGCAGAAACAGATTGTTCTATAGGTTGACAGATAGAGAAGTTACTTCTTTAATACCTGCAGGTCACTTGGAATAGATTCAGTGTGGTTATGGACAGAAAGGTTTTCTGCAGGGCTAACTTTCATTGCCTTGTATGTAAACGGAAACTATCTGGAAACCTTTCAGGACTGTGTTCAGTGGGCTTCATAGTCTGGAAAATAATTGCAAACACATTTAAGGTGCATTAAAGCAATAGTAACATTCACTAATCAAAATTTTTTTAAAAAATCAGGTAAGATTTCTTTAGAATAGATTTTACAATATTTACATGTTAATAAAGTCATCGTCTTTTAATTTTTCAGTCCACCGAATGGCTACAATTGTCTTTCCTGGTTTAAAATAGGCACAGAACAACAGATACCAGAACTCTATCTAACAGCAAAATGATTTTTCCATTGAAAAGGAATATTTCTTGTTTTTGTTTAGATGGGGTTGCTTGTTTTTTTTTAAATGAGATCCTGAGAAGCTAAAAATGCTAAATACATGACTCATAGGAAAGTGTATTTCTTTTTATCAAGGTTTTCACAGGGAACTATAGTTTTCCCAGTCAGATCTCCTCTTACATATAGCAGACAAAGTATGTATTTGGGCAGGGGGGCACCAACAAAAAACCCACACCAAAAAAAATCCAAAACCCCAGCTATCAGAGTGTGGCATGTAAAGAGCTGCACAGAATGAAGCAGGTGTGGCTCCTGAGCTTTTAAAGCACATCTAGGAATCCTTTAATTTGTACTAATGTTTGCAAATGATACAGAAAAAGTGAATATAAAAATCAAAATTATTTTTAAAATTAGCAGTGTGTAAGACAATCATGCACTCATAATTGAAACCCACTATCACGACATTAGAAAAACTTCTGTAAATTTCTAAGAATGGTAGACTTGGAGTAAGTCTACCATGAGTTTAGGAGAACTGTATAGAAAACATCATCCATGAAAAAGTTCTTAAACCCAGCAACATAAATTCTGTATGCACACAGCTTGTATAATCCAAAGACATTCATAGAAGTGTAATGCAAAGGTGCAGGGGAGGATTATTTCAACTAAATGCTAAAAGCTGTTGAACCCAATGTGTGGAACTGCCATAAACTGGCACAAATCCATTTAACATCTGATCACTCAGACAGTACGCTTGCAGACCTCCAGGCACGACCTGAATACTGAACATCTAAGGAACAATTTTGACTAGTGTCACAAAGCCACAGACCAAAACAAACAAGTAAATCAAAACTCTCAAACACACAAACAAAACTGAACGATGAATTTTAATACTGAATGGTAAACTCTCCAACACAGCTATGACCTGGACTGCAACAACTTTGTGACATGCAATGATTATTTGCCAAAGCTCAACTTTCTCATATGTTCCCAGAGGGAGAAAATGAAATCAGTAGCTTACAATACTTACAGTATGTCTTTGGTTTTATTATCAAAAAAGAAAAGTATCCTTTTTGTCTTACGCATTATCTTGACTAGAACCTGGCACACCAGAACATCCCTTCAGTTCGTTCTTCTGTGCTGTTGGATTAGCCCCACACTTTTTCAGCACTACTTTATAAACATGCTCACTACTTAGATATACATAAAGTTAGAGCTTGATTTTCTATTCTTTACTCAATCAAAATTCCCACATACTCACATGGGAGTTATACAACTCCTGAAAGCTTCAATCAAACCCTGAAAGCTGCAATCAGTACAACCCCCGAAACAGTACTCTTGGCACACAAGTCTCCCATTGACTTCAGTGGGAGTTCCATGGCTGCAGGGTGTGCACAATTCTGTCAGCAGAACTCATCTCGCATAACATGATTTTCTTAAAATAAACTATATCAGCTAGAGATAGATATAGCATTTATATTATGCCACAGAGAGTCTTCATTGGAAAAAGTCAGCAGTTGTTTTTTCATAAATCTAAAGTTAAGGTATTATTCCCTAAACACAGAAAGCACAGGAGTACATGAATTATTGCATTATGTATTACTGATGACAATGCCCAGTTGGGTATAATTCATCTTACATTTCAAATCCCAAATAAGACTTATAAAATTAGAATTCCAGAACAAAAAGCAAACCTTATATTGCGAAATATGAATGTCTGATACAAAATCATTCAGGTTATTAGCAGAAACCACAATGTTTCAGTGCTGTGCAATTTTATCTTTGTAATTCTCTATTACTGTTATATACACAACTAAATCATTTAAGGCTGCATTTTCTAAGAACAGCTTTCTTTCACTGTTAGAGAGATGTATGTGAGAAAAAGTTTTCAGACGTTAAAACAATGGAGAAGAGTTTTTGACACTTAAGGATCTGATTTTTTTCATATTTTCCCAGAAACAACTGTAGAGAACAATTTTTTTTTTTTATTTTTTAAACGTACAGACAATATCTAGGGACACCTGGAAAATTTGCAACAGGTACCAAAGAAACTCTGGCAATTCTTATTGCATTAAGTAGTAATATCTGCTGGGTAACACCTATTAATGGATAAGAAACACTCTTACAATTATATTTTCCAGAAAGTATCATTCAGCAATTTGAAAATTATTTTCCCCCTGTATCTTGAGAACATTTATATGAAGAATGCCTTAGAAGCACATCATTTGAAGTGATCTCCTGGGACATTCTGGGGACCCATTAAACATAATCCTTTCATAAATTAATAAAGAACCATCTTAAGAATAACCATACTTCTTCCCTCTCGCTCTTATAATGCTCCAGAGTCATTGCTTTTTTGGCCAGAAATTAATTTTCATCCTGAAGAGGTTTTTTTGTAACTGGTTTATATCCACTTATTCCTATATCATGCTTTCCTTTCAAGTACCTCTGTGCTCTCTATGTGTTCATCCCTGGGAGTCATCTTCCTAGCAATCAAATCTCTCTTAGCGTTCACTTTACCAGGGTAACTGCTCAAACGCTTTTAGCCCCCACCCCCTTGTAAGGCAGAACTTGCAACACTGATTACAGAGGAAAAAAAAAAAGAGATACTTATGAACAAGGAGGGGTTTTTTACAATTGGCCTGATGCAGATCAGCTTAAAATTCAAGTACTTCATATTACCATTTGTTAAATTAAGATAACCATTAGGAAAATAAATACTAAAAAAAAAATAGGAAAGAAACACCAAACAAAACAAAAAATGTTATTAGATTGCTGGAAAGTTCATGCATATAACACGTAGTTCTGATACCCTCACATGAGAGATGGGCAGCTTCTCTATAGTACATACAATTATGAATGTCATGGAAGAGTTGCAAGTACTGGAATAATACAAATTCCTTACTCAACACAGCAACTAAGGGATTGAACACTATTTTTTTCAGGCTTCTTTCACCATTTTTTCCTCTTGTTAAGTTGTTGACACAGTGTACTAAGTAGATCAAAGTATCAACAGGTTTAAGAACAAATTCATGCAACAAAGACCTGCCAAGATTATTAAGGAAGATCACATAGGTATAACCCGACGTATCCCTGAATGTTGGGTGCACTGACAGAAGTATCACACTGTTCGTGCTCTGTACTCTTCTTGTTTCTTTACAACTCTTGCCTCGAATCTTTGTCGGATTGAGGTCACTGGAGTACACTGATCTTTGTTCTGATCCAGTAAGCATGCTAGTTTATGAGAATAGGATGTTCAAGAACTTATAAAACTAATGCTATATTATGTTATTCCTGTTAAATGTACTGAAGAACAGTTAACACATTCCACTTTTCTATCCTTTCCTCCAAACCCTCGATCTTTAGTTTATTTTGCTTTGACTAATTAAGATAACATAATGACATAATATTGACATAATAACATTGCAGTTCTGATTACATCTTTCCTGTTATAATAAAGAAGAAAACTCATTTTGTGTGATCAGCACAGAAAGCTATTCATAGTGAGAGACAGAATTACCTCTCCTTATGCATTTATGTCTATCTGTGGCACATGCCAGAAGGGCCTCCATACGCTGCTCTATGTGTCTCCCTTTTTAAATGCTTTATTATTTTAAGTATGGACCTGACTTCATACAAGTTAAATTCAGCTGCGGTACAAAGGTCTACGCAGTTAATGGGTTTGAAATTGCTTGCAGCTTGACTGAATATGGTGCAATGTGTTCTAGTAGTAAGAAAATTGGTAGCAATGATTTTGGTTTTAAACTGAATTCGTGGTACATTCCCAATGGCACCACTTGGGCAAAGTGATGAGCACAGCAACTTCTTGTATGAATTTCATATATGAATTGCAAGTACGATTTTCAGCTTACAGCTAGTCAAACAAGTCAAACAACTGGTATTGTTACCTAGGCTACAACTGCAATGTAAATAACCAGTTTAATATTAGCTAACTGGAAAGGTCATTTTGAAAAGGGACATTTTCATTCATACCCTAATAAGTTATTCATATGCTAGAAGTATATTACGTATTACTTTGAATTTTGCTGAATTATGATGTTATTTATCAAACTTTGTCTGCTGTTTAGCAATACTATTCAGGTAATTAGAATTAAAAAAACCCAGTGTATCCTTCTAAAATCACAAAAAAAAATTTAAGTAGTAGGAAAAATATAACTGGACAAAAGAGAAAAAGAGTCAATTCTACTCCTGTCTTCTTCATTTGTTCTGGGAAAGAGCCACTACATCTTAAATAAACATCAATTAACATGTCAATGTCTTTATGGAAAGCTAGTTCTTGAAGAACTCATATAGTACTTGGATAAGAAGAAATTTATCTCAGTAATGCTAGGAAGGACCAATGAAGAAGCTGACTAAACCCCCACAGTACTTAATGTTGCTTCCCAAGTTTATCCGGATGTTGTCCACCCACAAACTATTTCAGACAGGATTATACTTAGATCACAGAAACTGGTGGCAAATGAGAACCTTGGTTAGCAGATCTCCAGGCTTACCAAAATTATTTGTTCAAATAGATTTTTAAAAGACTTGATCTCTTCATCCTATTTGCAGTGCTCCTTATGTATCATATTAAGGAACAGATGAAATCGAAGAACTGCTTTTTTTTATTTTCTAAAAGGAGCAGAACACAGGTAAAACATTTCAGAACGTACTTAGGTTTGGTTTTCAAATGGTAATAGTGTTCTTAAATAGGCAGAAACCACATAATTAATTTTTAATTGATACATTTCACCATCTACCTCCTTCCCAAATTAACTTGAGACAGTAAAATAATTGCTTTTAAAGAATTAGTCCTGTTTCTCATGCAAAGACAAACTTTAGTCAATGGAAGTTTTCCTCTGACTAGAATCAGTAGAGTTTGGCCACAATGCTCGTAGTCATCTTCATATTTAGTAACTACATTATAAATATCTCATTCTGTACTAGATTTTCCTTTATATTTGTAGTTCAAGCCACTACTCCCATGTCACGTCATTAATGATCTAGGTTTTGATGCATGGATACAAACAGAGAAGTCTTCTGTTAATCAGAATTTCCTAAATCATAACAGCAGCATAAATGGATAGTATTGTCCCATTTCATGTCAATTCAAAAATGAAAGCCATTTACTTCCTACCATTTTAAGAGATGACTTCACATACTCCACAGCTCCAAAACCCACAGAAGTCAACTGACTTTTGCTCAGTGTGGCAGCCTCTGGATTAGTGCAACAAACAGTGCTTCCGTGGAGCTACTCAAATGCAGGTTATTCAAAGGCTTCAGGGTTCTGTTAAACAGTGTTTTCTAAAAAGTAGACTCATGTATGCATGTGTACTCTTTGTTTCCTTTCCACATAATTTTTTCAGTAACTTTTAAATGGATCTCTTTTTCACTACAAAAAGATTTTAATATCATAAACTGTCCCCACAAATAGCTACAGTCAGATAATTGACTCTTCCTGTTTATGTTCTTTTTTTATTCCTTTAACTTTTATTGCTTTCATTCAGTAAAGTAAGAGGTAGATTCTGAGCTAATCTACAGCAGAGCAAATCAGAAAATGTCTTCTCTAATTAATGGTATCATCAGTCAAATGATAACTAATATAAAAATTTAGCCATGTATTTTGAAGATACTCCATTCAAGATGTTATAGCGTAACACAAGACATTTGAAGAGTATATTGCTATTTTAAATTAACTCTTTCCATTTTCCTGATATCCTTTAAAAAATATCAAAATCCATACAATCACAGTATTAAAAGAAACTGAGCTACAGAGGCAATAAAAAGATTTTGTGACAGAATGCAGAATTATGTTACTGAAGCTGGACATCCTCAGATTCTTGAAGTAACAGCAAACAGTGCTCTGAATGTTTTATTTAATATTCAAAATTATTCTGAGTTTTAAACTAGTTACCAAAAATGTAATAATTTTACTCAAATACCTAAACTTGAAAGCAGTTAAATACACTAAGGAGAAAAGAGGGAGGGAATAGGACATAATTACTAGGTCAGAATTAGGTCATGATTAATTGATTAGGTCAAAACAGCAAGTGATAAGATATATTAGATAGCAGTAGGCCTTGATCTAGCCTAACAGACTCCAATGAGCCTTCAGATTTGAATACGTTAGGATATCCTTAAGTTGTCTCTCACGTCTCTCCCATTTCTAAATTTCAAGAGATATCAAAAATAAAATTAAAATGACCTGTGACATGTAAAACCTCAGCATATGCTTCATCAAGTACACTCCCTTATTTTATAAAACAAATGTATGCACTAAAAAAACAAACAAAAAACCCAAAAAAACATCTGGCATGAATTAGTTGGTATAAACTGTTTAAAATATGAATACCAGTTATCATCCAGATTCTTTATCTAGAGAAGTTTATGTCTTACTCTCAATAATGGATTTTCAACTCACTGCCACAAATTACCATGTAGTTAAAACACGTGTTTCCCAAAATGTCATATTAGCTTGACTCAATTGTGCTGAAATCAAATGGCATATGCTGAAAGTAACTGGGGGATTACTGGACTAAATTGGAAGAAAATCAGTAAGTAAACACGAATCACTTTGGGAAAGGTGCCTCAAAGAAAAGGTCAATGAAAGGGCAAACAAATACAGTATTTGTTCTCAAAATACTTGTTAAAAAAAAAATAAGGCCGTGGAAGGCAAATCATACATAAATTGGTCATAACACTCCAATAACATTCCCATAAATAAAAATAATTAGTTACCTAAATAAATACATGAATTGTTCTGCAAGACAAAAAGTCAGTCAAAATGATGTTATTCAACCTCTTAGAAAAGATTTTAAAGCTTTACCTCTATGATTTTATCTTCTGTACATTTCATGACTTAGAGCCACTGCAAATGATAAAAATACCTCTAACTCCATTTTGAATAGGAGTGCGTGAAACAAAACTGCGTATTTCTCAACCATCCATTCTTAACTCAGTCTTTTAGAATACCTCATCAGTCAAGGTTTATTTTCAGGCAGATATTTTGATTCTCATCTTCACTTGAAGAGGAGTTACATAGACTAAAACTGCAAATCAAACATTACTTTTTGTCTGATTTTTTTTTTTTGAAGGGTGAAAAGGAGAAGGTAGTAGATGTATTTTGTAGTTGTATAAATCAACTGGTAGGATAAAACAATGGTTAGCTGAAATCTCAGGATATGTTTCAGATTTTGGCATACAACTGGAGTAAAATATTAGTTCCACTTAATCCAGTAGCCAAACTCATTGATTTAAGAAGTTCCAAATTTCATGGATCCCCTATGCAAAAAGCAGAAAGAAGCAAGATTCTAGACAGTGACTGCACTGTGGTACGTAAGACATACACACTGGCATCTGTTTTGGGGGATGTTCCTCACTAGTAAACAGTCCCTTATAAGCACTTGTAAGGAGATACTCCTTAGGAAAAACAAAAACAAACTCAGTATCAAAGCAGTGAAAAGAGAAAGCTTTAGACACAATGACTGAACAAGTACTCACCCCTATGAATCTCCTGGATGAGTGTAAAATAGATTAAATTCTACAAACAAAACATTTTCTAACATTAACAAAAAATTTGCTAACCTAAAGAAATGTGTATTATGTAGTGTGATAAAAGAAATAGGATTTTGCAATCTGGGAAGATGTCCATTTCTCCACTTTGAGGTGGTGTCCCCAGACACTAGCAAAAACCAATGAAGCCTCCTCTTCTGAGTGTTGTATTACTACATATGTAAAAAACCCAGATTTATAGAGCAGAGCAGGCTATTTTGTTGGTTTAGGGGGTGTGTGGGGAGGGGGGTAGATTTTGTTTTGTTTTTTATTAAAGCAAAGCTAATTAAATTTGGGGGGTTTGCTCCGGATGAATTGTGTGGACAGCTTTGAAAGGTTAAGAAAAAAATCCTTTTGTTTTAGCATAATAGCATTGCCAGTTAAACTCCTCCCTTGTGATGAAATTAGTAGAGGGAATATTTGGTGCTGGTAGATAATTATGACATTCATGGCTCTCAACTTAAGGGGTTGGGGGAGGGGGCTGCTGTCTGCTACTTGTTTTCAAACTGCTCTGATTTTCTGAAATGGAACAAATACATCACAGTTCCCTCTCCCCGGTTTAAAGACCAGCAATTCACAAAGAAAAAGCTTCAGTCTCTTTTCATAAAAATCTACTGCAGCTATATTAGCAATATAAATCCTCAACCTAAGATTTTCAATATTTCCAAAGCAAATGATCCAAATCTAGTTGCTAGCTTTTTCTTAACCATCCATACTCTTCTCTAATATATATTAAAAAAGTCATAATCATCATTTAATACTCAGATAAAACTAGTTTTCTTAAAAACAAACAAAAAAATCCTCAAACACACCACAACCTTCAGTTGATGATCTAAGTGTTCCCCATCATTGCATTCCCAAAAGAAGATATATCCCAAGAGTTTTTGGAATAGCCTCTCAAATTCTTTGAAACACTTCAAGAAATTCTCAAGATTACTTCAAGGAGGTGTCAAAAAATAAAAAATGCACAATAAATCTCTCACCATGATGATGCTTATTAGAATTTTAAAAACAATCATTGTAGAATTTTCCTCTCCCCTAGCAACCTAAATGGGAATATTTTCCATATGAGGATGTTTTCCTACTCCCATTTACTAGCCCCTGCTGTGGATTGAGGCTGCAAGTTCCTGTTATTTCTACAGCCAGTTCAAAAATCTTACTCTTTGCCCCTGCCAATACAATTAACTACCATTATAAAAAAAAGCTTTTTTTTTTTTTAATTGAGACTAATAACAACTTATTATCAGTGTGAAATTTATCCAGTTTTCCTCCTCTTCTTTCCATCTCCCCCTCATACCTACCCCCCTATAATTTTTAAAACCCAGCTTAATAGCATCTAGTATTTCACTCCATTATTTATGTCTTGACATTTGTGATAGTAAGATACCAAAACTGTGTAATCCTCCTACGCTGCAGTAATCACACTTCACAAACTAGCTTTCTACCATTCCTCCGTTAGAGGAACCACAGACCACATCTCTATACACATTACACCTAGGCAGATCAATGCAAAGCCTGAAGGAAGCTTTCTCATTCTCCTCCTCTGCCATCCCAGTGCTGGCTATGCTGAAAAGCCTCCGGACTGTTTCTGAACCGCTGCTCATCGGGAAACCTCCAGAGCTCATCCCAAGGAGGCAAGAGCACGGAAACATTGCTATATAAATTGAGAGCATCTAATGGCTCTTTGCTACTTATCACCGAGACAAAACGACTGCATGGTATGAGGTTTAGCGATAAATGCACTGAGAGACTTTCGGAGCGGCAGACTTAATACCTCAAGGCATAACGCCCCCCTCCCACCCCTTTTTCAAGTGCAACAGATCTCACTACCCCCTCACAAGACACCATGTAGCGTCCGGGTGAGAGATTCAGTCCCGGCGCTCCAGAGCGCGGGTGCCTGCACTTACCGGCCCGTCGGCGCGCCCCCTCGGTGCCCACAGCGGGGGCGGCGGGGGGCGGCGGGGAGGCGAAGCCGCCCCCGTCCCGGCGCGGGGCAGTACCCGAGCGCCGGCGGCTGCCGCCGTGGAGCTCTGCCGCCCCCTGCTGCAAGGCGACGGCACCAGGGGCCGAGGGCCGATCCCCACCGCTCTCGCGCCTCCACTGACACCCAGGTCGGGGCTTTTTTTTTCCCCCCCTCTCCTCTAAAACCCCCTTAAGAAGGGCCCGAGCGCGGGCCCCCGCCCATGCCCTCAGGTGCAGGCAATGTAAGGCGCTCAAGCGTCTCGCAGCGGGCATCCCACAGGAGGCACAGGCGGCCCAGCAGCCCGGTTCGGCCCCAAATGAACGCCACAAACTTGCCCGAACAGTTTCGAAACGCCGCAATTATCCCTCACCGAGGGGCACCCCCCGCCCTGTCACACCGCGCACGAACGCGCTCCCGGCGGCCCTTCCCCTCCCCGTCTCCTAAAGTAGCACAAATCCTCAAGCAATCACATCGGTGACATCCAAAATAAAAAAATAAATAAATAAAAATTTCAACACCCACCTCACCAAAAAAAAAAAAAACCACCAAAAAACCCAACAACCACAAAACAAAAACCAAACAACCAAAACCCAGCCACACCACAATACCCAAGTCCGTATCTTACGAAGTGCTGTATGTATATACGCACATACATATGCAAAAGGCGAACAGTGCCCAGAGGCGCAACCCAGCACGCCCCGTCTCCGCGCACACACACACACACACACACACCTGCCTCCGCGGCGTTATTTCATTTCGGAAAGTCTCTGCATCCGCGCACACGCCCGCGGCCGTGTGTGTGTCCGTCCCCCTCCCCTCCGCAGCCACCCCCCAGCCGGGGGGCTCGGTGTCCCCGCAAAGCGAGAGGAACGGTCTTCGGAATAGGAGAAGCCCCGACAGGCAGACTTGAGGTCAGATTTCGCACTGGCTCTACCGGCAGCACTTCTCCCTGGTCCTAGAAATGAAGCCCACGTTGCCTTCCCCTCAAGCAGACGCATATTCTAAAGCACGATCTCTGGCAGATACATATTTTTTTTTTTTAATCGCTTGATCTCCCTCCCACATTTATCGCCCCAAAAAAAGGCAAAACCCCATGGAAAGCAGCTAAGTGCACTTAGCAGCTTCTAGCTTTTCTTTCTTTTTCCTCATAAATGATACCTCTCCCCACCTTGAATACTTAAGAAAAAAAAAAGGGAGGGGAGGGCGATGAAGCAAGTTTTAGGTCCTTTTTAATTTGGTTCCAGGATGATACATTGCTTTATTTTTGTTCCATTTCTTATCCGGTTACGTGTTAACCTGAGCGAGCAGACAGTATAGGTAAGAATAATAATTAAATAATAAAAAAAAAAGGCAGCCCCGCTCCTACCTTGCCCGCTACTGAGGAGCAATCCGAGCAGGTAGAGAGGCAGGAGGCTCATGTTCAGGAGCTGGCGCCGGTGGACAGTTCCAAGTTGGAGGTGCTCGAGCAGCCCAGGCAAAACCCCGCTGCCGTCCGCGCCCGCCCGCGCAGCCCCGCACCCGCGGAGCGCCGCTCGCCAAGTGACTGCCAGCGCCTCCCCGTGCCGCACTATATCAGGGAGGCAGCGGCCGCCGCGCAGGAGGCGGGCACACGGCGGCCCGCGCGGATCCCTCCGCGCCACACGCACTACCGCACCACCGACGAGCGGCAGGGCCGGAAAAATTCTTCCGCTGCTCCGAGAGGCGGCCGCCGGCTCGAAGCCTCCCTCCCTCCCCGCCCACCGGCAGCCCCCCCCCCCCCCCGAGGGGGGGAGGCAACTCCTCCGCCTCGCCACCGCGGGCCCTCGGAGCCTGCTTCCTTCCCCCCCCCCCCCCCCCCCCCCCCCCCGGTCTACTGAGGGGAGACAGCCTAAAGGGAGAGGCGGCGGCTTGACTGAGGAGCCCATCGGGAAGCCCCAGCCGGGAGCGGAGACCGGCGTCTCGGCCCCGCGCGCGAGGTGGGGCGCACCACGGGGGCTGGCGCGGCTCTGGTACCCCCTGCCCCCACCCCGGCAGCGCCCTGCCTCGCGGCGGCGTCGCCCTCAACGGCTGCCCGCGGGGCTTCTGTTAGCGGGCGGCGGGCGCGTGCCGCCCGCGGCTGCGAGGCGCCTGTGGGCAGAAGCGGTCGGCCCGGGGAGCGGAGCGGAGGGGGCCGGGGCCGCGCGGGGACCCCGCTCCTCCCGCGTGCCGTAACGTGCGGCAGCGGGACAGCCGCGGGCCTCCCGCACGGGTGCGTCCGCAGCGAAGCGCCTTGGGTCTATGGGGGTTCACTGAGCTGCGTAGGAGCTGACTTGCCTTGACTTCTGGTATTGGTACAGAGGGGAGAGAATACCGCTGCCATTTACGACTGCGTGACACAAAACCGATAAAAAAAAATTAAAAAATTGCTTACCTTTTTGATGCCTCGGTGCTGTCTCACTGAGGATCTTGCTTTGTAATGAAAAAACCTGCCCTAAAGTAAAGAGGTGAAATTTTCCCAGCTTGACTTTGAGGAGGTGGGGTTTTTGGGGGGTTGGTTTGGGGGGGTTTTTTTGTGCTAATTAAGCCATGGTCTCCAAAGCAGCTTATATAAATTTGTCACCACCTGTATGATACATGGAAGGAGATAGAAGTGGATTTATATTCATGTGAAGCAGCAGTCATAATAGTTAATAAAAGATTAATCCAAATTAACACATCCCTAATAATTTTTCCCAACCCTTTTTTTTTTTTTGCCCTTTTCAAGAGGATTTGGGTTTTGGGGAGGAGGAGGGAGACAGGAAATCCCTTTGCAGAAAACTAATACAAATGACCTGATCGGTATCTTCAGCTTGACTCTTGCTGCACAGTAGTCTTACAAAGTTATGACATATAGGGGGAAGAAACTATGCAGCCAGATCTTGCTGGGATCGACAAGTTACATGATAAAACTGGAAGGCTTTCCTCAGATGATGTTTTAGGACACTTGGGAACACGTACAGAAATGCTGGTAGAGGGGAGAGTGAGAGCTTTTGTGCCGTTGGTTCATCAATCTACGGCACATAAATCAGAACCTTATTGCTCAACTACACACCACGTGACCCTGCTCTTGAAACTGAAGATTTTTGTAACCTAGTATAGAATGAACAGATTCATTTCCATGTGTATTTAAGTGAGCTTGGAACTGTTAATTCCTCATACGGTTTTGGAAATCCAAAATATGGCAGCTTCAGCAAAGCCTTTTAGGTGAGAACTGGGTTTATATTTAGGAGCCATTCTGCTCCCGAATGTCGGGAGAGATGCCTAACTGCGGAAACTTTTGGCTGGGCCCTTTAGTGCAGGTTCAGGAAAGCACAACAAAAAGAAGCGTTTTGGTGAAGGAGTTGTCCCAGGTTAAGAAGGTTCCATCAACCCCCATTACCCAATTACAGAAATAGACATCATTAATAGATTAATACAGAAAGGTGATGAAAACAAATACTAGATTAGAAACCTTAAAAGAAAAAGAAACTTAAATCTTACTGGGCAAAAAGCAAGAAACCCTCACTATGAGATGGATTGGATGCCAAATTTGTCAAATTTATCCTTGATTTTAATGTGTTTCAATCATTACCACCCAGCAAAAGTGGAATAAATAGAGAAAATAAAACCAGTATTAATAAATAAACCCAAATAACTTGCACACATACCTTAACATCTATTATAGTCTGTTTTGAATAGGCAAAAGTAGTACAGAAGCAGCTTGATCTGCAGAGGTGATCAGGTGCAAGGATTGAAATCCCGTACAGCAGATGCCCCACCAAGACACAGTACAGAAGCAAGTAGAAGTCTCTGCCCCATGAGAACTAAACATAATAGAAAGAATGCTACTTTCCCAAGTTTGCATATTTTAAACCCTAAATATGAGAATTTCACCAGTGTCAGATCTGAGTGGCCCGTTCTTGCTCCTTTGAAATGGGAGGAGGATGCTTTGCTTCCAAACTGGATTCCTTGTCTTGACAAGTCTGCTGAATTACTTGTCTGCAGCAGCGAACAGAGCCCACCAGGTGGGCTGTCCACACCATATTGCGACAGGATTTAGAGAAATCTGGCTTTCGTCTAGCTTCTCACGGAAGAGAGGAACACGCTCTTCGCCTCTCTGAAGCAATGGAGTAAAACAACAAAAGATGGATATAAAACTCAAAGATAATCACATTCTTGTAGTACTGCTGTAAAATACAGAGACCTCACTGAAGGAGGAGGCAGCAGCTGTTTTTTCTGTCAGTAGACATGTAGCTCCAAGTACTTTGTTACATATACCACCTAAAAGGTGTACGCACAGATCCTGAGACCGTGCAGTGCAAGGATGGAGAGGAGAGGACAAAGTACATAAGCATGCAGGGCTTCATTGTTTCTGCTGCTTACGGAACAACTCATTTGTTACAGAAGAATTATCTAAAAAAGTGTATCATAGTGAACCACAACAGCATATCACACTGAGGTCATGCAAACAGAGATTAGAAAGATGCAGAAAAAGCTCTCAGCTTTTCTGCATCCAGAGCTATATGACTCTTGGTGTTTGTGACCATACATTAAATGAAACAAAATATGAGCATTTCAAAGTGCTGTAAAGCACTAATCGGTATCAGTAAGAACACACCTGTACTATTTGCCATTCTTTGGCTAATAGCATTTTTCTTCAGAGAGTGCACTGTTTATGGGCGGGGGGGGGGGGGGGGGAGGAAGACTGACATGGAGTTTAATGGCTGTACTTAAGACTATGGAATTAGAAAACATGATTTCTGGATAATATCACATGCATAACAAACACACTGGCAGAAAACAAACACATTTTCATGCTATGTAAATTTAAAAATAAGACCAGAAATAAACTACAGTGAGCATTATCCCATGTGAACGGCCAAGAGGTGCAACATCAAGAAGCATAATAGTCATTCTGCCAGGGCAGTTATTCCAATGGTGGGGAAATAACTTTGATAGATTCTCAAAGCAATTAAAATGGAACTCCAGTGACTGAAAAGACTTGCTGGAAAATTCTTAGGGGAAAAGAAGGGAAAATATTACCTAATATTACATACATGTTTGATTAGTACCTTCGATCTTTAGGGATACCATACTCAGAATCTAAGTGGATGTATCTGTAAGTTCCCTGTCTTTTATCTGACACGCAGCAGCCTCCGGCTTTCACAACTGTGCTGTCATATGCGGCTTTTGTCCTACAAAGTTTTACTACCTGTGAAGTTAGCAAAAAGATAGGAAAAATTAATTTTCCCCATGTTACTTATTTTGCTCAGTGGGATTGTTTATACAGTAGCCTATCAGTTGGTATGAATAAAAGTGGCAAAATTAGGCTCTGGCAGCAGAGCCATTTAAGCTGTCATCACTTCAGTTTCCAAGAACTGAGGATCTGTAAACTTGCTGTGACTGAACTTGTTTGTCAAGAAACATCTCCATGGTGTTTTTGCAAGGATTACTTTATTTTTAAATGATTGATGATTGCATGTTCAATGCAAATGTAATTAAATACAGAAACTTAAATCTTCATGATGATTTCATAATGGATATTTATACTGAAATACATGTTTCCCTGTGGACACCCAAGTTGCTAAGAGATCCAGCTGGATTTGCTTACTTGTCTTACATAAACTGAAATGTTAAGGAAGCACCTTAAAATTAGCTGAGAATTTTAGGGGAACGTACGATAATGGCACAGTTAGAAAGAAAGCACAGAGAGATCATATGTCTAGAAATAATTAGTGAAGAGTTGTAAGGAAATTGGCACGTCCTAGAGCAATTATCAAATATTTTTGGGGACAGGAAAGGAGAGAGAAAAGGAAAAGAGAAAAGACAAAATACCCTTTCTCGCAAACCACTGGGTATGTTGCACTTGTAGGAAAATGCCTTCTGCAGACAGGGTAATTTTCAGAGGTGCTCATGAACCAAATTGCTGATCATCTCCAAAGTGAGTAATTATCCCAAATAGGATGCTTTCCTATGAACACTGAAAACACAATTAAAGTGGCACTAAGATAAATTATACAACAGTGAACAACAGCATTATTGTGGTGAGGAAATGATGCACAATAAACAAAAGACAGTTTCATAAATGTTTGCACCACTGTTATGTTTCAAGTTCTTAACATTTTATAGAGACTTTCATAAAGATCTAAAATTACTATCATTTTGGATTAACATTTTATGAGAAAGTCAGAAACATTGTTTCCATTCTGTTTCAAGTCACTTTAAATAAAGAACTCTCCTTTCTGTTAGAGAAACTTAAAACAATCTTGAAATTATTCAGATACTAAGAAGAGACTCATGGATTTTGTATAGGGAGGATAATTTCCTGTATCATTTCTGGAACTGAATAATGACAAGGGCATGTGTAAAATAATTTTGTCCAGGTAAGGACAACTGCTTAATTTTTGAAGATAGCAAGGTTGCTTGAAGTACAGTGTGCTAATTTGATTACAATGTAAAACATTGTGCTGACAAAAGAAATCAATAAGCTGAATTTATATGTCTGAAAGAAGCATTGTACACTTCTGTGTCTAGTGCAGCAAAATTAGCATTTGAGAGATGAGAAAAGGTAACTCCTCTGAACTCTAGAGACAGATTTTCATATCTTCCAGGTTTACCGCGTTTCGAGACGTGTGACTCTATTCCTTTTCTCAGTCACTCAAAAAACATGAACTCTCTACAGTTATTATCCCATCAGTATCAGCTTCAGATACTTGGGCAGGATTACGGACACATTGATTATTTTACCTGAGAATGAAACTGCCAATGCTAAGGTGCTCCAGCTGGCTTAAATATAACTGCCTACATATTCAGCTACATGGCAGTTGTGTACTTTACCTCTTTTATGGGCTGCTTGTGAACACACACCACCCCACATTTTTTCATGCTAGCACGCTAGCACTCCTTTCCTATTCGTTAGCAATAGTTTATTTTGTACAATTACCAGAGCAAAGATTCTTTTTTAAAAAAAAAAAAATCTGGGAATATTTTGGATGCTACCAAACAATGTTTCATAAATCACATTTCCTTAGCTCATTGGAACTGTCACCTTCATGCCTGACAGGTGTAAACACCTGCTTTTGCTTAGTGAAGTCCCATCAGCCATTTGTTACCATCTCTTAGGTAAAAGTTATTCCTCCATGAACTGTATTACCAGATCATGCAAGTACTAATATCTGGTTTAGCACAATATCAGTTCAGTTAATTGGAGGGAACTTCAAGAATATTTTATTACTGCAGCACTGAAGAAGAGAGAATGAGATTTGCTGGCCTTAGCCAAGGTGTGCAGAAGTTATTTCGGCATGTGGAATAGCAAAGAATGGTTGCTACATGGTGAGAATTTGAAGAGCAGTTGTTTTTAAAGTGGTTGTGTGTGCAAAACACAGACCTTTCTCAGCTGCTGTTCTGTAACTGTGAAACTTGTTCCCTGAAGTGCTTTGAATCATGATGAATTTCAGAGACATTCAGAACAAAATGGAAATCACACTTATTCAGCCATCCATGCTTTCATTAACAGCAAAGACTAAAAACATACAAAACCCCAGACCAAAGAAAGGTTATCTATAGAATGGAAAATTAGACATAAAGTGAAAATTAGAAAGTTTATGGATACCTTTGTGTTACAGTTGTATATCGTGATGCTAAATGTGCTGCACATTTTAAGCACTGCCCAGGTTAGAGTATCTGGGATTCAGAGACATCCGACCACCCTGATCCACAAAACTGTCCCAGTTTTCATTGGAACTGGGTAATTGTTGACTTATATGTGGTACAAGTGAGCTAGGAGGTATGATGGCTGATATGCGGGATGTCAACAGTCAGTGGAAACTTCATGAAGAACTTAGAAACAGGTCTTTATTTGTATACATAAATAAAATTGGAGGAAAGGGAACACATTTAATTTTGAATATATTGATTTCTCCAAGTGATAAAAGAAATGTGTCCACATCTCCAATTCTCAATGTGGAGGAAAGATTCAGTTGTGAATTCAGGAAGAGATTATCAATTAAACAATGACAGAAAATTCAAAAGAATGTGGATTTTAAATCCAGACTGTTATAAAGACATGTGATCTAAACCCAATAGTTTATACCAACACTTACCTGTTAATTTAATTTTAGACACACAAATTCAGAAGTTCTTATTTGTGAGAAGACATCTGCTCCTTTACTGAGATATTCTGAGCTCGTGGCATGTTCTAGCATCTTGATACAGCAAGCAGTTTCAAAGGTTAGCCATGTCAGTTACACAACATTTTCTTTCATTAGTTTTAAATTTGATGAGTTTTGAAAGATAAGAGTGCTCCATTTGGTTTCTCTAGATGCTGTATTATAAAAATAAACACCCTCCTATATCTTTTCTAAATGAGGTGATCCCAGTTTATTCATTATCTCATCTGCTTTTCTTCCTGTCTTTCTAATACGTTCTTCATTATCCTTCAATGTCTGTTAGACTTTTAGTAAGGTAAGGAAATAAGCACAGTACTACAGATGGGAATGAACTCTTGATAGTGAATTATTTTTACACCCACAGACAGTGGGATTTTTTAACAGCAACTGACTCCATCAACCTTTCAACTCACTTCCAAGCCGGCTTGCAATACTGCAAATATCTTCCATAATTTTTTTTAAAAAATTGTCTTTATGGAAAAATTTTAAATAAATTTCCAAGATCCTTAAGTAGAACAGGCAACTCCTTTTTCATTGCTTTCTTGTTCAGATTTTCAATGTAAATAATGAATGCTTTCTAATAAATAACCATTTGAGTTGGCAAATGTCAGGGTGTTATGACATTTGTCTTAAAAATGGGGGGAAATCTTGTATTGTTAAGTAAATCTATGTTATCCAAAGTACACAGACACATAAACTAGGATTTTGCTTTGGAGATACATAATTTTCCAGAGTTTATTTCAACCATTCAATTTTTTTTTTTTTTTTTTTTTTTTTTATAACCATATTAACAGAGTGTGGTATGTCAAGAACAATAGTTATGGCACAGTACATCTTGTAGGGCATTAAAAATTCTCTGGGCAAAGAAAAACTCACATGGAAAGATATTTAACGTAAAATAGGGAAGCAAACAACCAATGGTACACAGATATGTTGGTGAGAATCGTTCTGAAATTAAATGTGTCTAAAGTAGTAATGGGTTTATAATGCATTTGCTTATGCCTTTTTACGATTAATTTCTTCTGTTTAGATGTAGCTACAATTAAATAACAAGGAGTGAAAAATGAATTTTGAAAGAGAATTTTTACACCAGCTTTAACAGAGTTAAAATTTGAATGCATTTTTTAAATTACATGAATAATTAATTTAATATATTGGTTTGGGAGGGGTTGTATTTGGGAATTTTATCACACAAGGAAACGTGTTCCATAGAGCTATGTGTAACAAGCTGAAAACCTGAGAAAAATCTAGCTGGGAAATAAACTTTAAAATATATGAAGGCCTAAATTTTCCTGACTGTTTTATGTGAGCAGACCTCAACCTTCTCAGAGCCTGACTGGCCCTGTGAAAGCATAAAGATCTCTTTCTACTGAAATACTTGTAAAATAATAAGGACCTCAAAGATCTAGTTTCCAGGTGTTTCAGTTCCTGTTTTCAGGTACACATGATGTCTATGCATATATTCAGGCTCTTTAAACTTGGACTATTCAACAGTGATAGTTTATTTATGCCTCAGAACAGCTGGAAGCACAGTAAATGAGATTGGTACTCAGAATTAAGCTCAGGTCATCCTTCTGGCAATGTCTCCCGTAATTTAGACCCAACATTTAACAATATTTTAAAAATTAAAAGAAACCTCTCTTACAACTTCATATGTAGAAGCCTCTGAGTTCTAGATACATTCTTTGAAAACAAAAAGTATGTTTTAAAATCTCACAGTTGCCACAGATAAAGTATGATGCTGCAGAATATTTACATTACTGCAGAAGAAGCAAGATCGTCGGGGAAAACAAGCTAAGAAATCCTTTTTTGTAACAACTGTGCCAATAACACTGATGAAATCATCAGTTATGTTTTTGACAAGCAAGAGAAATCTATGTACTGTATATATTGGTGTGCTGACTTGTACTTCATAGGAAAAAGAAAGGGTGGAGGGTTGGGAAGGATCAATATTTGTCAGAAAGAGAATTAGAAAGGGAAAATATTATATAAAGGATTAATAAAAATTATTTTAAAAAATACTTTTCATGAGGATTTCCTGTTTGTTTAATTTGGCAACTCATCAGAACATAACCAAAACCTGTAGAAAGAATTCAAAACTGGTTTAGGACTGGATTATTCCCTCTACTTGCAGAAATATAGGGGATCAAGACCCATTGAAGGCATAGAAATAAAGAGTAGTACCTCCATGGCAATGTCTGCTTTGGACCCAGGTTACTTACTGAAATAAAAATATTTTTTTGACTTAAGACTATCCGTGTTGGCAGAAAAGGTCATAAAGGATCATACACGAAGTTTTCATCAAAGTTTCCTTTGCAGAAGAAAGAAATTAGAAACTTATAGCCGAGGCAAAGAAGACAACTCGGCACAGAAGGCCCTGGGGGTCCTGGTGGACACCAAGCTGACCTGGAGCCAGCAACGAGCCCTCACGGCAAAGGTGACCAGTAACCTCCTGGGCTACATTATTGCAGAGCGTTTCCAGCAGATCAAGGGAGGTGATCCTTCCCTCTGCGCAGCCATGGCGAGACACGTTTGGAGTGCTGGGTCCAGTGCTGGGTTCCCCAGTACAAGAGAGGCAGAGATGTACTGGAGTGAGTCCAGTGCAGGGCTACAGGGATGATTAAGGGCTTGGAGCATCTGAGATATGAGGGGAGGCTGAGAGAGCTGGGAGTATTCAGCCTGGAACCAAGAAATTTTGGGGGGATTTTTTCAGTGTGTAAAAATATATGATGGAGGACAGGAAAGAAGGTGGAGATGGACTCTTCTCAGTGGTGTCCAGTGACAGGGCAAGAGACAATGGGCACAAACTGAAATATAGGAAACACCATTTAAAATTAAGATAAATCTCTTACTTTGAGGATGGATTCCTGGAGAGGTTGTTGAGTCTCTGTCCTTGGAGATACTTGGAACCACACTGGACACAGTCCTGGTCAACCTGCTCTGGCTGACCCTGCTTGATCAGAGGTGTTGGACTAGAGGATCTCAAGAGGTGCCTTCCTGCCTCAGCCCTTCTGTGATTCTATGACTCTGTCATACGATTCCCAAGCTGCAAGAGGAAGAATTATTTAAATCTTTCTGTAGTATTTTCCTTTGACATATATTCTCTTGACATCCTGGTCATCTTGGGAATATTTCCTGCTATTGAGTGACTTCTATGATGCCACAGGTAGCAGCCTTGGAGGGTATTAAGAGGTGTTAATTGTTTTTCATTTACATTAATTGCCAACTAAATCTCCGCTTAAAAATGTTTAAGAACAAGAAACATGAAAGTATTTCTTCCCTTGTTTCTTCTTAATAGCATCCTTGTTGTGAAATTCCAAGCAGTTATAAATAATGATCAAAATGAACTCTTGAGTTGCATTTTATGTGTGTGATGAATTATAATAGTAGTAGTAGTAGTAGTAGTAATAATAATAATAATAATAATAATAATATAATGCTTCAGGAAAACTGGCAATTATTAAAAAAATAATAAAGAAGAAGGAATTACTCTTTGATTCAGACAAATCGTGTTAGGAATGTCACTTAAAAAAAACAGTTACCCTTAACAGCTCCAGCTGTCTTTAGCTCCAGTAGTAAATTAATTGTGGGAGAGTCTTATGGAGAATTATGAGATATCAGAACCAGTATCCAGTACTTTTTGTTTGCTCTCATGACACAGGTCTAACCAAAGTAATGGTTCAGCCCATTTTTAGGGTTAGGGCAGTCAGGCTTCTCCTATGTTATATATGCTACTGCACAATAAAATTCTTCTCGAGGTGATTCTTTGATAAGGGCTAATAGATACACTCTGTTTTGACCCTTGATGTCCATATCTCAGTCCATTTTCATTATTTCTATGCATTATTCTTGCATTTTCTCTCTATTTTTTTTTGGTGTTTTTTTTTTTTTTTTTTTTTTTTAATAAAAGCTCTTTAGATGAGTTGTTAATTGTTCTCTTGGTATTTTCCTTTAATATTGTTTATTATAATTTTGTTGCTTTAGCATCCTTTGATACCCATAAAAATATAATTTGCCTGCTATTTGTGATTGCAGTCCATGTTTGCTCTTTATTTTTATATTTCTGCAGATCATGTTTTCGCCAGAGTTTCATGTTAGCTGGGTACTCAAAATATTTTTCTGCCCCAAGTTATCATCCACAGTGCTAACATGGCTACTGAACTGGCGCATGCACTTTTAAAAAACTTTCAGATGGCCTGAGGATGCAAGAAGTGTGTGCTTACTCTCCTTTACAAAAACAGACAGGCGGCTCACTGAACTAACATGTACAGAAGATGGCACGGTGATGCACAGTACGGCTCTAGTTCACATGTTGGGGTAGATCTGTAGTATAAGAAAACACAAAAAGAATTCTAGAAATCTTAATTGGCCACAATATTAACATTTGTCAAGATATTTTAATAAATATTACAACTGTATTTGCCAAAATCTCATTAACAGTACATATGACTTGAAGCCAAACTTTCTATTTCTCATGTCATTTATTTAAACGGTCTCAAAAATCACAAACTTGACAGCCAGTAATATATTGTACAATGGCACTGAACCTTTCCTGATTATTTTATTGCCCTTGCTTGCAGCGTTTCTACTTGGGAATCAGCTTGATGGAATTATTTTGGATCAGTGTTTTAATTGTGGTCTAAATGGGATTTGGAAATATGGATTTGGATTTTTCTTTCTGTGATCAAGCAAGACCTCCTGTGGTGTCCAATGTGATTTCAGACTTTTTTCCTATTTACAGTGAATAAGATTTGCAGAGCTAAGAGGTGCCTTTTCATAGATAACCCTTTCCACAAAAGTCAACAGAGCAGCCATTCTCTGAGGGCTCCTCAATCCTTAGAAGCCTTTTGAAGGAAAAGAGAGGGAAATTGTTGGAGAATTTGCTTTTGCTTAGGCTTTAACACTCAGAAGGTTTACAATAATGTATTACTGAGACTCCTATGTAAAACAGTGTTTCCCTTTTTGTAATGTACTTATTTTCTGCTCATCTATATGTTTTTTCATTTAAAAAAAAAAAAAAAAAGGTGGGGGTGTGAATCCAAGCAGATAGTCTTTTTTTTTTTACTTTAGCATTGAAAACATTTTATCTAACCAGCTGAAGTGCAAAGTTGTAGATCTATATTTTTATAGCTATACCACTTTAAATACCAAAATGATAGAATTTCTTAAACACTCCATTCCATGATCCATGCACATGCAGCGTTCAAAAAGAGAAAAAATACTAATCTAGAAAAGAGAGTATTTTCACAAAAATATGGAAGTAAATAGAGAGTCAAGGCCTCTGGAAAATTAAGTTTTTATATATGTTCAGAACAGCTGTAATATTTTCACTTAAGAGTCTACAATTCAAGTAAAGCAAGTATTTCACTTCCCTACATGTACTACTCGTTATATGCTGAGAGGCAAATGCCTCTTAAATGACTGAATACAAGTACTTACTGTCTCAGATTTTGAAAACCCTCAGCTGGGAAAAGAGATACGCATCCCCTTGAAGACTAATAGATGTACGTGCTGATGTACGTGTATGTTCACACTTAGGAAGGAGGTACCCTTGAACAGCTAAATAAGGAAATGGATTTTGCCTTTGATTCTAATTGTTGTCAGCCTTTCTACGAGTCTTATTCCTGGAACACAGAGTTCCATAGTCTAGATATGGTTCATCAGAAAGTTCCACTTCATGTATTTTTGATCGTTTCTAGCTTGGACAATGGTGTCATGATTTGCGTGGAATACAATTGCAAATCATGGAAGCAAAAAAATCAATTAGGTTGCAAAGGACATCTGGAGGTCACGTAGTCTTCTTTTTTCTAGTTAAAAAGGGATAGTTTCAGGATTAAATTAAATTACACAGATCTTTATGAAGGCTACAGAAGGACTGCCATTCTCCTGAGTAGCAAATACAAGATAGACGTTTAATGGAATCGTAGTCTATTAAGTAGAGAATCAGTGACAGCTACTGTGCTCTGCATTAGGTGAAAAGCATTTTTGAAGTTTTTGTTGGTTTATTTTTTTATTTTTTTTTTTAAACAGCAGTCCATTTAGAAATGTCTAAAACCATTATTTGGTGTAGGAACATCGGAATTGCCACAGTAGAACAGAAAATGTGTCCGTTTAGTTCTTTATTATTTATGCATCAGTGGCCAACTCAATGGCTCAAAAAACCTCCAAACCAGCAGTAGATAGTCTGGTATAAGTCTAATACTTTCCAAAAGCAATAGCTGATAGTTGCAAATATTCTTGTCCACATGAAAGATTCATTCATTTAAAAAAATCTCTTTAAGTTTCCATCTTTAGCAAAGCTTTATGACAAATAGTTTGACAAAGTTGTATAAGAAAGTATTTTCTTTTTTCATTCTGCATTTGCATATGTCTTATTCACATATAAATGGTATCATGATATGATTTACACTGCCTTCATCATAATGTATATATTAAGCAATGCAAGGACAATATATTTTTCTCTTCTCTGAAAGTATTGTGGCAGTAAATTGATCTATGAAAAATGAAAGGTATGCTTAATGACAAAATAGTCAGATCTAAACCAAACAGCATTATGTTAAGTAAGGCTGATTACTTAGAGGGTATCTGGAGGAGCAATAATCTGAGAAACAAGACGACCAAGCACTCCAGAGTTCTGGTCAAAGAAGAAATTGCAACCTTCTGTCCCTTTGACTGCCATAAGAAAGGCTAGAATACAGATCAGTGTCCCCAGTTTCAAATATCATAAGGTCAGATAGTCTGTTATGGTCTGTTTCTGATTTCATATACTATACCAGAAGAACATTGGGTGCTACATCTGCTGAAAAGCAAAGAAAAAAGAAGCTCACAGGACCTCTGTGCATTCATATCCACATTCATATCCACAGAGAGGAATTCTTGAGAAATAAAGATATTTTGACTGTATCTTCAACTGGATCAAACTTGACATATTTGAGGTAATGGTATATTTTTATCAGTCTGTTTCTATTTATTATTTTCCCATAATTTTAAGTCTTTAAATTGATTTCTGTCTTCATCTGTAAGTTTCTGATTCTTGCTGTTGTTCTAAAACTATGATTTTCTTTGTCTCTTACATAAGGATAGATCCTTTTTTTGTGATCAGTTGTTGGTACATTTATGAATGAGTTCTCCAATGATACAAAGATCTACCATTACAGCAAATTACTTTTTTCCAACTATACAAAAAGAGTCTGTTTTTTTCAAAATGCAACTAACTCCTAGCCAGTGTATTTTTTAATTCTTTAAAGGAGGAAAAAGTTTTTTATAGCTAACAAATTAAAGGGGGAAAAATAACTTATTAGCAAATGTTTTATATTGGATTAGCTTTATCCCAAAAATTACTTAAGAATGATATTTCACTTAAAAAGATATGAAAATGAAATAAAGAGTTTATTTCAATTAACAATATTAATTAGAGGCCTTACACCTGTAAAAAGTTTGTAACACACACATTGGCCAAAAAACTTATGATTGGACTATGGAAGAGCTGGAAGCCTCCGTTTTGTTTTAGGTGACAAAAAGGGCAGTGTACCCACCATTCATGAGGAAATAGCAACCCAACATAATTTCAGTGCTTGTGTCTGACTCAGCAAATGGCCCTTTAACCTACTGAGATTTGTGCAAATGGGTGCTTATCTAGGTTCCCAGAATGCTAATTAATTTCAAGTGAAAAGATGAAGTTTTGAATTAAAAAGTTGACACAATTGTGCAATGAACAGGTTTGGGAAAATTCTGTATGTATGTGGTGGGCTGTAATTTGTACTTTACTACCTTTCTGCTGAGGAATACTCTAATAAAGAACAAAAGAGGTTCTTTTTGCTTCAACTTCCAGCCTAAAGACTGTGGTTATATTTGCAAGTAGAGTTTTTATTCTCTGAAATGAAAGAAACAAGAAAAAAAACATAAAATAAGCCATTAAAACCAAATTCTTCTGTTTGTTGTCTGGCCTGCTCATCAAGAACTGCATGCCCTGTAATTGAAGTTAATTATCCACACCAATACACATGTGAGTAACTCTACTGCTGTACTATATTCCTCTAATCCAAGAGATTAATAAAACATAAAGCAATAAATTCAATCAAATCCCAGATTACTAGCGGTGAGAAGTAGAAAAAGAAGCTGCTACAAGATGCTTGGTCTTAAACTCCTGAATAAGAAAAGTGGACCTGTGGCTGCTGGGGTCATTTTCAAGAAGGTACCCTGGTCATTCAGTGCAACTTTGTTTTCCATCACACATAATTTTTCAGCCTGTTTTAAGGGCACTCTTCAATTATCAGTTATAGGAATGATCTGTTGAATTCCTTGAACTGTGTGCTGAATGTTTATTTCTTAGAATTATCTTAGGCTTCAACACACAAACAAAACAGGTGGTTGCCAAAGGCATGAAAATATTAAAAGCAGCAAAGTGTATACTGACTGTTTGAAAGAGAAACTGCACTCCACGAAGATCACATTTTCTTTAATTTCTTCTTGGCAGTAAAAATCTGAACTGAAGTTGGTTTGAGAAAAAGTGGGTAGAATAGTGAGAGGAAGAAAAGACATGTTTAAATATGCTTTTGTGTTTTTTGTTACAGGACAGAATGATTCATTTTGAGTAGCATATCAATATTTCATTAGACAGAGGAAACACAATTTTTAACATTTAGTAGAAACAAGCTATATTAGCCTATTCCCTCTGTTACTGAAGAATTATCTTTACAGAATACCTGTGCACAGCTGTACAACTACATTTCAATCCTGTAGCTATTCAGCATTGATCTATTTAGGTAGACAGAAATATGCACATATATTTGTGCTTCCATGTGCTTTTATGTGACTGCGGGTACAGGTTTATGTTTAAAAATTATACATAAATACATATTTATATATGTATATGTACATATATAAGAAATAATATATTTATGTCCATGCTTTTTCTCCCTGTTTATACGTGGGCTGCATTCTGGAAGCAGTAAGATGAGTTCTTGTGGATTTATTGGGAAGGGCCTTCTTTGACCAGTTACAAGTTGGAAAAAATTCTGCAGCAGAATTATGCCTATCCTTCAGCACAGCCGCTAATCAGCTACAAGGAGGCTGCTCCTCCTGCTCCTCAGGAACAGAGTGAATTAGTCCTATAGTTTAGAAAGTGATGTAAATTAACTTTGCTGTAGAATATATAAAGTGGAGTATAATGGACTGATGTACAGAGCCTTTAGGGGAACTGGAGGGGCATCTGCCCTAAGAACATTGCAATTACTTCTTCAGATTTTTAGACAGTTTCTCATTAGAGTTCAGGTCACACCTGCAAAATTTTCAAAAATTCATATCGCCTTGGTAGGCACACCTTCTTGTCCACTTCTACGTAGCCCACAACTACGGGGGGGCTGTTTTATTATTTTATAGCATTGGCATAGGAAGGTAATAGTTGGCTTTAGTATCAGACATCTAACTGAAGTATTACCACCGTTCTGTCTTTCTAAGTCTCAAATGGAAGAACACAAATCAAACATTTTTACTAAGACTGGTACACTCTCACTAAAGGAAAAGAGTTTTTCAGGAACAGTTTTGATCAAAGATGCATGTAGAGAAGTTGCTTTTTTTTCTTTTTTTTTTTGACTCAGGAAAGATAACCATAACAGGAGAGACACTGGTGCAAACCAACTGGAAGGGAAGAAAAGGATAATAAGCAGCCAACTGCACCTCCAGCATTTTTTTGCTTCTAATGCTATTTGAGTCTACCAGATATAAAGAGCCATCCTCAAAGAGGCACACTGCAAAAAAAAAAAAAAATCATAATTCAAGAGTAAGAGTTCTCTGTGAAAAGCTAGTCAAGATCGGTGGCCTTGGGGAACATCTGCCCTGGTCTGGCGGGGAATTTGATGGCATGTGATGCTTGCCCAAGAAACAAACTCAGGCAAAATAAGAGAACTTGAACTATTTCTGCAGCAAAGGTCACAATCAGATCTATCCTTAGTGTATAAACTCTATACTAACATTAAAACATAGCTGTGGATTACAGACCTTGCCTGGATTTTGATCTGCTACATTGTTTTTAAGAAAGCTGTTAATAGGTTTAGTGGACAAGAAGAAGACTCTAGCATCTGGAAGAAGTATTGACTCTTTCAGAGTGGACATGATTAAAGATTAATAAGCTCTTTTATCTTTTATATTTCATATTTCTTTTTCTGTTCTATAGGATATTGTATTTTTCCTCTGGCTGTATAGCAGATATTGTTTATTACAATTTGCCTTTCAAGCGTAGGGGAATATTGCAAGCTAGTATAAATGGAAATATGAGGACTAAAAGTGCTGCAACTTCTGTTCTTCTCCTTTTTTCAGCCTTCATATTTAGGTTTTAATGTAACTGCACATGTTTAAGCCTTCACTATACAAGGTTACACCAGTAACAGGTATTATCTGTGTGCAGTTCACATCCTCTGTATGCAACTACAGGTGAGGAGCTACAGTGGGGATACCATAATCATGTGGTGAAGACCTCAGTCCATATTACTTCAGCTGAATCCAGCCATTCGATTAAAAGTTAGAGATGACTATTCAGTTAGATAAGCTGCTAAAATTAGATGACAGCATTTTCTTCTCCTTCTCTTGTCATCTTTTCAGAAGGACTTTGTCTGGAAATGAAAGAGCTGAGTTACAATTTGCTACTCTGATTCATCCTGAAGTAGAGTTGTACTTATGTAGGTTTTGATTAGACTCTTAATGCAGGAAAGTGAAAGTCGCTTCCACAGGGATGACAAAATCAAGCCTTTATGATATTAGCAAATCATAAAGACCTTGGGCCAGGGGTTGCTAGTGTTTTTGGTGTTTTATGTCATGATGTGGCACAGTGAGGCTTTGCTTGTGAGAACTCACACAAACAACAACATAACTTGTTTTCCTCTCCTTTCCCTCACCCTTGCTTCTCCAAAGGAAACACTTTAAAACAATTTTGAGAGAGCAATATTCTTTGCCAAAAGTGAAGGGCAGTTTTCTCAGGCAAATAAAAAACCAAACTGAATTACTGAGAAGACCAGTTCAGATTTGCACAATGCAGTACTTCATGTTTGCTCCCTGTACTATTTTTGATGCAGAGACAGGCATTGTGAACATTAAGAGTGTGGAAGTATGGCTCTCCAAAGACATCACTGAATTGGCAGAAAATAGAATCAGGTTTTATAATTGGGTAGAACTGGCATTTGTGAAAGCATGCAGAGATTGGAAGGATCTTGGGAAAAAACTACATATTGGGTAAAATCTCCATTGCTCAATATCTGACAATAAAGAGAGCAGGGTAGTGATGAAAATTTGTTATAAGACACAGCTCAAGAAGCACAGAATAGCATTACAAAACACTGAACACAGCAATTTAAAAAGAGCTGAAAACAAAAAACCTATATATTACTGCTTGGCTAAAACAAACATATTAGTGTAAGGGTGTCAATTGTATTAATGTTTTAGTAAGGTGGTCTCTACTCAGAAACATTTATATTGGAGACATCATCAAAACAGTTTAAGGGGTAACTAGCTGTACGTCAATCTTACAGAGCTGCATATGCCTACATTAGAAATTTGAAATTTAATTGTCATCATGTAATTAAAAATTCAAATGCAACACATACATGCATAGAAAGGAATACTGTATCAATTATTTTTTGTAGAATTTGATTTTTAAAGTATGCACAATAAACACGATATAGACTCAGAGGAGTATCACCTCTACTAGAGGTGCTGTTATGCTGAATATGAGAAAGGTCACAATATAAAGATCTTGAAACAGCTTTTAAAATATTGTTGTCTTTCTTTTCTGATAGATTTGCATGGTTAAATGGCAACCCTTATAGTAGCCATAGGGACTACTGTCAGTGAATGAACAGGAAATAATAATTATAGAAATACCTTATTTGTGAGAGAAGCATATTGTGATAAACAGAACAGTAAAAAAACCCAAACAACCCACAACCAAACCATCAAACCACGCAAAAAAAACCCCAGGAAACAAGATTACATTTCTTACAGCTTGACTGAGACTTAGTATTTATCTCCAAGAAGTCAGTTGGCTTGCTCCAGTGCCTCAGTTTCCTTTTACTAATATGGAAATAATAGACATATTACTTCTTACAATGTACTGAGAGCTTAACTCATTAGTTATTATAAAGCATATAGGTCTTCACATAAAAGGTATTACTGAAGTGCAAGGGCATTATTATAATATAAAAAGAATAAAGTGTGAAACATAAAACACTTCAAGCACAGAAAAGAATGGGAAGTTTATAGAATGAGGCCAAAGGAATGGAAAAACAATTTTAAGGAAACGTGAAGCCAAGAATGAAATCATATTTCAATGCAGAAATATTAAGGAGAAAGGGAGTCTCCTGGAGTGGGTAAGCCTTTAAAAGACAGTAGGTGTAATTTATTGGTAGAGGTGACTGTCACCATGGGCTATTTACATGAACTTGTTGCTTCAGCATTCTCGAAGGAGGAAAAAAGGCCAAAGAGTGAACTAACAACAGGGAAATACTTATACCAAATCAGCACAAGAGCAAAAAAATGAAGGAGCATAGCATTACATGAGGCAAAAAAAGAACAATTTGAAAAAAGAAACATATCTAAGAAAGACACTAAAATCAACAGGACCCATTATAAAACGGGAGGAAAACCAGTAAGTGAGGTGGTGGGAGCCTTCCCAATCAGAAGTAATAATTGAAAAAACCAAAACAAAATCAACCCACAAACAAAACCAAACATCCATGTCTGGAGTTACATAAAGCAAACAAGATAATACTGAGTAAAGATAAAACAGAGAACGACTAACAGCAATATTGTTTAAGGATTATCTGAATGGTTTCACAAAAGATCTTGGTGACAAATTTAACAGTTATATATGAGCAAATAATACACTGGATTTGTCAGAGAAATTTTGGATACAATGTACAGTCTTAAAAGAAACCTTATGAAATCTCTATTACATGACCACCCAAAGCTGACTTTGTGCAAGGTCGTATGGTACTGCAGGAGATACGTGCAGTTTATAAGGATAAAGAGCTATCTTGAGCAGTAAAGACAAATGGCACAAGTGAGAAGAAGCAGGCAGAAATGGATATATGTGACAAGCGCGATACTGCAAACATTAGTATTGGGTCCTGCTCTTTTCACTGTGCTTGGTGAGAGAATGATGTTCTATTTAGTCACAAAATATAAAAAGGAAGCAAAATGAGGAGCAGCGGAAGACAGGAATTAAAAAACTTTGCAGAGAAGAGCAATTATACTTAAAATAGCCTGAGTAGTAAACCAACTTAAATACAATTGAAATGCTTTTATTGTTGCCCAAAGCTAGTCAGAAAATGTTATTAAAATATAGTTCACCAACAAAAATGAAGAAATAAGTATGAAAATAAAATTTTAATTCCAAATTTTTGGAAAAAAATCATCACCTTCTTTGAGGTTTACAATGGTTTGGAAATGAAACTTTTTCTAGTCGTGAGGACAAAGTAATTTCATGCATGATCAAAAGAAAAAATCAGGACTGAGTATCTAAATAGTAAAAGAAATTGTTATAAAAAGCTAATTTCTTTCAGGACAAGGAACAGTTATTTTATGGGAAATTAGCAGGTGAGTAATGTAACTTTTGTAATAAAAACTGTATTTTGATCCAAAACATTGTGGACATTTTGCTAAGTCAAGACAGTAAGTTGACGATTATTGCAGTTTTGTGGTATCTTGCAAAGATAGAAAGTAAGCATGTCCTTGATCTGTGATAACAACTGATTATGGCAACATTATATTTATTTGTGTAGGTGGAATGAAGAAATGAAGAGCTGGAGAATCTATTAATTTGAAAGTATTTTCCCCTTATCTCCAGTAAATTGGCTTCATAGATTTTTCCTTAATAAGATTATTTGCATTTTGCAAATATTACATAGTTGTAAAAGTATACTGCTCTATATCACAAGTTTCAACCATTGTCATATGAAAGGGGAATAGTAAACATCCTTGTCAGACATTCCATTTTTTATTTTGTCTTTGTCCATTAACAATTTTTGGAATCAGACATAATTTTGGCAAGTTTGAACTATTCTGTAAATAATTTTTTTTCTTCCAGAAATATTTGTAAATTGGATATATATACAATTCGGTGAGGCACTTGGGAGTTAGTCCAGATTTTGTTTTCCTTTAATTTTTGTTGTCCTTTCCACTTTAATAAGAGACCCTGAGAATCCCTTTCTGTCATTACATTGCCATAGAAAAAATACCAGGTCCTGACCTGTTTCTGTGACTACTTTTGAAATATTTCTAATGAAACATGTTAGTGAAGAACTAGAATGAAAATGTAGTTGTGAAGCCACATTGCTGAAGCTTTATAGCATTATCAGTAAGACTTTTAGAATCCAAGGTAGCTTGAACTAGTATGAAGAAGTAAACTACTGACTTTTTAAGTTTTTGTGTAAAAGAGCTAACACCTGAAGTCACCTTTTACATCACATCCAAGCAAGCCATACAGTTCTTTAAAATGCATTGTATCGCTAACAGAGGCAGCCAAAAGATGCAGCAGTTTGTGGAGCAGGGTGCACTGGATGGGGCACGGAAAGGAGGAGCAAGCTCTGCAGTGTCCCCACGTCCCCGCACGCAGCAGTGGTGAGGCCCTGTGGGGCACAGCCCCCAGCACCCCGTACCCCAACTACCCGGCATGTTGGGGGACTTGGCTCAACCCAGCTCCGAGAGAGGATGCAGCTCTGCAGATTTGGGACTGTGGGGACAGCGGGAGGCCTCTCACTGGTCCTGGGGGAGATGCGTCCTTGCCTGCAAGACAAGGTGGTTGCTGGCAGGGGGTCTGCGTCTCCAGGCGGAGGGGCTGCAGGAGGAGGGCAGCAGCCTGCACAGTATCAGGGCTGGCACAGAGGAGATGGACCTCCATCTGAGGTCCATCTTCTTTGAGAATATGCAGGTGCGAGCTGAGCCTCAACCCCCAAGTGTACCCACAGAGGGTTTGGGTTTGGGAGATGGAGGTCCCCTGGCTGCAGAAGCTGGAGGGCTTTAGCACCAGGACAGCTCCAACCCTCCTGGGTTGCAGGTGGGGGCTGGGAGTTTTGTCCAGCAGAGAGCCCGAGGTGGCAGCACAAGGGGATGTGCTGAGGGATTGTGAAGGGAGACCCCTTCTGGAGGGGACAGAGGCCCCCTGCATGCCAGGGGCTTGGAGCTGGGACCTCATGGAGAGGGTGAGGCTCAAACAGCCCTCGTCCAGTTACTCCCACTGCTCTCCCATGTGGGCACCAGCAGTACAGCCAGGTGAGATCTAGAGTATATCAAGTGCAACTGCACGGCTCTAGGGGAAGAGGGTCTAGGGCAAGGGTGGTGTCTCTTTAATTCTGCTGGTGAGACAGAAGGGCTTGAGGAGGAGTGAACAGATCTTGCAGGTTGATGCCTGGGTGCACAGAAGTTTTTGGTGACAAGGTTTTCTCTTATGACCATGGAGCCCTCTTTGGGGATGGAGGACTGAGAGAGATATGGGATCCACCTGACCAAGTGGGGCAAAAGCAAAAGTTGGTAAAGACCAACAGGCTCGCCAACCTGATCAGGAGAGCTTTAAGCTAGAAATTATGAGGGTGGGAGATGAGCACCTGCATTCAAGTGGGGAAGTGGTAGACCAGGCTGAAAAGTGAAAGAAACAAAATGATGTAGAAAAGAGAGACTTTGAAAGCAACAAACCAGGACTGAAAGGGACCCAGTCCAAGCATATGTGAATAAATAAGCGCTGAGGGCCAGCATGGTGGGGGAAGCTCTCATGCCATTTCTGGGAAATTGGCGCAATTGGGTGCCTCTCTGAAGTGCCTGTACGCTCATGGATGGACTGTGGGGAACGAACAGGAGGAATTAGAGGTGCATGTGGAGCTGCAGGGCTACCATCTCATTGGCACGGCAGCAATATGGTGGGAACACAAATGGAGTGTTGCCACAGATGGGTATAGGCCCTTTAAGAAGGATGGGCCAGGGAGGTGAGGAGGGGAAGTTGCCTTTTATGTGAGAGAACAGCAGGGATGCACTGAGCTCTGCCTTGGGAAGAGTGATGAGCCAGCTGAGAGCTGATGGCTCAGGTTTAGAGGGTAGACCAATGTAGGTGACACCATGGTGGGTGTCTGTTTCAGACTGCCTGATAAGGAAGAAGCAGCTGAGGCTTTCTTCAGACAATCTGAAGAAATTTCATGTTCACAGGCCCTAGCCCTCATGGGGATTTTGAACTACCCTGATATCTGCTGGATGGGCAGAGCATAAGCAGTCCAGGAGGTTTCTGGAGTGTATTGATACCTTGAATGGGTTTCTGGAGTACACTGATGCCTTGAACTTCCTGACACAGGTATTCAAGAAATAAAGAGAAACAAGGACTTCTATAGGTGCATCGTCAGGAAAAGGAAGACTAGGGACAATGTGGGTCCCTCTGCTGAATGAGGCAGATTGCTAGTGACAAAAGACATGGAGAAGGCTAAGGTACTGAACTTCTTCATGAATCCCAGGCCCTGAGACTCATGGAAAAGTCTGGAGCAAGGAAAACTTACCATCTGTGAAGAAGGATCAAGTTAGGGAATACTTAAACTGACTGAACATACCCAAGTGTCTCAGACCTATTGGGATGCACCCACAAGTGCTGAAGGAACTAGCCAATGACACTGTGAGGCCACTCGCAATTACCTGTGAAAGACTGTGGTAATCTGGGGAAGTTGCTGAAGACTGGAAGAAAGCAAATATCACCTCTGTCTTCAAGAAGCACAGGGCCAGGGAACTGCAAGCTAGCCAATCTCACCTCAGTCCCCAGGAAGGTGATGGAGTAAATAATCCTGGTAACCATTTCCAAACACACAAAGGACAAGAAGGTGACTGGGAGTAGTCAGCATGGATTTATGAAGGGAAAATCATGCATGACAAACCTGATAAGGTTCTATGATGAGATGACTGGTTTGGTGGATGAGGGGAGAGAAGTGAATGTTATTTATCTTCACCTTAGTAAGGCTTTTGACACCGTCTTCCATAATATCCTCATAGACAAGCTGATGAAGTATGGGCTAGAGAAGTGGACAGCAAGGTGTACTGAAAATTGGCTGTGGCGAGCAGCACAGAGTCAAGCCAGAGGATGATCCCTAGTGATGTACTCCGAGGGCTAATACTGGGCCAACCCTGTTTAACATCTTCATTAACCTGGACGATGGGACAGAGTGCATCCTTGGTGTCATGGTTTAACCAAACCATCAGCTAAAACAACCACATGGATATTTGCTCACTCCCCACCCTCAGTGGGATGGAGAAGAGAATCGAAAAGGAAAAAAAAGTAAAACTCGTGCATTGAGATAGTTTAATAAGACAGAAAAGGAACATGATGCTGCTGCTGCTGCTGCTGCTGATAATAATAAAAAAATATACAAAACAAGTGAGCACAGCACAATTTCTCACCACTTGAAGCCAATGCTCAGCTAGTTCCCGAGCCGTGATCCTGCCTCCTGGCTAGCTTCCCCAGTTATATACAGAGCATGATGTTATATGGTATAGAATATCCCTTTGTCCAGTCTGGGTCAGCTGTCACAACTGTCTCCCCTCCCAGTTTCTTGTGCACCCCCAGCCTACTCACTGGTGGGGCGGAGTGAGAAGCAGAGAAGGCCTTGGCTCTGCGCAAGCACTGTTCAACAATAATGAAAACATCCCTGTCTTATCAACACTGTTTTCAGCACAAATCTAAACCATAGCCCCATACTAGCTACTATGAAGAAAATTAACTCTATCCCAGTCAAAACCAACACACACAGCAAGTTTTCAGATAATATAAAACTGGGAGGAATGGCTGATAGAACAGGGTTGTGCTACCATTCAGAGGGACCTTGACAGGTGGAGAAATAGTCTGACAGGAACCTTGTGATGTTCAATAAAGGGAAGCACAGAGTCCTGCACCTGGGGAGAAACAATCAATACAGGCTGGTAGCCCACTGGCTGGAAAGCATCTTTGCAGAGAAAACCCACGGTGTCCTGGTCGGCACCAAGTGGGCCATGATCCAGTAATACTCCTGTGCAGCAAAGTCAACAGCCTCCTGGGCTGCATTAGGTAGAGCATTGTCAGCAAGTTAAGGAAGGTCTTTCCCTTCTATCCAGCCCTAGTGAGACACGTCTGGAATGCTCCTTCCAGTCCTGGGCTCCCCAGTGAGAGACAGAGTTCTACTGGAGTGAGTTCAGTGAAGTGACATGGAGATGGTTAAGAGCTTGGAGCATCTGTCATACAAGGAGAGGCTAGGAAAGCTGGAACAGTTCATCCTGGAGCAGAGAAGGCTCAGGAGTACCCAACTCTAGTGCATGTACCACCAGACTGTTCTCAATGGTACCCAGTGAGAGGACAAAAGGCAACAGGCACAAGTTAAAATACAGGAAATTCCATTTAAAATTAAGAACAACCTTTTATTGTGAGGGTAGCCAAACACTGTAGCAGGTCACCCAGAATACTTCTTGACTCTCTGTCCTTAGGTATTCACAACCTGCCTGGACATGATCCTAAGCAACCTGCTCTGGCTGACCCTGCTTTGAGCCATGGGGTTGAACTGGGTGATGCCTTCCTGCCTCAACCATTCTGTGATTCTGTATTTAAAATGTTCAATACTTATACTCATTGTAAATTCACTTTTAAAATATTCTGTGAAAGCCTTTGAAGCTTTCAAATCGTTAGATGTGTGATATTCATTATCAAGAAGTACGTTAGAGTAACTCAAAGTTAGAGTGAATATAAATTTGCTTAAAATTATCTTGTGAAATAAAATAATAAATTAACTTTTGAGCATAAATCTTATAGATTACTTAAATTTAAAGAATTTAGAAATATTTGAAATAATATTTACACAAAAAGTATCCTTTTAGATAGTACTAAAAAGATACAATCACCTTTAATCAATGTAAATGTCAATAGAAGACAAACATATAAGCAACCAAACCAAAACACTAGTTATAAATGAATATCCAAAATACAGTCAGCTTTGGGAAACTGTCCTTCCTACAAACCATCTGGATTTCAACCCTAAACACATTTTAACCTAAATTAGAGCTGTCTTGAAGGTAGTGTAGATTATAAAGAAAATGGTATGGACTTTTTAAAGCATCCCATTTATTGTCTGTCTCTTTCAACAATGAGAAAGCTATGGGCTATGGACAGATATGGGCAGATATTTCTTCCTAAGGGGCTGAAGATAGGAGTTTTCTGCATCTAAATCCATCTCAGATGCCGTTCATTTACAATTCATTCTCTAGGATGGAACTTTGCTTTCTATCCAGTTGTAATTAATAAACCTTTTAGTCTTTGTACGCTGACGTATTTGATATATGCTAAGGGAAATAATGTACTCAGTTCTGTAGATTATGACATACTGTGTTAGACTTTGAGATACTGTGCCAATATCTAACCTGAAAATGCATTTTTTTTCTCTTTATGGCATCAATACCTCTCCTGCAGGCAAACCCCTCCCAAATTTCAGAAACAGAAAAAAAGTGTCCTTCTTTTCAAAACCTGAAATTTTCATGTAAATTTTTGACTGATTTCAAGAACTGTTGATGAAATGGTTGAACAAAACATATGAGAATAGATTTTACTTAAGTAGTTGGTTCATTTTCTATCATCAGTAGCCTGTTTAATTTGTCAGAGAGTACATAAGCACATAAACTCTTTGAGAAGGGATTTTTACAGGTTTAATTAGTTTAAAATTATATAATTAGCTACACTATCACAGTTAACTGAATCACAGAAATTACTGATAAAGACAGCCTATTAGATTATTTTGCTAGCATCCCTGACAAACCAGGAGTACTTCCTAGACTTGCTCACACCACTTTATTTTTAATGGAATTTAGAATACATTATAAAAGGTGAACATGTTTCAAGCTCTAACGAGTACAGTTTTACAATCCTGCATCTGCAGGAGCCTTTCAGATGTAAGGCCCTGACTTTGCAAATATTAATGCACTGAGTCAGTTTGTATGTACTGAGTTAAGTCATTCACTAATATCAGCTGATGACAACCTATACCCATTAGATTTAGTGCTACATATGTTCCTAAGAAACACACTTCCCAGCTTTTCTGGGGAGTTTTAGTTAGAGTTAAAACATTGAAAGTTCAAAATAAAAATGCAATTGCTGTATTGTAAATTATAATACATTTATCATCTGAGTAAGGACGTCGCACTATCATAAGAGAAACAATTAAGAAAGGAAAAGAAATAGGAGAGGAATTATGCAAATTCTGTAATGAAATTTCATTCAGTAAGTGAGAGATATGCAAGTGGTAGAGATGATGTGCATCTAAGGAGGTAAGGACCATTTTTATCTTAGCTGCAGATAGGATTAAAATAGTCATCAGATGCTTTAGCTGCTGTGCACTAGGCAGTCTCATACTTTGGGATCATCGCAATTCAATGGGAGTTGAACCGGATGTTCAAGGGGCCATAGCCAAGTCTGAAGAGAATTGGTTGGTGTAAGTCAAATTGTGACTCTTGCTTAACGTTCTAGTGGCAGCATAATGTGGATAGTGTGAAGTGCTATTCCATATTGCTCCAAGTGCTCATTACAAATATAGCTCAGAAAATACAGATTTCAAACAAGGGATATGGTTTTCATGGCTGGTTAAGAAAATTTGAGCCTCTTTACAGTTGCATGGTCAACCGTTAGACAGAAATACATCCTAGGCCCAGGAAATTCAGTAAAAGTGACACTTATAGAATCATAGAATCATAGAACGGTTTGGGTTGGAAGGGACCTTAAAGACCATCTAGTTCCAACCCCCCTGCCATGGGCAGGGACACCCTCAAGTAGACCAGGTTGCCCAAAGCCCCATCCCCATCTCATCCTTGAACACTTCCAGGGAGGGGGCATCCACAGCTTCTCTGGGCAACCTGTTCCAGTGCCTCACCATCCTCACAGTAAAGAATTTTTTCCTTATATCTAATGTAAATCTACCCTCTTTCAGCTTAAACCCATTACCCCTTGTCCTATCACTACATGCCCTTGTAAACAGTCCCTCTCCAGCTTTCCTGTAGGGTCCCTTACAGAAGGTACTGTAATATCAAATTCTTGTTAAAACTCTAGTTAGGAAACAGCTAGATTTCAAGGATAAAGAAAGTCTGAAAATACTTGGAAATTAAGATAGTCTTTGGTTATTACTGTTCAAACTCATGTAACTTGCACTGAATCATTTTCTACTCCTTGTAGAAAAGATCATGTGATGTTTCACAACAGATTATTCTAGCAAAAAAGAGTTGAACAGATTTCCTCAGTGTTTAGAATGTGAATCTGGCTCTGATTCTCTTGGTCTCTCTTTTGAGCATGTAAAAGATAAACATCTCCGTAATATCAGTGTAGGCAAGATGTAAAAATAAACAATTCCATGTTTTCCAAAATATTCCATATTTTCCTTCCTATAATCTTTCACCCCAAGAAAAAAAAAAAAGTAAGCTGTTATCTTTCCAATATGTAAGGCAGCACAGAAGACCTTTGCAGAGAAAGTTGAATTAAGAGATTTTCTGGTATGATACTTGGGGAGAGATTGTATATGGTAGCTGGTGACACCACTGACAATTCAACATTCTAAAAATAATTTCCATCACTTCTATTATCAAGCAATGAAGCTGGTAGAGCTATCTTCTTTTGAGTCCCACCTGAGTTTATGCTACAGAGGACAGAGACTTCAGAATGATGTGCTTAAATACATATCATCATCTGGATACTGCATGCCAATGGACCCTGCTAATCAAGAAAGTGCCATATAGCATTGCAATGTTTCTTTGTTTTGCGTATTCTTTCTTGCCAGCTGTTTCTAGAGCATCTGTTATATGATGCCGATGCAGCTAAGCACTCATCACATACAGTGACACCAGAGGGCAACCCTCCATTTTACCATCTGTTAAAATGTTTTGCTAAATTCACCCAGCACATCAGTGAAGGCTCTGTGTTAACCAAAGGAAACAAAATGCTAGTAAATTAGTGCACAGAGCATACAGAGCCTGGAATATCTTGTGGTCTCACACCTATAAATAATATTGTATCTTTCACCAAAACTTTTCAAGAATAGGACTTTAATCAGGTTATCTTATATAACAGTGAAGAGATGAGTATAAGCTAATTATTCAAAATGAAAGGGGAAGCATAACACAGAGCTAGCTATGTAACCTTATCTCAGTACTACAATGGAAGAAGTTGCTCCCCAATCCCCCATTCTAGCCAAAAATTTGGGAATCTATGGACCTTGCTATTGTATAGACATCTGTTAAAACATCTTCCAAGGTGAATGCACAATAAAAATAGCAGATGAATGATTCAAGAAAAAAAAAAAAAAAAGAAAAAAAAACCCCACTGATACCCTGGGAAGAGAGGATTTAAAATAGCAAGAAGAATATGTATTTTATGCAGTGTAGAATATTAGATATCTTTATGAGCAGATCAGACTGTTCAAGAACATGAAAAAAGAACTCTAGTACTTGTTTGACATTAAGATTTTGGAAGTGCAGAATGGAAGCGCAGTAAGGAAATGAAATGTTAATAGACTATATCCTTTACTTATGTAAATACATATTTATGGATTTCTCAAGCCCTTCCCCCCATAAGTCACTCACTTGCTTAGGTTTACATAGGGAGTCCTGCTAGGGAACACCCAAAGGCATTGTACAAAATCAATACAAGAACAAATATGCTTAAATATTCATGAACACAAATGTTTAATGGCACATGGTCTCAGTTTAGTCTGAAAAGCAGGCAGGGATTCCAAGGATTTACTCTTTTCATATTCAAGAAAGCACCAATTTCACAGTGAAGAGTTCATTAGAAATGCATTAGATTAGATGAATACAAAACTGTACAAATAACAACATGCTCTGTAAAAAGCCTGGCACCATTATGCTCTATGATGGCAGATGAGCAGCTAGAAAAGAAGAGAAGAAAGCTGTACAGCTGCTTCATAAGCCTCACAGCAGCCCAATAGTTGCAGTGACTATGAAACCTTGTAACCTCAACTCACTTTCTGTGGGAAAGATGATAAAGTACCATATTGTAACATGTAGGACCCATAAATTACTCCCTCCCACCCCCAAGTTCAGCAGCAGTTCTTATTGTAAATGCATTTGCGTTACACAGATTTCTCTAGACCCCACTTCTTTCAAAAGTCCCTGATCTCCCTACTCCAGATTCTTTGCATTTAACCCAACAGTGTGATTTATCTGCAGAGTTATTCAAGGAAACACTATTTTAACAGGCATGAATTATCTGAGGTGCAGATGATGGATATGAAATTACAATCTCCATGAGATAAAGAACTGTTGAGGTCTCATTTCCAACAGATTCACATTTCCTAAACGATTAACTGTTTAACTGGGACAGAGTAACATTTTCTGCTGTTTCTGCATGTACTTTATAATCTCCCACAGAGTACTTTGGTGCCAATATGAGTGCTATTTCCATTAGTAGCAGACTTCCTTTGATGTTATGCAAAATATCTTGTTAGCATTTGGGCTAATAAAAGCTGTTAACAGTGAACTTGTGACTGTTCAAGTTGTGTTTACTCTGCTGGCCCGCTCCCTATGTTTATCAAACTTCACTACCATTATACAGTGTATTAAAAATCATTAGTAGAAGATACAGAGACACATTTCCAAGTCTCCCCAAAGCCTTGGTGCCTCACCGCGTCGTAAGCTGCCTCCAAGGGCCATTACAGTGGTCCTTTTTGAAAATCAGTCTTTTCACATGTGCAGTCACTATGGGCAATCATTTCCAGAATAAGGACCTTGAAGAGGTCTGTTCTGTGCATGAGGTCACGGGAATATTCTGTGCTTAAAGCTCAGCATCTCACTTCTTAATCCATACTGAACAAGACTTTGACTATCCAGTCTAATGACATGCTAGATCATGTTGTAACTTTTCTGGCAATTATGACACCAACAGAAATCTCTCCTTTGGTCAGGCTGTGTATTTTTTACACATTTGATTATCTTTGAAACTTTTTCCTTCAGACAGCTTTGACTGTATTAAGCCAATAGGTTCATAACTTGGGTTGAAGGGAACACCAGAGAGAAAGAGTTTGATCCTAGAGGACACGTTCGTCTTGGCAATCAAGCTGAAAACGTAACGGCTTGCACAGACTCTGCGTTGGTGTTTGGGCTTAGCCAGGTTACAGGCTGTGGTGTGATACCTATCCATCCAATGCTTTTTGTATAGTTTGGTTGCTGCAGTGCCTTTTATGGTTGTACAGATCAGGACTTGATTTGGATTAAAAAATATTCAGAGACATGTATGTCTCATACAAAAAATTAAGTTATACATACTTTAATATTATATGCCCCGTGGATATGTGTGTATGGATGAGAGAGACTTCGCTTAACTTTCCGTATGTATTGAAATTGCTTTTACATGGAATCATAGAACTTACAACCCCATTAAAAAGGCCCAAAACACATCCCACAAAAAAACCCAGAAAATAAAAGCAAATAAAGAGAAAAACCTAGTTATTTTGCAAATGTATTGAAACAAAATGTGGATTTTGGGGGCAGTGGGGCAGAGTTTTTGGAAATACTGAAGACTAATAAAAATATTTACTTTATTACTCCACATAAAAATTTAAGGAATACCATTTAATGATTGGTTCTGTAAACTGGGTCTAAACAATGATTACCCTATAAAAGTAAATTATTTTAATATATTATCTAGTGAAAGTTTGAAGGTAAATTAAGTAGTAATATTACCTTATCTTCTCTGTGTAGCAGAAACCAGAAAAGGCTAAGAAAATTTCTTTTTAAGACCAGCTAATTCTTAGTCTTTAAATGACAATAAGTCATCACTGACAGGAGAATCACTGACTTTGCTACGTTATCTCTTGATTTAAAAATCTGACCTGCTATCTAAGAATTAATCTGTGACAAACTAACTCCTTTCCAAAATTAAGAAGTGAAATATTTCCAGCATTTGCCTATATAAATGAAAACTTGGCATATAGGGGTACACTCTTACAAACATAATAGAATTACATTATGAATTTTGGCTTTGGGTGAATTAAACTGTTTTTTTTCTTGGAAAGAAAAGCATCCCTGCTACTGAGTTGTATCGGTAAAAGCACAGTGAAAAAGCTGTGCTTACAGTTGAAATTGTTCTTTATTTCTGTCTTGTTTCAATTAGCATTACTTTCTGAATTAATTATTGCTTATATTTAAAGTTTGTGACCTTCCTGTTGCAACCTAAAAACATATCCTTTTGGAAAACTACTTTCACTTATAACCATCTATCCATTGTTCATATGTGAAGACTTGTATCTATCAGAACTTTTTTCCTTGTATTCTTGGTCTACACAGATTCTGGGAAAAGTGCATCACTTGAACTCTACAAAAGGCTTATTGTTTAAATAGTCACAAATATTTAAAAAATAGACAAACTTACCTATGCCCTACTGGACTCCATAACCACAAGGGGGCAGAACAAACATTAATCACAGAAATCCAATTCTACTTTCTTTCAAAACACTTGAAAGTTTCATTCTCTAAGCATAGCACCACTTTTCTCTTCCTTCTGGATTAAAACTTCTTTGCAGGAGATATTTTTCCAAACAGTTTTTATGTCTTTAATAATTACAATGTATTTAAAAAAAAAAATAAATATTATTTTCCAGAAATCTTGAAATCAACACCTTGGAAACGAGGGTGATTAAAGAAAAAGGATTTTTTTTTTTTAACCTCTGTTTTCTCAGGTGGAAGCATTTTAGATTTAGATTTTTGATGTTAAAAAAATCAAATTATGAGAGTGTTGTCAATTTAAACCTGAAAGTTTTCTTTTAATTCTGAAACAGATTCAGAATGGCAAATGTGCAGTACTTTAATCCTGGCGAGGCAAGTAAGACATTAGAATGATTATAATGTGGCTTATATTCATAGTTCAGGAGCTAGTGTGGTCTTTTCAGTAAATATAGAATGTGCATGCTAAAGGAAGTAAAATAGTATGATTTAGTTTTGGTTTGATGCATTACTTACTGACTTTATCATAAACCTAAAGGCCAAGATATCTCGTACAGTACTGAATTTTCTGTGTTCATAGTTTATACTATATAAGGAAAAATATAGCAAACGGAATATAGCATACAGAAAGGCTGGCATTTAAATGTTGCTTAAGTATGCTGTGAGTTTCAGCGCTCACAGTTCTTTACCAATGAACTACAACACAGAAAAAAGGGGGAGAGCGGATGGACTACAACTAATCTGCAGGTTCTGTTTACAAACAGAATCTGTTTCAAAGCAGTTGGAGGTTATTTTCATAGAAATGTTAGCAGACCAATTTATGGTTTACATTCATATTTCTCTGCTTGCCAGACAACAAAGTGGTAGCCAGACCGAGATGTGTGCCACCTTCATTCTGGCTCCCAGGAAAATGCTACGCCGCAGGCGTCTATGGAGTTTTAATGAGCTGAAGAGAACTGGGAGCATCTGACACATGGCAGGAGACCAATCGGTTTATTAACACACGTACACGTAGGTACATGTGTATAAATATATTAACACACATAAAAGTATATAATGCTTCACACATACCTGCTCTGCTTCTGATGGAAATGAACTGCATACAGAACCACACGTTATTATAGATCAGCTAATGGTCCGGCTGAGAATAATGCTGCTGCTGCTAGACAGACAGGCTTCAAATTGCTCTGCTCATAGGCAAAGAATGAATTTCCTCATCTTCATATTATACAAAATATGGCCTCAATTTCAGGGCATTCTGTGGCATTTTGAGAGGATGCTGCTTTCCATACCAAGGTGGAATGAACTTGCTCTCAAGCTACCAGCTCTTTCGATGGACCTCAGAGCACACGCCATCACAGGAATTGCATGCTTTTTGGGATTGGGATTAGAATTCAAGATGATTTTTGAAAACTGAAGAAGAGGTCTGTAAAGAAAAAAATAATGGAAGTATTAAAAAAAAAAAAGTTTCAGTGTTCAGCTGAAAGAATATGGTACTTGAGCACAAGCTGTCAGCTATTAGCTTTCTAGGAAAGAAGCTCAGGATTTGTAGTTGCAATTGATCATCAGCAATCTCAGGGTGCTGGGGAAAAGGCAAACTAGGGACAACCAAAAAAACCCATAGGCTATCAGATAGGCAAACTTGTATTAATACTACTTTATTTCGCATTGGTAGGATCTCAGAGCATAAAGTTGAATTGGAGTAGATAAAAATGTTGTAGGCTTTTGGACTTCAAAGTCCAAAAAAAAGTGGACCCATTAGAGTGAATTCAGAGAAAACCAGTAAGGATACTATCAGCAAATAATGACTGAATTGAGGCTGTTTAGCTAACAGGAGAAAAAAAAGACAGGAAACATTATATCTGTTTTCAGATGTGCAAAGGTTGCTTTCACAAGGAAGGGAATAGTCGGTTCTTTATGTCCACAATAAAGAAATTACAGCAAAAAAAGACTAGACATCAGAAAAATAGTTGTAAAGATTAGATAATAAAGCACTGGATTTTTGCCTGGAAAGAGTGTAAATTCTCTATATCATTGATGATTTTCCTGAAGAGGCTGGATAAACTTCTGTTTCGTATCTAGGAAAGGAAGGGGTGCAGCAGCAGGAAGGGTCCCTTTGGAGTTCTTAGTTCCCCTATTTCCTATGTTCAGATATGTCCCTTTCTTAAGATATTAATTATTTCCAAAAGCAAAACAAAACAGAACAAAGCGAAAAGGACATCATGGCCTTTTCTGACTATTGAGACCATTATTCTTCTAAGTCACGCTCTCATTTCCCTTACTGATATAAGGGAAATATAAGTGATATAAGTAGTGATGTAAGTAGTCCAGGGAGCTGGGAAAACAGACACATCATTGCCCCGCAAAAGCAACCTCTGTAAACAGAGCCAAGTAGCCTTTGCCAAAAACTGTGGGCTTGCTCTGTGAAATCAGAAAAAAAAAAAAAAAAAAGAAGGCATTCTTCAATAAGATCACATACAATCACAAATGTAGAAAATGAAATGTATTTTTTTCTACCACATATAGGAAAGAAAGAGTTCGCTAAGAAATATGTGAAAAGGCAGTGGCTGAAACAGATTATTACATCTAAATGATCACAAAAGATAAAGTTCTACAGAGTGGAAGGAAGACAATAAAAGCATAGGAAATTTGTGCAAGAATGAACTACAAATTAAAATGAGAACATGTATGATACTAAATTCCTGTGTAACATGAAATCTGTACTTGGACCAAAGAAGAAATGGCTTTCTGGGTTTTTGTGGGTTTTTTGTTGGTTTGTTGTTGTTGTTGTTGTTTTTTAGTTAAGTTAGAATTACAAAGAGTTTATGATAAAGAAATCGTGAGGACTCCTATCTGACCATTATCATAGTCCTTAGTGAATGATTTTAGGCATAAACATCTTATAGTATCAGGGGGAAAGTTAAGTAAATTGAGATACCGTAGAAATTGCCACAGTATGCATTGGGGAAAAAATTGTAATAGTTTCCCAAGAAAGCTTCATTGGAATAGCTGTACAGCCTGAACTTCACTTTGGCTGTGCATTTAATTTATTAGAGTGCTGCCTTATAGATTCATTTCAGTGAATTATGATATGTAAACCTACCTCTTTAATGATCACCTTTCAGCTGACCGATAAAGCAGTGCCTCTGCATGTTTTGACATCAGTATTATGTTGTTTGTGCACTCAATAATTTGAAAATGTAAAATACGTTCAACCCATGGTCACTTTCTCTAAGCATAATGTGAAACTGGGAGGATAAGGATTGTACTGAAAGAATTTCAGGTTTTAAGCAACTGGTTTTGCTGGACCAGTGTTAAAATTTGTTTCCTAAGCCACGTGTTAAAATCTTGCCTCCAGTGTGTCCTCCACTACTGTCCCCTCTCCAAAAGCCTTGCTGCAGGGAGTTCATTCTCCCTGACCACTTGCTTTCTTACAGTCATCCCCAGAAGCCCCCTGACATAAGACAACAAGCTATTCTTTAGACATCTAAACAGCAAGAAAAAAGACATCTGGATGTCTCCCAGCTCTTATGTGCTACAAAAAAACTTCCTCAAAGGGAGCACAGGGACATTTCTGCTAGGAGTTTGCAAACAGACTGCAAGGCCACCACTGCAAGGAATCTGCTCTGGCTATCGGGGAAGGGTTGAGGGGCCTGTCTGTGAGGACAAGCATCCTGCATCTCCAGCAGCGGTGCCGTGCAGGTAGTGCTACACGACCCGGCCCTTAGGGATCCTCCGAAAGCTCCCACTCCACTTAAGGCCAAGGTGTCTTCAGCCAAATGGCAAAACCTAGCAATATGGCAGATTAACCCCTGTTGTGTTTCTACTGTTAAGTTGGCATTTTCTGACCACAGGTTTTTTGCCTCAATTGCAGTTCAGTTTAATACAGTTTGGATGATCTGATAAAAATCCAGAGTGAATTTAGCGAACAGATCATTTTTCATACCACAAAAAGTGAGTCAGATATTGACTTAATGGATTTGGAGAAGGCTTGGATGAGTCATTCTTCTCCCAGTTAATTGATATTGCTAGGACATGCTAAATGTATCCCTAAATAGCGAAATAATTTATAGAATGTGCTTTTCTGGCTGTTAATTGTGCAGCTGGATAACTGCATTTAAAAGCTCATCCAATTCTCTTGAAATCACTAGAAGGTTTTCCACTGACTCAGAGGAAGCTGAAGTAGCTTTTGAGGGACCATTGTCAAAGGCAAGAGGTGATTTGACTGTATAAAAAACTTCAGAATCTTATTACTATAAATGTGCTGCATCCTTAGAGTTTTCCCAAAGCCCCAAGGACAGAAGAAACCCTCCTTTATCATCCTTCTACTTTTCTAAGAAGGAGATAAATCTGCTGTTTGGTTTGTTGGGGTTTTTTTAAGGACTCTGACCTTTTCCAATAGCCTTAAAACATTTCATGCATACAAACTGAGGGTCACAAAGCAGTTGACAGTTTAACAGTTTGAATAAGAGCTCCTTTGGGTCCTAAGACTTACATGGTATTATCTGCTCTTGATGTATGTCTTCAAAAGTGCGTATGTTACAAATATTTACTATAAGCTTTGTTGTGATGGTCTTAAGTTTCTTTCTCTGATGTTTAAACTTTTTTGACCACTGAAACTCTAGCAATAAACATGATAAACTTGGAGTGAAAAATACAAATGAAATTGTCAAGATTCCCAGAAGCAAAGAAGTAACTTGGTCATTCATTACCTATTGGCATGCAGTATTCACTCACCTAATTCCCTGGGAAAGCAAGAACAATGTCTGCTCTGGTATTTTTTGGACAGACATTCTGAGTGGTACTAATAATACAATATATTAAAATATATGTGCTACTCTCCTCATGGGAAAACAGGAGAATAAACATATTCAACTACTGGAAGAAAAATACAAGGCTACTGAGAAAACAAGTTAATTAACATCGTCTTGTGTAGAGAAACTAAAATATCTTGCAGTATCTTATTCTGTGAAACAAGTTCAGTTTTGAAAAGACATGCCAAAGAAATAATCCAAAGGGAGGAGGCCCTTTGTATTTATATTAATATCAGCTCTGCCCTTTGTTACGGCAGCCAAGAGTTGAGCTTAAAAAGATCAGGAGACAAAGTAGATATGGCTTGCTTTCTTTTTAATGCTTAGCATTTGATTTATTTTTTTTTAATCTGAAGGTCACTAGACTTGAGTTCTGATAAACTGCCAAAGGAGGCAGATTCCAGAGGCAGTCTTCTGAATGGCACACTCAAACTGAGACACAGACATGAGTTTTCTTCCAGCTTATCTCAGCCGCAGTAACAGGGTTGTGGTCTATCCAGAGCTTTAAAGGTCACGAAAACACCTTGAATTGTACTAAGAATGTCAACACAAAGATTTGCCTCAGGGTAAAATATTTAATTGTCTGTGTAACGAGAAGTCATCCATCATTCTACCCATAATAGAGTTTACAGTGTGAAAGTTAGAAAACAGTTGATTGATTTTCAGTAGGAAAATGTTAGAAAGACATGGTCACAGAGTCCATTCTCAGATGATGTCAAGTGATCGCTGCCCTAAGAAAGTGCAGCAGCAGCAGTGTCTGCAGTCGTGTCCCGTGGTTCTGAGAAGGGAATAAACCACAAAAGCAGCCAAGAGAGCAAGGGACTGGACTCCTTTGGGAGCTTCTTTTTGTCCAGCTCACGACAGAACTTGTCAGAACTGCCTGACTTATCAAAATCAGACCAAGGAAACACCCATACTCAGACTTACGTATCACCTTCATTTAAGTAAACAAAGATATTAGCTTCAAGAAGTATTATTTTGCTGACTTACAAACTGGGGAACTAAAATTCAGAATTTATGTAGTTACCTAGCTCCGTAACAAGTTTATTCTTCCCTACAGAAAGTAGTTGGTTTGTCTGTAAACAGCCAAAATTTTACAGTCTGTTTTAATCAAGAATCTATCACCAACTCAACATGCCTGTTCATATGACCAAATTCCATATGACAGTCTATATCCAGTATGGAATTAAGACAGTGAGAACTTAGGTACATGTGCTTCTTTGTTCCTTGATTTAGCTCTATCAAAACAACACAAGCTCTTCACAGAGATCTCCAGCACCATTCAAGGTGGGTGGCTTGACTTTCTGTGATGACTTAATATCCACTACAATTAAAAAAAAATTAAAAAAAAAGATGCAGAAGCAGAAAGTGCAATAATTGCTTAATTTCGTCATGCTACATCACTGAAAGAATACATACTATTGAATTGTACTCTATTCATCTGTGGAAGGATGGGTGTCACTATAGGCAGTGCTAGTTCTGACCAGTGCCTGAAGAATGATTTGAGCAATGAGTTAGACGAACAGAGAAAAATGCCAAGTATAGCTGAGAAGACAAAATACTACAGTCCAGTTTCCTAAGGAAATTCAAACAGAAGTTAAAATTTAAGCAAAAAAAACAAGTTTGTGAAAGTTCAATGGTGTGTTCTAAGCTTTTATCACACTTGATACATGATTCATCTGCATGTCGAATAGTCAGAGTAAGCCTTCTGCAAGCACGGCATGGACTAGAAGCCAGAGGTACAGTAAAGACCACAAAAATGTTTTGTGTAGAACCTGTATTTGACTCAGCTTTATCCCATTCTCTGTCATAGGAAAACAATTATCTTCTTCAGCTTTTCACTGTGTGCTGAAAGTAAAAGAGACAAGCAAACCCATTAATATAACTATTTGGAACCTTTTCAGTGTATCAAAACCAAAGTACTTAACTTCTTTACCTCATTTACTCTGCTGTATTTCTGAAGTACTTTGCATAGTGTCTTATCTACTGAACCAAGAAGGTATATTTAAAGAGATACTTGATCAGAGATTTTTTTTTCCTTCCCTTAGCAAAATCTGGTGCCTGGGCAGATTTACACATTCTCATACCTGCATATAATATTAATAGCTTATTCATTATGGCAGCCTCTAGGAAAGTTAGGAATTATTACCTTCATTTTAGAGATATAGTTAGGGTGTGGGGGAATCTAAGTGAGATTGGATGTGCACAGCTTCCCAAGTCAATGGGAGCTGTAGTTTAGTTTGCACAGCACTTCTGAAATTTGAGTCATAACCAATTTATGAGTGACACAGGACAAAACAATTACAAAACTTGGATTAGTAACCCTTAAGTAGAGCAGAGCACTGAAAAATAAAACTCCTTTGATAACCACATGGCAGTTTGATTTATTTATGACCTTTATTTCTTGCTATTTGAAAGCATATGAGTGAATGGATTACTGCTTGCATAAATGTTTTAATAAAAAAAAAGCCTGCTGTTAAGTAAAAATATCCATACTACCACATGAAACACCCTGTCCCTATGGCAATAAGAGTTTTCTTCATGCTTTAGTTGCAAAACTTCTTTTTCCAATAAATTAGTAAGCAGAACAATGACATGAGATGTAGGTGACTGATGGAACACAGTGATGTGCCAATAGCAAACACTGACCAGCCAAATGACAGCTCGTCAGCTCCTCCCTCTCAGCCACACTCCCCTCAGGCTGACAGTTCCGAAATTATTACACGGCTTGTAGAAAATCTGTTTACATTGATGCTAAATGATCACCATGACCAGTTCTTCCAAACTGTTGTTCACATCAGGTCATGGTACCTTCCACTAGAAACTTAACTCAAAATACTTTGAACCTTATTGCAAAGCAGGAGTGAACTGTATTAATGGCATGCTTGCTTATAAAACACAAGGCCGGTTCTTAGTTGTTGCTTTGTCCTTTAGCTATACATACTTCAACACTTGATAAAACTTTCTGTGAGTATTTTAAAAAGTATTATTTTCCCAAAAAGCTTTAACATCTAAAATTAATTTCCTATATTTCGTTCCTATTGAGAAGATTTTCTTGACATCTCAAGCCCAGTCTGTCTGAAAGAGTAGGCACATCTGTATTTTTATACAAGCACAAAGCAGTAAAATAATATATGATTTGTTATTATAAATAAGGTTCTGAGCTAGCAAACCATGTGTATTTCCTTTGTTAACTCTGTTGTTAAAATTGCCTCATCACTTTCAAACAAAACCTGTCATTTCAATGCTTTACACAGTTCATTTCAATAAGTAGATTCCAGGTCTCTTGTGAAACCTCACCTCCCACTCGGATGCCAAAGAACATGTAGACTTGTATGAAAATTCAGCCTTAAAAATGTCAAATATACAAATGTCCGATTACGCAAGGGAATGTTGATAACTTAATGTGACAAGCTGTACAGCCTGGTTTCATTCACCAATGAAATCTACATAAGACATAGAACTTATTTGTTGTTTCCAGTTTCACTGGGAGTGTCACAAAATAACAGTAAAATAACTTGGTTTGAGGAAGACCATAAATCCAATGATGGCTTTTTTGGTGAAATGGAAAATTAAATTCAGTCACGTTGCTTAAAAAATTTCCATTACTCCTTCTGCCTTGGGATGGGAAGCAAAAATGCTAGTAGTTTTTTTTTTTCTTTTGACAAATTGAAAACAGAAACCCAACAATAATCTCCTGTCCCACAAACCCTAAGAAGGGGAAAAGAAAGAGAAACAAACAGATCTTTGAAAGAGATGTACACTACTTTTTGCACAATCATGAAATTAATTTAGAAGTCCTCCCATGACCCAAATGTCATTTTCAACTGCGTGCCTTTCCAAAAGATGCCAGTTATTAATGGCTTTATTTACATTGCATACAGCTCTCAGGTATCAAACATTTGTTTGATCTCCCAATTCTGAAATTTCAGCTGTGTGGTGGCAAAAAGTTTATCTAGAGAAAAGAGTGGAAGAGAATCAAAGAGGTAAAGAGATTGTGTGTACATGTATGGGAAGTTTTTCACTCTCATGTAATGCTAACCAATTTATTGCTAACAATTAAAACAAAAATTATGACATAATGCAGAAGGCTTTATTATGCCATGTTTTTTTTACTTAAAACTAACAGTGCACCACTGACGCAACTGCAAAAATACTGGAAATATCATCTATTAGAAAAATAAATGCAGGTGTTTACATCTTGTGAAGATTTATAAACGTTAAGATAATTTTAAATGCCATAACTTACTCTTTAGCAATAAAACTTAGTATTCATGTATTTTTCATGTATTCTAAGAGTAAAACTGTTATTTAAAAGTATTTCCTTTGCTTTGACCTTCTTGAAAAAGAAAAAAAAAAAGTAGTAGTAAAACTCAGGTTTTAAGAATAAGAGCAAAATAAATTATACATTTCTTTAACTTTTTTTTTTAATTTTTTTGCAGTGGTAAGAATATCCTATTAGACCATTATGGAGAAAATTCTTTTGCTCTTAGTATATGCATTTGGAAGTTTGATGGAGGTCATTTGATTTAATTAGATCTCTATTGACCAAGAACACTAGATTATAGTTTTTATATTTTTGTACCAATTCCTGACCAGTCCTATTTCATCTTACATGCATTTATCAGCAAGTTACAGTATACTTTTAAATTTGTTTTAAAGTAATATATTAGCTGTGATGATATTCGTAAAAACAAAGTAATGTTAACAGATCATAATAAACTGTTCTTTAAGTTCCGTTTCGGCTATCTGATCCTTTCTCAGAACTGTTCTTCTGATCCCTCACAGCATAGCTTCCTCCTGAATTTCCAGCTACAGCTACATTCCCTCACGTAGTTACAGCTTTTCCTTAGCCTTCAATCTGTTTTCTTTCTCCTAGTTGTCAGTTAAATGAATCAACAGAAATGACCATGAATCTCCTTCTCCTCCTCTCCGAAGCTCTAGTTCTGCTGCCCACAGTTTATTACATTCTGGTTCGTTTTCAGTAGCATTCAAGGAGCATGCACCAATACAGACCTTGTGCAGAAGTTAAACTTATATAATAACTACGCAACATATGCATACCACAATATGATTCCAAGTATAATTGCAATTCTATGACTGTATTTGACAGGACAGTGCAGCTGCTTAACCTTGTCATTACCTGCATATTACTACGTTTTATCTGTAGGCTACAGATGGTTGCTTTCCTCATGCATAACCATTTTCTAACATGACAGGAGCTTTAAAACAATAATTTTATAGGTATAAAAGTTGAATGAAAAACCCATAGCCCTGCACAAAGAATGGTTGTGCAAGATTATTTGCACCAAAGAAGGAAAACATTTCATAAAAGCTAGGTCATAACACCTATAACTAGATCTCCTCAGTCTTTGCAATGACTCTTTACATTTGTCAGTGACACTACAAATCTTAACCAGAGACAGCAATTAATTTCTGAGTGGGCAGAACAGAAACCAAAGATGAAGCAGGGATGATGTAATAATAGTATTTTACTTAGCAAATCAATCTATTTATTGAGTAGAACAATTTATAGAGCTCAAATTTATTATCAGCATTTTGACTTGTTGGCTTTCTCTATTTATAGTACTGTCCTGGCTGTTGCAGTCACACCATTAGGTCTCTGCTTATTCTATGTAATACTTCTTAATGCTGTTTTAACCCTACCATGGCAGTTCATACTACTTCATTTTCATTAAAACCTATTACCTTCAGAGAAGACTAAATTACTAGTTCATCACCAACATATTCCTCCGGTTTGAGCATTCAGAACTTTAGCAAATTATCTGAATTACAATATTGTCAAATGAAGCCTGATTTCAGGCCTCAGAATCAGAAACATTTCTTACTCTCCACTAGCAATGACTACTAATTTAATCTTATATTTTCAACAGAAAATCATTACATGCAAGAATAAGGCCTCATGGATATATGAAAGATTGAAAACCTACTCTTAGTATTCAAAATTCCTGTCCACAGTTGAAATCATAAACACTCTGCTTGATAAATTCAAACTACAGATTGCTCTGTGAATTTTCTCCCTTAGAGTCTTCATTATTTTTCCTAAACTGCAGGATATGGGAACGCTTGCCAGCTGCTGAGTCCAGGCATGTATCGAGGTGTGTCCTTACTGCATCCTGTCAGAGAACCACACTCCATCCTCATTTTCCTCCCCATTTTTTCATTTCAGTTGGAGAGGAACTGCAGACTCCAGCAAGGATGGACTCGTGATGCACCCTCTGGAAGCAAGACTGCTGAGCGTATTATGGAGCACACCTGCCTCACATCTTTTTTTGGGCTGGAAGTCAGGTGCTGGTCCAGCTCACTGCAAAATTTCTGTTAACTTCAGTGATGATAAATAAGGCTTTTTCTGGACAGCTTGGCTGTTTTCTTTGGACAAGCTCATTCAAAGGAGAGGTCTCATGGGATATCCCAGCAGTGTCAAGACTCAGGTTTATGTTATACTGCTAGCAGTATATAATCATGTATGCACCCTTACTTTGATTAGTACCACTCCAAGGAACATAAGGCTTCTTATGGTCCTCATCAACGAGATGAGGCAGAGTCCTTTGCTAGTGAGACCTGCTATGGCTACTACTTGTGTTTAGAAAGTGCTCAGAATTATCACTGGTGAACCCCAACCTGGGCAGGCTTCCCGCTGCAGAGCTCCCAGACAAAGCTGTGAGAAACAAACCTTGTTCCTTGCCCTCAGAGGTAGAAACTGGTGGGGAGATAGATTAAAAAACAAGCAAAGATCAACTCCCCCTGCAAAAAAGATAATTTTTTCAGACCCTGTGTCTCCCAGGGCACCTCCCAGAAGCAGGACTGATTTGCTAGATCCATGGCTGTTCCTGAAGAAGATGATGACAACAGCTTTCCTGTGAAGATCTTCCCGAGGCTTACTGCAGGCATGATTAAAGAGCTCTGTCCTCCGAGAAGAGGGAATGTAACATGAGGCAGAGAGATTTTGCCTTTCCTGCTAATCTTCGGGACACTTCTGGGTGCTGTTCCAGCCGTGGACTTTATGAAAGTCTTCTCAGAAGACAAAGTTCCATCACTCAACTAAGAGCTGACAAAAGTATTCCTCTAGATGCTTGCTCTCTAAAGAAGCAATGAAAAATTAAGACATTTTCTCAAGTTTCAGAAGATGACTCTCCTCAGTTGAAAATAAAGCCATAATTTCAGCTTGCTCTTCAAACTATTTTCCTTCTCTATATCCACCACATCTTATTCACATTCAGTTTGAGCTCCCTGGGTTTCTTCCAGGCACCAATTTATCTCAAATATTAGGACAGCTGGGACACAGCAGGGAAGAAAATGAGAGACAGGGCTGACTCTGTTACCAGTTGAGTTCTGTTCTTACTCTGCAGACTCACTTGCATAATCTTGGGCATGTCACAACCTTTCTGTATCTCAGTTCATATGCTTTCCAACAGGTACGATTATAAACCTTTCAGGGTTGTTCTGGTGGTGAATTTTACACTGAAATATGTGGCTGAGAACAAGTCTAAGGGTGCAAATCACTTTCTATATAAACAAATTATTCAGCACTAACAGCCCTCTAAAAAAAGGATTGGAAATGTATTTATGTCATCAAATGTTAGACCAAGAAGTATTATCTTTTTCTAAGTATCACCGCAAGGTTAATGACTTATCTTTTGGATGACTATTGTGTGTCAGGATATTATCATGTTCAATATAACTAGTGTGTAAGGTGCTGCTGTGTCTATGCACTTTGGACACAGATGCACAAAACAGCTACAGTCTGCGCTCAAAAAAACTAAAACAAATTCATCATTGTAATGACAGCTTTCTAGCTAATATATTAGATAAAACACATTTCCTTAGGTACATACTAAAGACTGCATTTAGGTAATTAACTGCATAACTCCTGCTATTTTTGGATTTTAAAAATAAAATCAAGCTGCAAGCATAAATCAATTCAGAGAATACTGAAAATGTATTTTGGCTTGTTTGGTTCCTATCTGGGTTATTGAGACATAATGGATAAGCACTGCGAACTACCTCATTATCATCAGAAAGCTATGTGAATTTAGGAGAATAGATCCCACTAACTGGGATCTTCTCCTATCTGGAAACAATTCTTCCCCCCCCCCCCCCCGCCCCCCCTTACTTGCTCTTTTTTATCTTTTCCACTTTTTCCTTCCTTTTCTCTCTCCTCTCTCTGTCCTATAAAGAAGGAAAATAAAACTTAGATATGAAAAAAACTCCAGACCCTACAACTAAAACTTAGAGTTGTCTTTGTTCTCATGGTTTGATTTTGGAAACTCATTATCAATGCATATTACAGTCTAGCACCTATTGTCTTTGCACATTTTCTTGGCTTGAAAGACAAGAAATCACATATTTACTGCCACAGAGCTTTGACTAGTATTCAATATTCCTAGTTTCTCCAGGCTTACACTCTTGCTGATCAGATTGATATACTTAAGTGCCCAATCTTCCCTGAAGGGGCAAAAATGAAGAAGAGACCATAAAGGGAGATACTTGAAACCAAAGAGAGAGATATGAAATATATAGAGGTGAAAAAAAGTCACTGTCAGTAAATAAAAATTAGAAACACAACAGCAGGAAGATGGCTTTATATCTCTTGTAAATCTGTTCAAACACACAGAAGAGAGGGTAGGCAGTGAGGAGTAAAAGGAGGGGTGAGGGACACTTACTCACAATTTCAAGGGTAGATGCAACAATATTACAGCTGGATACTAGCCTGTCCTTACATGACTGAAGCAGGTTGCAAGAGGTAAGATTTAGACTCTTCCTGTGTGTAACTAGCATAGGGGCTGACTGCAGCACCTGAAACAACTTTGGGTACAACTGTCTGAAGTGACTGCATCTTCTGTGTTCAGGTAATGTACAATGCAAGAAGATATCCTGTGTTATCTATACAGCGCTGTGACAGAAGCGAATGCGTCAGTGTTTATAGATGCACATGTATGCATTTCTCACTCATTCCCTTACTGTGTTTCCAGTCTCCACCTAAATATTCACAATATATTTTTTTTTTCTTAAATTAAATTTGGATTCACAGATCATTTGAATTAAAATATAAGTAAATAAATATGAAGAATACAAAACTAAGTAAAAAAATCTATTCAGTTTGCCATTCTACTTTTAAGAGGGTGTGCTGATCCCACACAATAAGCAATGCTTTGGCAGATATGATACATAATTAACTTTTCACAGGAGCAAATAAGGACCAACTTTCCACCTTTAAGGAGTCACTCTGCTTAAAGGCAGTCAACCATCTATCAGCGTGAAGCACACAGATGTTAGTTAGGTTCAAAGAACAAAGTAGACATCATTTTCTGAACTAATCACCTTAAGGCTGCCTTTACAATTAGCAGAATGAAGGAGTCACTCTTACAGCGTGATACAATATCTGTGGTGTCCCAGAAGAGCATGTTTATTACATGGAAATAAGAACACTAAGGGCAACTAGATTCAGAGGCAGGTGTTTGTAATTTTGTTTAGGTCAGCTGAGTTGTGTCCCATCTAGAGAGCCACTGCAAAACACAGAAAGATATTTCTTATGCACTTGGATATTTTGATCTGTGTTGCAAATGATGCTGCTGAGCTGTAAGTAAATGGTATGCTGAATATAGAGAATCATAGAATCATAGAGTTGTTTTGGTTGGAGAAGACCTTTAAGATAATCAAGTCCAACCATTAACCTAGCACTGCCTAGTCCAACCAATAAACCATGTCCCTAAGCACCACATCTATGTGTGTTTTAAATACCTCCAGGGATGGTGACTCCACCACTTCCCTGGGCAGCCTGTTCCAGTGCTTGACAACCCTTTTGGTGAAGAAATTTTTCCTGATATCCAATCTAAACCTCCCCTGCCACAACTTGAGGCCATTCTATGCAACAAGCTATGCATTTGTTCATTGCAAGAGCTGTGAAGTCTGACCTAACACAAATCTTCTATGCAAAACACTATACCCAAATACTGTATTGGTCACTGAGATATGTTATTGAAATTTGTGCATTTATGTATTTACTACTACATCCATTTCATGACCCAGGGACTTGATTTTCTTGTTTTCTCATTAAATTGTGTTGTGTGTATTTGTTTATTATTTGCCACATTCATATATTCATGACAAGTCTGGTGAAAATATTTGGTGAAGAACACACAGAAATATCCAGATACTGAAAAATTCAAACTAACTAGCTTAGCCATATAACTATTTAATTGATATTAGACTAGGTGAACACATGATCAGTTCCGTATATTACCACATAAGAAGTCTGAAACATCAGTAAACAGTTACAGTAGATTATATGGCTCTCATTGGGGCTTTGGATTCTCTTTATTCAGGGACAACTGAAGAGGCCAGGTAGACTACTGCTGCTAAAGGAAGAATGCTCTGATGGAGAAAGCCAGAAGGACTTCTGGAGTGATAAAAAGAATCACAGTCTAACAGGCAATAATACTTTGAAAGCAGAGTGAGCCTTCCTAAACTTGATACCCATTTGACAGGCAGTAGTCTGGCTTCTTCCAAGCAGTAAGTTGTATAACTTGAACAGAAGGAAGCCCTTCATATAGCTACCATATATTCTTACTATATGTCATACCATACATTGTTCAAATACCTAAACAGAGGTGGTTTTGCCATCAGTGCAGATTTGAAAATGTCTGAGAAAGATTTTAGTTCCTAGCTCAACCCCATGCCTCTGTGACCCTCATAAAAAATTCTGTCTGTAAAGAGGAGGGACTGTATCCCATCTTCACAACAGATAGGGACAGTAAAATCAGTGACTTTTAACTGCTCAGGCAGTAACAGACAAATGCACAAACAAGTCTAACAGTGGTTATCACAATAGAGTCAAAGACCACAAGTACACCAATGCACTACTGGACAAAAAAACCAGTAAATAACAATAGCTATTGTCATAGGTGCATGTGTGACAAGGGAGATCCCACCCCCCCCAGTACCCCTTTTATTAAACTTGTGTGCATAATTGATCATATGTACCTAAAAAACTCTAGACGGGGCCCAGAAAACAGCAGATATGATGCTCAGCAATAAGTTTTACAAGTTAGGCCCGAAGTTTTGAAAATGAGGTGATCTTTGATATAGATACAAATGAATTTAAAATGTTCAATAGCAAGCAGTTCCCACCCAGGGGATGTAAACATACTACTTCTACAATAACAAAGTGTTTGCCTTGCATCTAGAGCTACTTAAGATTAAAAAAAAAAAAAAAAGAAATCATAAATTTTATGAAATGCCTTATTAGAAGACATTCCCGGGGGAGAAGGGTTGGAAATGCAGAAGCAGTGTCAAATGTAGTAAGTTAATAAAAAGCAAATAAAATCTATACGGTTTAAACAAAGCCTAATGCATTATTCATAAAGAAGATCTTTCTCTCACACAGAAAGTTTAATTCATCATCCAGTTTACTGTATTTTACAACATCAATTAGAAAAGAGGAATTCTCTTCCTCTCCAAAGTTAGCAATACAGCTTCACAGCAAAAGAAAATCTATTATGGCATTTAATAGCTTGATGAGAGATGCATAAAAGTAAATCAGCAAGACTGAAAGAAAATCAGCACGTGAGAAATAAAAAGCATTTTCTTTGTTATGAAAACTCATTCTGTTTCCAATGATTAGATGACGGCAGGCCTATTTTTCTAGCTTAGCCCAGTTTACCTAAGCTGTGACTGTGGGAAGGAGGAGTGGGGCAGGAGGATGTTGGTTCCCACCCACTCCCAGTCTTTTCTCTTTCCAGGGAAGGACCAGATAAACTGTGGGCTATGGGTGGGGGCACAGAAGGAAAAGCACCAAAAAGCAGAATTAAGAAACATATTAATCTCTTTTCATATTAACTACGGCTAAGGTTAAAATATACCCGGACTCTATACCTGGGCTAGACAGATCTACCTAGGCTATAACTGGATTTTGAGTGTTATTAATATGCATTTTTTAATTGTTTCTACCTTAAGAAAAAGAAACAAGTTCCAAAGATATATATGTCCTTTCAGAAATATTGTACTGGGTCCACTATGTAAATATTTTATGCTTACAGATTTGTCTTGTGCTTTTAAAATTGTCCTTTGGTATTTTGTTTCTAACAGCTGCTGTAGGCACCTAACAACACAACTACATCATACAAACAGGCAGATGCAAAAATCATCATACACTGTTATTAACTGGCACTTGAGTATTCACATGACATGAGCAACTCTGTAAGGAAAATAGGTTGGATTTGAAAACACGGTATCTGTGCTGTGATAGTTTTGAACTTAGTCTGTCCTTAGATGTTTTTATTCAGAACTCTGCTATTAAGACTACCTGGATTTGGTTAAATAGGCGACAACTTCAGCTTTTATGCTGTGACCATTTGCAGACATTTCTGTAGCTTTAAAAAATGATATTGAAGAACTTCTCATAGTGAAAAATCTTCTGAGACTTTCAAATTTGGTTGTTGTTTCCCTACATCTCACTGTCATCTTCCCTGTCTTCACCATATTCATTTTATAACAAAACTGTTGATAACTCCCAGTGAACAGGACTCAAAATGATAACTTTTCAGAAGAGTTCATCGAGAAGATGCACTTAGTCCCGTCGAAAACTCGTTACGTGCACCAGCATAATGGCACAAAATCAGATATGAGAATTTTGTAAAAAGTAGAAAAACACATTTGCATTTACATTTCAAATTTACTCCATAGACATTCATATTTGAAAGTCTTCATTCCCAGCTTCAGATCTCAGTTCTTAAAGCTCTTCAAGAGGCAAGAATCTACTAGAAAGCTTTATAGAAACCAAGCAAAGAATCCAATTAAATACTGGTAAGTATGCTTTCAGCAAAGAAAGATGCATATATCTCATGCAAAATCAATAGGGCATGAGTGCAGGAGCTTCCACAACCTAACTCTTTGAACTACATTAAGAACAAACTTGTCACCTTTGCTCAGGCGTTTCTCTGGCCAATTAAAATCTCAATTACATTTATGGAGTCTCTGCTTCATTCCTCTGTTAGTGGTTAGTCTGGGTTCCTCTGGGAAAGCAAGGGAATATGGGGCACATGGGAGAGGCCCAGAAGATATGAAAGATTTGTGACCCTAGCAGCTGTAAGGTCTGTAGGGAAGGAACTAACCCCTGGTGGTAGATACAGAGAAGCAAAGGTATGGCATGCCCCACTCCCCAAAGTCCATCATAGCTCTGTGTCCTCATATCATCCCAAAACATGCAAATGGCATAAAGTCTGTCAAACTTCAAGGCCCCAAAAGTAAAACTTCAATATGCCATCACCACTGTGCAAAATACACACATCAGCCAAACAAAAGTTCTTTCTAAGAGTGAATTAGCAAAGCAGTAGTTCATTACTCTTTGCAAGTTGTTCTTTTTTCCTTCTTCTTCATCCTTGTGTTCACAAAGTTTACAAATCAATCAAAATACCTAGCTTGCCCTGCAGTCATATCCCTCTAATTCTGTGGACCTGTTTTTTTTTTTTTTTTTTTTAACAGTCATGACCCAGGAGGCTATGAGTGATAAGTCCTACTTCAGTTTGGAAAACACATGTGAATAGAACTTATACATAGGCTGGGGAGCTGGGAGACAATGTCATCTCACTTCACTTCTACATTTCAACCTGTTCTCACCCCACTACTTGAGGCTGTTCAAATTTGCTTTTGCTTGTAGGTGTTTCTGCGTAAGGACTGAACCTTTGCTTAGGTCTTGAAAAATACTTAAGATGTTGTGGTTGCTATTAGATGACATGTACAACATAAGACATAATTGATGTGATGAGACACTGATGAGAGTAATACTGCATGCAATTTTAACAAAACATTCTGATTGTTCTTGGGTTTTGCAACTTACTAACATCAACATGGGTGCCTGCAGTTAATTCATTTTGTTCTCATTAACAGAGCAATTCACAGAAAGTTAGAGTGTGTAAGCATTTAAAATACTTTAATCTCTGTATAGGAAAATATAAACAAAGTTATAGGAAAAAGTAACCATGGAGTTAATAATCTTTCAAATAGCTTAATAAATGTATAGGTTGTAGATAAAAATGAAAAGTAAAAGCTAGAATTTAATTAAACATACATTTGATTCTCTTCCCTTCTAATAATATTTGAATGAAATATTTCATAGTCTTTAGTGTAAAAATTTAATATTAACTTCATAATTGAGTATAAATTTAATACATATATTGCCAATGATGCAATCAAAGTGTAGCTTATCAGAAAGTTCCATGGTAAGGTTAACACTTATAAATAGACAAACTGAATAATTTATTCTATTATTTCAATAATACTGAAATGTTTTGTTTCAATTAAGTCAAATTTCATTTAAGCTATAGTTTGTATTTGCTTATATTTTAATCTTCATATTTAATTATTAAATTAATAAATACAAATTTCTTATAAACTCATTGAGTGAGAGCCTTCTGGCTTGTCTGGGATTCCTGAAATTGGCTTTAAAGGTATTTTTCCAATTGAAGCCTTGGGATCTTGTCTTAACATTAGCTGTGACTTAAGGGGCTAACAAGATAATAAGGAGAAAGTATGGAGAGGCATAATAGAGGTATCATTAATAAGAAAGTACAATTAATGTATCATTAAAATCAAGGACATTATAGCATAGAGTTAGCTATTTCATCAATGAGTATCAAGGAGTTTAAAGGAGTTTTGTTCAAAGAGAAGACGTCAGTTGGGAAACGTACCCTAAGCTAATTTATGGAAGTGACTAATAATGGGTCCAGCCAAAAAGAAAAATTAAGTGATGGTCACCCATATAAATGATTCAGCCTGGTTCCGCTGGTTCTCTACACTATAAATTTAAGTAAAATGAACAATTCACAGGAGCTTGTTTGCACACACAGTCTCAATAGTCTGAGGACTTTTTACTGAAAAGTCAGGAATTATGGAATCTCCAGATTATTTTATTCATCTTACTCAACTCAATGCTAAATACTGTGATTCAACCAACAATGACCTAGCAAGTCAGTTATAAGTTGGTAATTTAAAATTGAAGTTTCAAAGAACAGCAGAAAAATTGGAACAATGACAAATCCAGAGTATTTTGAAGATTCATTCTCATTTGGCAGGACATCCTTAAATTTCATAACAGAAAAATGAGTAATTTTTTAAAAAAACACAAAAGCATTTTGCCCAGTAGTAGTGTAATACTTAGCTTGATTGCTTTCACAGACAGAGCATCCAAATGTCTTCATTTGCTTTGGATTATCAAATAAGAAAAGAAAGAGAAAATTCTAGCTAGTGATTTAGTTCAAGCATTAAGGTAATATGATGCTGGGTATATTATAAATACCTAGATATGTTATTACCACTACATCAAAAAGTGTCTTCTGCCAAGAAAGGCTGAACTCTCTGAAAAACATTTCTGATGAATCAGCAGGTGATAACAGTTGAATTACATGAGACACACCATTTTTAGGGGATCTAAAATCAATAATCTCTCTGTGATTTTAGCCCCTGCTGGTTCAAGAATTAATACGTTGGAGTCAGTAGTTCTACACTAAAAAAGTTTGGCTTACTGTGTCTGGGGCTTAAACTTCAGCCACATAGTTAATGATGCATGATATCACTAATCATTTCTTCTATGAAATGATAACTGTAGTTAAAAAATATGACATGAGATGACAATTACTTATGATGTTAAGAAGAAAAATGTTTTGAGACCTTGGTAATTTTCCTATGATTCCTCCTTTACATAAAATTTAGTGATGTCTGTGTGGGCATCACAACTGGCAAATATTGTACTTAATTAATTTGACAGGACCCGTTTTGGCAACATTCTCACTTCAAGTAAGCAAAAAGCTCCTTCACATTTCAAAGACATGCACAATGCAGCCTCGTGATAAGAATAGTACATCTTTTTCTCTTCTATTCTGGTTTGTCCCTGTGGGACAAGTGCAGAAGTCTGAAGAAATCTGCTTCTTTCTCCAAGTGCTTTATTTTTTTGCCTTCTATCACCACATGGAGACAGAAGCTATTTTCACCCACGTTAGCAGTCAGCCTAAAGAAGCCATGTTTGACCTTTTCTTACTATTACCAGGTTCTTGGAAAAAGCAGAATTATTTTCTTTGCAGTATGTATTTATTTAAGGTAGTATAGTAATACTGAAGTGTTGCAGGAAATTTTATTTTATTACTCAGAAACAACATTCAGCACAACATCATATAACAACTTCAGGGTTTTATCCTAGCCCTAACTTAAAAAAGCAAAACTCATTTATTCAAGGATGACTTAAGAGTTCTTGGCTTGGTTCTCAAGCACAATGACTTCATTTTTGTGCCTGTTAGTCTCTTTAAGCCTGGTGTCACAGGACAAAGCAGTTAGTTACCCACCATAGTGGCAGGCATGGATTAAAATTCTAGACATGAAGATGTTACTTGTTACTTTTATCATCTGAATCTTGAATATTATATTCAATAGAATACAGACAGTAAAAAGAAAACTGTTGCTCACACAGAAAGCGTGTCCAGACCTAAATGTCCTCATTATAGCCCCTTCCATGGAGCCTTTGCCAGAGCAGGACCAAGTGCACATGTTGACAGGAAAATATCTGGTCATCCTAGTTGCAGTATCTCTTTACATCATTACAGCTGAGAAAAATCACTCCTCTGATAAGGCAGAACAGTAGATAAGGCAGTTCGTTGCCAATAGGTAACTTTCCCTGTTTTCAGACAAAATTGGAAAGAAACCAAATGTAACCTTTGAAAGGCCATCTGATAGCCATAAGAAAGTGGACTGGTGCACAACTGACCTTTACTAAACACAAATGCATTGTGACAGTTCTAAGCAATGCTTATTTTTAAAAAGGGGAAAAAGAATCTATAGAGGCAGTGCATGATTTTAATTATACTATTATGTTATCTGCTGGGGGCAGAATCTTGTCCTGCCATTTTTATTCATGATGTACTGATAACTATGTTATTGAGATTGGCCTCTTCCTTTCATTTTCAGAAAGCTTATTCTCTGCACATACTTTATTGAGAGAAAAGCTGACCTGTTTGAAAAACCCAGCTTGATACTTATCATGTTGACAGATGGTACTAATTTGTGGCGATATTATAGTGTACTGCTACTAGTAATTGACACTGGAACTGGAGCTTTTGGTTAGCAATATGTGTTAGGTGTACCATAGATACCAAGCTTATGATTACTGAAATAAAGCTCACCTAGGGAAATATTTTAAATAAAATTTACTTGTTTTCTCTCTGCAATGCGCACAAGATATGAAAGGTCTCAGTGTTAGCGCATACTGTGACTAATCATCAGTACTAATTTGACTAAAGTCTCAGCTTTGATGACCCTTTTCTTATAATTCCTGTGTCAAATATAAGGATTCTTAGACAAAAGCAATTTGTGTTATTGTATTTTTCACTGTGTTTCACTGTGTTTTACCTAATCAAAAATTTTGCCTTGCCTATAAATAGATTTTATATTGTCATTTTAATTTTACTGGTTTATTTCTGTATTTTCTGGTGAAACATTTTATATATTTTCCTCTTATTATCTGTATCCCACTATGATGTTTGTGCCTGCTGCAACGATGGCTTTAGGAAAGGTTCTTAAAAGTATGCTTGAACCTCTTTGACAGTTGGGTCTTTTCTTGGGAGAAACAAGGAAGTTATTAATCTTGCAACCTGAGATGTTTTGATTTCTTCCAGTCAGTGCAGTACTAAACCTGTACAGAAGAAGATGGTGTATCATAAATGGGAGGAAACACTCCAAGAAAGAAAAAATCAGACACAAAAAGTTTTGCTTCAACCACTGATAATCTACATCTCATGAGATAGATAGATAGGCAGACAGACAGACAGATATTTGAAGACATCATTTCTCGTTTGTGTTTCTATCAGCAGGCTTAGCAATGATAATGAAAAGTAGAAAGGTGAGACGTAAAAGTCAGATTAAGTGAGAAATACTAAAGGAATAAAGAAACATAGGTAAGAAAGAAAGGGGCGGTTGCAGCAGTTAAAGATCTGTCATAGGCTTTCCATTACAACAGTAGTATAACTGTAACTGAATATAACCAGGAAGCCATTTGGAAGATCCTAGAAAGACTTGAGAAAGTGTGGAAAAAAATGAAACAAACTAAAAATACAAATGACACAGACAGGAGGTAGGAAAGAGGAGAGATACTGCGTGCCTGAATGATGTTAGTGATAAATAAACCCATATGAGTGAGAAACAGGATATGAAAAAAATAAAATTAATGCTTTTATCTCATCTATTTCTTCTTTAGTGGCTAAGCAATAAAGACAAAATAAATGAACTACCATGAGAACTCCTATTTTCTTAAGTATAGCTTTCTTTTATTCTTGCTTACTGAAAATCCATTTAATTTAAAATATGTATGAAGAAAAGGGAAAAGCTGTTAGTCTAAAGCCGTGCAGAGCAAGGTTCGATTTGAAACACGTTTTTTATGGCCAGGTTCCAAAGAGCGGTCGAATGGGATTTACAATGCCAGTGTTGACAGGATCTTAAGCATAACAGCATTAGATAGCTGCCACCATAACTTTTCAGATAGACATGGCTACAATAAGTTGTAGGCTACAATTAAAGCTCATTCATTACTACTTTCTTCTCAACATTGAAAAGGTTAAGGACTTAGGGATCTCAAAGCTACTAAATTTTCTTTCTGGTTCAGACCATTCATAAATACCACAGAAAAGTCCAAGGGATTTTTTTCTTTCTGTCTTTCAGGGGTGAAATTTTTCCAGTAGAAAGAGATGAAGGGACAGAAAAAAGGGAAACATGACTAAGTGCAACACACTTGGCCTTTATTTGCCAAGAGACCTTCTCTAGAGCTTGCTGTATATCTGTTCTACAGGTACTTTTTCTATTCTCTCTTTTTTTTTAACCCAACCCCAGTAAAGTGTCTGCCCTTTTTTCCTCCTCCAAAATGTAGAGAAGCCACAAATACCTGCCTATTTTCTATTTAGAAATCTGAACTGATAAAAGGACAAGTAAAATGCTGGAGAAGAACTTACTGTGAATATCACCAGCTTCTGTCTGAGAAGTACCATTTCAGGTGGCTGATAGTCATGCACTCATCAGAATCTTAATTCCCATCAGCTGACTTGGTAAGAATTTAATAATGCATTACTCACGGTAAGAAAACATTAGTTGGATATTTCAAGGAGATAAGGTTATTCTATTTCATTGGATTCTGACAATAAATCATCACTTCCTTCATTTTACATGTTGCTGGATGCATCTCGAACTGTTAGTAATCTGAATCTGGAAAGAAGATGCTTCAGGCCATGCTAACATAAGTCTCGCAAAATAAAAAATAGGTTAGCCGTAAATTTTCAATTATGATTTTGGTTAACCAAGAGATACTATGTCATTCTGAATATTGATTTTGGAATTTTATCAGCTTATTATTGTCAAGTAAACCAATGTTACAGTTTTCCATGCCCAATACTGAGTTTTCACTTCAGACAGTAGACTCTCAGGACAAAGCCTTCCTAGCAAAAGCTAGTCAGTGTCGTGTCTGCACCAAGATAACTCATTTGCACTGGAGCCCAGAACACCAGCAATCTTGCTGCCCTCAGGATATGATGTAGAAAACATACTTTGGCATAGTTTTCTTGACATGGTTTTCCTGCATGTCATTAAATAAATATAAACAAAAATCACTTTCTGTGTACAAAAGGGGAGGAAGAAAAAAAAAAACCTACAACTTTTAATAGATTTTAAAAATCCTAGTGATAAGCAAGGTATCAATGGCACTGTAAATTCTCAAAGGGAATAAATGGGGAGGGGGTAAAATCAGAGCTTACGGGCTCCCTCACGCTGGCCAGCCACTCTGTACTACACTGGGGAAGGCTTCTTCAGTCCATCCTACTGTCCAATCTGTTATAACTACTCTGATGTTATATTTTTATTACTTTATTTTTCTTGGAGTCTTTGGATAAGAGAGTTTTCTAGAAGCTGTAATTTTAGAAAACTCAGTCAGAATGTACTCCAGGCTTCCAACGTTCTCTTTTTCTAGAGGTAGGCTTGAGCAATGCTGCTTATGTCATAGGGGGTGAGCAGTCACTGTTGAAGCAAATTCAGAAAAATAGGTTTTCTTAAGTAAATAATAAAAGAGGTTTTGGAGCACAGCTTATTTAGATTTATGTTTGGATTGAAAAATATTAAAATAATAATCTATAAAATATGAAAGCACAAGGTAATGTGAAAGTACTTTAGAAAGTACCAAGTTATAATTAAAAAATGCCGTATTAATTCTGCAAGACCTCCCTTCCCCTCATACCACAGAGCCTCACTTTACTTATTCATGTTAGAAAAGGAACATTGCTTTTGTCAGGAGATAATATCCCTAAAAATTGTGACCACCATTTTACCTGACAGATAAGAATATCTATTGACACCAGGAGCTTTACAGAAGTCAGGGAAACACTGGGATTTCTTCCTAGAGGTTACAAGAAAGTACCAGGTACTATAAAAATAGCAATTATTATGATAATTTAATATTGATTATGTTCTTTGTGTACAGTACTTCATAATTTCATAAGTGTGCATATTATCTCCGTGAAATTTATTTTGAATAGTATTATAAACTGCCAGTCAATTTTTCCAATATTTTGAGGTCTGAAGAAAACACAGAAAGAAATAAACAAAAAAATCGCACAGATCTAAAAATCAAGGAATGAAAATTACAGCAAATTTCTTCTTCAACACTAAGAATGTAATCAGAAGTAACCAAGATGGGAAAACCAGAGATGAACAGTTCACTTAACCTTCTATGAGGATTCACCATGCATCAAGTGCTTCTCTGTTCACAAAGCCAGTATAGAGCCAAAGACAGCATGACTGCTGAGTTACGGCATGTGTTTCTTTGCATGTCTCTAGATTTGGGCTCGTTCTCATTAGCGAAGTTTGTTTTCTAAATTTCTCAGTCATTTTGGGTAAGTAAGTGCAACATACCAATCTGTAAAAGCAGACAATCTCAAGCGTAACAAAACCTGGTGATCAAAAATTAGTAGGTTGCATTCCCCATTACAAATATCGTAATATCTACTGCATGATATGAGCAGACAAAATTTAAACTTACCAAGAAGCCATAGAGTTACACATCAAATCCAAAGGGATTTTCTATCTGATAAACTGAAAATGGTTACATAAATCAAACGCACTTAAATTTTCTCTGAACTGCTGAATGTAAATGTTTTCACAGACAAATGCCTATGTATTATTATTCCATACAATAGTTTCAGCAATTCACATATTTTGCCCATGGCTGTAGCACCATACATAACAGTGATTTAACATAACTTCTCATCTTCAGACAGAATAGCTGAATGGAGCTACTGCCATGTCAGTTTAATTGCCTAAACTTGTAAATGTTGTACACCTTGTTATTCAAGCTGTGTGTAGCAAGCTACCTGTGAATGATCAGCTTTGCCAACAGGTATAATGTAACAGGGATTTAATTGCTTTTGCCTTTGGCATCCTTCACCCCCAAGGGATGGTAACTGTTACTTCACTTCAATTACAAGACAGAGCAGCCACTTAGTGGTGTTTCACCTGGAAAAAGATCAAGATTGTAAGTGTTAATTAATCAAACTTTTGAATGTTTCGGCCACTTTTGACTTGTTCTCCAACACTGCAAGATTCAAAAGTTCTTCTGGATGAGTCTGCAAGCCTCAGGGTCCGTAGTTGCTTTGTGGTTTTTGAAAATTTTGTCCAATCTACTAGTAATTAGAAGGTGACTGTTGAACTCCCTAGGGAGGTCAGAGGCAGGGAAAGCATTATTGGCTTCTACTCCATATCTTTTATCCATTTTTGTGTAAATGTGCTAGGACTTTCCTAAAAAATCAATCCTCACAACACAGAGTATCCCTAGGATCTATGCACTGAAGAGGCTACTAGGTGTCCTGAACTCATCTGTGGTTGACCAGTCATTTCTCCTAGTACCACAGAAAACACGTTAGAGCAGACTGCAGGATAGTCCCATCTCATAACAATTGTGGCCCATGTTCTCCTTAACACTAAGGACTGTAATCCAATAGCACGGCATTGCCATTACTAGTAACAGGACATAAGCACTGTACTGAGTTTGCAAGGCCTCAGCACTGAGGTTTGTCAGTCCTGCTCTGCGAAAACTTTTCTTCATCTGTCTGCAGCTTCATTTTACTTGGTTTAGTTGTGGCAGCGGTTTCTGTAATTGGCCAGGTGTCCATGGCTAGTCCTACTTCTGTTTATCTTTGTGTGATACAACAGCAATTTTTTATAGATAGCAGCAACAAGCAGTTACTCTGTGCAGAACAAGATATTTACGACTAACACAAAGACACAATGTAGGGAAATACAGTCCTGTTATGACAGTGAAGATGCAGAAGGGTGTAAAACTGTGTTACCAAACCTACAAAAAATAACCCAAAGTGGATCCTAGACCAAGGAAGAAGCAACGATCAACATCAGTATCATACTCCTGCCAGCAAAGGAGTCCAGATACTGAGAAACCCCCATAGCGCACACACCCTCTCGGCACCAGCATGAAACCCCTGACCTCAGGACCCAGAGGAGCAGTGAGAGGGTGAGCATAGCTCCAGGAGATGGGGTAAAAACTAAGACATGTCCATTTAACAGTTTTAACTGCATTTTTTTCTTCCTCTCTTTGTAACAATTACATCTGGAATAATAATGATTAAACTTAAGATTTCAGTTATACTAACAATAAATTCTCAGCTTTAAAGTGTGCTTCCTTTTCACCCATAAACAAGATCATAAAAGGATGAAATCTTGGCTACATGGGAAAATATGTAGAAACTATTTCTACTGACTTAATTAGTCTCAGAATTTCAATGTATGTCCTTGTGTATGGAGAATGTTACATGTATTTTTATTAAATCTGAAATGATTTGGAGAATCTTACTGCTTTTAACAACCCGATCATTCCTGGGCTTAAAAATAAGAGCTTTGTTAAAAGCATAGCTATCCAGAAACATTTTGACAATGTTGTCTGCCTTTTTTTTCCATTGAAAACATAATAGTTTCATCAAAACTTTTGACTTGGAAAATGTCTGTTGACAAGGATGGAATTTCTGAGCAAAAAGAGAGGCAGGGGGGAAAAGTGGGGGAGAAACTACTAGCTAATTTGCTATTCTCTTGTGGATCTCAATCTCTCTTGGGAGTTATTCTTCAAAAGCAGAGACTGAGTCTATAGTGATCAAAACCCCTTGGCTAAGACATGGAATATTCATGTTTGAATTTCTGTCCTCAAACTTTTTCCACTATGGGACTGGAAAAATGTTTGAAATGTCTAGATTTCATAGGATAAGTAAACTCTTAGTTTGAGAAGAAAACCAAAAATTAGTTCCATAATACACTACTTACTTACAGCACAAATACACTACTTATAGTACCTTTTATTTTGAGCTGTTACTACAGTGACATTTAGACTAATCTTTCTGAAAAGTTCAGCTCCTTTTCTTCTATGAAAAACAGTCTCCTACGTAATGATAAAAAGGTTCCAGTTACATCAATTAAACCAGTTTTAAAAGCAAAGTAAAAAGCAGTGAGAAGTGTGTTTAAATCTTAATGCACACTCATTGCACTCCCCAAAAACACAGTTAAAGATAACTCTACTATGTGGATTATATCTGGAATGCTAAGAAATAATATCTCAAAAAAAAAAAAAAAATCAGCTTTGTAAAGCTAGTTTCTGATAAGTTAGGAATGTCCATATCAAAACTGCCTGTGCATGTTTTTCTTCCACTTTTCTTGCATATTTACTTGAAAACAAGCTCTGGCTTGCATAAAAAGAAATTTTGAAATAAAGAAATACAGGTGTAATTTAAAGAGAAAGAAATACTGATACTGCGCAGTATCTGCGCAGCTCACCGTGCATCAGAACATTTATATGCACATCACACGCCTACACGCCCCAGAACCTCTGGTGGCAGCAGGTTGGCACAAGAGGTCTGTTACTGAGAGGTCTCTTCCCAGAACAGAGATGGCTGGCACCCAGTAGCTTTTTCCTTGTAAGGCAGAAGTAAAGTTAAAAGTACTTTGCCACCCAAACGATTTACTGTTTACACTATGCTGTTAGACAAGATATCTTTTTAGGAAAAACACTTCCAAGCATAAAATTGCTTTTATTAGAGTCAATGCAAAACAAAACAAAACCACCAAAACCAAACACAAAATCAACCCAAAAAGCCCTAATGCATGAAACTCTGAACAGTCTGACCAAATTCTAGAAATCCGTGCTGCTGCTGGTAGTCTATGTCAAATACAACATTTACATGTATCTTTGCGTATTGCTATCTGTATTATTTTGGCTTTTCCATATATTAAATGCTTGGGAATGAAAACCTTGACAGAAAGCTTCACGTTTATGAACAGAATGGATATAACGGAAGCAATAATAACACGAACTTTCAGAATTCATATAACTTCTAAAATGACACCAGAGAGAATCAGGTACTAATTTGATCTGCATGTCTGTTGCCAGCTTCCTCAGCGTGACTAGCAAGATCTGTGCATCGCCCCTTTTGTACTACTCCAGTGCACAGCCTGCGCTTCCCTGAAAGCTCTGCTGGCAAACAGGCAGCAAGAACAGCTAAGCAATTGCAATCTGTAGCCCCAGGGCTACTGATAAGAAGTCTGTTAGTAAGGACAAAAGGCTGTCCAGACCACACACCTCAAGCACTTCAGTTCTTCCTTGGGGTATACAACAGGATTTTATATTTTGCCTAATTACAAATATTGCAGATGATACTGTTCCAGAAGATATATCTGAATGAAAGCAGCTTAAAACAAACCTTCACTGTAACTCTTAATGGTGGGAGCAGGGGACTGACTTTCTTCCCTGAGAGTAGATTTATTTAACAAAAAGTCATGCAAAGGCCTAAAACCTTATAAAATAGCTGTAGAAGATATTTTTCTGCTGGGTATTTATTAAGAAACACAGACAGGGCTGAGCTGCATGTACAGAGTGCCACATTCTGCTTCTCTTCACTTTCTGTGGTTTTGAAAACTTAGGCTACTGAATTAAACATTGGATACTCACAGGTATGAGCAGCAGCAGTACAATTCTACTTACTGTGCCCTTTTACAAACTCTTGCAGCAAAAAAAAATCCAACTAATTAGAGAGTTCATTTTATGAGAGCTGTGGAGCATTGCTGTGGATGTTTAATTTCAAAGGTCATTTATAGTGCAGATTTTTATTGCAACTTAGAAGTACAAAAAAAAAAAGTAAAAAAAAAGTTCTTTTTGTCACTATCAGGGTGTCAAATATGTTTACTTTAGAATGTATTTGTGTGGCACGTAAAACAAACAGATACAGAAAAACATCTCACAGCACTAGGCAAAATAATAAATAATTCCTTTCTTTTATTTTATTTCCACTTCCAGAAATTTGCTGCTTAAGAGTTTTACAGAAAGTACTTTCTTCTCTGTTGTAAGTAATTGCAGTTCTAGAGAAGGAACAAGAGAATTGGAAAAAAAAATTACACTTGTTTACTTTAGAGTCCAAAGAAATTGCTCCATTATTTCAATTTGTCACTTTATTTTTTTTACATGAGTGTTTTTTATTGAAGTCATAGCTATATAACTTATAGAAATTAGAGTAACAGCATATCTTTCTATGGTTAATGCTTTTTAGCATTTATTCTTACTGTCTAAGTGATGTAAAAACACAGCCTATAGACATTTATGCCAACATCCTCTTTAGCATGCCGTATTGTCTACTGTCTTCCCATTTTTACAGGGGATGACCAATATTTGTTGTAATCCAGAACTTAGATTAGATTTGGCTCTTCCAAAAATCAACAAGACACAGATATTTCTGACTAATATCTAGATAAGGAGAGAAAAATAAGTATCCTTCCCTTTTCTGATTTCTGAGTTGGAGACAAATAATTGGGTAATTCTGAGGACTGTTAGATGGTACAGTTAAAGTTATATTCTTATCACATAAAAGATTTTAGCATCTACGTTTTATCTAGAGAAGTATTTGCAACCATGATTTCCAGATAGGCTGGATCTTTACAATTCACTTGAAGTCAAGAGGAGATGGAGATTTTAGAAAAGCAGGCTCAAGCCAAATATGTAGTATCCAGAAGTATATATCAATGTAATAAGGGCAGCAGTAAGTTGGTAAGGAATAAAAATAACTCTTTAATCTCAGAACTTCAGGCAATACACTCCCATCTCAAAACCTTTTGGCAATACATTCCTATATACAAGCTAGCGCTATTGTTGACAAGAGTAATTTTGTACGTTACCACATCCAACCTCAACTATTTTCCTCCAAACTTCTAAAGGAAGGTGATGGAAAGATCTACTTATGTAATTTTTTCAGTTTTTCAGGCTATGTCTTCTCACTGAAAAACCTCTACTTTACTTTTAGCTATTGATTTGTTCTCTAACTGGGAATCTTTGGAAATAATATTGCCTTGAAAGACAGCTACCACTCCTGGAGAGACTGCAAAGAGGATCAGTTTTTATTTACAAATACCAAGCAAAAGAGTGATGATCTGACCTGTTCGTCCTGTATTTGAAATGTGCAGACTAATTAGAGAAAACTTTTTTCTACAGGCAATTCAATGTGAAAAGTAAATAAATCCCTTCTGTGAATTTTATATACCACAGATACCTTTTGTAGGGGGAATACATATTCCATAGTGTTTGTGGAAAAAGACATGTTTATAAAGCTGAACAATAAAAATGATAGCAATTACAAGACAGATACTTAAAATTATAAATTAATGGCATTAGAATTGCCATTGAAGTTCTGCATGCAGGAGGTTTTTTTGGCCTTCTCTCCTGCTACAACAGGATCTCATATACTGGAATCTACTTTTGCAATGTTTAAAATGTTCAAATACAGCTGACATTGTAAATCTTACTGGAACAGTGAAATAAGGTTCTAAGTGGGTGCTAGAATAAAAGGCTCGTAATTCCTATTGATTTATGCCTTGCAGTCAATTGATTTTAAGAACTGTCCAAGTTATGATCAGAGCTTATCCTGAATGAAGAGCATTTCTAAGTGCACTTGGTGTGGGTGAATTCCCTAGTAACCAACAAAGGATGCTCCCATATTGTGCGGGGGGAGAAAACATCCACTTGCAAGGCTTTTCTTCTGCACTTACTTTTTCAATTTAAACGAAATTTGTGGATATTCAATATTTGTGATAATTCTTTTTCCTTTGAGTTCAGGGACATTAAGGGAAGTGACTGACAGACACAGCCATCATGTTACATGACTCAGTAAACCTAATGAAGTCCTTTCAAGGGCTAAGTAGAAGCTGAAGAGAGTATTTCAGGGCCATATTTTGGACTTTGACAGCTAAATTCCAGTGTATCCCAATTCAAGCCAAATCCTTTTACTACAGACTTGGAAAGAAAGAAAAGAAAAGAAAAGAAAAGAAAAGAAAAGAAAAGAAAAGAAAAGAAAAGAAAAGAAAAGAAAAGAAAAGAAAAGAAAAGAAAAGAAAAGAAAAGAAAAGAAAAGAAAAGAAAAGAAAAGAAAAGAAAAGAAAAGAAAAGAAAAGAAAAGAAAAGAAAAGAAAAGAAAAGAAAAGAAAAGAGAAAAGAAGAGAAAAGAAAAGAAAAGAAAAGAAAAGAAAAGAAAAGAAAAGAAAAGAAAAGAAAAGAAAAGAAAAGAAAAGAAAAGAAAAGAAAAAAGAAAAGAAAAGAAAAGAAAAGAAAAGAAAAGAAAAGAAAAGAAAAGAAAAGAAAAGAAAAGAAAAGAAAAGAAAAGAAAAGAAAAGAAAAGAAAAGAAAAGAAAAGAAAAGAAAAGAAAAGAAAAGAAAAGAAAAGAAGAGAAAAGAAAGAAAGAAGGAAGGAAGGAAGGAAGGAAGGAAGGAAGGAAGGAAGGAAGGAAGGAAGGAAGGAAGGAAGGAAGGAAGGAAGGAAGGAAAGAAAGATATAAATAGCTTCTTTCCCCTGCCCCCAACTTCATTCCATGTACCTTTGGAAATGCAGAATGTTTAGCGCACTTCTTTTGGCATGGCAGATTCTAGTTTTTAGGCTTATGTTTCTCATTTTCATTCTCTAAGTTCATATCTTCAATAATACTTGTTCACAGCTTGTTTGTTAGGAAATTGCATCTTCTCAAGCTGTCGTACAAAATGAGATTCAGGCTGGAAGGGCCCCCAGGAGGTCCCTGGTCCAACCTCCTGCCCAAAGCTGTGTTGGCTCCAGAATTACACCAGGCTGCTCAGGGCTTTGGCCAGCCAGGTCTTGAAAACCTCCAAGGATTTAGACAGCACAGGCTCCAGATAGAAAATGTAGGTTTCAGTACACTGCAAAATGGAGGTTTGTATACCAGGTACAACCCAAATGCCAGCAACTGCTGGTTCAGAAATGCCCAAAGAGTGAAAAGGTATATCCCATCAGCCAGAATGAACTTTTACATAAGTGTAAGATTTAACAGAACCAAGTGAATGGTTGGTAAATTTAAGTTCTGGATAAATTAAACTACAATAATAACAACAACTGATAAATTAACTTCAGAGAAAGTATACAAAAAGCATTGTATTTTCTACAAAACTGAGGTGTCTAAGCTTGGATATGTTTTCCAATGGGATCAAAAACTATTTATGCAGGGCAGATAGACAAAGAGATTAGCAGACACAGTATTTTTACATTTGCCTTATTTGGATAGGCATTTTTGTTCAAAATACTATATTTTTGCTTCCAAAGATTCCAGCTCTGGTTTTGTACCAAGTTTAGGATATGAAAAGCAATGGTTATGACAGCAATACAGTTGTAATGGTGTCTGGATTTAAATTGTTTTATCATCATCATCATGAGACAATGTGTAATAACTTCTGAAATTATTTCAAAGCATTGTGTGTTATCTGAGAAGGAAAGCAAGTGGCATGGGCAGTAAAACACTTGGTACTGGACAGCCTTAACACAACTTTCCCTTCCTTTCTTCTGATAAGTTCTACTTTTAAAGTATAATTGTGATTTTCTTTTGGGGGGTTTTTGGGGGGTTTTTTTTGGTTTTTTTTTTAGCTTTAGCCCGTTATTTATATATGCAGTCACCTAAATGGGTTGCTCTGTGATTCTTGTTGTTAATCATGTTTACAGTTCATTAGAAGCCTTTATGGTACCATGCAATATTTAGATATGTTTTCCCTTGTGTATAACATACAGAAGTAACATACAAAGACCACAGTTTTGTTTCAACTAAAAGTGAATGCAAGTGTCCTGGTTTCAGCTGAGATGATAGAGTTAATTTTTCTTTCTAGAAGCTGGTATAATACTGTGCTTTGGGTTTCGTATGAGAATAATGTCGATAACACACTGATGCTTTCAGTTGTTGCTAGGCAGTTGTAGTGCCTACACTAAGTGAAGGACTTTTCAGCTTCTCGCTGTGCCCTGCCAGGTGCACAAGGAGCTGGGAGAGCACAGCCAGGACAGCTGGCCCAGGCTGGCCAGAGGGATGTTCCCTGCCATGGAACAGCATGATCCGTACCTAACTGGGGAAGCGAGCTGGGAGGTGGGATCACTGCTCGGAAACAGACTGGGCATGGGGTTCGATTTTTTTTTTCCTTCTGCATCTGGTAAGATTATTTGTGCATCACTTGTTGTTGTGGTGGTGGTTGTTGTTATTATTTCATTATTATCATCTTCCTTTGTTTTCCTGTTAAACTATCTTAACCCACAAGGGCTTTTTTTTCCTCATTTTCCCCATCCCCTTCGGGGGGAGAGGGGTGAGTGAGTCGCTGCTTGGTGCTGAGTTACCAGCTGGGGTTAAACCATGATAGCAAGAAAAAACTGGTTTTAACATAAATTTGTAAGAATGTTGAAATATGTAATGAAAATTAACTATAGTCAACAGGCTGTGCAGGGGGTCAAGTTGTTTTATTGCAGGCTTGATTCTGGCCACAAAGATCATTCTGAGGAAAACTGGTAGAGCTATAACATGAGTGGAAGAGGTTTATAGTCAGCAATGGAAAGTAGAATGGTTTTCTCTCTCTTTCCACACTCACCTCCCACCATGTAGTGAATTTTGGACTGGTGACAACCAAACTGAGGAAACCAGGACCTCCTCCCACTAGCTGTGCTGGAGTTTCTATTTCATATCAACATATTTGGATATCCACTGGCAAAAAACACCTTTTAAATGCCAGTGCCCACATCTGTGTTTGTGTATGCCACCAGATAAATAGGAGTGTATTTACAATTTTGATTGGGTCTTGAAACAGGTATGCTTTTAGATGCTTCAACTAGTATACTCTTCTAACCAACGGAGTATATTTGATTTGATGGACTTGAGAGCTAGCCCTTTGTTTTCTAAGATATATCTTATTTTCATCCATAAGCACAAAAAAAAAAGTCAGTGTCACTCAAATGACAGACAATAGGCTAAACAAGCTAGTAAATACCAGTTTTGTACTCACTAATTTTTAAGAACAAGCCAAGCAAATTTTAGCCTAGATATACACATACTCATAACAGTCTTAACCATTGCCAATTTAGCTTCCAGTTACATCATTTCTTGGAGAGAATGTGAACAGCCAGTGGGAATCACCCTAAAAAATGCCAAGTCCAAACAAAAGAAAAAAGCCAACTAAATAAACAACTGACCAACATCATAGAATTAAATTGGCAAATCAGAAATGCCAAGAGGAGGAACTAATCATTAACCCTTCTGCTCTCCTGAACATATGTAAAACTAGAATTCAGATACCAAACTGGCTTCTGCCCTTCAACACATACTACTGTTTTTCCTTTCAGTTTGAATACCTGCCTTACACTTTTCTTTTAAACATATGACTACACTAGAGGAATTCATGCTGTCATCCATTTCCATCATAATGTATTGGCTGACTACACAGAACTCGGAGCTAGCTACACACTGATGTTTGTCTTCCTCTTTCCAGAATTTGTTTTTTTTTCCAGGCTGTTACAAGGAAGAAACAACTTGCAGGTGGCAGAAAACTCCCAAACACTCTGAAAAGAGGAAGAAATATTTTTCATTAGTAACTTGATTTGTGAGTGGGCTCCACACTGCTTTTTGTGCCTGACACACAAAGAGAAGGCACAAACCACACATTTACCATGGTGCTTTATATAAGATGGGCACAAAACAGGATGAAAGCTAATTTTCATGCATTATAGTACATGTTGCTCAACTCACCAGCTTTTTTCAGTGGCACGTAGGAAACCGCAGACCTGGATCCTTGATTATTTAATATTTGCATGCTGGGTTATATTTCATTAAAATTAAGCAAGCAGAAGCAAGTTTCATGAAAATTTCTGATGTTTACTAACAGACGGATGCTAACAAATATTTGAAAGAATACTCAAAAGAAAACATTGTATTTTCAGTAACAATCTATTCTAATCTAAGTTCATTCCTACATAGGCTATACGTGATAATCTGCTCTGTAGACTAAAAAAAACATTAAAACAAGACAAAAAATTAAAACAGATCAGGGTAGAGTCATTGGCAGTTGTTACAAGGAGATACCAACAAGTATGCCTGAGAACTTTGTGATCTTTTTAGTTTTTAATGAAAATTAAAACAAAGTAAACTAGCATATGTCTATGCATTCATATCTTGTATATGCAGGGAATTACATTAATTCAAAATTAAAGACTAGTGATATGTCACATTAACACACCTGTTTCACAAATAAATGGAGAAATGCCATACTACCAATGACAAAATACTGGTTAAACTAGAAAACTAATCTTACTTTTAACCTATTAATACCAACATTTATTTCCCATGTTAAAAAAAAAAAAAAATCCTCAGACATTCTACTGTGCTTAATTTATTTTTAAATACAGACTTTTTTCCCATTTCAGAGTTACTTAAAAGTATCTATTCAATTTTGGTAAATGTTATCTATTTTATGTAAAGAGATAGGAAAAAGGAGAAGAGAAGAAAAGCAAAGCAGGCAATGGGAAAAAAGGTAAAAGACGGCACCAGGGAAAAAAAATAATTAACAGCCATAATAATCTGAAGATAAATTTCAGATATACTTGTACTTCTCTGTATAGCTTCTAAGGCAATAAAGATTTTTTTTTCAAAAGCGGTTTCTCCACTACTTGTGATATTAATCAATTCCTTTTATTTTCCATGATATCAGAATTATTAACTTAGCCATTACTAAACCTGGGAAATGTAGCTGAGGCACTGAGTGCGATCTGAGAATATGGTTCTTTTTTATTCCTTCCCTAGAGTTTTGCACTGTGAGGATTAACCTTATAATGGGACAAGAGCTGAAATCTCTCGAAGCATTTGCCACACTCTGATCTAAACCGCACCATTTCGGCCCAAAAAACAACCATCATAAGGTCCCTAGGGATGTAGAAACAGGTAACTCATATGGAAATGGAGCCCCTCTTTCAGGTGCCTGTTCTGACGTTAGTCCCTGCTGTGGTGCCAGAGGGGGGGACAGCCACAACAGAGAGGCACTACCTCCATACATCCCGCAATCTGGCCTCCAAAACATATTTTCAATTTCCTTGGTTGCATTTTCAATTTTATTTCCAAATCTCCGACAAAAGTGATTTTTCACTTAACTGCCCCCCTAACTCCGCGCCTTACCACTACTCTTCCCTTTTGATATGGGACTTCTCAGTTGGAATAACAGTAATTAAGGCTATCAAAGCAACATGTTACTTACAGGTCAATGCTATTATCATTTCTGTACCTTGCATGCTTATATCTCTTCCTCTCTAATATAAATTGAATCATGGAATTTCTATAAATTCAAATATAAATTCAAGCTTGGGGGAAAAAAAAAAAGTTCTCAAGGGTAATCCAACAGCAAACACCATCTGCTATTCTTCTGAACTGAGAATGATGAAACATATGCCTGGAATTTCATGATTGTACAGTGTCCATGGATAATTATATAAAGAAAATTTCACATGACATATGATACATTATAGGAGTACTTTAAGAATATTACTAGTACCAAAGGGGAAAAAAAAATCTCTCAGCTATGCCAAATTTTCAGAACAATATCTTAATCTCATCAGAAATACCCCTTTAATTTGAAGCAACTGCTACCCTAGAATCTTTCTTTCTCTAACTTCTTTTCTAAAGCCATTATTTTTAAAAAGATCAACCCCCCCCTGTATTTTTCTGAATATATTTCGATATCCAGGTCCCCTGTCAGAACAAATGGGATAAATTTCCATATGGGTATACTCTGGGCATGCTCTTGAATGCAAAAAGTTATTCATTTTTATATGCTTACAACTTCCACTCTATTTTGTGGCACTTGTCTGTGAATGTTCAAACTATATACCTATCATACTTGTTTACAATTTTTCACATGCTTAAATGATCTAACAAGAATGCTTTACCAAATCTGCCCTTTGTCAGACTGCAAGTACTTCTGTTAGAATGATTCTTTTTTTTTTTTTTTTTTTTTTTTAATCCATGATGGAAGGCTAGGAGATAAAAATGCATATTTCAGCTCCAAAAACTGAGATTAAAGAAAAGTTATTTTTACATTTAAAAATAAAAAGTGAAGTATTTTTATTCAGATATTGACTGAATTGCATGACCCTAACATCGGTGCCCTATATACAATGAATCTGCTTGACTATACCAATTAAGAAATGTTGTAGATGCACAAAATCACAGAATGGTTGAGGTTGGAAGGGATCTCTGGATGTCATCTGCTCTAACCTCCCCTGCTCAAGCAGGACGACCTAGAGCCAGTTACCCAGGACGGTATGACTTTTAAATATTACAAAAGATGGATACTCTACAACCTCACTGGAAACCCGTTACAGTGCTCAGTCATCCTCACAGTAAAAAGGTTTTTCCCGATGTTTATATGAACCCTCCTGTGTTTCGTTTTGTGCCCATTGCCTCTGGTCCTCCCACTGGGCACTAACGAAAACAGCCTGGCTCTGTCCTCTTTTGTACCCTTCTTTCAGGTATTTATATATATTAATGAGACCCACCCTGAGCCTTCTCCAGGCTAAACAGTCCCAGCGGTCCCAGCCTTTCCTCATCTGGTAGATGCTGTAGTCCCTTAATCATCTTCGTGGCTTTTCAAAACACCCCTGAGGACCATCTAAGGGCTGAACAATCTTCAGCAGCCTCTCCATGATGTCCTCTTTGAGCCCCTAGCAAGCAGCAAGCCTTCCTGGACAGCAGGTTGGGTCTGCAGACAGTGACCTCCACCGCCCACAGCAGGGAGTCTCCCACTGCAGTCCCTCACTTCTTCCCCATGGTGCAGCTGTGGGGCTCAGGCCCAGCCAGCTCAGGCACTTCCTACCACTGAATCAAGCCTATGGCAGATGTATGTATTTCATGTAAACTGGCATTCTAGTCGTAAGCAGAGATACATCTCTGTCAATTGACTGAGGAGGACGCATCCAGCTATGTGTCAAACCCTCAGAAAAGACAACTAAGACTCATGGGAGCAATGCATCCTAATGACTGCCAATGTCTATAGGACCCTTGGAGAGATGCCAAGAAGAAATTGGTTGCAATTTGGAGGATTGATCTGTATGCAGCTTCCGGACTTTAGGTTAAGCTACACAGCATAAGGGAGAAAATCTTTCCTTCATAGATAGTTGCATCTAGTGTTTGATAGTTAAGCTTCAATACCTTTGCAAAATATTTTATCAATTTAGAAACAATATATCTACATTGCAGATAACTGTTTGCTGTTTAAAATCTTATTAGTTTATCTTCACATTTCCTGTTAGACTTACAAATTTTTGATCTCATGTTCCAGCCTGTTTCTAAACAGCAGTAGCTTCTAGAAACATTCCAGCATCAAACAGCCCATAATAACAGTGTAATGTGTACACTCAAAGAAGGTAAAGTAGCACATTTACCCAGAAAGATCAGTCTTGCTGTTTGCATAAAGTCATAGTGGATCTAGTGTTGTGTATTCTGTAAATTGTTTGGTGCACAGATATTTTGCTCCTCAGCTGAAATAGAAATATTTCACTGCCACTATATCATTCAACCAATAGAAAAGCATACATAAAAATAAAGTAAATTTTAACGCCAGAAGTCAATGATGTTAGGGTTAAATAATCCTTACATACTCAATATATTGTCTAAAAAACCCCCTGGGTTTATTGTATATGACAGAATAAAAGAGTTCTACTGTCTGCACACATTATGCCTTATCTCACAAAAGACAAAGGGAATTTGCATCATTTGGGACCTTGCACATCTTCAGTACAGGGAGGTCACTGACTTTTCTGGGCTCTATGGAACAACGTCAATAAAAGGTTGGCTACATTACTGTCACCTCCACCCCAAGCATGAGGAGCACCACCTCTGGGTGTGAAACAGTGATGGTTTTGCTCAAAGCAGTGGCATTCCCACCCCACATGTTGGCACAATGGCTCTGAATGAGCGGGTCTCTTGGCTTGTGGAAGCTGCTGCAGTCAAAGCTCTGACACAAGTCCTGTGTGAGCCCCATATCCCCCGTATGCGACACCTGAGGGGAGCCTGCTTTTCATTCATGGAAGGCCAGGGGTAGCTCTCCTGTTGGTTTCCATGTATAAAAACTGGCATATATTGTATGCATCAGGCAGGGAGTGATTTAACCTCTTGTGACGTCGCACTACTGAAACACAGTTATCTCCTGCTTGATATAATTCCTGTCTGTTTTAAACCACGATTCACAAGAATCTCAACAGGCAACAGCATACATAGATATTTTATCTGCATCTGGGTTAGGATGGTGAAATGATAACTATTTTTGCAGAAAGCAGAAATCAGCAAGAGCTTGCCTTTATTTTTTATCCAAAGGTTAAGGGTAGCACTTAGTATTAGAAGTTATTTCTTCCTCAACTTGCATGATTTTACTGGTATGCCTGAAGATTTAAAAAAAAAAAAAGAAAAAAAGAAAATAAAGAAAATAATACCTATCTCCAAATTGTAGCTCCACAGATTAATTTATTGTTGTTCAGTACAGACACTACAAAAGAAACTAAAAATCCAGCCCTTTCTTCTGACTAGTAATCCTCCCCTTCCAAACACAGAAAGCCTTTTTTATCACAAAGAACTATGAAATGCTTGAGATATAGGGTTTAACTAGAGTTTTGATTTAACAATCTAACAGTAAAGGCTGCCATTAGTCAAAAGGGGTGATATAGCATCTATAATCTGTGATGTAAGAATATAAAAATTCAGTTATATTAAAAAAGTTAGTTACACTTCTACATGCTACCAGAGATTGTAAACTTCCTATACTTCCTTAAATAACAAAAAGTTGAAAGGCAAGTGAAGTTAAGGTACTTATGTGACCCCCATAACCATAATGATACCTTTCAGAGGGACTAAGGTCAATAAAGTGTACGTCTATCTTTGCCAGTCCACCGACAGCAATAATGAGGAACTCCTGTGCCGCAGGCAGTATCACACATCACTCAGTCCACCTACCAGTTTCAATTTATCATTTTCTTGTGGCTGCGAGCACTAGAAATAGGTACCACAAACCATGGATTAGACAACACTTAAAGTCTGCACAGTGAGTTTCACTAAATCCTTTGTGCACTCTTTCTGGCTCAGTGACTACTTACCCTCCCAGATGTAACAACTGTGATAGATGTGACTGAGGTAGACCTCACTCCAGAGTAATATGAAGCCTAGCATGCATCCAACTACTTCTCAGAGAGGACTGGATTTAAGCTCTCAAAAAGGAAAGAAACCGTGTGAATTGATTTCAGGTCTTATGTGACTGATCTAACTTGTAGAATTTTATGGAGTGAAACAACGGCATAATCCCTTGGCTCCATATCCACATAGTGGAAATCACAGATCTATTTATGACACTCACTTTCTGCAGTTAAATTCACCATACATACACTTTTGAATGAAAGGCGAGGTTTACTCTATTATTATTATTTTATTTTTTTAAAGTGGTCAATAGAGAGAAGCAGATGTTCCCAGAGCCAGAGCACCTAAACTGGCCTTCTGAAGCTAGATGACGTGAATATTGCCTAAAAGTGCTCTAGAAATTCCTGCCAAATAAGACTGCCAAGGAAGGAACACAGCCTTTACCAATGCTAATGTTTTTGAAGAATGGGGCAAGGGATGAATTGTCTGGACTTGTGAACATTATGAAGTTCTGCACATGTAGATGGAGCCATCAACATGGACAAAGAGGGTGAAAAAGATGAAAGTAGAGAGAGTAGCAGACAACAGAGTAGTTATAGATCTGATTATATGAAGGCAAACAAAATACAAATATATATATATGAGTTATATGATATATTTGGTTGCATGCAGCTGTAACACCATAGATCATTTGCATGAATAATCCTTTAAGAGATAATAGAAACAATTGTTGAAGATTAATGACAAAAAAAAAAAAAAATGAGGATAGGAATAGCAAAAGACTCTGTGCTTTTAAATATTCAGAGATGTTTTCAGAGTTGAATATTATCATTAATAAAAAAAAATACATGTCCTATTCTGTATTTAATTTATCAATACTTCCCTTACAAAGTCAAGATAAAGTTTGGAGGGTCACAGATGTTTAAGATCTTATCTAGACAAAGATTTAATTTTTCATCAACTCTTGGTTTGTTTTTTTTTCTTTTCCAAATTATAATACCCTGTGATCATATAGCACAACCCCTACTTTGAGTTAACTGGCCAGTTGGTGCAAATTCTCAAATGGGCTTTTAAAATGAATTAAGTTCTTTCTGTTATTTCAGTATGAGTAAGGTTCATGCATAGCTTTTGTACTAGGTTGGCAGTCTTCCAACTACTTTCCTGCATTGTCTATATTATTCCAGCATTTTATATTGTAACTCTTCTGTTCTGGAGTTGAGTGGACAAAGCTGATTGTGGACCATTTGCATTTGCACACTACAAGAGACACATACCTTAATAACATAATATGCAGTGGGAAGAGAAAACTACACACTTGCATAACAACAGCCACTACAGTAGAATAGCCTACAACAGCAAATTTGGATAAAAAGTACAATTCTCTAGACTGTACTCAAAGACAAGAATCTCAGACAGACATAGGTCCTGTTTTTTTCTCTTATTTTACTCTGGCACCACTGCAGTTAGCTACAGTATAGGGAGGAGCTGGCTATAACATCCTTTTTCCAGAGGCCACCAGAGAACTTTACACTCTGCAAGATAGCATTTAGAGCGGGTGCTGGTGTGGCCCAGTGTCTTAGGCAGATCTTTCATTCACCATTGCCTAGGGCAGCACCTGGGAGACTTAGTAGATAGCCAAGATGACTATAGCCCATTGCATTCTAGGGCATACCATGACAAGACATACCATGACCTTGGTGCTTCTTCTCTGTTCTTTGCATGAACAACTCTCTCCTTTCTGTTTCCTATATCACCTCTCTGATGGAAGCTCTTCCCAGTCCACTACAGAAGGAATACCAACCAATTAAACCTATTAAAGTTCTTTTCCAACCTAAATGATTCTATGATTCTGTTTCCTAATTGTACCCCACTTTTCCTTATCTCACAGTTTTTACGCACAATCTATGATTTCTGTCCATCCTTTGTTCTAACCAGTGACATACAAAGTCAATTGTGGCGAGACTATATGAGTGGCACACAAGCAGCTCCCAAATTTTCTCTAATAAAGAAAAAAAAAAAAAAAAAGACATTACTTGAAATAAGTGCTTAGATGCCCAGAAAATTAGGTAGCAGATGACTTATCTTCCGGAAGATAATGAGAAGAGATTATGGAAGAAGTGAAATGTTTTATCAGTGTTCCCATAGAAACTGAAATAGGTGCAATAACATCTTTTTTATTTCATCAACTTTGCTAAGAACATAAAGCTGAATCCCACTAACAGCCAAGGCCAAAAACCTCCTGGGCTCGTTGGAAATAGTGTTCAGTCAGCCTCAGTGGTCAACCTCCCAGTCTATGCCTCAGAAGAAGAAAGGAGCCTTGCTGTGAGGCAAGAGACAAGTGATAAGGCAGAAGGACAGGGATTACGCAAAGCAGGCCCAAGACAATAATTTTGCTGGAGATTGTGCTACAGAAATATTTTTATAAACATTTCAGCTAGCAGTATTGTCAGAACCCAGCTATATCCTTCATCCCGCAGTGAACTCTGCTTTCTAAAAGCGACAGCTCCCTCCACATCCTTTTGCCCAGAAGCCTGGTTCATAACCTAGGATAAGGAGAATGATGAGTTCTGAAACTCCCACCCTCTTCCTCAGGCACGACATTTCCACTAGGCATGGAATAATTACTGTAGGTGTAAGTTTTCATCTTCCTGTTGTTCAAGACATAATCTTGTATGTGTGCCTCTCACTGCCATAAAATTTGAACAGCTTTGTTTGTTTATAGTGTGTCAATCCAAAGTTTGGCTTGCTTTGCCTTTTCTTGTTCTGACTGACAGTTTGTGCTTCTAATATCATTAGTACCTCCAATGTTTTCTAAAATGGTAATTTTCCTAAGAGGCAAATGAAGTTTCATTAGAATTTTTTTAACATGTTGTTATAGAGGATTAAAGAAAAAGTATTTGAAATTGCATAGTGTTTTAAAAGGAAAAGTTTAACATGACAAGATCTCAACAGCTAATGTACAGTATAATATGCCACACCATACAAAATACATTAAGCTCTTCTACCACAAGGTAGATATTGCTTAGCATTTTCGTGGCCATTAGATATCTCCATTTCCATCTCAGTTTTCCAAATATACCTCACTGTGATCTTAGAGCTACTTAATCTATAGCAAAATAGGCCTTTCATCTATACAAATGTTCAGTAAAGGATTTCATTAACCAAGGAAGCCAAGAAAAACTAAATCAGATGGAAGAACAGGACTAAGCTCAGTAACCCTTGTATTCAGAAACCACTGAACATTAAGTTCCAATTTTTCATTAGCAAAACCAGCTGTTAGTTTCTGAAAATCCTCTGCTTATGATTTCCTCTAGTCCATGTTATATTAGTGTTAGTGAATCTGTGACAGTAGTGAATCTATAGTCATCAACATAGCTTTGAGGTATGCCAAAGAAATAGATTCCACAGAGCTACAAAGCTAGAAAATCATCATACAAGTTCCCAAAAGTGTCCTTATTATAATCCAAGAGCTATGAACTTGTAAAGTTATCAACAAATACCCAAAGACATTCTTTTCATTCTTGTGTTTTTGTTACATACCTTAGGATGACAGATGTCTGCTCTCTAAGTTTTAGTCTAAATAGCTGTTTTTTTCCAGAGTTAGGAAAAAGACCCAAAACTGCTCATCTAGTTCCTGTAAGGTCCTCTGTAAAAAGAAGCCAATTGAGGTCACCAATCAATTTCAATTAAGAAAGCATGGAGAAGGAGGAGGAAAAGGATACTGAAAAACTAATCTAGATGAAGTACTATACTGTGGGTTTTTGTTCATTTGTTTTTTTCACTTTTGGGCTCAGAGTATCTGGTTGATGTTAATGAGACCTGCCGATATGCAATGACTAGTCATGACTTCAGAATTTTAAGGTAGCAAAAGTCACTTTCTAAAAAAGTAACTAAAAAAATTAAGTTTTTTTCACTCTGCTGTGGTAATTCAGTCATCCACTGAAGCTGAAATTTACACTTAGTAGATACACAAACGCTTATACAATGCACACATTCTGTAGTCAGTCTGATAGAAGCCTACAGAGAGTGGAAGCAAGGGTAGGTAGCCTGGAGGAACACAGAGAAATTGAGCAACCAGGGATCAGGTTAGGAAAGCTAAAGTCCTGATAGAATTACATCTGGCCAGGAACATCAGGGGCAACAAAACCAGCTTCTATAGGTATGTCAGTGATAAAAGGAAGACTAAGGAAAATGTGGCCACCCTCTGAAACGAAACAGGAGACCTGTTTACCCAGGATATGGAGAAGTACTCAATGACTTCTTTGCCTCAGTCTTCACTGGCAAGTGCTCTAGCCACACTGCCCAAGTCACAGAAGGCAAAGGCAGGGACTGGGAGAATGAAGAACCACCCAATGTAGAAGATCAGGTTAGAGACCATCTAAGCACCCTGAAGGTGCACAAGTCCATGGGACCTGATGAGATGCATCTGTGGGTGCTGCGGCAACTGGCAGATGAAGTGGCTATCCATCATATTTGAGAAGTTGTGGCAGTTCAGGGAAGTTTGCACTGACTGGAAAAGGGGAAACATAACCCCCATTTTTAAAAAGGGAGAAAAGGAAGACCCGGGGAACTACAGGCTGGTCAGTCTCACCTCTGTGCTTGGCAAGATCATGGAGTAAATCCTCCTGGAAATTATGCTCAGGCACATGGAAAATAAGGAGGTGACTGGTGACAGCCAACATGGCTTCACTAAGGGCAAATCATGCCTGACAAATTTGGAGGCCTTCTACGACAGGGTTACAGCATTGGTGCATAAGAGAAGAGCAAGTGATGTCATCTACCTGGACTTGTGCAAAGCATTTGACACTGTCATGCACAACATCCTTTTCTCTAAATTGGAGAGACATGGATTTGATGGATGGACCACTTGGTGGATAAGTAACTAGCTGGTCACACTCAAAGAGTTGCGGTGAATGGCTTGATGTCCAAGTAGAGATCAGTGATTGAGTGGTGTTCCTCAGGGGTCAGTATTGGGACCGGCACTGTTTAACATCTTTGTCGGCAACATGGACAGTGGGATCAAGTGTACCCTCAGCAAGTTTGCTGTCGACACCAAGCTGTGTGGTGTGGTTGACAAGCTGGAGGGAAGGGATGCCATCCAGAGGGACCTTGACAGGCTTGAGACACCTGGTCTAGTGGAGGGTGTCCCTGCTGATTGCAGGGGGATTGGAACTAGATGATCTTTAAGGTTTCTTCCAACCAAAACCATTCCATGATTCTATTATTTTATGATTTTATGATTCTATGATAGTAGGCATCAATGGAGACCTTGAAACTGTCCAGCATTCGTCACTGATATTCTGGATGATGGAGTAGATACTCTACCTACAGTTTAGGTGATACCAGCCTGGTGGGAGTACCTTCTGAAACAACGCACTGGAATATTTAAAAAAAGAAAATTGTTTATCAGAAAGTGATAAAATTGCAAAATCTCTCGTAGGAACAAGGATCTCTACAGAGAAGATTCCTCAGACTTCAGCTGAAGGCAAGTGTAGAGGTGCCTGTGTTGACAGAGGAAAATAATTTCTGCACATCTAGAAAACAACTGAAGAATCAAACAACCTGGTAGCAGATGTTTTAGGAAGACACAGGCCACTGAAGTCACCAAGCGGTGAGGTTTCAAATCATGTTTAGTACCCTAAGAGTATTAGTGGCATAACTGGGCTGAAAATAGTACCACGCACATCACCAGCAGCGTAACAGCATGAAAACAAGAACGAATCCTTATCTTTTCATTCTGTTACTGAGTTCTGCATGGCTTTGTGGCTGGCCAAGATGTTCACTGCCTTCTGTGTAAATCTGATCAGAAATTTTCTAATAAAGTAATTAAGTTAACCTAGACCAATTTGTGAAAGATGAAATGCTTTGCAAAAAAATGTTTTGTGTGTGGAGTTCAGTTAGAAGGTGACTATCACCATTGTGATTCCAATCCTACTCCATCAATGCTGTTGGAACAGCTCAATGGCAGTTTAAAAACATTGATAACACAAATAAATGAATGAAAAAATTGGTTTTAAAATTCTTAGACTAGATCTCAGTATCTGAAACACATCAGTCTAAACCATTAATGAGTCTTGGAATGCAAAATCCAACATAAATGCAGTATATTAGGGTGGTGTGTCTTACAGGAAATAAAAAAAAGGAAAGAAGCACAACTTAGTTACACTAGTAATCAGTAACTACTTGTAAAAATGAGGTTGGGGTGTAAGAACAATGGTAAACCTCCATGGAGTAAGTGTTGCTACATCTTTACACAAACATTTGTAATTATGATATAACAACAGGGAAATCTATAGACCAAGTCCTCACAGGATATTGCCCCAAGAAATTTCTTGTAAACCTAGAAAAGCAACAGTTTTCAACAACCTTGATAAGCTATGACCGATAATAAGGCAGGAATAAAAATTCTGCTTTTTTGACGGCTGTATATTTTGCAGTTATCCTGTCAGATATTAGATTTCTGTAAGTAAAGACCTTGCTGAAAGTCTGCTGAAGTCAACAGACATTGACATAGCTTTTTGATCTGGTCCTAAAGCAGCTTCTAATTTCATTACAAAATTTAGTTGTAAAAATTTTAATGCTGATTGAACCTGCAGAACACGTCTGGTTCTGCATGAGTGCGCTCCTATCAGAACAGCTTTTCCAGTAAACATAATTAACTAACTTCACTTCAGAAATACAGGATTTTGAAGATTTTGATATATTATCGGGATCTCTGAATAACTTATGCTCTTCCATAGTTTGAAGTCATCCTCTCCAAATGAAAGTATACCAAGAGTTAAGAAAGACTTTGTTTTCAACTTTATAATGGATTGCACCTTACCTGGAAAACATTCTTATAATATTCAACCTCATCATTTCAAAGTACTGGAAACTCAGTCACATTCCTTTCAATTAATTATTAATATCTATAGGTGAAAACCTGGAGAACTTGAAATACATTTGATACAGATTTAAAGATGTCTGAAACTATTTGGAGATATCTGATTCAAGCTATACATTCATAGGAGTTTAACTCTGAAATAGTCCAGAACAGATACAGTTTTAGTTAATCACAACACACATTCTGTCAAACCCAAGATCTTAGCTTGTCTAAGATATGTTAGCTCTGTCCCATTTGTCCCAGTTAGTATGTCTTTAAGAGTAAAGCTTAGCTTTCAGTTATGTGCTGAAGAAGACCTGAGTTGAAAAACAGTCAGATTATCCTCATATGCACAGATGCAGTATCTCTGGCAGCATAAAGAAACCCAGCAATATGCCTTTTAAATAGCCTGCAGCCAGCAAACAGCCATTACTTCTACTGTGAGGCACCAAAATCTTGCCACAGCCCAAAATACCGTGTAACAGTTACTTGGGAAGTCAAACACCATCACTCTGAACGTTCCACCCTTGCTTCTTCCTCCCCCACCTTTATATGCTCAAAATGACGTCATATGGTATGGAATATCCCTTTGGCCAGTTGGCGTCAGCTGTCCCGGCTGTGTCCCCTCCCAGCTCCTTGTGCACCCCCAGCCTACTCACTGGTGGGGTGGTGTGAGGAGCAGCAAAGGCCTTGGCTCTGTGTAAGCACTGCTCAGCAGGAACCAAAACATCCCTGAATTATCAGCACTGTTTTCAGCACAAATCCAAAACACAGCCTCATACTAGCCACTATGAAGAAAACTAGCTCCATCCCAGCCAAAAGCAGCACACCACCCTATCCTCTCCAAACTGCCCTGTTATTCTTTGTTGCATAAAACAAAACAAGATCTGTATTTGCTTGCATAATCATGTTACAAACTGATGAGTTAGCTGTGAACAAATCCTGATAAAGTTTATAAGCATGCCTATAATTCATTAATTCATTATTGCAAGTGGAAGCCAAACATGGGTTAAATACTTCCTAATGCAGTGGAAAACAAATCTAGGATTATTTAAATATCTGTAAGCTTTGGAAAGCAACATTTCCTTCAACTCAGACTATTCATTAAATTATTAATTCTCTAGACTTCATGAATGAAAAGATTAATGATCAAGCATATTGCCTTAGGGTTAGCTGTGAGCTCAGAGATCGGGAAATGAGATTGCAGAGAGGGAAGAAGAAATAGATAGATAGATAGATAGATAAGATCAAGTTGTGAGTTACCTATATATTTTACCTAGGTTTTAACAAAACCTTCCTATTGCAATTGTACTTTATCTGACTACAGGACAAATAGAGCAGGCTTACTTAAAAAACAGCTTGAGATTATAGATACTCTGTTTTTTCTCTCTACTTGTTTTTAAACAAACTATTTTTCAACAGTTGGTGAGCAAGCATGTGTTAATTTGCATGACCTATTATCTCCAGCATCTATTCGTTTGTGGTCTTTGCTTTTAGAAGAATTGGCATTAATTATAAGTATGGAAGTAATTTGAAATGTCAGTTCAGAATTTTACAGCTTGGAACAGCTCATCCTTCAATAATTAAGTCAATAAAATTAACTTAATTTAATTTAAACAGTGATGCTTCTTTTTAGACCTTATGGAGTGATTACAATTAGTATTTCATAATTAGTATTTTATTGATGTCCATACACCGGATTGCCAGGCATCATCAAGATACACTGATGATTGGAAGTAATTTGATAAACATTCAGAACTGTTGCATTAATGGCATGCCTTCCAATTATGTATTGAGTTAATGAATGCATTTAAATGTTATGGAGATGAATTTAAAGGACAGCTCAACCTTAATTACTATACCATTTCCACCCTCTTCCCAAACATTCTAATTATAACTTCAGTAGTTATCACCTTTTAGTATACAAATATCAGGTTCCTCTGTAAATGCAGAACTAGAACATTGATGATTTTTTTTTTTTTTTTTTTTTCAAGTGTGCTAACAGTGCTAATATAGCAAGGGGTCATTTTCCTTTAAAATAAAGACTTCTAGAAAATTGAAGAATGATCTTTTCCCAGTCTTCCCTCATTCACGTTTAATTTTCTCAAAGACCAACAGGGAGGACAGGGCAGAGAATGTAACTGAGCAAAACCCTTTCCAATGATGTTTTACGTTTTCCCCCGTTCATTAAAAAATGCTGAGAAAGAGTGGAAAAGTTAGCATCATTATCCATAAGCAGGGTGTTTGAAAGTGTGTACAGGCAAGGGAACCTTTGCAGCTCTGTTTCAGCATAATTTAATAACTCTAATGTCAAGGAGATCAGGACTGAATGCTTGCTTTGAAATCCATGGCTGCCTAAACCCACAATGGCTTCACTCACACATGGAAATGATTTGATCCTAGAAACCCCTGTCACTACCAGTGCTTTTGCAAAAGAGAAAGTCAAAGGAGGACAGTAGTCCTGAATTCAATTAATCCCCTGAAAATGTATTCTCTTGTGAGCACATGCAAACCCAGGTTTTAAGGAAAAACAAAGTAAAATTGCTATCTCTAAGGGACAGAGATGAATCATCAGCTACCAGATGGCTAATTTATGGCTGCAATTTCTTAACTTTGCCATGTTTAAAGGGACAGCTGATGGAAATGCATGCCAGGAAACATTCCTATAAAAGTTGACTATGCTGTTAGAACATCCTTTCCTCACCACAAAACCCACTCTAGCACAGAAAAAAAGATTTACAAAGAATATTTTGCTATATCAGATGTGCTGTAGCTTTACAAAGCAGACACAGTTTGCACAATTTCCCTAATGCATTATAAAACTGGAAGGAACAGAAGTGTGTGATGTCCAAGGACATTATGACATTACAACCTGCCAAAAATAGTCTGTTGTGCTTATCTATCTCTTAATATTTTTTATAGTTTTAAAGGTCCCGGTGGTATACAGTGAGCATTATCTGCATGGAAATAGAGTAAAAGGCATATTAAATGACATGGCTTGATTGGAGCTTAAAATTTATTATTTGTTACCCTGTCCAATTCCCCAGTTCCTCTCTCTCTCCTCTCTCTTATTTACTTTTTGCTATCTAGTTTCTCACAAAGCTCTCAAACATTTTCTGAAAGTACTTTTGTTTGTGGTTTTTTTGACTATTTTTTCAATGTATATTACTGATAGTGGAGGACAAAGACAGTCTGTGTCTGAGAAGAGAAAGAGCACATGAGTTAGCCATTCCACTCCAGGCAAAGAACTGCTGTATGTCTTATGGCTAAAGGTAGTGCAGAACCAAGATACTGCCCCTAAATAAAGATCTAAAATCTATCTATTCCCACCCTTGCACAGCTAAAGCAATGCTGTCTGTGGTGAGAGACACTTTCTCCTGTGCTGAAAAGGCAGCGTCTGGAAGACAGACGTCTGCACAAGTGGTACTGAGAACAGGCTGAGGCAGCACCAATTCAGCATCCCACCTGATGTGTCTGCTCCTAAATTATGTGTGCATCCTCACTGAAGAAATAGGACATGTTTAAAGAGGGCGATCTGATAGGACGATATATTTATTAGACTGTACAGCCTTCTCATTGCACTTATGTAAATCTTTGCAAATTCGTTGCCCGTCGCACCTGTGCAATTTCTTGGAGTGCAGTGAAAAAAGGGCAAGTAAATTTAGCCTTTCTGATTGGCTATGACAAACACGATGGGAATTTCTTCCTGTTCAAACATGTCCACATGTGAGAGGATTGTGTGTGTTCAGGTCTCTTTCCACCAAACGGTCAGGATAAGTCTTGGATGTGCACCACTCAACAGAACTCCAGGGACATCATGGAAAACAACAGCTGCACTACTCTAACTTGCCTAAATTTACTGAAAAGATAGGGTAGGAAAAGCAACCTAAATGTAGATTTTTCTAAATTTGAACAGTGATTACCATTGTGTTCTGCTTCTATTCATGGACTAAGCCACAAGCCTCAGTAATGCAACAAGAGGCTAAAAGTGACTCTTCTATAGCACTTAGAAGCATCTATGCTTTACACTCCTACATGAAAGTGCAATTTGTCTTTCAGCATTTGGTGTTTCCCTTAAGAGCTTGTATTTCAGATCAAAAAAAGAACATTGCACGTTGCTAACTAGGGGTCTAATAGATGTGAAAAAATCACAATCCAAGTATATCCTAAAGACTGTGAAACCAGACAATTAACAAAAAGTGAACCCTGGTTTTAGAAAGTGAATGCACGTTTAGAGACCTGACAAATTTTTTTGAACTTCTGAGGTACAGAATAATACTTTTTTTTTTTTTAAACCAGTACTACATAAGGCCAGTGGCACAAGTATTCAGTGTACATTGAATTGCCTAGACTGAGCATAAATGTCAAATGAATGCACTGTACTGATGTTTTTTAGGTCAGGATTAATTTTAGAAGGCATTCCTCCCATTTTTTCAGGAAACGCACATTCAGAACACTACATCAGTAAATTACGGTAGGACTAGAGTCCTACAGACTGAAAATACTTACTTGTTACCTAACCACAACAGGGCCAAAACACATAAAGTAGGTTAAAAATCAAGTGTGTTTTTCTTGGTGTTTCTAAAATCTAGGAATTTTATTTAAGTCAGTCAGCAAATATGCCTTTCTGGAACACCAACATCCTAAAAGTTTGTAATTGCAAGAAAATAGTGTAACAAAATTTAATGCAAGGTCTTATAAAGGGGAAAGGAGTTTTTTGTGTTTAAATCTTTAATCAGGATGACTTTATGCAATTACAAACACCTATAAATACATCTGTCAATAAATAAATATGTGATCTGGCCATGTTCACACATACAACATGGAAGAAAAAAAAAACAAACAGATGACAGTTGTTCAGTCCTCACCCTGTCTCTTGAGTTCCTCTTAACTGCTGAAAAATCACCTGTAGTGTGGTCCTACCATTGTGCAGACTTTCTCACCTTGACACAGACAACATTTCTCCATTTTACTACCAGGAACAGCATCCTCAGAGCAGTGTCCTGGAAATGGTATTCTCTATTACCAACACAAGCCATTCTTAACCCCTGATAAACATATATTTGCACATTCCCATTCATATTGCCGATTCTTAATATTTTTTTACAAATCTCTAAAGAATTACCTTCTGAATTCAGAATGAAGAATCTCCTTATGAATCTCTTGTATTCCACTCCAACAAGGGGCCTTTAGATGATCTAATTTGAAGCTAATATTTCCATTAGGTTGAAGTTCATTAATATTCAGCAGTTTCACATTTATAAATGTAAGCCTCTCTAAAAGAACAAAAAACCCCACCCACAGAATTCAACTCCCCAGTTTCGTACAAGCTCTCAGCTATCTCCAAATTCTGTGAAACATTGTGCAAACAGTTAACCATTCCTAGTTTGAGTTTGATTTTTATTTTTATTTTGTTGTAAACCAGTCTGTGTTTTGGCTTTAATCCAGTGTATAAAATCAAAATGTAATAACAAGCTCCATGAGCAAAATGTCATTCTGTCTACCAACTGAAGCTGCAGCACCTAACTGTGCTAACTAGATCACTGACAGTTCAACACTGTCAATAAATGACAGTATTGGTATGAGTAATGTGTATACTTAAGGCTACATGTAATGGGAATAAAGTGTTCTTCTATTGTCAAAAGTGTATCATTTCAGAATCTTCATAGTAGAAGCTTGCTTGATAGCTCAGCAGGCTAGCAGACAAGGAAGCTAACAGATAAAGACCAGTGCAATGACAGGTATAGCTGCTACATATTTCTGGAACATCATGATATAACTGCAACCTTATTAGAGAAGCAGAGGGGGAAGAAAAAAAAAAAGAAAAAAAAAAAAAGAAAAGAAAAAAAAAAAAGAAAGGACTTTACTAGGAATTGCCTCAAGCTCTAGTGTGACAGTACATGTACTGGAGACACTACAATGCTTGGCCCAAATAAGCAGGAATGACAGAGTTAAAACCTGCAGATGACAGAGGGTTGATGAACAATCAGAATTAACAAAGTCTGGTTTTGGTATCACATCCACATTAAATGGAAATTTAAAAAAAACAAAAAACAACCTACCCAAAAAACTCCCCCAAACAAACCCAACACCCCCCTCCCAAACAGTTTTCCTAAATTTATTTTAAAAGCATATAGAGTACCATCACTATATGTATTCTAGAAGTTTAGTGTTGCTGATAATGTTCATGTACCAGGCCTGAAAATTCTAACTAAAGCTTTGGAAGTAATTGTTTTCTTACACAAGCCGTCCCGTCCTCCACACCCACTCCCCCCCCCCGGCTGTTGAGGACATTTGCAGCAACACAGGGAGCAGCATAATACTGCCGCTATACTGTTTGTCGTTTATCCCAGGGGGAGGAGAGCCAGAAGAGATGCATCCGGAAGGTGTGACTGACATCTTAAGAAAAGAGAGTGTGAAAGTGCCTAGGGAAGTTTAATTTATTAGAACAGATGTCCCAGTTATGCCTCTTTCATGGCTACCGATGTACCCTTTATGTTGATCATAGACTCGAAGAATCACAGAATGGTTTGGGTTGGAAGGGACCTCAAAAGATCATCTAGTTCCAACCCCCTACCACGGGCAGGGACACCCTCCACTAGACCAGGTTGCCCAAAGCCCCATCCAACCTGGTCTTAAACACTTCCAGGGATGGGGCAGCCACAGCTTCTCTGGGCAACCTGTTCCAGTGTCTCACCATCCTCACAGTGAAGATTTTTTTCCTTATATCTAATCTAAATCTACCCTCTTTTAGTTTAAAGCCATTACCCCTTGTCCTATCACTACTTGCCCTTGTAAACAGCCCCTCTCCAGTTTTTGATGGTCTCCTTCAACTTCACTGAGCAAAGCTTTCACACTGTGGTGGGCTGACCTTTGCTGGCTGCCAAACCTCCACCCGGCTGCTCTCCCACTCCCCCTCCTCAACAGGGAAGGAGGGCTAGAGAATAACATGGACTGAGATAGACAGGGAGCACTTACCAGTTACCAGCACAGGCCAAACAGGCTCACCTTAGGGAAAATAATTTTAATTGGTTGCCAATTAAAAGTAGAGTTGGATAGCAAGAAACAAAGACAAAAATCTAAACCATTGCCCCTCCTGCTTCCCAGGCTCAACTTCACTCCTTCATACCTAAATCCTCTACAGCCTCGTCTCCACATCACCCCCTCCCCCCCTTCATCCCTGAGCAGTACCAGAGCTATGGGGAATGGAGATTGGGACCCATAGGACACCGTATCTCTTTTCAGACTACATATTACATTTGTCTCCCTTAGTTCTGGTGTTGGTTTTTAGCAAGAAGATACTGGATGGATTTAGCAATAGCTTAAGACCTACACATGTAGGTCATGTTCAATACTCTTCAAATGTATGCCTTTCCCTCGGTTAGGAAGTCTTGAATAAATGCAACTGATAACAGAACAGGGTTCCTTATAACATTTTCCTCTACAATTTCAAAGGCTTTAAAGCATAATTTCTTGTTACTCAATGGGGAAAAAAGTTTATCCCTCTGATCAACAAAGTTACTAAGGAAAAATCCAGGTTTGGGAGTTGGGCATTGACTATTCTCCTAAGGAAGTTAAGCTGAGAGACTTTTAATATGATTGCACTGGTAACACAAAGAAAAGCAAAGTAAGCAAAGAAAATTAAACTAAATTTAGTCCACCACAAGACAAACCATTTAGGAAAAAAACATTGGATATCAGGTACTCCTTTGTTCTCCTTAACCAAGCAGTATGTTCTGCTCTCTGCCTAGCAGCTACCCCCTCCAAACCCCAAAACCAAGAACCAAAGGAGGGGCGGGAAGCCCTAAAGCCCCTTTACCCTCACTGTGTATTCTTTACTACCTTTTGTTAATCTGGAAGGCACCATCCAATACAGCAACTTTAAGGTCACCACCCTGTAGTGATTCGAAGTCCATCAGAGATATGGTTACTAAGGTTTTGCAGATACAACTCGTTCTGAAGAAGTGCCATGTTTACTACTACACACTTTGTTTTCAGAAAGTAATTTGGTGGAATCAACATTAAGCTTTAAAGAATCCTCATGGCACTTCAAAGTGTCAATAGTCCCCATTATTAAAAAAAAAGAGCACCATGATACAAACACCAACCTGAGCCTTCTCTCCCATATTGGCTTTTGAGCTTTCTTGGATCAAATTTCCATATAAGTCTTGTAAAACTGTAGCTTAATGCACCTCACTGAGCAGTACCTAAATGTAAAAGGCCCTTATTAGGGTTCAAGCTCCTGCTCCTGGGGCAGAACAGGGCAGAAGGAGAAAGAAACTTTCTTTCACTTTGTGGAAGTGTGTTTGTTGGGACGTGCATATCTATTGTAACCTTTTAGTTAAATGAGTACACTGCTCAGTTTCGGCCTTTATTGTAGAATAAATAGATGACTTGAGAGAGAAATATATCTATGTATTTAGACAAGAGATGGGAAGTGCTCTTCACTGCTCTCAAACAGCCTCTCAAAATACTGAAAAAAACCCCAAACCACAAACCAAAAAACTCACACAACCAACACAAAACCCCCCAACACCCCTGAAACACACATTTTTTCCCAGTGTATGAGGAAATCTGAACAAGTAAATAATGGAACAGCTCCAGAGAGATATGTGCATTTGGTTTACCTTTGATGACTTTAGTCTGACAGCCAGTTACAAAGGACTAACATCCTAACATCAGGTATAGGACTGAAGAAATGAGATGGGTCAAAAGTAGAGTACTAAGTTACTGACAGAGATTTAGTAAGTAATACCACATGTGGACATGAGATTTCCCACAAAGATTAAGGAAGAAGCTTGAACCTGAAACTTTACAATTTACAAGAATTTACACAGAAAAAAAAAAAAAAAGAGAATTTGAAGGGGAGTAGAGGGAAATAAGTTTTAAAAAAACCAGAAAGAGCTAACAATGTAAGTTTAAGGAATCTGTCATCAAGAATTGCACAAGCAGTGCCGGTATGGATACAGTGTGGCACATGCTTTGGGAAAAGGATGCTAGAAAGAGTTTTGCAAAGGGTATAAGAGTAGGTAAGTTGAATGGAGACTGAAAAGAAGCTTCAAGCAAATGTTTTTAAGCACTGAATTCAAAGCACAAAAGTAAAGAGATAGGAAAAGTTGTTTTGCAACAGCAGACAAGTGTGTTTTGAAGAAGGGAAACATAAACCGTGCTTGTTCAGTTTGTGAGACAGTCTGAAATGGTAGTGAGAAATCAGTGACTCAAAGCAGCAACGGGATTTAGAGATGAGATTTTCAAATTAGATTTCACTACTTTTGATAATTCTTCAATGTTGATATATGTAACAAGCAGAAATAAAAGCATACCTGCTGGATAAGCCTCAACTGATGTGTTAAGAATTGACCTCTTTAGAAGACATTTCTGAGTAAAGTTTATATGCTTACATAATAGCATTTCATCATATAATTTAGATAATGGTACAGATTGGTTCTACTATACTTGTCTTTAATACTCTTTCTAGAAAGAACGTTATATTCTGAAAGAAAAGTCAAAAACATGTTATTAAGTAGCTGCTAAGAAAGAGATATCTTCACAATGTCATTTTCCAACGAAAGAATTTTTCTGTCTTAAATGTAAATGGAACAACAATCCCTGTGTCTTATGAATCAAATAGAAGGCAAAAAAAAAAAAAATCTAGCTGGACACTTGTGTGGAATAGCTTTTTGCTCTACAAACACACACAAACAATGAATTCAAACAGCTTTTTATCTTGTTTCAATCAGAAACCTGATGTAGACGAAACCCTGCATTTAAATAGCATTAAGCCTCAGATATATGCTGACAAACTCCTGCAAATTCAAAAGCAAGAGCATCTTTTAAATTACATATTTAAATTTGAAAGCTCTGGCTTTTGTGGTTTTCCTTGTTTGTATGCTCTGAGTGTGGCTTTTCTCTTTTGTCCAACGTTAATATATAAAATGTACTTTACACAATCTCAAAAGGTTGTGAAACAAACGTTCAGTGGTAGCCATTCTAGCCTCCTTGGATGACAGACAGATAAATGACTCATGACAGTTGAATTCATACTGAGGACTTTTTAAAGGTTTACAATTTAACTGGTTAACATGAGTTTTGCAACATATGATTTAAACAATCTTCAGGGCTCTTGAGTATATGTATTTTGATAAAATTACCAATTATGTAAAAGCATTTACTACTATACATAATAGCAGCTCCTATCCTTTGTCTGAATTCTTTCATTTTGTGGATTATAAATCCAGAGTCCAACTGTTCCAAAGGCAATATTAAAGTCTTTAATGCTGATCCAGTTACTAGGCACATGTCCTAAACTGATGTGCCTAAATATCATTATGAAATTTTAATTGCATAGAAAAGAGCATTCTAAAATGAAACAGTGTTTTTCATTTCTACAATACCCAGGGGCAATAATTCACATATAGACTAATGGCCTGTAAAATTCTGCTTGTTGAGTGGTAACTGCAAAATTCAAGCAGTGGGTAAGGACATGAATCGCTTCCAGTATAGTGCTGGCTTTAAGTCAGTTTATTTAGTTCTTCACCCTAGTAGATCAAGATACATTCCACAGCTTACTTCTTGGATTTACTTTCACATTAAAAGTAGTAGTAGATACTGCAACTTGCATTAAGCACCTCACCTCGCTGCCTTCATCAGCCTGTAGACATCATTCTGGAGACAAACTTTGGTTAGTTAGGGTTCGTATCTGACATTGTGAATGTGCTGTCCTCCTACAGGACTTTTGTGAGCAGCAAAATGGAAGATAATTTTTCTGGCTGTGGAAAAATTCATGTTCTTGCCTGTACATATGTACTAGATTGTTAGTGCTTCCTTCCCAGACAACTTGCTGCTATAGAAAAAGCTACATACCTCAGACTGTGTCCATATGCAATATCAATGTTATGCCTGACATATTTTCTCATCAGTTGACCTCCCTCTATCAGCTGATGTTCTTAAAAGTCATTTAGGCAGGGAAGTTTCAGCAGAGCTCTGTGTAAGGGGAAAAAAAGCATGGTGTGCGTTATGATAAACTTTTGCTTAGTTGTTTACTTCAGTAATGCACAGAATGCCACTTGTGGATGTGGGAAGTATAGCACTGAGTGGATTTAGAATGAAAGCGCTAGTAGCCAAATTATGGATTTCCCCCATCACCACCACTCTACTGGGGAATAACACCTCAGGTCCAAGATCAGGGGTGTTGTGGTTTTACCCCAGCCAGCAACTAAGCACCATGCAGCCACTCACTCACTTTCCCCCAGTGGGATGGGGGAGAGAATCAGAAAAAACTCATGGGTTGAGATAAATACAGTTTAACAGGACAAACAAAAAAAGGAAGATAATAACAACAACAACAATAATGTATACAAAACAAGTGATGAACAGCACAATTTCTCACCACGCGAAGTTGCTGCTGCACGAGACCCCCAGCTGCCACACCTCTCAGCCCACCCCCCAGTTATAAACAGAACATGATGTCATATGGCATGGAATATCCCTTTGGTCAGCTTGGGTCAGCTGTCCTGGCTGTGTCCCCTCCCACCTTCTTGGGCATCCCCCACTACCTTCTTGTTGTCAGGGCAGTATGAGAAGCTGAAAAGTCCCTGACTGCATGGCAGCAACTAAAAACATCAGTGTGTTATCAACATTATTCTCATCCTAAATCCAAAACACAGCACTACACCTGCTGCCAGAGAGAAAATTAACTCTATTCCTGCCGAAACCAGGACAGGGGTCAGCCTGGATACAGAACCTGCAGCTACTAAAGTTCACTGAACAGTCACAGCCTGGGAAATGAAGACTGCTTCCTTCAGATGACCAGGGAAATCTGACCCTTACTCAAATAGTGCTACATAGTGGATTAAAGACTGCATGCTAATGTTTTGCCTTCCATATGTATTTGTACATATATGTTTTCTACATGTGTAGATTAACAGGTTCTTTAAACAATCTTTGAGTGTAAGTGCTTATGTAAAGGAGACCTCTACAGTCTATCTTAAACTCATGTGCATTTTTTTCTGATTAAAAAAAAAACCCTGAATATATAGCATAGCAATGTTACTACCTTTTTTTTTTTTAATAACCATGTGTTCACACAAATAACTACTTTTCCATTTTTTTCAGGTTTAGAATTGCAAAGGCATACATCTAAGCCAATTGGAAAGTTTGATTCAGTTAATCACACTGTACCTGCAAAGACAGTTTAACTAAGGAGTTCCAAAAAAAAAAAAAAAAAAAAAAAAAAAAATCAGAAAAAAAGCCCCAACCACCACTAAGCTGCAAGCAAGAAACTTATTACTAGAACACAGAAATTAAACCAAGAAAGCCTTATTTCTTACATTGAAAGTGCAGGAAATTAAGCTTTCTAATAATTGTGCTATCTGACTATTGATTAAATCTGTAATCAGGATCTAACATGCTTGAATACATAACTAAAAACATGGAATGCTATCATGGATTTCAGGTATGTGGGTTTTGATCTTGTTCTTCTTGGTGGAGAGTTTGCTTTTTCTAGCAAGTGAAATGAAAGGTAGAGCTACTTTACTTCCAGTACTTTCAGATTGTCCTTGGGATTTTTTCCATTTAGGTACATAATAAAAAAAGTATTTTAAAAGTTCTCCTTTCTTAATTCCACTACTTGTGCTTGTGTAATCCATTTGACACTTGACCTGTCTACATACTCACCAAACATCATGAGGCTTGCTTAGTGTTATGGGAATTTTACATGCCTGTCACCATAGTAGGGTTTGATTCTGGGATTTTGTTGAATCAGCAAGCCAAAAGAGAGATTCTTTTATAAAGCTGTCTTTATTAATAGTGCTACAGCTCAAGCTGGGTGCCTCCAAAGAGGGATCCCGAACAAAGAAATCCCTGGGCAGTTATATCCTTACAGTCTAAGTGTCCCACCCCTCACGTGGTAGTTCGGGCCAATAGTAATATTGATGTCTGAGGTTGTCTTGCTTCTTATTGGTTTGATTTGTTTGTTATTTTGTTACTAGGCAGTGATCCTTTTATGCAATATACAGTGGTTCTATATCCTGTTTCACATCAGCTCGATGTCTTTCTTTTACTGGGGTCCCCAGAGCTGGATGCTGGATGCTGGATGCATGCTTGCAGCCCAGAAAGCCAACTGTATGCTGGGCTGCATCAAAAGAAGCGTGACCAACAGGTCGAGGGAGGTGATCCTGCCCCTCTACTCTGCTCTTGTGAGACCCCACCTGGCGTACTGCATCCACCTCTGGGGGTCCTAGTACGAGAATGAACCTGTTAGAGTGAGTCCAGAGGAGGGCCATGAAGCTGATCAGAGGGCTGGAGCACCTCTCCTATGAGGACAGGCTGAGAGAGTTGGGGTTGTTCAGCCTGGAGAAGAGAAGGCTCTGGGGAGACCTTATAGCAGCCTTCCAGTACCTGAAGGGGCCTACAAGAGGGACTGTTTACAAGGACATGTCATGATAGGACAAGGGGTAATAGCTTTAAACTAAAAGAGGGTGAATTTAGATTACATATTAGGAAGAAACTCTTTTCTGTGAGGGTGGTGAGACACTGGAACAGGATACCCAGAGCAGGTGTGGATGCCCCCCCCCCCCCGGAAGTGTTTAAGACCAGGTTGGATGGGGCTTTGGGCAACCTGGTCTAGTGGAGGGTGTCCCTGCCCATGGCAGGGGGGTTGGAACTAGATGATCTTTGAGGTCCCTTCCAACCCAAACCATTCTATGATTCTATGAAATTCCCAACTAATCTCCTGGTAATGTTTTGTGAGTTCTCTAATCACAAAACATCCTTTTCCCTTCAGGCACAGGCCAAGGTATATTGGAAAAGTCGCTGAGTATTCCCAGTCCTATTTTCATTGTTTGGTTACAATCATGAAAGTTGTCCACAAGGGTAATACTATTGTATAGGAGCTTAAGTTGACTGAGGTAAGCATGACGTTTTACCTATGTTGCATATCTGTTCTTTGGTTCTGGGATTACCACCTCCCATAGTTGTGAGTCAATGTAGTCTTGATGGAAAGTACTATTTGTCTGTAAGGTAGTCCATGATGGTTTTTGGTATATGGATCCCTAACAGGGGAATGTTTGAAGCTGGGTGGCTTGGAAGGCGAGTACATATCCAACATTTAGTTTTATTAGTAATTTGAACTATGGTTTGTGATAGGTTGAAATAGAGATTTTTTTCCCTCCACTTGTAATGAGGCTGTATAGATTTAGATACTTCTTCTGCCTGTGTAATAAGCATGGTGAAGGTTAGTAACTTTACCTGTAGAATTTCCATAGCTTTCTCAGGGATTTGGAAATCTCTTGTCTCAGTAGTTTGGGAAAAGAAATTCAAATTTTTTCAGTTTCTAAAATGGTGGCCACGGTAGATCCTTCCTCCACCGGTCATTTTTCATCCACTGGCAATCATTTAACATGTGAGTGGTGGATCCAAGCTTTCTTTCCTGTAACTTTTACAGCAAAGTGAGAACTTAATAAGACAGTATATAGCCCCTCCTACCTGCTTCCAATTTAGATTTATGGGAAAATACTTTTATTAAAACTGTATCCCCAGGCTGCAAATCATGTACCTGTATCTCTGGAGGAATGGGTTTGTACCACTGACCATGATCTCTTTTAATTTTGAAACTTTCTTGTAAATTTAGAACATAGTGTGTTAAATGCTTATCTCCATTCAAGAGGCTAGTTTTGGCTGGAATATAAGTTGCTGTTATAGCTAAATGTCTCCCCAAAAGACTTCGGCAGGCAATAGTCCTAAGGGTTGCCTTAGAGCATTTCAAATGCCCCATAAGGGTAAATGAAATGCTCCTGGCCATTTTAACCCTGTATGTATGCAAATTTTAGCTATTCTCTCCTTAATAGTTTGATTCATCCTTTCTACCTGCACAGATGCTTGAGGGTGATAAGAAGTGAGCAATTTTTTTTCTATTCCTAAACTCTTATAAAGTCAGTCAATTATTTCTACTGTGAAGTGTGACCTTCTATCTGATTCAATAGATTCTGGTACTCCATACTTAGGAATAATTTCTTTAAGGAGAGCTTTTATTACTCTTCCAGTGTCTGCTTTTCTTGTTGGGAAAGCCTCCACCCATCCTGATAATTGGTCTACAATCACTAGAAAACTTTATGCCCACATGTAGCAGGCATATCAGCATAGTCTACTTGCAGTCTTTGGAATGGGAAAAAAGCCCACGGTCAACTTCCCAATTCATGCACAGGTTTTATATTTGAGAATTTCTGACAGGTAGGACAGGCATTAATAATTCTTTTAGTGGCTGCATAGACACTAGGTGCCACCCATACTTGCTGTACTTGATTAGCCACTGCTTCCACTCCTCCATGTGCTCTATCATGGAAACATCTGGTTATAGTCATCAGGTATTTTTTCAGTAAGACCTTTTTTTTCCGCTGTTGTCCATATTCCATCTTCATCTTCTACTGCTTCTCATTTTCTCCACTGGTGTTTTTTTTTTTGTCATTTGTCACATTTGATTGATATAATTTTCTTGAACGGTTGACATGAGCTCTCATCCAAACCAACTGCCTTAATCTTTACCACAGGTTGGCAAGCCACAGCTTTTGCTGCTGTATCAGCTAAGGCATTCCCTTTGTTGACTACAATAGTGTCCCTTGTATGGGCTGGACAGTGAACCAGAGTGATCTCTTTGGGCTGTTGCATTGCTTCTCAGTAAGTTCTGGGAGCTACTAATCTCACAGGACTTTGAAATGGGTCTTATTACTCAATCCCTGATGAGAAATTCCCCCAACTCTACAAGGATTTTTCATCACTTATATCCAAATCTCTTCCATTAATTGACAGGTATTGCTGTGCTTAGTACATCAGAGCTCTAGAAAGACAGACTGCTTCTGTGATCGATACCCACAGTCGCCATATTGAAACTTAGTCTGTTTTTTGTGGCTACAGCATAAGAGACAGGCATTTCTAATCTGTTACTTGTTTGAACCATACAAATAGTTAACCAACTGCAAGTGCTGATATATCCTTAGGGGATAATTATTTAAGAATTAGTATTTTCAGTATTCAGCCAGCTTTACTGTCCACCACCAGTCTGCATCTCTATTACAGCACATTTTTCATCTCCTGTCTCCTTTGTACATTTTAGTTTACATTTAAGTCAGTTGGCTTGCAATTCTGTTAGTTTCTTTGTTATCATCTTCTCAGTTGGCACTACCAACTCTTCTCAATTTGTGGCGAGCTGTGAATGTCATTAACACTACATCCCCTTCCCATCTCCAAAGCAATAATGATGATAATATGCAAATAACTAATTCTATCCTACTGAAGTAAGCAGAGCCTTAACTCTGATTTACATAGCTTGGGATCAAGTCCCTGGAGAACACTTGTTCCAAAGTTTTCCCACTTTGATACAGGTACTTGAACCTACTATTTACTTTTTTCAGACAGTTCTTATATAGATCACCATTCCAGAATGATTTGTGTTAGAGTTTAAGAGGTTATTTCCCCCACCCTTCCAAACAAACTGATTCATTAAAAAATTCAAAAAAACTAAAACACATTTCTTCTAGATATTCAAAAACCATGTTGGTATTTATGGAAGTTTACTTTACAAATGCAAGTGTTTACTGTACATGTGCAAATCAGCCATGTTACATGTTAACGACACTTGCAATTCCATCAGTGTAACTTTGAAAATCTAGTTTATTATATCTGCTGTGGTAATTTCTGTACTTTGTGGTTAGTTCCAGAAGGACTATAAAGTTTTGTGGGTTTGTGTGTGTTTGGTGGTGGCGGTGGCTTTTTTGTTGTTTTTTTTTAAAGCAAAGTCCTTTCTTTATAAGCCTATGACCATTATGTGACAGGAAAAAAAAAAAGTATTGTTTTGTAGTGGCACACAGAAATTGCTACTCATGCATCAGAAAAATAGCATGCAAAAAGGGGAGAACTTGTCCATGCTCACTTCATTTGGGGGATTTATCCACTGTAACTTGCATACAAAAAACACCCTAACATAAGCCTAGGAGTATCAACCTTTATTCCAGCTTTGATGTGATGCCAAATCTCAGGTCAGTCACAGTTTCTGTTGCTGAGACCATGATAAGTTAGAAGCCATCTGCCTGACAATACATTAGTTCATACATAGAGATCTGTAATTTGATCATATGGGGTATATAACTAGGGAAGAGAAACAGGAGTATCATGGCCATGATTCACATCAGATGAGAACGCTAAAATAGGCTGAGATGAGCCTCACCTTGAAGACCTGTTCACTGATCATAACAGGAACCCAGCATGGCTCATTCAGACTTAGACATCCAATGTTTAATGCTACAGCCAGGTAGGATGGAACAAATCCCGCCCTCCTTCCCTCCACCCTCCCAGAAGTTAAATTACTAAGAGGAGCTATGACTTAATCTGAGATTTGGCAGCATGGCATAGGAGTTTCAGGCTCTTTTTCCACTCTAAGTCACCTGCCTATCTCTATCTGCCAGACTTCACTGAAATGCAGATGTAAGTTAATTGTTTTGACTAGCTTACCTGATCTGAAATCAAAGTGCATTGCTGAAAATTTTCTTGGCTTGCCCAGCACAATTAAAGAGACAGTACAGTAGAATTTTTGCAATCTGAACACATTGTGTATTTATCATTTGATGAAAGAAATTTCATGCTACTGCAGTAGCAGTCACCACAACGTGAAGACTGTCTATAATTTTTACCTCTCTGAAAATGACTGCTTTGTCAAAAATGCAATGTAATAGCAGAAAAAGTGTATGTATTTTTGTATACACCAAATTTGTGTATATTCATCAAATATGAGCATTTGATGAATTCAGACATTTAAATAAATTCTGGAGTAATAAGTGTTTGGATCTCCAACAGAAAATGTGAATTCACTGAAATATGTATTTTGATTATTTTAATTTCTGTGTTCTATTTCTACTTGCACATCATTTTATTCAGCCATTTTGTTTACATCCCGCCTTCTCTACCAGAAAAAACCCTAAGTATCTAGATGTCAGAGAAAGCAAGAAAAAGCAAAAAAATTGAACCCACCTATACTATGTCTTGCGATTTTTTCCTCTTGATATTCTTAAGAACTAGATAAATACTCATCTTGGCATACAAGTCTTGTATATTACCTATTCTGGGTTACAGTATCTATTGATGCATTCCCTTCAAGTAAGATTTTTATTTTCCTGACTCCATTGGTCATCCTATATTCCAGACATTTCAGTTAGTCTCAAAGCTTCTTATAGTATTTCAAAGACACCTGTAGCTCATTATGATCATTTGCACAGATCTTATACCAGAGGTTTATCTCAGTGCCTGTACTGTCATAGAGCAGGACCCAGGATGAGCAGACAGTTGCCCAGAATGAGGAGGAAAGACAGCAGCCTGCTCCTCCGAAGGCTGTGCAGCCAGAACTGCTCACGTCTCTTTCCCTAAAGTCCCTTTGCCCATTTCTAGCTTCACTTATCCCTTTCCACCTTTTTCCCCCTATCTACCAGGTGGTATCTCTACTAACCCCTTCTTGCTTTACTCTCAACCTATAGCCTCCATCACTCCAGCTGCTCATGTTTCAGTTTCATCTGGCCCTCTGCCTTTTCTTCCTTGTACCTGAGGATCCTGTCCCAGCCTCTTCCCTGTTCCCAAAATTTATTTTCTTCATTTTATAAAATTGAGTTTTGTTCTTGTGTTGGGTTTGTGTGGCAAGGTTTTAGTAGCGGGTGGGGGCATAGGCTATAGGGGTGGCTCCTGTGAGGAGCTTCTAGAAGCTTCCACATTGTCTGATAGAGCCAATGCCAGCCAGCTCCAAGATGGGCCCGCCCCTGGCCAAGGCCAAGCCCATCAGCGCCTCTGTGATAACATATTTAAGAAGGAGGGAAGTTTTTTTTGCAGCTGGGGGCGGAAAGAGTGCGAAGATGTAACATCAAGGTCAGTGCAGGAGGAGGGGGGAGGAGGAGGTGCTCCAGGTGCCAGAGCAGAGATCCCCCTGCAGCCCGTGGTGAAAACCATGGTGAAGCAGGCTGTTCCCCTGCAGCCCATGGAGGAAGGATGAGGGGGTGTAGAGATTCCACCTGCAGCCCGTGGAGGACCCCACGCTGGAGCAGGTGGAGGCACCTGAAGGAGGCTGTGGCCTGTGGGAAGCCCAGGCTGAAGCCAGTCCCTGGCCAGACCGGTAGACCTGTGGAGAGGGGAGCCCACACCAGGGCAGGTTTTGCTGGCAGGACTTGTGACCCCGTGGGAGACCCATGCTGGAACAGTTTTCTCCTAAAGGTCTGCACCCCATGGAAGAGGCCACCCTGGAGCAGTTTGGGAAGGACTGTAGCCCATGGGAGAGACTCCATTTTGGAGCAGGGGAGCAATGAGAGGAGTCCTCCCCCCGAGGACAACGAAGCGGCAGAAACAACGTGCGCTGCACTGACCTCAACCCCCATTCCCCCCCCCCCCCCCCCGCTGCTGAGGAGGGGGGAGGTTGAAGCAGGGAGTGAAGTTGAGCCCGGGAAGGTGGGAGGGGTGGGGGGAGGTGTTTTAAGGCTTGATGTTGGTTTTTTTTTTTTTCATTGCTCTATTCTGTTTAGTAATAAATTAGATGAATCCCTCTTTCTAAGTTCAGTTTGTTTTGCTTGTGATGATAATTAGTGAGCTCTCCCTGTCCTTATCTCGACCCGAGCCTTTTGTTAACTTCTCCTCCCCATCGTGCTGGGGAAGGAGTGAGTGAGCGGCCGCATGGCGCTCAGCTGCTGGCTGGGCCTAAACCACGTCAGTTCTGTTGACTGGTTTCAGCAGTGATAGAGTTAATTTTCATCCAAGCAGCTGGTACAGTGCTGTGTTTTGGATCTAGTAAGAGAATAATGTTGATAACACACTGATGTTTTAGCTGTTGCCAAGTAGTCAAGGACTTTTCAGGTTCTCATACTGCCCTGACAACAAGAAGGCAGGGGATGCTCAAGGAGGTGGGAGGGGACACAGCCAGGACAGCTGACCCAAACTGGCCAAAGGGACATTCCATACCATATGATGTCATGCTCTGTATATAACAGACCCTGAGCTGCCCTGATGGGAGGCAGGGCAGCTCAGGATCTAGCAGAGCATCAACTTGGTAAAGCATCAAGTGGTAAAGTTTTGTATATTCTTTTATTATGTCCCTTTTTTGTCTTATTGAACTGTCTTTATCTCAATCCACAAGGTTGTTTCCCCCCTCCGTTTTCAATTCTTACCCCCATCACCCCTGGGGAGGGGGCAGGGGCAGTGAGCGAACAGCCCTGTGGTTGTTTTAGCTGCCTGCTGGGTTAAACTACAACACCTATCCTTAAGGCATATCAGCATTACCTGCACTGCAAAGAAGTCTTTAGCCAGCAGCATCTGTGAGACCAAGGTTAAGATAGTGCCACAAATCTTTAAATAAACACGGTAATATTTATTCAGACAGCAGCATGGGAGAGAGCACAAGGAAGCTGAGAGGGGCTGTTTCCCAGGCAATAGATGGAAAAATACCCTCTTACACCTTTTACAAAAGCCTCTCTCCTTCCTGCTGAAGATCTTCAGGTCATTCTCTGACCAGGTTTCTGAGTCTTTGCTCCTCAGGAAGGAAGAGGAAGAGAGAAAGAAGAGAGACCACACACACAAAAAAAAAAAAGACACCATCCAACACCTCCCCTCTCCCCCAAGAAAAAACTCAACATACCTATACCCCAAACCCAGGACACCCCCAAACATTCCTGAATGAACTATGTTTACCATTAGGGTATGGTCTTCAAAGGCCTGGGGCAGCCAGCAATCAATATCCAAAACAACTGTCTCAGTTACTTCAGGATTTTATTTCCTGTGGCTATTCCACACCCCCCAATCTACATTGGATACAGTCATTAGTAAGCCCAACACAGACAATAGCTTGGAAGAAAGAAAGAAAAGGGAGGAATAAAAAAAAACGCAAGAAGCTGTGCTTCTGCAGCATCTGCACTTGACATAATAGTGTTGAAATATTCTATGCATGCACCTCTATGCAATAATCACTAGATAATCCCTGTTGCCATCCACAGGAGTCATGCTTCTGCAGAGCTGAAATCACAGTAATGGGAAGATGAAAATGGTTCATTCAGACAAAAAAGGAGTTTATTCTACCCAGAAGGAAAGCAAGCCTCTTCCAGTGCATTTAGAAAATTATTTTCTGAGAGAAAAAAAGTACAGTTTTCTTTGCCTTAAGTATATTATTCCATCTCAGGTGATAAACATAATCTACACAACAGAGATAAGTGGATAACATATCCAGAATGTTATATACTGTATTATCATCTTTATTGAATGTATATTCTCAATAGTAACACTTTGAAATGCTGTTGTTCAGCTACAGAAAAAAATAATCTACAAGGACAAGCTACTGCTGCCAGGAGTGGGTGTTCAGCTCCACTGACTCCAGGCAAGCTGTACCTGCTGATGCCAGCAAGGACTATGACCCTCAGTCATTCTTCTCTCTGAGGAGTAAGGGTGCAAGATACAGGACATGCTGCATACTTCTATTTCTGTAAGGGCTTTAGCACAATCTGCATGCAGTGCGTGAAACGCGGCAAAATTGTAGCATACTGAAAGGTTGGCAATGTCCTTTTCCTAACCCACTTCTTCAAAGCAATATTCTCTCATCAGCTTATCCTTCTTCTGGCCCTCTGCTTGAGGTCTTTGTCCTTTTCCCCTCCTCTACTGTGCATTAGAATTGATCTCTGTAGCTAAGCAGTCTTCTCCAGAAGCCAACCGTACAGGCTAATTTTATATTCTTCTGAAAATCCACACCCCAGTGAAGTGTGCTTTGAGGTAAATTTGAGTCCTTTTATGTAGTTTTACTCCTACAGGTCTTTTACTGTTTCCATCACTTCCTTCTGTACTAAATACTTTATTAGGTTGCTGGTGAGTGTGCAGGCTATTCCTTTTCCTGTAACTCCTTATTCTGGAAATAAGAAATTCTATATTAGGACTCTGACATAGCAGAAAGAGGCAATGATATGCAGAACTTGGGGCAGGCAACAAGGAGAATGTTGTCAACATAAAAACAAAACTATTAGAACTACAGCAACAAAAAAATCCAGATGCGAGTATTGCTGCTAACACTGGTGCACTGTGGCTGCAAATACTTAACTTCCCAAAAACATATTCCAGAGTCCTTGCTGACGTTATGCAGATGACCAGAGACACCACTCATACATGTAAGGATTACTAAAATTTACAGAGCTTGGACCACCCTTAGCACAAATCTTAACATTATAGTTCATTGCTTTTTGGCCAGAATTGTTCTTCACTGCTGGACCTCTCTCGTGGCCTTTGAACTCCTTTATTCCATGTGCAGCTAAAGGGTGGCAGTTTCCTCATTACTCCTACCCATCCACCTGTCTTTTTCAATGACTACGTTTTCCATTTTCTTTCCTCCTCCCTTTAGTAGAGGCATGGCTTTTATTCATTTCTCCTCAGACTTCCTCACTCACCTGTCAACTATCAGTTTCCCTACCCAACAAGAAGCTGCACGCTGGTGAAAAGCATCTGTTGATGATAGCTGAGTGCTGTGGGAATGCAGAACTGAGAATGAAGCATTGCAGGTTACTACTTTAGACTGCACATCTATACTTGTTAGCTACTGGGTTTTTTCCTCCACTACATAAAAAAAACCCAGCCACACAAAATCCCCAAACCCAACAGATCAGCAGCAGGGCAGAGAGAAATGTTGCTTTCAAGGGATCACCTGCCATTTCACCTACAGATATAACAGCAGGTTTTCAGCATACATGAGGATTCTACAGCTTTCTTCACCTCTATCTTTGCCTTTGCTTCTATGAAAAAGCAACAAACTATACCATAATGACAAAATACATCAATACACTCCACACCCCCCCTTAAGGGGCTATTGGAAAAGATGCCAGGAACAGCTGAGATCCACACTGAATCCTCATGTAGAGCCAAGGACAGAACATTTCAAAGCAGAAAACCCTCAGAAGCACAGTGCTCCTATATAGCCCTAGTGCCTTGCATGAGAAGTCCCTGAAGTCAGAAACATTCTTTGGCTTGGTACTGTTTCCAGCTTTACATCCTACAAGTAGAATAGGAAGCAAACTGCTTCTGAAGAGGGTAAAACCATGATGCACACACACAGCAAGTAGTGAAATATACTCACTTCTATTAACTCTGCTAGACATACCAGTGTTCCCATCCAGAGACAAGAAAGGATACAGTAGAATTCAAACTTATTTTTAGTTTTAGATTTATTTTGTCAAGGAAAAGTGAGTTTAGAAAGTATTAGAACATAAGGGTTTATGCCATAAAGAAATGACCATTGTATTTTTCCTCCTGTCTGCAACTCAATTATTTCACTAGGCAGTCACCAGTACAAACATGCACTACAGCAGCCTCCTGCTGCTAACAAAAACTGGATACCAAACACTACTCCACCCAATATATGATAGGCACTGCAAATGAACTCTATGTACCTGTGTTACCTGTTTTTCAAAGAAGTTGGAGGCTGATAATGAGCAAAGCAGTAGACTGAGAGAAGAAAAAGCCAGCTTGTCACCTAATCACCTCTCAGAGCACCACCCCAGACATGCAGCTTAAACACAATCACAGGTAGCACTACAAGTACGGCACCACAACTTAGAGGAATAGCCCACAAACCCGATATATTTTAGATATATTCCATTATAGCAGTCCTCTTGAAAGGCTAGCACAGACTGGTTTGGGGTTTTTTTTGTTGATTTTTTTTCGTAACTAGATTTTCAGAGGTTTATAAAATACCTGCTAAACCCTCGGTACAATTGTCAGACAAGCAGGAAGAGACTTAAATCTCCTAAAATTAGCCGTCAAAGTTAATTGGATAGTTAGAGCAAATGATTTACTTGAAGCAGGTTATCTAGGTTCCTCCTGTGTCTAGAGCTGATTATCTTCTTTCATTGACTCTCAGGGAAATCTAAGGGAAACTCAGAACAACTTGGAGCAGACATTTATTTTTTAGATATCCAAGTTATTATTTGCTTCAAAAACTAAACTGTAATTTCACATAACTACCAATATTAAAATATAGGAAGTTTTTTTTGGAAGGGCACCCAAGCATGCATCACTTGATCTAGACGTCCACTTTTCCTAATGTGATTTGATTTCTTTAAAAATAAGCTGAAGCTGTGTTATGTGTTACAACAGTACTCTGAGATGGGACAGCCGGAAGAGCGGAAATGCATAAAACACCTCACATCACACTTGCCACTGAGCATAACACTCCGTCTTATTTTGCACAATTTACCAGAGGCAAGCAAAGCGGGAAAACCTGTCCACCATTTCTCTTCCAGAACATGGTGAGCATGCTGCTTTGCAGAAGATGTGACCACGCTTTCACAGTAATATAGTATCTGGCAATGATAGTTTACGTGTGCTTCTGAAAAAAAAAAAAAAGAAAAAAACAACCCAAAAAAGCAAACCACCAAAGGAAAACAAAACCACTAGAATTTGTGAAACAGAGTTCTGCAAGTGATGAAACTAGGAAAAAAGGTCATAGACCTGACCTTCAGTTTCTATTCCACAATATTTAGTAAAGTATAAGCTTCAAGTCATAGCTTTCTCCTCCTTTATAGTGCTAAACAGGTACTCTTTCTACCACCTCTCCACCTCTTGTCAGGACACTTAGAGAAGAGCACTCGATGCTTCCATTCTCCTAGCAAATTCCAAACAAATTTGACAACTCAGTCAAAAGTAACTTAAGACTGATTTGCAGCCAGAAAGACAGACATACTTTGATTATAGACCTCTTTCACCAAGGAAACCAGGCTAAAAATTTAAAGCTGTTTAGGATGACAGAAGCATTGTTGATGTTTGAAGCTTTAAGGCTGCTGAGGGTCAGGAGCTTGAGAGACTCTTGTCCATCTGACAAGACTTTACACCCTCCTAATTCTTTTCACAGGCAGAGCTACTGTTCAAGATTTATCTTTTAGTGCAAGAAGTTCAATACTTTGAAAAACTTCAGAACAGTACATTTAAAAGAAATAAGACACCATACGGACAATATAAGAGATTCTAGAAAGTTATAATAGTACTCTTAATACAAACCAAGTCTCGTCTTCAGGATTGAAATTCAAGCATTTCCTGTTTTATCTTGCACTACAACTCCAGTGTTTTCCCAATCTGCAATGGAATCATTTGATAGTTCTTAAAGCACAACATTACTTGTCATACCAGTAAACCAGAAACCTTTTTCAAAATAGGAAATTTCAAACACACCCTGTGTGTAAACAAGGTTGACAACATCAAGTGTGAAGGTTCAAGAGTTTAAAAGTAAGCCTGAACTCCCACTAAACTTGATATTTTAAAATTCTGATATATTTCATCTTATGATCATTGAGGCTTGCAATACACAAATTCTTTGATGTAATGCATGAATCTTTGTATGTGGCACTATAGCCCTGAATCTGTACATAACAGTGATCCCTTCTGTGACTGTCAAGTAAACCTACTAATTAGTTCAGGAGTTGGGTTTACTTTTGTTAAAAGTGAAAAAACAAACCAACCACAAACTAGACTCCACTCTAAATTACCCAACTGCCATGATTGTAGTGTCTGTGGCTATTTGAGCTTTTAATTAAAGCTCAAGCTCCCAAAGACAAGAATTTTTATCTTCCTTTTTAAAAGGAAATTGAGCTTTCCTTGTCACAGAAAAGAGTTTGAAACTGTGCATCAAATATGTCATAAAGACTCAGAAACCACTAGGTTTGCAAAGAGACTCCTCCTCCCTCAGATTAGTATTTTTAAAAACATGTATCTTTAAAGCCAGTCACAGTATTTTGGACCATTTTGGACTGTCTTTGCAATAACTTTCTCTAGAACTACTTCTATTTCCTTTTGAAAGTTAACACCTATCATCTTTCCTCTATGCTTTTTTTTTTTGAAAAAAAAAATACAGCTTGTTGCAGGCTAGTTATTGATTTACTCACAAGATAATTGGATAAGTGTATTATAGCTACGGAAGTGTCTTTTCCCCTCCACCTTCCCCATCATAGCTGTACCCCCAAATTCACAAGAAGTCTAAACCTGAAAGAAACCTGTTAGGCAGAAACAAATCCTATAGGCATCTTCTCAAGATGACAAAATGGTTTTAGAGTTAAAGCCAAGTTCTGTTAGGCTATGAACAAGAGAGATGTTTTAAGATGGACATTGAAGTGACTAGGCCAGAAAGAAAAAAAAATACACAGCTTAAATACGTGGTCCTTCGCTCTGCCTATTCTATCCTTGCAGCTAGGTTCTTGTTTCCAGCTTCACGGCAGCCAACTCATCAGTACTCAGCTGTGGTGAGAAACAGTGCAATATCCCATTCAACCCATAGGAAATTTTTCTTTACCTTATACATGAGGCCCGACTGTCTGATCTCTGCACTTCCCAGCTGTTTTTCAGGCTCTCCAAGCTGGAAGGGTCCCCCCATCTTCTTGACTCTTTCCAGCTGCCCCTACAGGCTTTTGAAGCTTTCTGCCCTGTGTGAGCAGGCTGAACTTGAACAGGAGAGCAGCAGCAACTCCTTCTTCCTGCAAAGGAGCGCCGCCTATTTGCATCTACTCCGAGAAGCATAGCACACCACATAAAAACAACCCCAAAGACACATACCACACAAGTGTGTGGAGTCCATAACACCACTATAACCATGTTTACAAAAAACAAAACCCAAACAAACCAACACCCAGCATTGTTGATATTGATCACAATTTACAGGTGTGAAAGTCTAAGACTAGTTATTGCCTTCAAAGCAGATGACTACGATGGTGCTGAGAGTGAGCTGCATCACTTTCCCCACTGTTACCTCCTTAGCACTAAACATGCAAATGAAGAGGGGAAACTTTTCTTTTATATCTTAAAAGAAAAATATTGGAAGTACTTAAAAAAATTGCAAACAAATATTCTTTTTATTTTCAGAACTGACCCAGAGCATAAGGATCACCTCAGACAGGCTGAGAGAGTTGAGGTTGTTCAGCTTGGAGAAGAGAAGGCTCCAAGCCTGCCTGGAGGGGGCCTACAAGAAAGCTGGAGAGGGACTGTTTACAAGGGCATGGAGTGATAGGACAAGGGGTAATGGTTTTAAGATGAAAGAGGGTGGATTTAGATTAGATATTAGGAAAAAAATTCTTTACTATTAGGGTGGTGAGGCACTGGAAGAGGTTGCCCAGAAAAAGTTGTGGTTGTCCCCTCCCTGGAAGTGTTCAAGGCCAGGTTGGATGGGGCTTTGGGCAACCTGGTCTAGTGGAGGGTGTCCCTGCCCATGGCAGGGGGGTTGAAACTAGATGATCTTTAAGGTCCCTTCCAACCCAGGCCATTCTATGACCTGAAATGTAGCCTTTTTCCCCCCTCTTTATTTTTATATTTTATATTATTTGTATATCTTTAAATATCAGTTTAATTCAGAATTATGAGATGCTGGGACATGCCATGATTTCGTAGTGTCAAGAGCTCAGAAGTACAGGGCACATTTAAGTATGAAGAACCTATCAAGAAAGAGTACCGAAACTTACTGAATGGTAGCCATCATGCAGAAATACAAGTCAAAAGGCATTTGTGTGCTGTCTTTTAAATATACATAAAAAAAAGTTTTAAGAGCACTAATCTTGAGTATTATCAATAATCCTATTCCAGTCAAGCATCCTTTTGATGATCAAAGGACTAGGAGAACCTTTGCTCATAGGGATGAGTAAGGACTGGAGGAGTTAGGTCTTTTCTCCCTGGAGAACAGACAACTTGGACAGGACCTCATCAGTATTCTGATGTGTAAAGTACAGCTACAAAAAGGACAGAGAGTCTCTTCACAGGGACCCCCATGGGGAAGATAAGAGGCAACAGGTACAAGTTGCACTGGGAAAGGTTTCAGTATAGGAAGGAAACTTTATTTTTACAATGAGAAGACTCCATCACTGGAACAACCTCCCATGGGACATAATAGAATCCCATCACTGGATATTTTCATGGTGTGACTGAACAGGGTGTTAGTCTTATCTAGGCTCTCTTTCCCACAAAAGCTTGGTCCAGATAATCTTTTGAGGTTCCTTCCAGTCTGGGCTATTCTATGAACCCAGTTAGTGAAACCATTCAACTGTTGCTGTAAGTGTCAAGGCCCATTAAAACCGTGTCTTGGCTCTTCAACTAGTAAAAGCATAGCTTAGTTTAATGGACATATTTATAGCACACCCACAGATGGATATATGTACACATATATACCTTCATGTGCTACATATGTACAGTTGTTAGCAGCCTTTTGCTTTATAGGCTATTGAGCAAAACTCCTATTATTTAGCCTTATTCACTACTTCGCCTTGATTAAGCAGGCATAATCCACATAAACCTCACTAGTAAGATGTGTAATTTCAAAAGCTGTTGTAAATAGATTGCAGAGTGCAGTTTCTTTGATTAGAGTAGAACAAAGGATAGTTTGCAATTCCTATATAGAAATATTTTGTGTATTGTCAGAGACTTATGATTACATTTTCCCAGCTGTGATCTTCCTTATTTCATATAGATTGCAGGTATATGTTACCTGCTGTTTCCTCTAGTATTTAACCTGTGTTTTGTGGTCACAATTACACAATCATTGCAGAAATTTTTTACAAGAATGATGTTTAAAGGTAAGATAACAGAACTGCAGAAGAGAGACACCACAGGGCTGGCAATCCAAAACCAGTAAAAATGGAAGCTGAAGGCAACAGCAGTGAACAGTGTGCTGGCAGGCAGGGCTCCACCATTAAAGAACATTAGTTTGCTTTTAAAAATAGCTTTCTTCCATGCCTTTCCTCACCCACCCCTCCCCACTAGCACTTTCAGCAGGTCTGGTTATGCAGATTCCTTTTCTTCAGCATATAAGTTGCCCAAAGCAAAAAAAATTATTGCAGTTCATAATATAAGGGGGAAAGCAGAATATTTTTTGGCTTAGCCAGGTTTTCATTGCAGATATTTTCCCCTTAAGCAGTTTTCAAAATCTTCTTAGCATACTGGACTTTTTCATGGTTTCATTTACCTTAAGTACACCATTCAATTCTGTAGCCTGTTCTGAAGAAGGCTTTTGTTGCACTTTTTAAAAAAAAAAATCCAAAAATCTGTAGAAACTACTCCCAAAAGCAGTATTCTGCAACAAACTTTGGAGAAAATTAAAAACTCTTTAAGATACTCAGTGAAGGATCACAAGAGCTGTGTTCTCAGCAAGAGGTAAAGGGAAAAAGAAAAACACCAAAAATAAACCTAACACATTGCTTTTAAATTCTATGCATGAATAGGAGATATTTTGAGAGAGATCACAAAGTAAGCTGCCTACTGGACCAGTATCCAGGCTTATGGAGTTTTAAGCAAAATCACCTTAAACAGTTTGACACATTCTATGCCATAAACATCTTTCTACAAATCCACCTTCTAGATGATTAATTCATTACAACACCAAAGAGGGTGAAGAATTGAGTGGAAAGGGAAAACCAAACAAGGTTGAACAGAACACTGTTGAAACATTCTTTTGTCAAAATACTTGCTATCATACTTCATAACATTTATAACAAAATAAGAGTTTAACAGATAGATACACCAGCCCACAAGAGATGAGCTATTGGTGAAGATAGCTTTCCCTCCATCCCTTACACACAGACAGGAGCTTGCCTGACAAGTACATGCCTTGAACTTGTACTATTAAGCTGCACACATTTTATTTTTCACCTAAATGGGAGACTACTATACAGATAAAGCATCCATGTACATCTCCAGACCACCACTAAAACCCTTCAGCCTACTACCCATGCAAAACCCTCCAAACAACTAAAGAAGACAAATTAGTTATCTCACCATGTGTCTTGGACTTAAAGGTATAGAGTACTTAAAAACTTTCCTTCCACTTTAAATCCTTGCCTATTTCATCTGTCACTGATAATCCTGGAGATCATATCACTTTATCCTCTTTTAAATCCTTCCTTAAAACCTACCTCTCCTGTGATACCTGCAAATCTCTGCCAGATGGGACTGTTTAGACTAATGACCATTTGTGACTAGCTTTAGCAAATGCATCTTTCTAAGCCTTCACTCATTATCTTCTTTTCCCACTCTCAATCTTATCATCTATATAGTCTGAAATTCAGATATTACAAAAGTTTTTTTACATTTAGAGATGCCCTAATTATTACATACCTTACAATAACTAGCATCTGGAGGCCTGAAAGGGTGTCTTGGAAAAAGGAAAGAGCAAGGAGGCAGAATTACTGTTTTAAAGCATTAGATAAGAAAAAGAAATAGTTCTAATTTCACACTTATAGTGGAATTTACACTTAAAGATGATCAACAATTCAAAAATAAATGAACACAGAACAGCATTATTGCTCTGGAAATTTTGGGTAGTAGTATTTCATTTTTATACCCTCTTTCCTTTTCCTGAAGGATAGGCAGATAAAACAACATGAGAGGAGTAGTGCTTAATATGAAAAACTAAAACTGACAAGGGCTTCTCTCATAACTTTAAATAAGTCATGCAGAATAGCTTCTGCATCATAAAACATTGACACTCACAATTCTAAAAACAAATAAAAAACCCACAGTTTTTTTTCCTCTTACCTTATCCAGAGTTCAGCAAAAAGCATGAGAAGCTACTTATAGCAGCAACATACTACCAGTTATATCTTTCTCAACACAAAAGAATCTCTGAGACTTTTGTAAGTCTTGAAATCTTTTTTAACACTATTTTATTTTAAAACAAACAACTTAAAATTATTATCCTTCAATGTGCTCATCCAAATAGCTAGCAGCCCTCATCTACACAATTCCTCAGAAATAGATTCACTGCCTTCTCCCTAGCTACTAAAACCACATAAATCTTTTGCCTTTAAAAGCATTAATTTCTTTCAGTCACAGATCATTAATCCAGTACACTCATGGCTATTCAAACACTTTTTATATCCTGTTGGGAGAGCAACAGGTGCTAAGGCTAAACTTTCAGGTGGATCCAGTTGAGTTCATTTAAAAATGCTGCCTGTGATGTAAGTGCTTTTACCATTGCAGGCTGCACGTTCTGGCCTCAAAGAATTATTACTTTGTACCAGTGTTAGTGGAGGATGTTGAAAGTAAGAAGCCCTGTTTTATGTGTGCAAGAGCGATAGGACAGATTTACTGTGTGTGTTCAGGAACAGTCTCTACCACAGGTGTGGAAAGACTGGGCTCTATGGTAAATCTGCCCTTCCCTGTGCACGTCCGGGGCGCTTATTCTGGAGCGGTGGATAGATGTGCCTGGCGTTGGATTTACAGTGCCAGGAGCAGGCTCAGGGTTGGAGACAGACGTGTCAGAAGGGCATACCGCATCCCTCCAGGCAACACGGGGATGCTGAGCAGGCAGCGAGGAACTCCCCTTCTAGTTCTGCCTGCGCTACTGATCCCAGCTGCAGCCCTTGCACACAATAAGCTCTTCTTCTGAACAACTCCTAATATGTAAAATATGCTAATATTACTTGCCTTCCTCATGCTTGCAAGACACTACCTAAGTGCTAAATATTTGATAGTGACAACAGGAACAAAAATAGGCATTTGTAGAAAATGAAACATAGCACACAGATCAATTTTGTGAGCTTTTGTTGTACATTTTCATGATTTAAAGTGTTCAGTGCTGTTGGTTTTCCCCTCAAGCTACAGTTCTTCACAACTCGAGTCATGAAGTGAGAGTAAGAAGACAGAAAGTAAATTCTGAACTCTCCAGGTAATGCTAATAATTTGAAATTGACTTAAAAGCTCTGAAAACAAATTTTCAGGAAAAATGTATCTAGGCTAACAAAAAAAAAAAAAAAAAGACCAACCCAAACTTTAGTTCTTACACGTTCATTAGTTTAAGGTTGGTTTTGTTTGTTTGGTTGGGTTTTTTTGTTGTTTTGGGTTTTTTTTTTTAGGTGAAGGTTTTTTTAAGTCAATCTTTTCCCTTGGAGAATGAGGCTAGGGAAGGGAGATTTTATGCTTTATAATAACTCCACATTATCAGTACAGTGAGACTTGTATGAAGATTTAGAATTCCGTGGAGGCAGAGAACAGAAGGAAGAGAAATAATATGAAAGAGAGAATAAAGATTAGAGCAAATATTGTAAGGAATTGGCTGGTTCCTTTCTGTGTACTCTGTTAACATCCAGCTGGCAAAAAGCCTTCTAGCATATGAATGGGAAATTCTGCTGGAGGAAGGACTTTGCAACCTGAGTGAAAGAAGCCAGAGGCTGTATTAAGTGCAGTAGGCTGAAGGCAGCAGACTTGAGAACCGTTTGTAAAAAGAAGATTTTAATCCTCTATATAGGGACATATTAAAACAGTTCGACAACAATTTTCAGTTGAAAATGCAGTTCCAGTAGTATTAAAATGTTTTATTTTGTTCCTGCTTGACTTGCATATACTCAGGTGAATACAGTATGCTATTAGTTTGCATTACATTTCCATGTTACAGATACGTTTTTGAGTTTAAATTCTTCTGAATATTTCACTGCACACAATAGTGAGATTGTGACTATTCATCATAGTTTAGTACCAAAGCAAATTTAGAAATGTTGGAATTATCTCCAGTTACCATTTGTTTAACTAAAAAGGCCAAAGCACCACAGATAAAGGGAAAGATTAATGTTGGAGTCTAGCCTGTGTTTCCTGTCCCAGCCAACTTCCCAGTTTCTCTCCTTCCCTCCCTCTGACCTCATGGCCTCCTGGTCCTAATTTATTTCTGCATGTGATTTACCGTGACGACAAGGTGTGATACTCCTGCTATGGGACCTGGACATGCACAGTGCTCCAGCAATGGTGCAGAGGCAGCGAGAGTTGAAACACAGGTCAAATGCTGAAGTGGGAGTCTTACTGACTGGGAATTGTTATGACAAATTTATGAAACTTGTGGGAGGTATAGCTGCTGCAGAAGGGATGGACAGGTGAAACAGCATGTTCCTTTTTTATTGTTTGAAATTGCTAAACTCTTTTGTGCAAAATTTTCTGACACACTTGTGTAAGCATGATATCCAGCAAGAGCAAAAATATGTCTGAGTAGAAGTTTGCCAACATTACAAGCAACTGAAAAGATGTTCTTTTAAAGGAAAGTACCAAGTATCAATAGATAGGATATTAAATAACTCTAGACACTCTACATCTGTTTGCGCAGACCAAGGTGTTTTTTCCTTTTTGGTTTAAAGTGACCACATTTCAAATTCTGAATAGAATTTTTTTCAAAGGTATAAGAGAGCTTGCAAAAAGTATGGAGAGTTTGTAAGAGCAATTGGATATTTTGTTTCAGAAGAGGGGGAGACCATTGGATTGAAGTTGTTCTAAACAATAAAGTTGCTTTGGATGCTGATTAATTGATTTCTAGAGACTGTGTTAATAAGAAATTCAATTGAGCACTTAGCTGCAAGTGAAAGTTATATGGGTTAGGTATAAAAATGTCCTTTCAGCCCCAATTAGTAGATAACTTCCATGCTCATGGCTTAATTTCAAGGAGTCTTTGAAAAGATCTGCTTGCTTATTGAATTTCTACTACTTGTACAGATTTAATGTCTAATTTGTCCTGAGGACTCAAGAGACCTGATCTTGTCTAGTCTTTTTTCTGTCTTAACAGGATTTATGACAGTATGGACTGTTTTGGCAGCAGGCAATGTTTTCCCAGTTATGGAGTATGACCTGCAGGCAGTGGATGTAACAATAACCTGGTAAAGTAAAAGTTAGACTCACAATGATATGTTTTGTATCAAAAGAGAAAAGCATCATGTGATTGTTTCACAGAGGAGAAATCACTAGACAAAAGGTAATCATAACCGGTGACGTTTATTATAATAGTGACAGTACATGGTATGACAAATGCTGACATACTATTTTTTTACAAGTGGTAAATATAAGAGAATTAATTAAGCTGAAACAATCTGCTTTAAAAGGCCGACAACTATATAACCTTCAATGCAGGGACTGAGCTGCCTGTTATACAGGGTTTAGTTTGTTGCAGCACAACTTTGTGACCTTGGTGTGGTTTTACTGAGAAAATTGTTGTTGAAAGATAGGTATGTCAGAGCCACACAACATAAGGAAAGTTAAAACCTAGACAGACAATTGAGAAGATAACAGGTAGCAGCTCAATGGTTTGAAAGGAAAAAAACTAACATGAAAACTTAATAAAAAACACTTATAAAGCGCTAAGAAAATACATGTAGGGAAGTAGTATGTACCAGCATCAAGAGCCAACCCTTTCCAAGGGACAGTGGAAGTTGACCCTTACCTACTTGACCAAAATCAACCTGGACAGTAGAGTTTCACCAGATGTCTCACTGGTGGTAGTGAGCCTATAAATGCTTAGCTTGTTACACAGACAATACATAGCTCAGGCTATTAATGGAAAAATAATGTTTTGTGCTCTAAGTTGTATATTTTTCTTGTGTTTTGTGCTCTAAATTGTATATTTTTCTCACAAAGTGTTTTTGTACATGGTAAAAGTTTTCTCCACATATTAAATGTGACCCAAAGAAGGAGAATTAGGGCTGAGCCATTTACTTATGAGAATACACTGCTCAAAACTGTTGGCTAAATGCTAAAAATATATCTCTTGAAAGTACAGGTGTATTACATGTACGCTGCTTAATTGTTCAATTGCTTTATTATGAGTCATTAGTTTGAAGGAAAAAAAGGCTTCATGTCTCTAAAATGCAATGTAAGGAATTACTTGGTGGTATTAACCCAGTATTAGATTTTATCATCCTATCGAATGTATGTAAACATACAGTTTCCTTTCAAGATATGAAAAATTAAGTTGAGGAGGAGGAGGGAAAAAGAGCCTTTGACTATGAATATAGTTAGGCAGTTGGACAGCCTGCCAAGGCATGTTTTACAGTTGTCAACAGTGGATTGTTCAGTGCTAGACGAGACCCCACGCACCGGGGATGTGTGTAAGTCACCCAATCAATCCCTCTGCTGTGCTGAGCTGCACTAGATGACTCACTAGAGTGATTTTCCAACTGAAATTACTCTTGATTAAACAGTAAAATGCATGAAAACCTTCAAACCTCAGAAACAGGAGGGAAAAAAAATCAAACACTGGTACATACCTGTAGTACTCTAGTAGCAAAGCAGGTAAATGTATGAGAAAAGAATGAAGTAACAAAAAAACAATCCTGCAGGAAATTAATGTAAGTTCAGTTTTCTCAAAGGATTCTGGTTTTTGGGGTTTTTTGGATTGTGTTTTGTTTTTTTTTTTTAAATTTATTTTATTTTGCCATTCTCTGTTTATTAAACATTATTTAGGCAAGTAATTAGCTGAAGTTTGGCTTAAACAAAAACATGTTTATCAAAACGTTGTACCAGAGAAGAAAGCTATAAGACAAAAGATAATGGGATGAGGAGAGAGTGAGAAATACTGTAATGTGCAAGAAATGTCCCTAGAAAAGTTCAAGATAAACTTAATGAATAAAATGCATGCAATTTACAGCCATATAAATGAAGTGATCTCCATCCAGCTCTTCTAGACAAGTGTTCAAATCATAGAAAACAAAACAAAAGTGTTTTTTTATCTTTTTTTTTTTTTTTTAAAGCCTAATTATTGGCAGAGTCAAAAGCAAAATAAATGGTTTTTATGAAAATTGAAGACTTCCCAGGAAAATAGCTCTGTATTAAGAGTAAAGCTTATATTTCAACTTCCCTCTGGAAACTTCAGTCCCAAGGGCAATCTATTGACCTCTTATATGGGTATTAATAAGTTCTTCTTCCTAATGACTTTGTTAAATGTATCAGAAAAACTATATAAAGTGTTTGTTTTGTTTTGTTTTGTTTTTTTAAAAAGATCATTATTTTCTTGTATTGGGAATTCAGTGGATGCTACAAGCTCTAGTGTCTCTCACAAGTGAGGAAGGGTGGGAAAGAATTTAGTGGCACCTTTAAGCTTTGTGTTGTTTACTTTTACAACAAGATGGAGAAACAAGTAAATATTTTAAATATTGAAAATTCTCATAGAGGCCTTTCTTTTATCATTCACAAACCTAGCAATTTCTAGAACACCGTCCCTTTTCTTACAGTTCTCCCAAAGAAATCCTAGGCACTATTTATCAACTAGGTAATATTTTCATAACAGAAATAGAAAGATAAAAAAAAAAAAAACTTTCAAAAGGAGAAACAGTAATATATGCTAATATGTGCTAATTCAGATCTTTATACATACAGAGACAATCTCAGCTGAAGAAATTTAGCAGTTTTCCAGTTAAATTTTGAATATTGTTCACTGTTGATGTTTAATCAAGAATTCTCTTGATATTTCTTGTCTTTCAAAGATTTGGTTCCCATATGCATGTCTTACTGTCAAACTTATTAAAAAGTATCAAATTTTAAGCCAGACCCTGAACAGAATTTAATGCCTTAAAAACATTAAAGAAAAAAAGAAAATATATTTTTCCATAAGTGTTATTATTGATTGATTGAATTTATTTTTAATGCTTAACATTAGCCACATAGGCTTTCACAAACCAGTTTTAACTGTGTAGAAACAACCTGGTTCTCCCCTTCCTGTCCAGGAGAACTTCTGTACCGCTATTCAGATGATATCAGGAGGAAAAGTTTACTTAAAAATTTCTTAGTTATATGAGAAATCAGGAATATTGATAAAAATTATTCCTTTAAAATCTCAGCTAGTTTCTTGTGTCCCAGCTAGTTTCATGTCTCTTAACTTCAGTAATGAAAACAGATAATTTTTTTAATTGTTATTTGCAATTGGTTTAAAGTTTGCTTCAGATTTCTACCCCATTTACTCAGGTCTTTGCAAGCACTTTGGCAAAACAGATGAGAAATATTACCATTAATCTTAGTTTCTGATTACTTTTGCAAAAGCTAAATTCTACACTTGTAGGTCCACAGATGTCTATTCTTTTAGATGCATGATATATAGGAAGATGAGTATAGTTGAAAGCAAGTCAATATGGCTAACAGACCGATTTGCTTGGAGCTACGAATTAGTTTTAAGAACAATGAATGCTTTCTCTGATATTAGTTAGATCATTTGACTGTGTTATCTCCTTTCACTTTCTCAAAACGATGCATAGATGAGGCTATGCTAAAAAAGCACGACTGTTTCTAAAACGCTGTCGTCGCAGCCCCATTTTAACCCCCTGTGGATCAGGTGCCCTCTGCACCGCCCGTCACCTGGGGGCTGCGGGATGGGGCTGCCTGGGGAGGGCCGGCACCGCACCACCCTGACGGCTCCACGGCACCCCGGGACACCCTTGCCTGTGCTGTGCCCTGTCACTGCGTAAGGTGATTTAATTTCTGTTCTTATCCTCACAGACTGTTGAATGCCTTGATTAGCGCTTACCTGGATTCTCGCTAATTTTTACACATAGCCAAAATGTAATACGTTATGAGAAATGCGAAAGCCACCATTTCTTTTAGTTGCCATGCTGCTCAGAATGTCTTCTATCTTAGAGGGAACTTGATTACAAATACACTAAGTTAAGGCAAAATACAATATTATTGCAGAGAAATTGTTTTTAAGTGGAGCGTTACCCGAGGCGATTTTTAGATTAAAACATAAGAATAAACTTGGAAATAGTTTAATATCTGTACATGGGACAGGATTGTGTTAGAAAGGGTAAAGGCGTAATGATTTGTGCACCTGGACAAGACTTGAGATATACATTTATGCAATGTTTCTGTTCACGGACCTACAGCTTTGTTACTCTCAAATTTTCTGAAACTAGCTCCGATCCCAGCAAATTCCACACAAGACAGAATTCGGCTTCAGATGAATTTCTTTCTTTCCACTGCAAAATTTTGGCAGGATCTCCAAAATAAGCTAGGATTAGCATTAGACTTTTGGTTTCAAATGCAGTAATGTAGATTAAACATCTGTGTCCTCGACATGATGGTCCGGATGCTATGTCCAGCTCAGGAAGTCTCTCACCCATTAATTGCGCAAAAGCCAGAGGAAGCATTGGTCTCTATGCCCAGTATATTATTATACGCTTTCCCTAAACATCTGCTGCCAGCCCCTGATTCAGACGTGCTTTTGACATATCTCAGTTGCAGATCTCACATTCTGGAAAGAATATTGTACTCCTAAATTAATTAGAAATTCTAAAAAACTCTCAGTTTTTCAACAAAGCTGCTACTAACAACCTTACGGAAGACCGCAAGCTGTTGTGACAACTTAGTCCTCTGTAATGCCTGCAATAAAAGCTAGCTAAACGTATTTCAAGTGCATGGAAATGTACATACAGACATGGATATGTAAAGCTTTATAAGCACCTGATATTGCCCAAGGCATCAAAGTCAGGTATGTTTCATGCACTGAAAAGTGAGTTGATGATATTCTGTTTCATAAGGACAATTTTAATTGATTTTTACTACCACCTTGCTACTTGGAGATCTGTAGAGCTGTAGCATGGCGAAAGGCTGAAATGTACTAAGGTTGTTTCAGTGGAGAGTGATATTATTTGGCTGGCAAACTTAATTTCTTTTTCTCTGGGTGGTGGATTTGAGATGTAATGTAAGTTCAGTCATCTCCACCAAATCCAGCTATGCTGAGTGTGAGACTTATTAGGTATTTCATGTAAAATATGCTGGCTTAGGTCTGATATGTCATTTATCTTCACTTGTGAGGAGACCTTAGAATTCACTTGTGGTAATGTCATTGATGATTTATTAGTCTCCTCACTTGTAAAGATAAATGTCATATCCGACCTCAGTCATGATGCCTTCCCTCTCCATATAAATCCAGATTTAGAAAAGAGAGTGAGAAAGAGAATAAGGGAATATTCCCGGATGGTTTGTGGTTAAGGCATGTCAAGCTTTCTGTGGTAAAAATTGGACATTTACTTTAATAAATCTTGTTGTTTGAACATTTCTTCTTTGACATATCCCTTCAGGCAGATGCCACGGAAACATTCAGGTGCTTCCCTTCATGCTGCACAGAACTTTTTTTCTAGGAATGCCAGCAGTGATTGGTAAAAGCCCTTTTAAAAGCTTTACCAGAGGAAATGGCTGCCAGACAGAGAGGTACATTTGTCAGATTCACAGAAGGGCAAAGTCCCCATTTAGAAATGAAACCTGAATGCCACTTACGTGTATCTTCTGTCCAATTTTATGGGCTTTCATATATCACTCAAAACTCAAAGGAAAAACTGTGCACAAAGTAGAATAAAACAAGACTGAAGATTGAACACCACTCTGGTTCATTTCTAGGCTTCCATGGATACTGTGTTACAAAGGCTCGCAAATCAGGTGAATCTGATTTTCTCTTTTGAATCCTAGAGCCTGGGATCATTCCTTTAATGTGCAGGATACAATACCCAGAATGAAGTTAAGCAGTTGTGTGACGGGTTGAATTAGAATTATTACAGATAGCTGCTTGCCATGATGCAGATGTATAGGAAGGCAAAAGGGCTACAAATAGTATCATTGTAATTTAAATCTTCATGAATTACTCTTAACAGCTGAAGATGTTTAGGTTGTCAAAGCATCTGCTTTGTGGAGTGACTTTCTGATAAACAAATTAACCTTCTTGAGTCCGCAGTCTTTCTTCACGCTGGTAAAAAGCATTTAGAGTTAGTCCGCTTTACTTGTCCTGTTGAGAATACATCATGAAATCTGTACCCATAAAGCAGCTTGATTTCTGTACAGAAACAATCAAATTGCTTTCCAGAAAAATGTTTGTTGTGTTGAAAGCTATCATGTAGCATCATGACAGCTAAGCTCAGTGAGGGCACTCATGCCTGCAACCTAGACGCTGCCTGTAAGCAGGATGGTTCGTAAGGCTTTAGTTTTCCTGCATTCATTCCTCCTGCACGTACAACAGATCCAAAGTTTGATGAACTTCTGGCCATGCTTCTCCACTCTTAGGTATTTTTCAGAGTGATAGAAGACAAGAAAATAATACTTTTTTGGCATCTCTTTCTTATGAAATGGACAAGGAACATTTTAAATGTATATGTTTGTGTGCTTACATATAGATGTATGCACACCATGTCATACAGCATAATGAAACACCCATCCCATGTATTGCAGTAATATCTTTCTGGGACCGGTGGATGTCATCCCAATAGAAAGAGTACCTTGTGTATACCTTTATTAGTTGACTTGCAGTTAACACTAAAAACTTCTAAAGAAAAAAACCCCAACATACAAATGTAAATGCCTTATGCCATATGTCTGTCTCAGTGTTATTATGATTTTACAGGGTTTTTTGACCATACCGTATGGGTCCTTCACAAACTTTTCATGTCAGAGAAACATGCATGAGTTATATTTCTCCTTTTAATGCTGTTGGCCCAAAAGGGAGACAAACACAAGGTGAGGATGGATTTTATTTGGAGCACACGAGATATGCCTAGGATTATTGTGCTGAGCTCTATAAAACCCGCAGTTCTCGTTTCTCATTGTCGCCTTAGAGGAGTTTATGGCTACTTGCCATAGCTCCCTTCAGACAGAGATGTTTACTCCAGAAAAGCCTGATATGAGAGACAGATATGTGCTAAACCAGAAGCTAGGAGTATTTATGTCTAGAGACTGTCTTCATTTCTTTGCAAACACACAGACCTGTAGAGTATGTGGCAGGGTACCCTGGTGAGAAAGGCTTGTGAGAACTGCTAAAACTGATAGAACCAGTGTGGGAGCTGTTAGACTAGGACTTGCTTCTTAAGCTGTACAGAATTTCTTCACTGTGGGCAAGCCAGCTGGCCCGTCACACTTAACCACATCCTGAGAATGAAGGTGGAATGGAAATGTACTAAACCAATGGCTGCTTTTTACAGAAAAACAGACAAACAAACCAACCCAAGGATAATCACCTAACAGAATTTCAGATTATTTTAGCCTAAAATCAGCTTTACTTACAAATATTAATGTCAGATCCCTGGATTTGCCAAATAATATCTGAATGAGAAATTTCCTGCTAGAAGTGAGTCACAGGATTTGTCTTACTTTAGGTACAGTCAAGAGATTTCTGTTTTACAAACAACTGATGATCAATCAGCTCATCGCAAATTCAGGCAAGATATACTAATTATATTATATACATTATAGAGATTGTTTCAAGAGCAACTGCAAAGCAGAACTGTGCTGTTACTAAGAAATTGAAAGGTAGTCTGTTTATGAAAGTTTAGAAGGACATCTGAACACCTAAGTTTTACAGATCATATCCCCATGGTTTAATTCTGTACAATGCTTTTAACAAATCAGAAATCTGGTCTGTGTTTCAGCAGAGTTAAGCTGAACAGCTGAAAGAAAAGCGTAACAGGGGTTATTCATGATATCGCCTCAGCAGTCTGCTATTGCATTACACCATTGCGCTTTTTATACAGATATGTTAGAAATGGTGCAAGAGAACCAAACAGAATGCAAGCATAGATCCAAATAGAAAATCTCATTTCTTTTTGACCTCAGTCTTGTAGACCTTCCTACAAGCAGCCTGAAAAAATTCAATCTCCAAATCAAATCTCTCCCCATAATGCTGTCATTGAACTAAATCACCACCTGATGAAATATCCCAGCAACAATTACAATTAAAAGTCAGTGCTTGTTACAGCATAGGCCGAGTCAAATCCCAATACTATGAGTGTATAGCTGATTTTTCAAGCTTAAGGCGATTTAGGCAATGCTTAAATCATAATATATTTTTATATATAATGCCATCTTATTTCTAAAATAATTTTAATGTGATATTCTATGACACAAAACTAGTTTCAGTGCAAAAGGAGAAGTTACGTTCATCCTTTAGTCTTTGTAACAGGAAAAAATATAATTGCTTGTTTCGTTTCATATGATGTGATCATAACACCTACAGCCTCTAATGGGCCACAATGTATGTCAATATTCCTTCCACAGTACTAAACTATATCCAGAGTCTGCACAGTAGAAGTTAATGTGGACTGAATATTTTAGTGAACATACAGATAAGTGGGTACTGAAAGTATTAATGCCAGGGAGATTGTCCACTGTGTGTTAGTACCATGCATTTGAATAACTATTAAGAAAAAAAGAAAACTTGTAGAAGAAAGCAAACCTCTCTTCCAAGCTTTTAATACAGTGAGTTTGGCTGAGGAATCAAAGCATGAATGTCTGAATATTTCCAGATGAGAGTAACTTTTTTTTTCTAGGATTAAATTATTAGTACGAAATACTTCACAGCATGAAAGGCCAAGAAAAGAGAAATTATTTCCACTTTGTGTAAGCATTCTTTCAAACAGAATTTTCTCAGCTCATATCCAACCCTGCCTGTATAGACACAAAAGAAAGGGAGGAGAACATCCTCTTGTCCCCTCCTGTTGATGTTCAATTACCCAACTCATCAGAAATGTTAATGAAGTACCAATACTGAGACACCTCCAATTGTTGCTTCATTAAGACCGGAGTTTAGTAAACAACATGTCTGCAATGCTAGCTAATTTAATATAATTCTTATATTACATTACTGGCTTGCACATAATGCTCTGTGTTCTGTTTGGTTTTCTTTTTCAGAGGATGGTTAGATTTCATCTGGCAAAGCAATGCAAGCAATGATAGTATTATGTATCTTCTCATACCCAACAGAGCAGTACTTGGAATACCCACTTACCTGGAGGTTTTGTTTCCTGTCTCTGAATACATCTATTTTATCTCAGAAAAGATGTTTGAGTTTGTTTACCTGTTCTAAGTGCTAATTATTTAGTTTGTATGGAATGGTAAATTCAGTCTGGTTTCTGTATAATTGGCTGAATGAAGTAAAATTCACAGCCACTTCAACTACACAATATAAGGGATGAATTGCACCACAAACACATATGGCACTATGGGTATATTGATAGAAATAAATGCCTGTTCAAGATTTTGGTGCATTTTTTTTTCTTGCAGAGATTTATCTGGTAGACTGAAATCTCTAGATTAGATTTTTCTATATCTTGAGTTATCTATCCCTCAATAATTTAATATTTCAGATGTTGTCTTGGAGGCGATTGCTGCATTGTGAAATGAATCTATGCCTTTGCTGACTAGGTAACATGACGGTATCACACAGGTTACTACAGCCAGTTGAAAAAGTAGCTATTTGATCAGACAACTGGAATTGCAAAGAGGCTGACATAGATGAGATAGGTTCTTTCTTTTTTTTCTGGAAGGTTTAAGGGAAGTTAGAAATCCTTCAAACATAACAAAGGCTCAGAAGTGGCAAAATAAGGTGTTTAAAAATGATTCCCAGAAAGAGCAAGACTGAATTTCAACTTGCAATAGGCAAGAAGGTTTGTAATATCTAGTGTATCTATGAGATGAGCAAGTTCAGAGCAGGTGCATGGAGAGGGAAACCAGCCAATGGCTAAACAGAAAACAAGTAAATAATAAAGAATAGGTTTTCAGCTGGAGTAATTCCCTGAATTCGCTCAACGCATGGTTGCTGGCCTGGCTGAAAGAGAATTGTGAGTATGAATGGGTCAGTATGGGACCACTCTTTTCAGCATGAGCAAGTGCATGTACCAACCTAGAGTGAGGGTAGGATCACAGCCCTGAAGGGATGCTCCCACGGTACTGAGTGCAGGTGAATCTGAGTCACTATGGCTATGTTTACAGCACTGTGAGTTTGATGGTTGACCCTCCTGCTCCCATATCCTAGGCTGGACCAAAAGGAAGTTGCAAGACTTTCTGTTTAGGTCATCGATCTGTTAAAAATGCTACAGAATGTGTCTTCTCTTTATTTTAGGGGTGGCCCTATATAACCAGTATCTCACTATATTGAGTCATTGACCATATGCAGCTATTAACCTGTACTGTTCCTTTAAGAACAAAGTTGCTCCCCCTACTCTCAATTTTGAATTCCAAGTAATTATTCTCTCCTGGTAGTTAACTCTTGGCTAGTATGTATCACAACTGAGTTTTGGTTTGGTGGTGGTCAGTGTATCTGACAAAACTTGAGTAGCTCAAAGGGCATGGACAAAGTGATCCTTCTCTATATTTCAGCTTTATTATCAACGACTATATCCAATGAGAGGTGTTGATTATAGGGTATACTCTCCCAGTAAATGTTTTAGTAATTTGAACCAATTGTTCCTAATGATATTTTAAATCTTCCTCCAGATATTTTAAATACAATTCCCTAGAGTGAAGCAATTAATATTGTAAATGTAACTGTCTCCTCTGAATAGCGTTTGGCGTTCCATGGTCTGATGGTCCTCTTGGCTGGGGAGCACAATGCTCTTCGAGATCCAGCAGCTTTTCCAGGCTTATTCCTGAGAAGCATGAGGGATCATTAAGATACTGTGGCACATATGGATCTGTCCTGGTTTCAGCTGAGAGGATTGATTTTCTTCATAGTAGCTAGTGTGAGGATACGTTTTGGATTTGTGCTGGAGACAGCATTGATAATATAGAGATGTTTTTGTTCTATGGACCTATTGTTGAGCAGCGTTTACGCGGGGCCAAGGCCTTTTCTGCTTCTTGCACTGCCCTGCCAGCGGGATGGCTGGGGGGTGGACAAGAAGTTGGGAGGAGACACAGACAGGACAGGTGACCCAAACTGACCAAAGGGATATTCCATACTATATGACGTCATGCTCAGTTTATAAGGAGCTTGGGAGAAGGGGGGGGGGGGGGCGGCGGCGTTTGGAGCGATGGCGTTTGTCTTCCCAAGTAACCGTTACGCGTGATGGAGCCCTGCTTTCCTGGGGATGGCTGAACACCATGGGAAGTGGTGAATGAATTCCTTGTTCTGCTTTGCTTTGCTTGTGCGCGCGGCTTTTGCTTTACCTATTAAACTGTCTTTATCTCAACCCACGAGTTTTCTCACTTTAACTTTTCCAATTCTGTTCCCCATCCCGATGGGGAGGGAGTGAATGAGCAGCTGTGTGGTGCTCAGCTGCCGGCTGGGGTAAAACCACGACAGGATCCTTGATGCATCTGTTTTGATGGGAAGGTGTACACATTATAGGTTTTTTTTTCCTTTGGTTTAGCTCTGTTATTTTTTAACATAGCAATTTGCCAGTGAGGGATGACAAACAGTAACACTTAGGGTTGTTTTTTTGTTTCTTTCTTTTTTTATAAATTAAATGTGTAAACCACTGTCAGAATGATTTTCTCTTTGTTTTCTGTGGTAATTTCAGAAAGTAATTGTTGTTTGTATTTTGCAATGACTTCAAATTAATAGTAAATATGCACCATCAATTTGCATTGAAACCATTGTTAGATAAATAATAATTAATTGGCAAAGTACTTGCTGAAAATGCAAAGTCAATTAACTTGAGCATTGTCTTACATTCAGCTGTAATTTATAAAGGATCAGTCAGTGGATTTTAATGGTATTTATGTCTTTTCAAGCAGCTATAGCATAGAGCTAACATTAAGTGCTTAAAGAACACTTTTAACTCCTGTCATTAATTTCATTTCTTTCAAATGGCAAATATCAGCAGTTTGATGACATCCAATAAGTGGAAGTACTGCCACCAAAATGCTCTGCTTATTTGGATCTGTTTATAAATGTATAAAGAGATACACATGTAGTTTTAATAGCACTGGGTCAGATCCTATTGACTCTTAAAGTAAATTTTTCAGTTAGCAGGACAATGCTTGTCATGGCCTGAGAATGAGACAGTGCAAATTCATACCAAGAGGACTATCAAGACATAAAAATTTTAAAAATTTTATTTTATTTTAGAGTTATGTTCAGGTCAAATGTAAGTGTTATTAATTCGTAGCATATTTACAGCAAACATGGTGCCATTACCCCTTATAACTATGCCTGTGTCACTAAGTTCTGCTTATTGAAGGGGTTTGGTTTTTTTTGTTTTGTTTTTTTTGCTTTACTGTGTTTATATCTTCAGTTTGTGTGCTCTCCATGGTAGGGAGAGAAAAGGGAAGCAATAGGAACGCAAAGAAGGTAAGGAGGAAGCTTCTGGGTTATGAAATCAATTCCTTGCAGGCACTATACTATTCAATTGCTTTAAAAACTTACTGAGTTTACTTATAAGTATTTAGGTTCTTTTTGTCTCCATTATTTTCAATTAAAGACTGTTTCAAAATCTGATAGGCAGGAAGGCTGAGAGCCCACTTCTAAATTAAATCTCAATTTATTCATGTTCAGCTTATCTCCATTTGTTCTTGTGCCAATGTTCTCTTTCAGCTCAAGTAGTTATTTTCTCTCCCTTGTGTTCATTTCCTTGTTGTGTCTAAAGAGAGCAATCCTATCTCTCCTCATCCTTTGCTTTTCTGGTCTAATGAAACAAGCTTTTTTGTTCATCTTTCATGAGAAAAAAAATCTTTGGTGGATCATCCTTTACTGTACCTTTTTCTCTTCAAATTCACCTTAATGGTGACAGAGCATTTTTTTCATCATCCTTTAGATAACAGAATGGGGAGAAGGTTCTTATACGTTCTCCCTCACTTCCTACCTCTACTTTCTTCAGGTAGAAGTTGGCCTTTAGTTTGCCTGCAAGAAAGACTAACTGCATTTGAAATCTAGAATGGTTTCAGCTGAAAAGCTCACTAAATCATGCTAAAGGGCATAGAAAAACACCCACTGATTTTTGCTGGTTTAGAAACATTATCTTATTAAGTTACTAAACAATTACGGGTATCAGAAAGCACAAGTAGAGACATTTATCCTCCCCTTGATGCATATGCAGGACTGCAATAAGCCCATTAGAGTTGGTGAGATTTATGGATGTTTATAATGGGAATAACAGGCCCCAGTGGGTGGCAAAGGGGGAGCAGGAGCCTGAACTCAGGATTGGAAGCCAACAGCTTGAGTTCTAATTAATGCTGAGTGAACATTTTGAAACAAACAACATGTTCAAAAAATGCTGTGCTTTTGCCTGTTTTGTATATTACCTTCTGGACACTCTGTAATACCAAAAATTTATTTTGTTTATTTCTGTTTGGAGAACCCATTTTTTTTATGAAGGAAATATTGCCAAACACATTTCTGAAATACTCAGTGGTTTTCTGCTTTGCCAGATGTATACAATTCTTTCTAGGCTGTTATTAGGGAACATAAAGTTGGTAAACGAAAGGGTACCCTGAGCCTTTCATGTAAAGTGGACGGAAGGAAGAAAAGAACATAAAGACGTTTTAAAATCTTCATCTTGCTGCCTTAAGACAAAAATGAGCTTTTGTCTAAGTACCATAGCAGGATCCTAGATTTAATTATACTTGTGTTCTTTCCACAGACATTCTGAAAGATGTTGATTGACTAGCTGTCTGGCAGACTTTGCATTCACTCGTGCCACATTTTCACCAAGTAATTGTATGCATGTGTGAGTGTGACGATACTTTTGTAAGTTCTTGTCTGATCCTTTCTTGGATGAAGTGGGTGCCGGTAGAGATCTGAATTCATTCTCATATACAGCACTACTTATCATTTTATATGTTTGCTGAGACCGTAAGTTTTAATCCAACATTCACATCTTTTCCATTTTCTGTAATCATTATTTATGGGTGTGGTGCACTGCTGTTTGCAAAGAATTATACTAAATTCTTCTAATCTTCTTTTGTATTTTGGAAGGTTGTTGCAATTGGAAGGTTGTTGATTTAAATGGTTTGCCCTGAATTTCAATCATATTTTGTGTGTATTAAGTAAATTGATCTCTATTTTGTCTGTTTTGTCCCTATTATGGCAATTTCTTCTTATTTTGAAGTCAGCAAATGTATACTGTTTGGCACTTTTTCTCTATTACATTGCCAGGGCAATGGCTGAATAGTTGCAGAACTGCTCCCCGTGGCTTATCGTCCTCCTTACCTCCCTATGTACGTAACATTATTTCCTCTACAGCACCCACCAGCAGTTATACTTACCAAAAAACATGCTCTTCCTATAGTCCATCTTCAGTCATAAGCGATGAGCTTGTGTGCTTGTGACCGCTTGGCCCTGTTTGCAAGAGCTGTGGCAGACATCTTACAGCTCTCTTAGTCTACCTTGCAGAGGGTGAACAGGTATGCTTTCTCCCCAGCACAGGTTGCTTCTCTGTTTCCAGCAGCTGATTTCAATGTTATGCCTGTAAAGAAAAATATGTCGCTAATATTTTGCTTAATAACATCTTTTCAGCTTGTATAGTATCTAGCAACAAATAAAAATTAAAAATAATTTACTTTTGGCTCACATTGTGATTACAAGCTGTTATATCAGTGTTTCTGTATTTCTTTACACTTATAGCATTCTTTTAGGCCTTACTACCATTAGCTATCCCTTCCTGTCAGGGCAGGAAAGTGTAACTGGCAATTATTTGCCATTTTACTTCAAATCTTCCATTTTAACTTTCTGAAGCTGCTAAATGCTATGAAAATTAAATTTATTCCACCAGAATAAATTAATCAGTATATATGCAGCTATTCCTCAGGGACATTCTCTCTATAGAAAGGTATATGCAAGTTAGAACTATATCTCCTAAGTTGTTTTTCATTTTATCAGGTTCCTGAGTTGTTTTTGTAGAAAAGATTTAAAGTGCTCATGTTTTTAACACCTTGTTACAATTATAGATTTCATCCTATCAAAGCCGTTGAGCATTATATTAATGCTATCTAGCATGATCTAGAGAATCATAAATATTAATGATGCCTAACATATGTGTTTCTTCTACAAGAGTGCAAGGAAACCAGGGACCTCTGGGTGTATTATATGTTAGTCTAATATTCTAAGTTCAATTCAAGTCAAAGCAAAAATAAATTCCCTATTCTGTTGTAGTCAAAAAGTGTATACTTTCAATAGTAAGTACGAATGTACTTAAGGAACTTCTGGAACAATTGCACCTTAACAAGGCACTTTAGAAAGCCTGCGTGAACACCACTTTCAACTGACACATCATTTGATCTCATAAAGTAAAAATTATTCTCAGAAATGTATGCTATTTAGCTTATACCTTAGTGCACAGGACTTGCTTATTTAGTGAGGAAATGATGGAGTTTGCATGGCTAATTAAAAATCCTAAAAACTGTATCAAATAGCTGCTGATTACAACCTGATCTATGTGACTACAATTCAAACGGTCGGTAAGGAAAAGTGTGTGCGTCATCTAGTTTGTTTGTAACCTGAAGTACAGAGATTGTATCTATAGTATTAAAGATCAAGCTTTTCATCATTTCGTCTTTTGCTACGGAGAGAAAAAACATATCGTGAGAGAGCAGGGAGTACGTAACACCATGGAGAAAGTGGCTTGGCCTGTCAGTGGTACTGATAACGACTGAAGTGAAAGCGAGTTTGATTGTAACAATCTGGGTTCGATTAATCTGCATCACAAACCCCCACAGATCCTGACACTGGCTGGTAATCAGCCTCTGCTCAGAGGAGGTCTAGAGCTGGATCACTGGCAGTGCTAATAGTCAGGTGCCTGGTAAAATCTCTCTAGGGCTTCTCTGTGCTTTCATTTAGATCAGTGATAGTGATCCCTCAAAAATATTTTTCCAGTGTTTAAATTGAGACATGCCTACTGTGAGAGAGGTGTTCCAACACCGCAGGCCACAGCGCTGGTTCTGGTCTGTACAGGCTTATTTTGTCACCTGCTGCGTTTGGTCGATCACCAGTAAACCAAAAGCCGTCCTTCCACTTATCTTTGAAATTTTGTATAATTGGTTCTGAAGTTAAATAGTAAAGAAATAAGCCTTGAACTTGTATGAAGTCAGATATGACACAGTTCTTCTTCACCAACACATTTATCAAAAAAGGATTCATTTTCATATCTGAGTGGATGTCTAATTAGTTGGGTGCTAACAATGTTTGGCCTCCAAAGATTAAGACGGCATTTCAGAAACCTCTCTGCTCTGCAAAATCTATGCCATGTCAGACAGCTTTACATTCATAAAAGGAACATAAGTTAATATTCTCATTAAAAGAAATTATGAATACTCTAAGTTACAGGAAGTCCCCACTGTGCTCTATGCACAGAGGAATTCTCACTGTATGAAGGAGATCATAAGGAAGTTTCTCCAAATTAGAAACTCCCATTTGGGAATTATACTACAGAAGAAGTCACTGCTCTGAAAAAATGGCATACAGCTCTAAGAATACAGAACTGTCCTTGTGAGTCCTTAACTCAGTAAAATACAGAAGACATGCTGTAAATCAGTTCAAAAGGCAAAGCATATCATTCTTTCTTTCTTTTGTTCTCAATCTGGTAATTAGTTGTTTGATTTTGCATTTCAGCAGACTGAAACATATCCTATGCTCCATCAAAATCTTGTCTGGTAGTAGGAATGAATTTAGGTTTATCTGGCAAATATTGATATCCCACTCCATGAGATATAATGGACATTAAAAAAAAAAAATGTGTAAAATTAATGAAAGCGTGCCTCTTACCCAACGCAGTGTTGATGACTGACAAGCTCTGCAGGTTTTCTCCTCACTAAACTGCAAGGGACTCATTCAGAAAGGCAAACCAACAAAGGCAAGTCATGAGTCAGTCAGAGTTTCACGAGAAAATGCCAGGCAGAAGTCCTGTGTCATGTGCAGAGCAGCAGGAGTGAACTTGAGGACTGAAAGCTTGATGGCAGATACGCCTGTCCATCTCTTAATTTATACTACATTTCTGACCTCCTAAGTCTTGAAATGCGTTCTCCCCAGAGGTCCCACAAGAGGCAAAAAAGTGCCAAAAGCTTTTAAGCCTAATCATGAGACTGAGCTGGCACAGCTGGGCAATGGACATTAGCCTCTGACCAGGAACAGAGAAGACAAACTGGTACGGGAGCAACTTGGGGTGCCACAGCTGAATCTTAGGAGCTTGTCTGGCAGAGTGATACCAACCAGCTCGCAAAGGCATTCAGGTGCCTAATGTCCTACTGATGCTCACCTTTCCTTCTGCTAAGGTAATTTTTTTTCCCTGCTGCTGTGCTTTGCCCTCACTGAGAAGTTCAATTACTTTGTCTCTAGCATTGACATTCTTTCAGCAGCGAATAGCAAAATATCTTCTGCTTAAGAAGAAAAATAGGAAAGTGCAAACCTGTGAATATAAATGAGTTTGTAAATTCCTAGAAAAGGACCCTATTTTAACCTTCTTTTTCCACTTCATAATATGTCATACAATGATATTATAATTTAACCTCTGATTGAAAGTCAATACTTCATAAAACTAAGAGACATAAGGTAATAATTAAAGTAATTAAGCAGGCAATTGTTGCTGAACTTTTAAACTTTCACAAGGAGAAATGCTATAACATACAAAGCCTGAAAAAAAAAAAGGGTGCAGTACAATTACTGGAAATGTTAAGGATATCATTAAAAATTAGTTGACGTAAAGAAACATGACAGAAATAATTAAGCATACATTTGTTTCTGTGTGCATACTGTTAAGTATACAGTAGGATTGGTTTGAAAAGAATTACTTAATGACAGTTTAAGGAATATGCTTGCCCTCCCATGGCAAAATTTTGCATTAGCTTCTGACAGCCCTCTGTCCGACTCCAATGTAATTGTATGTTGCTCTCTTTTTCCTACTTGCCTTTGATCTATAGATACAGAAAGGGGAATCACTTTTTCTTTAATGTGCCAGAAACCTATCACTTTTGTACTGTATGCATTTCTTTAATGTAGCTACAATCCAAAAGGGCCATTGGCGTAAAGTGTAAGAAGACACGAACACAAATCGGGGCAAGCAAATGAATGCAAATAATCTCTAATACAGAAATGTTCTATTGTAAATTAATTTTAGCTTATCTTTACATTACATTGTAAGAGAAAGAAAAGAAATGAAGGGAAAGGAAGATAGGAAGGGATGTGACTGCAGCACTTTGGCCAGAGGCTTGTAAGTGTCACTGATCGCATTTTAATGTTGAGGTTTTTATGCATTCAGAATATTAAAACTTCTGTTACATTTTCAATTAAAAAGTCATATGGAATACATGTTGTAGTAATAGCATGCTCTCCAAAGAAACTGATGTATGCACATTCTGAGGAAATGGGAATGTTTTAAATTTATAAACTGGGAGGTTTGCTTAGAGAATTAGCTATACGAACATCTTCTGCAAACATCCTGGGACAGTGCAGACTCTCATTACATTTTCTGTACTAAACTCCATTTCTTGAATAATCTCTGTCTCCTGGGTAATTATTCATTACCATTTAAGAAGAAAAGGCATGTGCTCAACATCAAGTAAACATCGAGTCTCTTCAGAGAGGGAGCAATGCACACTGAACAAGCGGTAAATGCTGATCTAGAAAAAGATGAGGTTTGGGCAGAACTTGGGTGAAATTCCACCTCTGCTGAAACCTCAGAAAAATTCTCATGAGTCCTAATGAAGTATTGATTATTGTAGCTAAGGCACTGAAGTATCTCACTTGTGCTGCATTTTCTACTCAGGTGTTTTTGACAACTTGATTGCCAAATGAACTGATGAATTATTGGGATAATGTTTGACATGAACAATGTCTTTTTCTAAATACTAGGAGGGTCCAGTTGCTGAATCAGTGATCCTGTTTAGCTCCTCAGAAGTTTAACATCTTCACATGAAGCATTGTTCTGTCTCCTCCTTTATGAATCTCAGCAGTTTGTTCAGATCGTGTTCAGCGGAGTAAGACAGAGGAATTATTTATCCTAAATGTAAAAATTCATTGCATGTTTTCAGACATAATCCTTTTCTGTAACTGGACAAACTCAAAACTTTCTTAACTTTTATGGGAAAAGGGAAGACCTAGAATAATAAGCAGCTTGGACAGGTCACTACCTTTTGTAGGGTAAATCAAGACTTGGGTCCTTGTTCTGGTATTCTCGTGAGTAACTTGAAATACTAGATGACTGTGATGTATGAGGCTGCCTTTCTGTGAAGACATCTGCTTTAGGCATATGTCCTGGTTTCACCTGAGATAGAGTTAATTTTCTTTCTAGTAGCCACTATAGTGCTGTGTCTTGGATTTAGTATGAGAATAATGTTGACAACACACTGATGTTTTTAGTCGTTGCTGGGTAGTTATAGTGCCTACACTAAGTCAAGGACTTTTTGGCTTCTCACCGTGCCCTGCCAGGTGCACAAGGAGCTGGGAGAGCACAGCCAGGACAGCTGGCCCAGGCTGGCCAGAGGGATGTTCCCTGCCATGGAACGGCATGATCCGTACGTAACTGGGGAAGTGAGCTGGGAGGTGGGATCGCTGCTCGGAAACAGACTGGACATCGTGTTGCTTTTTTTTTTTTTTTTTTCCCTTTCACATGTGGTGAGCAATTGCATTTGTGCATCACTTATTTTATTATTATCATTGTTGTTATTATTATTAATATTATTATTCTTTTCCTTTGTTATGCTATTAAACTTTCTTATCTCAACCCACGAGTTTTTTTCTATTGTCCTCCACATCCCCTTGCGGCGGGGGGGGGGGGGGGGGGGGGGGGGGGTGGCGGGAAGGGGTGAGCGAGCAGCTGTGTGGTGCTTGGTTACCTGATCAGGTTAAACCATGACAAAGGGTCACACTCACTGATCCCTATTAAGTGAACCTATGAAATGGACCACTTCCTTTTACAGTACCAGTATTTTTGGTTACTCCTGGTTCAGCTTGCTAACTTCATGAGTTTTATGTCATGACCAGTAGCTCATCTTGCTATTTCCTCTGAAAGTCTGTCTGTCTGCATGCCTTCACATGCACCACACTACCACACTCTGCCCATGAGGAGAAATATTACTTAGAAAGATATCATCTGCTGAGTTCAACTTTCTAGCTATAAATCTGCCACACTGTCACTGTTGGGTTTGAGTCTTTGGCTTAAGAGGTCTCAGGAGCTTGCTACGCCTTTCACAGAGACTGCCTTGGATAGCGCTGCTGGTTGAAATCATCATGCTGTAAGTGCTACCGGGCAACCTGACTAAGTGTAGTGGTTTAACCCCACTGGCAACTGAGCACCGCACAGCTGCTTGCTCATGCCTCTCCCCTCACCCCAAGGAGATGGCGAGGGGAATTAAAAAAACCCCAGACTCATGGGTTGAGATAAAGACAGTTTAATAGGATAAAAAAGGAAGATGATGATGATGATGATGATGATGATAATCCCAAATGCACAAGGTAAAAACCAACTAGCTTCCCCAGTTACATACGTTCCATGGCAGGGAACATCCCTCTGGCCAGCCTGGGCCAGCTGTCCTGGCTGTGCTCTCCCAGCTCCTTGTGCACCTGGCAGGGCACGGTGAGAAGCTGAAAAGTCCTTCACTTAGTGTAGGCATTACAACTACCCAGCAACGACTGAAAACATCAGTGTGCTATCAGCATCCTTCTCGTACTAAATCTAAACCACAACACTATACCAGCTACTAAAAAGAAAATGAACTCTATCCCAGCTGAAACCAGGACACTCTTTTTCCAAGGGGATTAAAGTTTCACTTGCATGGAGGAGTTCAGTTTCTCTTAAGGGCAGGAACAGTAACCAAGCAGTGGAGTGGAGATAAGTCAGACAATGAAATACCCTGTTTCACGTTATTTTGAATATAGCAGTCATTCTTCTTGTGACTCAGGTTTGAACAGAAGCTCTCCAGAGTGAAAACCATCACGCTCCACAGAAACCATTTCCATCCTTTCCTATTATGCCTGCTACTCTCATCAGTTCTGCGATCTGAAATGCTGACATAAACCATTGAATTTCTGCCAGGCTGGTGACTCCACTTGCCACTGACACGACCTCCAGCTGGGGAAGTGCTGCCCTACACCTTGAACTAAAAGCCTGGCTCCATAGCTGTGACTTGTAAGATACTTCTAATCTCTGTAAATGTGTAGCAGCCTTTGAGCAGTACATTGCTTCCTCAGGGCACTGGCGGTGTGAAAGGGAGAAAGCAGAGAAATGCCTGAGCAGGGAGGAGACCATTGGGGAACTGCAGGAGCGGGGCTGCTCCCCAAAGTGACCTGGTGCAGATCAAGCCAGGCCCTCTCCTCTCAAGGTGCAGCCCCACGTGGGGCTGGGGTGCTGACAGTGACAGGTACCAAAAACCCAGACACAGTGAGGGTTTGCTGCCCCGCATCCCCCCAGCAGCGCCCAGGGGCCGTTTGTCCGTCAGGGACTGGCTGGGGCTGTCAGCCCCCTCCCCGGCGGCACTGGCAGAGCTGGAGCTCAGACAGGCTGGGCAATGGGCACTTGGCCACGGGGCGCCTGGTCAACCCAGCTCAGCCCCGCTCAGGGCACGGGCAGCCCGCACACCCCCTGGGACCCGACACAGCCCGATGCCTGCCCCAGCAGTGGCAAGTTTAACCACTCTCGCTGGGCTGTAACAGTCTCCTTTGTAGAAATTTCCAGCATTGAGATTTGTACCTTAATTTAGGAGAGAACATCACTAATGTGCGAGAGCAAGGAATCTGTGAACGTACTGGATGTCTACGCAGTGTAATGACTCACCTTCCTGGAAAGTAAAAGACAAAACCAAAAAGCTTCAGTTCCAGGAAGTCTGGCCTTTTGCAATGTGAAAAGCCAATTTATTGTGTTAACAAGATTTAAAAAGAATATTTTAACTGTCAGTAATGGAGAAAATGGATACTTCTGGTACTGCAAGAATCAGAAAGGAAAAAATAACTTAGAAATTCAAGTGAGGGTTTTGTGTAGAGAAGAGGAGAAAAAGTTAATCAACTTGTGAAAGAGGCAGAATGCGAGGCAGAACCTATTTATAGAATTTCTGCTAATACAAGTCTATAAGCTTTTAAGAAGAAATCATTGTGATTTATTAATTTCTGTCAATTACGCTCTTCTGTAGAGGTACCTTAGGACCTAGCAGATCTCAGCACGAGGTTTCAAATCAGTTTGTGTGACAGAGAGGTTTTCCTGGCTCTTGTTACATTTGTCCCACTTATTATTCAAGACATTTGAAATGTAGTTTGGATTAAGAGTACAGACAAGTGCATGCTTTGCCTGAGGCTTCAGTTCTCACTAATAAGGAACTAAGTTTATAAAGGCACTTGCATGTATTTCATGAGGTTGTTTATTTTATCGTAACTTTAAGAATGAAAGAAGACTGTAGACCTGACTAGAAGCTATAGTTATAAACTATAGAATTAGTAAGGAATTATTCTGAATTCAATTTTACACATCAGAGCTTTTGACAAGAGATAAACAGAACTCAGTAGACTATGATAAATAAACTACAAAGAATAGAAAAGTTTAATGAAAAGCAGTCACAAGGAGGCTTAATGCCTCTAACTGGTAGCACCTATCCCCAGTTACAACATGCATTATAGCAATGTGCTTACCTAAACTTACTTACACATAATGAAACACTACACCTGAGATGACTAAGACAATCAAAGATAGCACAGATTATAGTAACAAATATAAGTGTGTAAGAGGTTGAAGAAAAAATTAAAATATTAAAATATACTTGATAGTTGATACTTTGTCAAAGGGGAAAAAAATTCCCTGAGCTGAAATTATTCTGGTGCATAGCCTACGTCATACCAATACAGATTAGCTTTAGAGAAGTGTAATTATATTCAGAGATAGGAACTCATGGAGTCTGTTTTATTTTCTATTTTGACATAGCATTTGTTTAAATGGGACAGTGGTAAACCCTAATTGTATAATCCCTGAAACATTTTAAAATCAACCTGTCTCTTATTGCTCTTTCTCTGCTTTAATTGCCCACTATGACTAATCGAAAAGGAAACTAGGATACATCTGGCCTCAATCAGTATTGCTGTTTGATTGATTAAACAAGAGATTGAAGGAGTTTTGTTCATATTTAAAACCTGCTGCTGGAGGAACCTGTGGATACTAGTGCTGACAAGTTAACACGACTGTTCCCAGTCCTGCAAACAAACAGCTGGACTGCAAAATCCCTTTGGGCTACCCAGAAAGAGGGGGTGCAAAGGGGCAGCAAAGACAGGGGAGGAGAGAGAGGCTTTGAGGAAAAACAGGGAAAACTTAGTTTTTGTTTAGCTTCCTACCACCAAATTGTTTTTTTCCACTTTTTCTTGTGTTTGTCTCTGGGATTAATTAGTACAGCTGTGACAAAGTGCTTGTATTAGGAAGAATTTACTTTAATTAAACTGTGAAAGGACTACTCACTTGTGTCTTCACTCTCCCTTTCTTTAGCAGAAGAATAATTAACATCCAGAACAGGTTGCATTCAGAGTTCGAAAAACTCCAGTGCTGGGGCCAGACTTACTGTTTATGGAAAATAGGGCCTATTAGCCTGACAGTATATCTGTCAAAAATCCAAATTAGTTCACTTAAACTAAAAGAAAATTAGTAACATCTAATTCTTTGTTTGCATTTCTACTCATGCTGCCATTCTATCAGCTGATTCCCCTCTCCTACTGCCACTGCAATTGCTCCTACTCCTCTTCTGCATAAAATAACCACAGATGTTAAATGCTGTTAGAAGACATATTCATGATTCTTCCCTTTGCTGATCTGCTGTTTAGCCTTTCAGTGATACTGCTGCCACAGTTCCCTAGTCCCATCCTACTGCTGATTTGACAAAAAAAACCCACCACTCCCGCACCCCTCCCCCCCCAAAGACTCCCCACAAACCAGTACAAGAAAGTCGTATTTCCCTTCCAGTTTCAAAATAAAAAACCCTCTGGAGTGTAAATAGTTAGTCTCTGTTGTACCTTTTTTCAGGCCTGGTATCTTTATCAGTTGATTGACTGTTTCACAAAACACAAATAAAGCAGCACCTGCTTCAACCATTTCTTGAGACTGTGACTGCTGTTTATTAAGGTATTAGTACAGTAATAAGTATTACAGTATTAAGTAATTCAGATAGCAAAGGCAGAGAGAGGTATTCTGTGCTTTTCATTTGCCCTGATAGATACAATATTGCCTAAGGAAATATGTTTTTTACTATAACAATGATAATTGAAAAGCAAAAGAACCTTCTCCTATTCCATTTTCTAACAATAATTAGCAAACTAACGCACCAGCTTATATTATTTTTTTTCAAACAACAGTTGAAAGTAATTTTCAAACGTGATATGAAAAATTGAGTCTGATATAACCCGCTGTTGGATTTTTCTTATTTATAACATACAAGTCTTTGCCTTTCTTAATGCTTATATTTCAACCTTTTAAATCTACTTATCCTTGAACAATGGAATTATACAAGCAATTAGGTAAATTCAGATATAAAGAAAGTGAACACAGCTCAGTTGTAATGAATGGATCTTACTTTGCATTTGATTGCAGTTTGTTTCAGACTGTAAATAAGATAATTCTGTTTATGTTTTTCACTCTAAAAGCAAGCATATTGAGCCAGATTTTCAAGAGAGCTCAAATCTCACAGTCTGTCTATGGCCAGATAAAGTTCTTTAGAAAGTAGGCCAAAGCATTATGTGGAAATATGACACTCACTGTTAAACCATAGCTGTACTAATCTTTGCAATATAATGTACACTAACAGACTATGATTTTTTTTTTGGAACATAACTGTTAGTTTTCATCATCTTCACTAGGTCTGTACTTCTCAGAGGCAGTCTCAACCTGCCTATGGAAAATGCTGCATGTAAGGCATCGGTAATATATTTTTTCTTTCTTAACAATATCAAGTTCCCCCAAATTGTGTAAAAATGGAATAAGGGGGTCTTAGAAGTCAATGGGAGATTATATGTGTCCTTTGTTTCTGAAATACCACATGTATACAGTGTGACTTAAACTCTCCTCCAGCCTCAGGGGTACCTGGTGCTATGTTTCTTAGGTTCTATTTATTAATTTATTTCAAATAGACCCCAAATTGTTCAGAATTTACCAACAGTTGTTTTTGCAGCTGGACTGAAAGGTGTATTAGTCTAAACCACTGGGTGGCACAAAGAAGCCAACGTACACATGAGTCTGATTCTACCTTTGCTTTCTGTGATTTATGGAAGATGCACTCTTTCTCTGAAAAATCTGAGTGCCTTTTAGTCTTAAAGTAGCACACACCAATAAGTGAAGTACAGCTATTTGCTTTTATTTGCATAAGTAGTTGTTGTCATGAGATACAGGGAGTCTGCTTCATGAGTGGAAGTGTCAGTGTGTCTGTGCTTTAGGACAATTTTGGAGGGAGGGAAGGAGGGGGAAGACGTTGGTAGTGTTCCTTTTTTTTTTTTAATATATCTCTAAATGATCCCTGTTCACATTGCTTACTAATTTATACCACTTCTTTCTATTTAGCTGATTTAGTCATGTTTCTCCCCACAGCTGTTTGTCCCCATTTTTTGTCGTCTTTATTCCTCATTCACCTATTTTCACAATAAGCCATTTGTATTGCATTCTGATGGGCTGCTTGCTATAGCATGCTTAAAGACAGCAATACTTTGTTACTTTGTAGCTTCCAAGTACTTTCACAGTATTAATTATATTATCCTAACTTTTTTAATCCCTGAAATGGAGGCATTTATTTTCTCATTTAAGGAGTTGAGAAGTGAGGCATGACTTATTTAAGCAACCTGCCCAAATCTGACATAAATCCTTATAGTGGACTAGGGATTTATAATGAGATTGTCTTTCACCTCACTGATCCCATTGACTGGTCCAGGCTGTGTTTGCTGTCTTCCATGTTCTCATCAGATTAATTTTCTTATCTTTCCCCTGGTCCTTTTTAATTTCTTTTGTCTGGGTTTCAGCATTTCTTTCAAAAGATTGAAAGTATTATTTGTAGAAGAGATTGAAGATATCTCTTTAAATTTTAAATATCTTGCAATGCTCTGATAATACAATTGGAATGCTGGGCTTGTAATTTTCATTTTGTGTTTTGTATTTAAACAGAAGTGAGACTGAAAGTATCAGAAATAGATAACCATATAGCTATGTTTGCTGTCTCTGAATTTGTTTCAAGGTATTATGAGAAGCACCTGATTCAGCTAAATAGTTTTCTATTTTGTATTAGTTTTTTGATATTTTTTTCCCCTTAGGAAGACATCAATTCTCTTTTCTGAGTGAAATGTATATTTGACGAAGTTCTGTCTCTTGGTGATCACTTAATTTTGTATTTCAGAAAAGTCTTTCTCTGTAGTAAATTCTTATGAGAAGCAATTTAGTGGTGACATCCTTCTCCTGTTCTTCCTTTTGCCTGTTTAAAACTAGTTTTATGAAAACATTCAAGTTAGTTACTCTAGTTTGTTCAGTCTTTTATATTTGGGTACAATAGAGAAATTATCATACTGAGTATGCTTAAGGTGGAATTCTTTTAATTCAATTCAAAGTCATGATGTGAATGAAGGGGATTAAAGTATGGTTTGGTTTGTCTGTCATTTCAGGCTTTTGTGTTCTGGTTTTGGTCTTCCTTTTCCTATACCATATACTGTGAAGTTTTGATTCGTTTTAAAATTTTCTGTTACTGAAGTTGTGAAGAATAACTTCCCAGACTTCCTGTTATTGATGGTGTCTGGAAAAGAGTATTTAGGACTTATTAGAGTTCAACTGTTGTGGTGGGTTGACCCTGGCTGGAGGCCAGGTGTCCACCAGAGCCACTCTGTCACTCCCCTCCTCAGCTGCACAGAGGAGAGAAAATACAACAAAAGGCTCATGGGTCGAGATAAGGACAGGGAGAGATCACTCACCAATTACCATCATGGGCAAAACAGACTCAACTCTGGAAAATTAATTTAATTTATTACCAATCAAATCAGAGTAGGATAATGAGAAATAAAACCAAATCTTTAAACACCTTCCCCCACCCCTCCCTTCTTCCTGGGCTCCACTTCACTCCTGATTTCTCTACCTCCTCTCCCCAGCGGCACAGGGGGACAGGGAATGGGGGTTGTGGTCAGTTCATCACACGTTGTCTCTACCTCTCCTTCCTCCTCAGGGGAAGGACTCTTCACACTCTTCCCCTGCTCCAGCGTGGGGTCCCTCCCATGAGAGACAGTCCTCCATGAACTTCTCCAGCATGAGTCCTTCACACAGGCTACAGTCCTTCATGAACGGCTCCAGCATGGGGTGCAGTATTTCAGGACCAGACTGCTCCAGCGTGGTCCCCCATGGGGTCACAAGTCCTGCCAGGAGCCTGCTCCAGCATAGGCTCCTCTCTCCATGGGTCCAAAGGTCCTACCAGGAGTCTGCTCCAATGTGGTCTTCCCATGGGGTCACAGTCTCACAGGACCACATCTTCCTCTCACATCTTCTCACTCCTCTCTCTGGCTGCAAAATTGCTCCTGTTCCACCCCCCCCCCCCCCCCCCCCCCCCCCCCCGCCTCAACTCTGTTACCCCTGAGGTGCTACCACCATTGCTGATAGCCTTGGCCTTGGCCACTGGCAGGTGCATCTTGGAGCCTGCTGGCTCTGTAAGATGTGGGGGAACCTTCTAGCAGCTTCTCACAGAAGCCCTCCCCATAGTCCCCCACTACCAAAACCTTGCCATGCAAACCCAATTCACACTCAGTGTGAACACAATGGCTGCTCAGAGTTATTTCAAGAAGGAACTGGAGAACATCTGGTCTTTGCTTTCTCCTTTATCTTCCTAGCTGGCTTCTCACAAAGGGTACCAAGTTGCAAGGTATATGTTCTGCATTCCTTACAGCTTCTGGATGATGAAACCTCTCAGCTATGCAATTGATTGGAATAGCAGACAGCTAGCCCATGTGGTAAAAAGAGGAACGGAAACCATGGTGGACTCTTGCCTCCTGTTTTCCCACTGGCTCATTGGAAAGACAAAATGTCAAGTGTAGTCGGAAAGCCACCAATATGAACAAACATTGTGTAAAAACTGTGTAATGAACAGTAGTTGTGACAGAGATCAACTTTGGTTATTGTGAGGAAATTTTGCTATGTACAAGAAAAGGAAGATGAAGGGATGGCTTTCAAGAGCATAGGTCTAATTCTTTACCAATGTGCAACACCAAGGTAAGGAAAACTGTACACAAAATATCCCAGTTACTTCAGTGTCCAAAGCAAGTAAGCAAACAAGTCATGTGGTGACCAAAGGGGCATGTGTACTGTCTTGTAGATAATTTTGTCTGTCACTTTTACTAAGAAATATTTCATTCTTCCTTTCTATCTTCATAAACCACACAAACTTCCCTAGGATCCTGTAGTTTTATCCTCCTGCATTAATCCTGCCAGAAGATAGCAATTTTCTTGTTATAGTTGCTTACTTTAAGACTCTTGAAATTCCAGATCTTGAACCAGTCTGTGCATCTTCTGTAGGAGTAACAATTTTTGTTAATGTAGCAGATTTCAAGGATAAACATGCTGGGCCTGGGAGGGGTAGATTCTGCAAGGGTGACCCAGGGTCCTCTTACATGAAGCATTTTGTCTTTAGGTATAGAACGTCTTAAAATTATGGAGGAGGTTTGAGGGATAAACCTTTTTTTAAAATCAGACTAGTGAAAAAGTAGAAAGAAAACTTACTAAATTAATTTACATTAAAATCTAGTAAGAAAAAAAAGTGTTTCTCTTGGCCTGTATGCTTTGGCAGAGGTCAGTTGATTTCACTGGAGATCTTAACAATGAAACGTGACAGCATATTTCCTTCTTGGAGTCCTTTATTCTGCAAACTATTGTTTCTCAACTTACTTGTGAGGCAGTTTGTATATTCCTCTTGATAACTCTTGGACTTTCTCACCTTTTTGAAGATGCAAATATTGCTTCTGGAGATCAGATGCTCTGTATATCTTTGCAGTCCTAAATACACAGGTTATGAAACTAAAGGAGCCCAGTGAAGTGTTGAACCTGTGCTCTTTGGTTTTGATAGTGAAAAACCAAAGACTTTCAATCTGAGGAAACATGATGTATATATTTGCTCTGACTTGTAAACTGGTTAGTTAACTTTTTAAAATAGCTTGTTATAGAATCTCTGGAGCAAAGGACCTCTTTTTTACATGCATTTTGGCACACAAACTGTATGAATTGCTTTTTCGCTATGTAAACACTACATAACAGTAATAGAGAAACTCTGCACATCTACATTTCAGCTGAGCATTGCTCAGATGATTACAATTGAGGAGAACTCACTTACAGGGTAGTGCAGCTGTATCTTTTTGAGCCCATAAAGCAAATAATGAATAGTTTAAAAAAATATATTTGTATTAAAATGTGTCTATATCCTATAAATTTTAGCAGTTTACCACAAGGGACAGTTATTTGAGGGAAAAATGGGGTAATGCTACAGGTCCAAACCCCTGACTTTGCTTTGTCACCCCTTGTTCTATGTAACCTTTGGTTAAGGAATCTTAGAGTGCTATGAAGGTTAAAAATCCTGATCTTAGGAGCCATTGTTTTTAAGGCTTATTGCTTCTGTTTGTTTTGTTTTGTTTTGTTTTTCTTTTTTCAGGTTCAATCATTTTCTAACTTGGAGTAAGACTGGCAGTTTCAAGATTAGGACTCCATACTTCCCGCTTAATTGATTCAAAACAATTTTTGTTGTTGTTGTAGTTGTTGTTTTTCCCTCAACTATAGAGTAAGCTTCTGGTTTAGGTTACTGACTTCTATGACTCTGCAATGAGAATATTGAACTCCAGTTGTAGGCAGCGAAATGCCTCTAGTAAAAAGAGACATTTAGACACCAATAATGAAAGTGCCCAAAATACTCAGTCTAGTCAGTTTGAATTCCCACCTTATCTTTGTTTAGGACTTCCTATCCAATCTTCATATTATGTGAGTTTAAGATAAGTTAGCCCAACTATCACAGGGAAAAGCTGCTCATTTTACGTAATTAAAGCAAATCAGGATCGAAGTGGTTTTATCGATTTACTAATGACATGCAATTAGCTGACAAACAGTGAACTATACCTTCAGGATCAATATGAGTAACAGAATGAATAAACTGCCGTCCTGGTGTGTTAATAAACACTCAAATCCCAAAGAGTTCTCTCTCTCACACACACAAACATGCACACACATATACACATACATGGATGCTCTCATGGACAATTAGGGTCATCCCCACCTCCTGAGCAATGCAGATGACAAGCACACACCCCCTTTTTGGGACTGTAGTATATGTGAGTGATCCAGCTTTGTGTGTCTTGTGCTGTTCTCTAAAACCTGCTAATGCATGAGCCTCTGAAAAAGCCCCCAAAGAGTCCGCATAGGCACACCTGAGGTGTAGGCACTACCTGTATCACCCCTGATGTTGGTCCCCCCCACTGGAGTGCAGAAGCTGCTCATTGCATTCAGTGCCCAGCAGTGAGGCTGCAAAGTCTGGCCAAGGCAGAGGTCCCCAGGGTTGGTGGGGTGTCTCCGTGTGTGTTTGTGTGTGTGTGTGTGACTTCTGGCAGTGTCAAACTAGAGCTCACCTTCCACTCCCAGATCGCTTCCCTCACTTATAAATTTGCCTGCTTCATTTAGATGTCTTTTCAGACCAACTGCTTCACTGTTGCAAGAGCCTTGTTATAGTTCCTTGGTTACTCTTTAATCTGCCTGATGGTGTTCCTCTTCAATATGATCAGCTTTGGGCAGACACTCTCGCAGACAATTTGGTTATTGGATTCACCCAGGTGGTTAACACACATCTGTCTTGGCAGCGGTGGTTATCCAGGCCATACTGCCAAGGGTGGGCTGTAATAAAACTTCCACATACAACCTGTTTGTCTTAATCTTTTCACTAGTAGACTCGTAAGTTATCAGAGGTTACCTTGCTTCTGAAACTTGACTTTTTGTCCCCTGTGCTTTCAGAATATGAAATGTTGTTGCAAACCATTTTTCTGTGTGCTTCAATAAAAGATCATTTTCCAAGAAATTCTAATTTGTCAATTAAGATATTGTTTAACAGTTGTATAATCTTTGCTTTTATGGACTAGATCTTCAGTAGCCACTTGCCAGTTGAAGTTATAGTCACCCAATAATTACAATTTCAATTACAAAACAATGAACACTTTTAGGGCTCCAATTTAAAGAAACCAAAAAAAAATGAACAGGCAAACAAACAAACAAAAAACCCCTACATAAGCTACTGGCACAACTGGCACTTAGGCACCAAATTCTGTTGATAACTAGTGTAAATTTTGAGCATCTAGCATGGATGCTATGTGATCCTTAGGGCTATCAGAAACTGCAGGCAGTGGTTTTCAAGCTTTGATGAAAACATCAAGGTAACAAAATTAAAATCACTTTTGAAGAGAAAACTGACTTCCTCCATGATAAACTCAGGTTTAGAATTGAAGAAGTTTCAGCTGGGGTTTTAGACTTATTGCGAACATTATAGGAACATGGATGTTTGTTCAAAAAGGGGAAGGCACCCATTAGTTGCAAAATACTGAAAGGATTTACAAAAGTGTTTGGAGATCTTTTTCCCAATTAGTCACTTTGCCCTATAGAATACATTTTTTCTGATATTTTACACTCCTTCACTCCAGTTTAAAAAATGCTGTAACCCAGGATTTCAAAGAACTTGTGATGTGTTTCAAAGGACTGTCAAAAGTATTTTGTTGACTGCTATTTTGTAGAGATTAGCATTTTTTAATTAATTACTATCACTGTCTGAAATAATTTAATACTAATCCTTCTTTTCTTTTGTCTTCCATCTTCAATCCCTGATCTGTGTCTATGTCAGATGTTGTATGGGTCTGTTTATGTTTATCCAGTTCCTTATGGGCTTATTTTCTATTGTTTTGCTTTTTTGGAAGATGAGTAAAAGAGCTTTTTATATTTTTTTTTTAGTTTACAGCTGGGATTTTATGTGGCACAGAACTCCGTAATAGCATCTGTGCATATCAGCCCACCATATGGGTGGGAGGGAAATAGCTTAATTTAGTGCATATGCATGAAGTAAATGAAGACTTGACTATTGCTGGGCTACAAATCACTAAACACTACAGAGAATAGAAGGTTGGGGAAGGGTTATAAGAAACCAAAGGGCAAATAGGATCTCAGTGGCATTATACTGTTTCTGCTAGACATTTCTTCAGCGTTTATCCAAAGCAGTGACTCAGCAAGCACATGTCTAGTCAGAAAATCGTTAAAGGTTAAAGCTTGACCAATATGAATGGAATGACATTGACTAAAAGTACAGCTGAGGGCTCACAGGCTTACTTTTGTTCCAGTGAGACAGAGTATCAGCTTCACTGATTCAGCTAAAGGCACCAGCAGTCCCAAAGTAGTTTCACTGATAACACATAGCCAGAAGTCTAAATCTTCTCTGACTTCTTTTTTCAAACTGACTTTGACCATTACTGCTTTTTAAGTCCTCTCATCTGTTATCGCAATAGGTCAGCTTTATATCTAATTTTTCTGACATAAGGTACTTGTCTAAGAAAACGGTGACTTTTACACAGATTTGGTTTGGAGAGACAGATATGTATAGGGTTGGAAAAATAACCCAATCACCTTTGAGTTTAGGCTAATTTCACTTGCTAAAGTGCTAGAAGTGTTGAAAGAATATTTTGTTTATGGATATAACATAGCTGATGAAGAGACAGATATGTCACTGGAGAAGATAATTACTTCTTATGGAGTTCAATTGACGTTGTTTGATGTGAAATTGTCATGCCACTCTGGTTCTTTAGCAAAGATATGGCAATAGTCAAAGCCTAAGTAATCTTCCATCCTAAATAAATAACAGGTTAGAGAGCACTTGTGAGCAATCTGACAGCTGATCTTGGTCAGGCCAGCAAAAAGTGCAGAGGTGATGTTAAGGTCTGTAGGTCATATTGTATCTCCAAATATTAGCCAAAAGTAGCTTCCTGAGCAAGAACAGAACATGGTTGTGTGAGACTGGAATAGCTACAATTGTCTAGAAAAGGTGGAAAGCACCATATAGTTGAGATCTGCCCATGTCACTAAAATGCGTGCCTACCTATTGTTTCTTTTTTTGTTTTCAACTGGACCTTTACCTGTGTCATTAGCCTTACAGAGGGCCCTGAAAAACTCAAGCCTGCTGAATTTTGGTTGTGCATTGAGTGAGTTAATGGTAAATTTTTAAGGTTTTTGTTTGAACGTACAGAAATAGACAGTCATATTTAACAAAGCTGAGATGAATTATAAATATAAGTTTTCAGACTGTGATTGTATGATGTCTAATACTAGTCACTGGGGAAAATACATAAATGGTTCTTGGATGAGGGATGAAAAACCTCAACCTCCTTCTTCCAAGGCAGCATCACACAACTGGACCAGAGTCAGATACATCCTTTCCTCTCATCTCTATTCAATTTTAAATTATTTTCTACACAGTGGAAGATGTATTTTAAATTGTATGAGCTACATAAAGAATTTAAAGTGAATGTCAGTCTTCCGGCAAAAACACTTAAATAAAAGGTTGTGCTTCTTTCTCTGGGTTGCATATAAAAAAGGACTAGGTTCCATCTCTAGGGAATGTCAAGAATAACAACTTCAGCAAACTGCTTATTTTCTGGGATATGTAGGATTCTTCTCAACATGCCTATTCCTCAAGATAATGCTTTGCATATAACACCAAATGAAGTGTTTTATCAAAGGTGTGCAACACATGGCACCATGCAGCACAGTGTGGAGGTCAATTCCTACGAGACCCTTTATAAAGCTGTAAATAAACTCATAATTCAAGGTCTGTGCTAGTGTAGTGATACTACTTGCCATTCTGGAGTTACTGTGCTCAGTGGTGTATATGGGAGCTTTTTATGTTGTTATATGGGCATACTTATGTATTTCCAGGAGTATGTACCTGAATGTGCATGCACTGCAGTGCTGGAAGGCTTTTAGTCTGCTAAATTCTAAATTCATGAGTCAGCAGTGAGTTTTTGAACGTTAGCTGTAAGTAGTGCTGAATCGTAGAATCATGGAATGGTTTGGGTTGGAAGGGACCTTAAAGATCATCTAGTTCCAACCCCCCTGCCATGGGCAGGGACACCCTCCACTAGACCACGTTGCCCAAAGCCCCATCCAACCTGGTCTTAAACACTTCCAGGGATGGGGCCTCCACAATCTCTCTGGGCAACCTGTTCCCGTGCCTCACCACCCTCACAGGGAAGAATTTCTTTCTAGCATCTAATCTAAATCGACCCACCTTCAGCTTAAACCCATTACCCCTTGTCCTGTCACTACACTCCCTGATAAACAGTCCCTCACCATCTTTCCTGTAGGCCCCCTTTGGGTACCGGAAGGCCGCAATGAGATCTCCCCGGAGCCTTCTCTTCTCCAGGGTGAACAATCCCAACTGTCTCAGCCTGTCCTCATAGGAGAGGTGCTCCATCCCTCTGATCAGCTTCGTGGCCCTCCTCTGGACTTGCTCCAACAGCTCGATGTCTCTCCTGTACTGGGGCCCCCAGAGCTGGACGCAGTACTCCAGATGGGGTCTCACGAGAGCCAAGTAGAGGGGCAGGATCACCTCCCTCGAATGAAAAATCCTCTTTTGAATAAGTTTTTGATGCGCAGGGAAAATCAAAACCTCAAAAAACTTTGACTGAAAACCTTTCAGGAGGAGAGGCTAGAGTATTAGAAAGAAAGAAAGAAAGAAAGAAAGAAAGAAAGAAAGAAAGAAAGAAAGAAAGAAAGAAAGAAAGAAAGAAAGAGAAAGAAAGAAAGAAAAAAGAAAAGGAAGTCTCATATACTCAAAACAACAGTATTTATTATACATTGAATTTGATTTTGATAAAACCTAGTCATGATATTATAATATGTAATGTGACAGGGAAGCTGACAGTGAAAACATAAAAGCTGCAGACATTTTAAGGTGTGTAAGCTAAAGCTGACTGAGTTTTCCTTTGAACTGATTTTAATGTTTTTCTCTGGAATTGGCATGAAGTTTCTAAGTTTACTTATTTGTTGTGAATTATAGAAAGAAATTTTGAAGAAATCTTTGCTCATGTTTATCCTCTTATGAGTCACATTTGGCACATAGTCTGAAATTTATTTATAATTTTTAAAACAAAAATAAAGTGTCTTGGTGTTCCTAAAATAAAATTTTCATAGCAAAGGTGAACAACAGTAAACTTAGTGGAAAATTCTCCTAAGGGCAGTATGAAGCAATGACATCCCTTGACTTCTGAAATGCTGCCCAACAGAATCTGACAGATGAATAATCTGTAAGCTTCACTTCTTGGGATATAAAACACAATAAAGTCATGTCAGGTGTGAATAACAGTAGAACAAGCAAACACCTGGTTTTCATTGAGGCACAATGCAGTGGTCCTACAAAGTATTAAGCTAGTCTGTTACTTCATAGAAGATGGACTTTGTTACTTCTTGTTCAGTATATTCAAAATTATTTTTAAGGTTGCACACTTTAAAGACTAAAGTCTTGTTTCACAATTGCATCACACAAACATCCCAGACAGAAGACACAGTGTATGTGGGTGTTAAATATTCAAATGGTTCATTTTTTAATTTGCTTTGCACTTATCTACCAAGGTGAAACAGATTTTTGTCTAAAAATACATCAAGAGCATGCCTTAACAAAAAAGACAATATAGAACTTTCTTTCAAAAATTAATATTATTAGAGGCATTAAAAGAACAAAAAATATTTAATGAAAATTCAATTGAAAATATAGGCAAATAAATTTGGTCTGTATACCCTTCACTCAAACTTTCTTTCGAACCAGCTTGTGTAAGCAGAAATAATGGAAATTCACAGGAGAATTTCCTGTAGTGTCTGTGGACACTAACCATTTCACTACTACTAGTAACAAAGAAGTTTAGGGACAAATATATTTACCTACATTCTTTTTCTGCAAGTCTGAACAAATTCATGGTAGAAGTCCGATATATATTTATACACTTGAAGCCAGAGACAATATTTTAAGAACACTCAAGTTCAGAGAGCTAAAGTAATCCATACATCTGTACAGCCAAAGATTTGCAGTGTCAAAGATTCAGACACATTTGCTGTCAATGAAATGTGCTTCAGACAGCAGCCAGAGTTTTGAAAATTTGAAGCTGTTCATTTCTAAATTGGTTTCTCCATGATTGTGTGTGGTTTTTAAGGTATATAAAGTACATATTATATACCTTATTGTGTATTTAGTACTTAAACATACACAACTGCATGAGCTTTTGAAAAATGCATGTATAAAACACAAGTGCAAATGTGGGCTGTGGGCCTCATCTACAACCTCCTTGTTACATCTCTTACCATGGATCCACCCTGCCATGTTCAAATCTCTCGGCTATAAGTACAGCCAATGTCGTGGCAGCAACCTCTTCTCCAGCTGAAAACATGTCTAGCCTTCATCTTCCTTGTTGCACACTTGCCTTTTTTCTCTAAAAATATAGGATGCATATCTGGGTTAAATAGATGGCCAGTTTCTGTTCAAATGGGGAAGAATTTCAGTGGGAGTTATGTGAAATTCAGCTTTTTACTCCATCCCTGCTACTGGTGGTATGGAATCAGTGCTTGCGCAGGGGTAGAGGAGGAGGCAGCGCAGGACTGGCAGGGCTGGACAGTCTCACGGAGCCTGAGGACCAGCGTGGGCAGGCTAGCCCAGAATGGGTCTGGGGGGCTGTGGAAGCCAGTGTCAGGAGTTGCACTGGCCTTTTTGCTCTGTAACTCCAGGCACTGTTATCAGCAACGGGATGAATTGACTGAACTTCTCATTGGTTCGCTTCTGGTTCATTTCCCCGACCTTATTTTTCATGTCTTCCTATTTTCAGGCTATGAATACCATCTCATCCTGAGCTTTTCTTCTTTTTAATGATAGCAGAACTCTCCTGTACACTTCTTCACAGCCTTAGTGTGAGGAGGTGGAAGAAAGGGAGGCTAGCTAGATCATTGGTAAACCTCAACTTTACAGCAGAAAATAAGGTGGAATATAGATGCTGTAGTTTGGTTAAACCAGTGGGCATAACAATTTAGATAATTTCGCTTGTTGCAAAAAAGAATGATTTTGAATTAGGCTGGTTTTGTGGGTTGATCCTGGTAGGCAGCTAAGCATCAAGCAGTTGCTCTCTCACTTCCCCCCCCACCCAGTAGGATGGGGGAAGAGGAAAGGAAGAGTAAAAGCAAGAAAACTTGTGGGTCAAGCTAAAATAGCTTAATAAATGAAGAAAAAGTAGAAGAGAGAAAGAAAACAGACATGATGCAAAGGCAATTACCACCACCTCTCATGGGTAGACTGATGTCCAGCTAGTTCCTGAGCAAAAGATGGCTAACCTCCCTAAACCCCCTTCTTTTCCTTTTCTATTGCTGATCATGGCAATATACCTCTTCAGTTAATTCAGGTCATCTGCCTGGTTGTGTTCCCTCACAACATCTTGTGCACCCCCAATCTTTTCACTGGGTGTGCAGAGTGAGAAACAGAGAAGGACTCGATGCTGTGCAAACACTGTTCAGCAATAGCTACAACATTAGTGTGTTATCAGTGTTGTTTTGGTCACAAATCTAAAACACAGCACTATATGAGCTGCTATGAAGAAAATTAACTCCATCCCAGCCAGATCCAGTGCAACCGTAATTTGTAGTTAATAGTGTTTATAATCTGTGTATTGGGGTATTGTGACATTTCAATTATTTCGGATTGATCTTTTTTCAGACACTTCACTAATGCCTGTATGAACCTTGAAAGTAGATATAGTTAACAAAAACAACTGTTGCCAATCTTATGTATTTAAGATTTTATATATATACCTACACATACATGTTTATCTATAGACACATGCATGCTACGTACAGTTCCTCATATGCATGGCAATGGAAGCATACTTTATGCTCTTCTCTCTTTTTTTTTTTTTTTCCCTTGGCTCATATTCTTTTAGGTTTTCCTGCTTGAGTACAAGTTCTGTTCAACTCCCAGCTATTGCAAAGTACTTTTATCTAAGACAGGAATACGCCAGTATTTCACCTGGAAAAGTAGTATCAGGTGATCGTTGCCAAAAGCCATCAGGCAAGACACTGGGCAAAAACTGCCACCAGTAGAGAGGAAGGAGTGAGATCACAGACTTTGTACTAAGAATCCAAAGATAACTTTATTAAACTCGGTGGAATGGGTATAACCCCAAATTCCTGAGTGTGTTGGGTTTGCGTGCCAAGGTTTTGGTAGCAGGGGGCTACAGGGGTGGCTTCTGTGAGAAGCTGCTAGAAGCTTCCCCTGTGTCTGACAGAGCCAATGCCAGCCGGCTCCAAGATGGACCCGCTGCTGGCCAAGGCCAAGCCCATCAGCGCCTCTGTGATAACATATTTAAGAAGGAAAACAAAACAGTTAACAAGAGATTTTGCAGCCAGAGAGAGGAGTGAGAAGATGTAAGAAACTCTGCAGACACCAAGGTCAGTGCAGAAGGAGGGGCAGGAGGTTCTCCAGGCGCCGGAGCAGAGATCCCCCTGCAGCCCGTGGTGAAGACCATGGTGAAGCAGGCTGTCCCCCTGCAGCCCATGGAGGGAGGATGAGGGGGTGTAGAGATTCCACCTGAAGCCCATGGAGGACCCCACGCCGGAGCAGGTGGAGACACCTGAAGGAGGCTGTGACCCTGTGGGAAGCCCACGCTGGAGCAAGCTCCTGGCAGGACCTGTGGCCCCGTGGAGAGAGGAGCCCACGCCAGAGCAGGTTTGCTGACAGGACTTGTGACCCCGTGGGGGACCCATGCTGGAGCAGTTTGCTCCTGAAGGTCTGCACCCCGTGGGAGAGACCCACGCTGGAGCAGTTCGTGAAGGACTGTAGCCTGTGGGAGGGACTCCATGCTGGAGCAGGAGAACGATGAGAGGAGTCCTCCCCCTGAGGATGAAGAAGCGGCAGAAACACCGTGTGATGAACTGACCGTAACCCCCACTCCCCGTCCCCCTGTGCCGCTGGGGGGGGTGGAGGTTGAAGCCGGGAGTGAAGTTGAGCCCGGGAAGATGGGAGGGGTGGGGGGAGGTGTTTTAAGACTTGATGTTATTTCTCATTCCTCTACTCCGTCTTGCTTGGTAATAAATTAGATGAATTCCCTCTCTAAGTTCAGTCTGTTTTGCTCATGATGATAACTAGAGAATGATCTCTCCCTGTCCTTATCTGGACCCACAAGCTTTTCATTGTACCTTTTCTCCCCTGTCTGGTGAATGAGGGGAGTGATAGAGCGGCTCTGGTGGTCACCTGGCCCTCAGCCAGGGTCAACCCACCACACTGAGTATCGTGTTCTAATCTTGTAAATACTCGTTAGCAGCTTGGTCCTGGCAATACTGAGGCTGTAAGTGGTACTGCATGCCATGTTTCTGTTATGGGTGCTATTTAGTTCTGTTTTATAGGACTCATCCAAGCACTGCCCTCTGAAACCAGAGCCATCATACAAGGGCAGCTGTCAGTTATGTGGCAGCTACCAGTTTTTCCAAGCTGGGTCTGAGGACCCTTCTGTTCCCAAAGCGTACTCCCCTACCAAATGCTGTTAAGATTTTGTCCTTGCCTGTCTGCGCCTTAGGGGGAGTGCAGCGTATGTTGTTGATACTATCCCCGTTAGAGCATGACAGTTACTGTTGCCTGTTCTCTTGGCTTTGATTTCCGATTCCTTTGGTTCAGTGATTTCTGAATTAAATCTGTCCAGATGCTGTGTTTCATTTATTGTGGGTGCATGCGTACACAAACAAATAAGTGTTTGTGTTACTAACCTTTATGCATTGTAGGAGTAATGGAACCATTTAAAGGTAGCAAAACCAAGATAAAACTCTCTAAATGACCTAGTGTTATTCTAAGAGTAAAAAGTTTAATAAAATGTGTTATTATTCTAGAATACATATATATCTTTTAAAATATGAAAATAAATTCATACTTGTAGGCAACGTATACAGCAGTTCGCTGCATTCACTGTCACTGCAAGTATTGCTATATGTATTTGTTCATTTTTCTTTTTTTTAATAATCTATGTCTACATTTCCAGCATCTTATGTAGATTTCCTTAAAGCTAAATATATGCTGAATCTATTTTTTACCCCCTTACACCAGAAAAGAAATATGGAAAGGATGTGTATTTGAATATTTCAGCTTTTTTTTTTTTTTTTTTGAATGATGTTTCAAGTCCTTAGACACTGTATTACTGTCAAATTTAGTCTCTTGGAAATGCTGTAGTCTGGTAAAATTGACACAAATACACTATTAACAAAGAATTTATTGATTCACTTACCAGAATATACATTAATAAAAATAAGTCCTCATTGCAGCTTCAGATGTATTTTGTGAAAGAAGGGGCACATTGTTAGAAGGACTTTAAAGCTAATTGGTATGATTGTAATGATTTCAAAAGGCTGTTTCACAAAATCATTAAGGCTAGAAATTAATCTTTGAGCTATATTAACTCAGACACTTGCACTTTCTTCACACTTTGCAAGCACAACCAAACTGCCATTAAGTTCAAGGTGCCCTCCATGATGCTTCATCAGAAAAATGAATTCATTTAAGAGTTTTGTTGCAGCAGTATGTAGCTCTAGACAGAATAGTACCCTGTCATGATTGGCAGAGTAAAGTGGCTTCACGATTGATGTGCACGCACAGGAGTCAGAAGATTTGCAAGTCACAGCAGGGTTTAAGGTCACCCAGCTAACTTTGTTATTGTAGCAGTGCGCTTATCTCTGACTTAAAACAGTTCTTCTTAGGCATGATTAAAATAAATATACATGCCTTAATGATGGATTTGGAATTATTGCACAGTACCCAGGGCAAACACCAGTCCTTTGAATTCCTCTTCTATGTTAGCGGTTCTTTCTTATCTGCATCCTCAGATACATTTTAAGACCTGGTTCTAAGACCACTGTTTTACCTGTCTCTAGCCAATGCTACTTTATTCCCTTCTGTCTACATTTCCTTAAAGATGCACAGGAGCTGATATAGCACATCTTTGCTTGGCAACTGCTAGAGAGATAGGCAGCTGTAGCGACTAATTCTGTAGATAGTGGCCTCGTGCTATCTCCATTCTGGCAGCAAATTATCTAGACTTCCCCTGTTGGTTTTTCTTCGCTGGTAAACTAGAAATCCTTTGAAATAAAGGTAAGTAACTCTGATAAATAAAATAAAGGCATAACCTGAAGTAGAAGTAGAGAGAGATGTAACACAGTCAGAATATTGGGCTAGGAAAATAATCCCGGAACAGCTGTAGAAGAGGAGGGCAGTTTAATTTTTCTTGTAAATAGACACAATTGTTAAGATTGTCTATTTTAATTTGATTTACATGTGTCTGAAAATCCTTTTTAGTCCTTAACCACTAGCTTTATTGTTTTTCCCTACTGTTGCTGTAGGAATAAAATCCTGTACTTTTCTCCCATGTTGGAATTTCTCCCATCTGAAAGGAGCGATCTGATGGTCTGGGGGAGGCTTAGGAACTGAGGGAGTCCTTTGAGCCACACTCTGTTTGTGTCAATAGCTTACAATATTGATGCAAAAAGGTATTTATTTTCCCTGCACTTTCTGTCCTCTGTGACTGTTGTATAACACTTGATCAAAAGAGTTTCTAGGACTTTAGGAGATATATGCATTTTACCATACGCAACCCTCCAGAACTACTAGTTACCACTGTTTTTGTTCTTCTGTGCTGGTTTTGCTAGCAAATATTGCCATTTTTCTAACATCGTGCTTTTAAAATTTTTTTTCTGAATTCTTCACATCTAAAATTTCCTCCTGGATATCTGTCCAAAATTCAACAGGTTTCATAGTAAGACTTGGCACCGTGGGAGCATGCTTAACAGGAAGCTCTAGATAGCAGCGAGGGTGACTTGGTATTTTATTATCAAAGGATACAAAAGCTGAGAACAGGACTGATCTAACGCTCCATTTGCCATTCCTTAGAAGATTCTTTTACAGAACTGTCTGTTCCACAGGGAATTCAATAAACGGGAAGAATCAACTCCAAATAGGCTCAATTAACCAAAATGTGCAACATAAATCTCCCACCTCACCAAATTTTGTCCTCAGTTAATCCTCATTAAAATAACAGCAAACAAATGTTCTGTGTGATTGACATGTTGCCCTGGGTGCTGGTAATTTATCATGTGCACTGAGTTGACACTACCGTTGAGATCTCACATAAGCATGCAATTTTGCCTTTATATTTTTCTGATGAAATCTCTTTCAAATAGTATTTACAAAACACAATCAAGTGATACTGATAGAATATAATACAAATTACAGATGTAATTCTGCGTAGTCACTGAACCTGGTGATCATCAGGCTAGCCCAGGCATGCACCAGTGCTGAACTAGCTGTCTGACAGACAGTGATGTGAAAAGGGCAGACTGACGGACAAGGTTGGAATAACCTTCTCACTGAGGAACTTCCTTTGTTACACAGTTAGCAGAAGGTTTGCCGTTGAAAGTAAAAAAAAGCTTGCGCTTTCTAGGTTTTTACAGTCCAATTTAAAGCTTTTGTACATTTTGCTAGTCTGCCGTAAGGTGGATTGGCTCGTTTGTTGTTTGGATATAGGTCATCCTGTCAGCAGGGTTCTCTTTATAGGCTTATTATGGAATTGGATTGCTGTGGGATGGGCCTTACTCTATTCTGCAAGGTTCAAAAGTGGGCTACGTGACCTCATTATCCGTCAGTAGGCTTGTGGGATCAGTAACCTAGAATTCAAATATATCCTTGCATAGTATCTTTAGCCTAATAAATTTTTTTTATTTTATTTTATTTTTTTGAGGGAGGGGGATCTTCCATTCTTTAAAATGCAACAGAGGAGGATTTCAGCAAGAACACTTCTTTTTTCCATTTTTTTAAAACTGTGCACAGGTATCTCAACTCATTCTCGATCAATGTGCCTGCTGGCTATATGTTTTCTTTAACGTGGGTGGCAACACATGTTTTCTTCAGTTGCTTTTAAGATACCAATCCTTACAGCAGAAAATCATGATGCAAACTCTCCTGATAAGAGAAAATCAAAATATAAGACTGGCATGCATATGTGATGATAAATTTGTCAAAGTCATAAAAAATGCATGCTGGCACAGAAACTACAGCATTTACTAAAAACACTAAGATTGTATAAACTAACTAAAATCCCATGAATTCTGTCTGGCATGCACTCTTTTAAGAAACTATTATGTTATATAACAATTTTTATATTTCTAAAAATAATATAGAATTATAAAATTGTTGTATATAATTCATATATATATCATATTGTTAATTTCTCAGTAGAAATTCTCTTTTTTAGGGCAATGCCTGTCATATTACAATCTCATCTGTGGTTTTGACATGAACTTTTTGACACAACTTTTTTCTCTTGCTTAGTACTTTCCATTGCTCTACAATTACAGTTTTGATTATTTATCTGGATAGTGTCTTCCCCCCCCCCCGCCCAGTATTGAATGCTGATTAAGAACAGCAAAAAAAAAAAATCTTAAGAAACTAGCTTATGTTATAATTATCTTTACTTTTCTTGGAGCTATATTAAAATCTCTCTTCTGAAAATTCTTATGAAGCAAATACACTACAGAGATATCTATTTCATGAATTCTAGATCTCGATAATATGGAGCTATGAAAGATATGTGTTTTTTTCTATGTTTCAATGTACAACCAAGTTTATTCTGGAAAAAATATTATTTCATACAATTTATGTAAGTCTTTAAACTCTAATCTGAAAGTTGGGAGCAAATACTGTTCTTCTGTTCCTTTGCTTTAGGAGCTTAATTTCTAGATATTAAATTCTGGTTTTTTTTCTGTAAGCCTATAGTTGTTCCACATAGTGTGTAATTAGAAGCACTGGCTGTGCGGATTTAAAAGACACTCATACTATTGAGATGAATGTTAAATTTTGCTATCTTTTCATCTGATTCCATACATCTTTATTTGGACTCCTACATGAGTAAGGACTGTTGGAGTAGACCCAATATATAATATACACAGAATTACAGTGTGCTATTAATCATAATTTTGTTTCTCGCTAGCTCTAATTACAGTCATTATACTGTAGTGACATATTCATAATTACATAACCCAAGAAGGTTAGTGAAAATCTTCAAAAATCTGTGGGGGTGCCTCTGGTTTTGGATGTCCATTTTGATTTACCATACAGTTCAGTATTTAGAAAGCACTTAATATCCTTCAAACTGAATTCTATCTCTTTGTATGTACGCATTACTATGAGTCTTAAATTACACAGTTGCATGGTTTTTTAATGGAACCTCTGTCACACTCTTGCTGTGGTTGAGAAACCCTGGCAATCAGTGGAAAGCCCTTCCTAGTCAACTGGAAGCAGCATGAACTTATGTGATGTTTCCTAGCATTTGAGAGTATGCTTGGCAAACACAAATACTTTTGCCATATATATCTTCATCTAAAAATAAGGTCTTTTAGCACATTCTTTGATATTTTATGATTGGTATAGAGATTACTGAGTAGATTACTGATTTTAACATCAACCTACATTAGCTCCAAATAGGAGTTTTGAGAAATACAGTTTGCTTACATATGTTACACCATGAGTAAAGCTAGTATTTTTTTTTTTTTTAAGTAATATCTGAACCAAATCTTAATTACATTTTCTTTTTTGTATGGCTCAAATTCATACAGTGTTCAAATTCCACATGTTAGTAGCATGTGATGCTGTATATTGAAGGCAACTCTCTTCTTATTTTGGGAGGGCAATATAGTCATTTGTTTGATTAAGGATGATAAAAGGGGAAGACTGCTATTTCAGAGCATGAAAATTTGTGTTTAGTTGGATTTGAGAGCCTTCCAAATAGCTACTGTGTAAATAGCCACTGTGCAGAATTTCTCAAGGACAGACAGTCCTAACATTCTCCATGTCAATAGGGTGCTGCACTGTGACTCAGGCCATAGCCAAACATGGGTATGTTGGATGGGTATTTCCAGGTAGCCATCCAGTCTTGTTTTGGTGTTGTCGTGGTTTAACCCCAGCTGGCAAGTAAGCACCACTAAGTGAGAAAACTTGTGGGTTAAAATAAAGACAGTTTAATAGGACAGAAAAAGATGATGATGATGATAATAATAATGACAAAAGAATATACAGAAAAAGTGATGCACAGCACAACTGCTCACCACCTGGAGGTGATGCTCAGCTAGTTCCTGAGCAACCCACACTGCCTCCCAGGCTACTCCCCCAGTTATACACTGATCATGATGTCATATGATATGGAATATCCCTTTGGCCAGTTTGGGTCAGCTGTCCCAACTGAGTCTCCTCCCAGCTTCCTGGGCACCCCCAGCCTCCTCACTGGCAGGGCAGCATGAGAAGCTGAAAAGTCCTTGGCTGTTTGGCAACAACTAAAATATTAGTGTGTTATCAACCTTATCTTCATCTTAAATCCAAAACACAGCACTATACCAGCTGCTAGTAAGAACATTAGCTCTATCCCAGCCGAAACTAGGAGAGGCGTCTGCCATTTCAGACAGTGCATGACATACTTACATGACAAAGCTTGCTCAAATGGACAAAAAACCTTCAAATTATGAGCTTTTAATTACTTTCAGCATTGGATCAACCCAGTATGTGGAGGGTTTGTGTTAACTTGTGAAAAACATCAGTAGACAGTATTATGGCCACATGCTTTTTTTATCTGATCTTTCAAAATGAGGAGGTTTTTTTATTTGTTTAAATGAACTCCTATTTTTGACAACACAGTACAAAATTCCCATTAACTCTGACTTTGACTACTTCTTTTCTGGGAGAGTATATTCTCATTTGCTTTAAGTATCTTGTCATCCTACTTCACTTGAGGGAACTCCTACAACTGGACTTTGCAGGGTTGTTCTTTGGGTTTTTTCTCCCATGCCCTCAAAACCGGGGCAACAACTTGTGAAATTTTCTAAGCATTCAGAAACTTTTCAATTAAGTCTGAAACCTGAACAAACGGAATTGCTGTGACAAGAACAGATGTACGTGGCTTTCTTGCCTTGAACAGTCTCCACAACAGCAGCCAATTTGGCCCTAGTGCAGTCAGTTTTGTTTGAGACTTACGTGGTAATCTTTTTTTGCAGAAGAAACATTCAACACAGTATCTCAGCAAAGGTAACTCAGATTCACTGAGCTGCTGACCAGGGAAGCAATTTCAGCAGGTTTCTTTATGATGGAAAGAGAACACTGTTTCTGAAGTCATGTGATGTAACTGTTGTGAACACTTTTATGTCTTAACCAGCATAACTACTGTTTTCACTCTAAATTTACATGAATATTTTCAAAATATCATTAGATGAGCAAGAGAAGGTAAAGTATATTTTATTTGTAGTTATATGTATCGAACTATGTGGACAGTACAGATCTCTTTAATATACAGACTTGTTACCTAATAACTGTACTGTAATGCATGGACAATGGTATGTGGGGAGATGTTTTGTCTTATTTGCTTATTAACTTGAGCTTACTGTCTTGTCAGAAGTTGTAATTTTTAAAGAATTTTTAACAGTTTTCACAGATGTAATCACTAGTCTTTCAACATTTAAAAAAATGATTGAATCTTAATTGCTTAGTTTTTATTCTTTCTTTTCAAAATGCTTTCATGTATCCTACAGAAATTTATTTTAATTTTGGAGACATTATAGGGCTTAGCAATATTCTCTGATAGGGATAAAGGCTGCTACTGAAGGCAGCATTACATTTTTATATGGAAAATTAACTTTAAAGGCCATCTATTGTAGGTTGGTATAAATGATGTGAATAAACACCAGCTTCTTACAATTTCTAATTGAAACTCATAGACCAGAAACTATCAAAATCTAAACCACTTCATTTATTTTGAAGAAATTAAAAAAACCCCACCAAACCAACACATGCAATGTCAACAACTTCTTAGAAGTATGGTCCTGTTCTGGCCTTCTTTTGCTTCATCCCAGTAGTGTGAAACAAAGCTAAACATAATTAAATCATTTTACTGGGATAGTCTAAAGCTGCTTAAGACAAGGATAAACCACTCCCAAACTGACAATTCCTAATATGTCCACAATGATGTCATGGCTCAGCCCCAGCTCTCTCACCCCTCCCCCGGCGGGATGGGGAGGAGAACGGGAAGACAAAGGCAAAGCCTCGAGGGGTAAGGGCGGGTTACTGGGAGGGTGAGGGGCAGGGACACAACAACAACAGTGCTGATAACAGAAAGCAATTTACCAATCCGATGACCAACCAGACGCTCAGCCCACACTCAGCCCATCCCAAAGCCGCACCAAACCCACCCCTCCCCGACTGGCCCCCTTTTATGGTGAGCATGACATCACATGGTAGGGAATAGCCCCCGGCCAGCTTGGCTCACCTGTCCTGGCTCCTGCTGAAATTAACTCTATCCTTGCCAGAACCAGGACAAATGAGCAACTGAGTATCATTTAAAAAAATCTTTGAGGCAGAAAATACAAAGATGGAGTTGGCTACCTCTACCTCCTGAAGTATCAGATGCATTTTATGAAAGAATCATGTGACGAGTGAAGGAGGGGCCATAGCAGGTAATCAGTTTCATGCTGTATATAACCATAGTAGAGTAGAATTGAGTTTTGTAGAAGAGCCAGCTGATTCTAACTACATTTCTTTTTCATGACAAGTGTATGTCAGAACTCTAACCTATGTTGCACTCATGTAGTTAAATTTCGAGGCCTGGACCTGGACCTTAAACTCTGCTGTGGTTCCACATGCTGTCCACAGAAATCTTCTTTATTCTTGCTGTATTAAAATTTACAAGTCAGTCATTTCTGTTGCAGCTTTTGAATCCAAACATCATTGCAACTGTCCAACTACAGCTAGCTTTTGCCTTTTTTCTCTAGAAAAAAACCCAGACTTACACAGAGAGCTGTTGAAAGCACCAAGGGTAGGTTACTCAGTACTGGATATGTAACAAGCTGAAGATATGGATGTCGCACTTCTCACGTACTGCAGACAATGAATTCAGAGCTGTGTGCAACTGTGGTTGATCTAAGCTATGGCTATTGATAAATGGAAAGGCTTCTGGTAGGCAAGGTAACAGAAAGCACTTTGCTTCCCGAGCAGGCCAGCTGCTCACAAACAAGTGCTCCATGGGGAAAATAATTCAATTCATATAATCATTACTGGCTCAGGAGTGGAAATAAAAGAAGAGAACAAAGAGGTGATGAAAGTTAGAATTTAGAGGGACTGACAGGAGGTTGGGTGGCTTTGCTAACACCCACAAAGCATTGATGGCACTTGTACATTAGTCTTTTGCTTTATTCATAGTGTTATTAATTTTTAAAGAACCATTAGTATATTTCATTTATAGCAGTGAAATATGCTGTCATATTCACACTGAATATGTTTCCTATTGTTTTCTAGCTTTAACCTTGATCTGCATGTTCACTACATATGGGCATAAATTTGGAAGTCATGAGTTTGTTGTCTAAAGTAGCTGAAAATGGCCCAAGAGTTTGTGAAGCACCTTTTCTCATAAGAAATGCTGTTTGTCTACCCTAGAAGAAAAATTTCAAGGAAGGTGTAGAAAGAGAAGGATAAAGAAGGAAACTTGACATAAAAGAGCAAAACAGTCCAAGCAAAGGCTATTGAAAAGTCTGACAGCAGAATAAAATAGATAAAACACTCCCTCCACACAATTTGGAAGGCTGGGAGATGTAGAGACAATCTTTTGGGTTTATTTTTCTGCACAGAATTCAGATGTTTCTTAAATCTTTTAAGGTTGCCTCTTTGATTATTTTCCTTTTTTTTTAATATCTACATACAAAATGAATATCAGGCCATATTTCTCAGCAAGAAACCTCTGTAATTCATTCAGCTGGGCTTTTCAGTTGATCATCTACTTTAGACATGACTATTAATGTCTCTCTGTCATGGACATTCTCAATAGGGCAAACATCATCAGTGACATTAAGGAAACCACAATAATTAAATTTCAATGAATACTGTCATACTGCAGAAATAGGTAGTATAATTGAGTAGCTTTCACTCTTCCTGATGATATAATACTTAGATATTGTTCCTAACTGGTATCAAAAAAACTAATGGTGTCATGATACTACAGCCATCAGCTTATGCTGCAAGTCTTGAACACATTCTGTCAGCAAACTTTGACCAGCAGTCAGTAGGTATAGTTTAGGGTTGAAATCAAAGCTAGGATGTGTTAAGAAAGCCAAGAGCAACAGAGATTTCTGCTTCCTTGTATGTTGTGAAGTCATCAGGAACTGGGAAACATTATCCTGCATTGAAACATGATATAAATCATTGCTTCCTGCACTCTGTCTTGCCTTTTGTAGAGTGGCAACGTGTCTCAGTTCATATTTGGTTTTCTAAGCATAGATAGCTTCTAGTCTAGGCAAGAATAGAGACAGGCTGATCCATTGCTCCTGAAAGGCTCGTGACACCTGAAATGAAATGGGGAGACTGCAGAATTTGTGGTCCTAAACCAGCTCTAGGTTGTTGTCTAAGAGTGAGTTGACATCAGGTGAAATTCACTAGGATAATGAATAATTGAATTTACCTTCACCAATTTCAGTTGCATACATCTTTTACTCTTCAGCTATTTTCTCCTCTCTAAATGCTGCTGATGTTTGTATTATTTCTTATGAATATCCATGCAACAAATGAGAAAAAAGACTTATGTTTACCTATACTCAGAGATAAACTGAATTGGTGATTGGCAGCAATAGCAACAAAAATTAAGGAGTTCGAACAATTGAGAATGGACCTTCAGAAAATTTAAAAGAAAAATATTGAGACATTGCAAGGAGATGTTGCTTCCAGGCCTGCACTGAATGTTTAGCTCCTAGTGTAGTTGTAGTGCCTACACTAAGTGAAGGACTTTTCAGCTTCTCACCGTGCCCTGCCAGGTGCACAAGGAGCTGGGAGAGCACAGCCAGGACAGCTGGCCCAGGCTGGCCAGAGGGATGTTCCCTGCCATGGAACGGCATGATCCGGATAGAACTGGGGAAGCGAGCTGGGAGGTGGGATCGCTGCTTGGAAACAGACTGGGCATCGTTTTTTTTATTCCACATGTGGTGAGCGATTACATTTGTGCATCACATATTATATTATATTATATTATAATTTACTATTATTCTCTTCCTTTGTTATCCTATTAAATTGTCTTTATCTCAACCTATGAGGTTTTTTCCATTTGCCTCCCCATCCCCTTGGTGGGGGGCAGCAAGGAGTGAGCAAGTGGCTGCGTGATGCTTAGTTTCTGGCTGGGCTTAAACCATGACAAGATGGGAGATGGCTGCAACTTAACCCCTAGAGATACACTAGGAAGTGTCTAATGATCACAAACACAGTAGAAAATAGCATTGTTGACTCACTATGCAATGTCAATACCTTCCTATATTTATATAAATATTTATATAATTCAGGATATGTTTCTCCCTTTAGAACTGGACATGAAATGGATTTTCCTTTCCCTGATTGGCTAACTGTTTTGTAGGGGATTGCACAATGGGATGTGGGGGAAAAAAAGCACTTTAAACCTCCAGGAGGTTTATTTTACAAAGCAGCTCTCCTGACCGTAACTGTTTAATTAGAAATAGTAGAGGTCAAAATTAAAACCAACATAACTACCTGCCCTCTACTTTAGTACTCCAGTGTTCCTCAAGTGTCTGATGCAAAAAAACCTCAAACCAAAACAAATCAAAAAAGAATAGATTAAAATATCTCCAGAACAAATATTGTCCAGAATATTTCGCCACAGAAATCATAATAGCTCCCTTATTCTGTGTGCATCTGTGGATGTAGCAAGACATTTTCTAATAGGAAGAAAATGCCCGGAACTTTAATGAAATGCCAGCTGAATAAGTGCTTTAATAACATTTTACAATTGGTTTACTTACTGACAAACTGAACATAGGGGTGGGGAACAGAATTAATTAGTATAAAATACTACTTTCTTTTATCTTTTCTTGTGATAAAATGTGTTCATTTGGGGGGAAAAAAAAAAGAAACATATAAACTAAAATTTCTACTTTGCAGCAAAAGAAAAAGAAAGAACGGTCTACTTTTGGAAATAATCCTGCATCTGTACTTTCTTTAGTTTGGCATCCAGAGTGGGAGAACTCTAGATCCTATGTCTTTCTAATGCTATTTCAACACCCAACTTACAATTTTCAGTTTCACTGTACAGTCTTATAATTAGGTTGACATTATACTCTGAAATTATTTTTTGCTTAGTTGGTCTTGAAGCTTTTCGATTTTGTATAAATAAATTTGCTTTTATTTAGCTTCCCCTCTCAGTCAATATAATCACTACATTACTTACAGAATTATGACCTTCAAGGTCTGCCTCAAAGCTCTTTAAAAAACAGTCATACTCCAAAGGCACCAGGGGAAGCCACCCACTTGCTGGGTGGTTGCACAGCAATGCTGACTCATTATCTGCATTTGGCTGTCGTTCAGGAGGTTATGTTTTGAGGAATCTGTACCCTTACAGCTTCATGAATCAGACAGAGAAGTGCTCGAGGTGGGTAGACTCATTCACACAGGCTTCTGCATTCAGCTGAGTTGGAACACACGTAAGAATTTGCTTTTTGAGATAAATAGATTAGCTGGTTTGCAGCCAAGAACTGTGACCTTCTGCAATACATACAACCGTTATTTTTTTCTGATGAAATCTAGGTATTAACCCTGAAATACTGTGTTTGGAATTTGAATTATTTCTCATGTCTTAGAAACAAGATCTCACAGTTAAAGGGATTTATGCTCTATATGGTAGTCTGCTCTTGCTGTTACACTAAATAGCTAGAGCTAGGAATCTAATTCTTGCCTAAGTACTGAAAAGGTGACCTATTTACAGGGCTGTAGAGTGCATATGTCTCCTACTAAAGTCAATAGGGAACCGTCAGTGTTCAACACCTGAAACTTGTGTCCATCTGCTTGATTCCTGGAAGATATCTTTAGACACGTACCGTCTCACAAACCTAGCCTGAGATAATTTGCTTGTTAGTATTGCTGTGATTGTAAAATAAAGCAGTAAAAATGAAGTATCTTGGTTTTATTTACCTTTATTGATATTGATGAAAGCATGTTTTCTTGTGGGGTGGTTTTTTTTCAGATACTCAGAGTTTCTAACAGTTCTTTTGCTGATTGCTCTGAAAGCAGGTATTTCCCTGCATTCAGCCATCTAGTTAGGACATCAGATACATGAGTCTGCTTTTCAGGATAAACTAGATAGTTGGGTTTGTAGCTGAATGAGTAAACATACATATTGTATAATAATTAGAAAGACTTTCTGTTATTTTTTTATTCTCTTGGGCCAATCTCTTACTTTGAATGGTAGCTTGCCATTCAGATAGTCTTTAAAAGTAAGTTAAAATTTACAAATATTTTGTGCATATTTAGGGTATAAAGAGGAGAGATATTTAAAATTATTATTGTGCTGAAAGTTGTTTCAATGTTCTTTCAATACAATAAAGAGTCATTTCAGAGAACACTGAAAATACTTTGACCATCAAAGTATTTCACAATAACCATTTGCTAGGGGTAAGGATTTGCTATGGACTGCTGATGATGAGACCTGAAAGATCCAAGTTAGTAACTTAGTTTTCTTCTACGAACCTGGTAAAAAAAGTGGTGTTTAAATAATGTAGTTTATCACTTTCTATATTTCTGCTTGACCTTATTCTAACTGCTGAGTTGAGCATCAGTTACAGAAACATGTATTCAGGGCTATCTATGATGACTAACATGACATTAGGAGCAGAGAAATGAGTCTCCACAGGTTGAACTAAACCCCTACAGTAAACCTAAAATGTTATATTCATATGTGGCACATGATCACAACGGTGTAAATTTCACATTGTGGATTATAAGAGAGTAGTTCTCCTTCATAATTGTGAACAGTCGAATCAATATTGTACAGTCTTTTATGCATAATTTGGAACAAATATTTCCTAAGATAAATTTCAGAAATTGTATTTTCAGAGTATTTCTAAAGAGAAAGAAGGGCAGCAGGCTGGAATCTATGCACTGCAATCTGTGCAGGTTTCATTTGGCTTTTAGTGTTCCTAAGTGATTTCTTTTAAACTGTCTGCCAAAACCTAGCCACTAGGGTGCAGATATGCAGCACAAACCACAGCAGAGAATACAGGCAAATATGTCTCACCACTTCAAAAGGCATTTTTCTCTTTAAATGCTACTAACATTTTGACAGAAACTTTGAAAGTATTTATGAGTTCTCAGAAACCAAAACCTTCAAGCTTTCATTCTGTAAGTTAATATTTGAATAGGTTTCTATTGTATTTGGTATTTGTTAACAAATACAATTTCTCAGTACATCTCATTAATGTAATGATACAGAAAAGCTTTTAAAGCATCTGGACTTAAAGCAAAGGCATGAAAGTCAGGTGCATTGCATGTGACCTTGCAGTTAAAACTGTAGTGTTACAATTAGCAAGTGCACCCTCAGCAAGCTTGCTGACGACTCCAAGCTGTGTGGTGTGGTCGACACGCTGGAGGGAAGGGATGCCATCCAGAGGGACCTTGACAGGCTGGAGAGGTGGGCCCATGCGAACTGCATGGAGTTCAACAAGGCCAAGTGCAAGGTCCTGCACATGGATTGGTGCAATCCCAAGCACGACTATAGGCTGGGTGAGGAATGGATTGACAGCAGCCCCGAGGAGAAGGACTTGGGGGTATTGATTGATGAGAAGCTCAGCATGAGCCGGCAGTGTGCGCTTGCAGCCCAGAAAGCCAACCGTGTCCTGGGCTGCATCAAGAGAGGCGTGACCAGCAGGTCGAGGGAGGTGATCCTGCCCCTCTACTCTGCTCTTGTGAGACCCCACCTGGAGTACTGCATCTGGCTCTGCGGTCCCCAACATAACAAGGACATGGAGCTGTTGGAGCGAGTCCAGAGGAGGGCCACGAAGCTGATTGGAGGACTGAAGCACCTCTCCTATGAGGACAGGCTGAGAGAGTTGGGGTTGTTTAGCCTGGAGAAGAGAAGGCTCTGGGGACACCTCATAGCAGCCTTCCAGTACCTGAAGGGGCTCTTCAGAAAAGCTGGAGAAGGACTGTTTACAAGGCCGTGTAGTGACAGGACAAGGGGTAATGGGTTTAAGCTGAAGGAGGGTCGATTTAGATTAGATGCTAGAAAGAAACTCTAACAATAAAGAGTGGTGAGGCACGGGAACAGGTTGCCCAGAGAGGTTGTGGAGGCCCCATCCCTGGAAGTGTTTAAGACCAGGTTGGATGGGGCTTTGGGCAACCTGGTCTAGTGGAGGGTGTCCCTGCCCATGGCAGGGGGGGTTGGAACTAGATGATCTTTAAGGTCCCTTCCAACCCACACCATTCTATGATTCTGTGAATTGCGGTGTATTAAAATTCTTGCTTGAAGCAGGACTGTTGTGTATAACAGCATGAGGAAGAGGATGCTGTTGCAGCTTTACTGGTAAAAGCAAGACTGAGGATTTGTAAAATGGTCATTGGAAGTAAGAACTGACAACCACTGAACCTCCCACCTACAAGCACAATTTTGCTCTGAATCAGTGTTTCATACTTACAACTTTCACTTTTTGCTCATTAACACTAAACCAAAAGCACTTTGTTGTTTTATTTTTAAGATGAGGACATTTTTATTTCTTGATAAAGAACCATTATTGGTGCTGCAGAAAATAAAATTAGAGAGCCATTTTGTGTGTTAACAAAATCACAGAGAGCAAACACATTTTTGTCATTTGTAATTTTATTAGAGTAATAAACACTGTCATTGATGCCCAGCACAACTTTATTTCTTGCAAGAAGGAGGGCAACATTTCTGGTATAAATGGTGCAATTGGATTGCACTGTGGATGTGAAATAACATGTCTGGCCTTGAGATAAGAATACATATGTTCCCTGAATACTAATCTTTTCCATCAGACTAACATTCTCTTTTGCAGTACATTATCCAAACAGTTCCATCTTCTTTTTCATCCTGCAACACATCAGTTGCTATTTTAATGCATTGTTATTCCTTCTCTTCCAAACTGTTTTCATTTTTACAGACATTTTACAGTTTAAAATTTTTGCTGTTGTGCTCTTTTCAGCCCCAGCTCATGCACGCTGAGCCCAGAAAGGTGCCTGCCTGCTGTTCCATAGCCAGCCTGCCTTGACTGCACCTCTGGGTGCCATGCGGTCCTGCATTTTCTCCTCACATGCTTTCTGTGAGGCTTTCTGCCACCTCGTCCTGTTGTCTTTTTAATGACACACAGTATTTGAAGCAGAAAAAATAAGAATTTTATAACATTCCAAGACCCAGTAACACTGCACTTCAGGTGGCTAAAGAAATACCCTAAAAAGCCAAGGCATCCCATTATATACATTTTACCCTTGATGAGGACATAGCTTTCCTTAGTTTTCCTTCAGTATGTTTGATATTTGCTGTTTATTTTTTCCTTGACTGGTCTGCTTAGAAAACACACCTGTTTATTTCCCTTCCTGTGTCCTTGTGAACAGTCATCCAAAGGTTTTTTTTTTCCAGAGGTAGACCCAGTGGTAATGTCTGTTGATGACTGTTGGTTTTGGGGTTTTTGTTTGTTTGTTTGGGTTTTTTTAGTTGTTGGGTTTTTGTTTTTGGTTTTTTTTGGGGGGGGGGGGGGAATTGCTAGGTGGTATTTTGGTGGGGTTTTTTGGTGTGGTTTTTTTTTCTTTCTTTTTCTCTTTTTTTCAGGGATTCTGTTCACTCCAAATCCTGTTGAAAAGTTGAAGGAACCCCTTTTCACACAGGTTTGGTCTTGGTGATTATTTTTTGTTCTGAAGTGTTCATAATTGAGTAATATCCAGTAAGTTGAGTAGAATGGCCTTGGCAGTGTATAACCCACTCTATTTTTGCTGAGATTACTGTTATATTATATCCATACATTAGCAAAGTACTTGATTGTGCATATTTGGACAGTCAAAAACAACTACCCAGCTGAAAATTTTTCAAATAGGCAGGCATACAGCATAAGCATTGTATCAGCTGGTGCCAAGAGAAAGATGTTTTGGTATCCAGATGAGAGAAATGCCTGTTAATGCCTATGCAATTGCTCAGTAGTGGAACTAATGGAGTGATTAAGGGTTTAGGATGGGGTGCTGCATTGTGAAATCTTTTAGTATTTGCTTTGATTGTATGTCTGTGTTTCTCTGTAGTTGGAGAGAAAATTAGAGTTTAAAAATTTTCATCCCTGGTGGTTCTCCCAGCTGAATCAGTGACATCTCAGTGATGTTGCAACTAGTCCAGTGTGACGAGATAGTCTAAAATAAGTTAAAGCTACCCCAAAAAGTAAGCTATTGTAAATTTTCTGGATGCAGTGAAGCAATCAAAATTATAACCTACACCTACAATAGCAAAGTCTGGGAAAAGTCATGTAAAGGGTATACAAAAAAAGTTGTAAAGTTTAAGTTGTTCCTTAACTATTATGACGTTGAAGAATACTTTGTAGAGAAAGTCACATTATTCTCTGCCTTCTGCAAGGTATCTTTCACTATAATAATCAGGTCCTGAGACTGAATGGAAAATCAGGTTATTTTATTGCAGTGATGCTCGCATTCCTAACATGCCAACAAGTTTTTTCCTGCCTCCTTTTTTGTTTTCATAAAAAGTGATGAGCTGTTGCTTTAAGTGCCATAAATAATGTTTGGAATTAACATCCATTGAAATAAAAAACTGTGAGACTTTATTTTCATGATTATTTTTTGGCTCTCCACAAATTCATGTAAAATCATTCATTATTTGCAAGTCTTATTTTCAACGTTTTCTTTACAATGCTGAAGTTAAAATAAATAATTTTGAGGTACCTAAAAATAACAATCAAGTAACAGCTTTTCTTGATTATTCAAGTCTTTGAGCTTTTCCACTGGGGAGGTGTGCTTTCCTCTGGATGTAGTTCCCAGTGAACTGAATATCAGCCAAGGATGTATCTATATCAGGGAGCACCTGGAAAAAACAAAAAACAAAACACAAAACAAAAAGTTGAGGAAATACATTAATGGACAGGTCTATTTCACCATGACTATCTAAATGCTTCTTCCAGTAAACATGTCTGTGATGGTTTAGTTTGGAACAGTTTAGATATAGGCTACGCTGCCTAATAAACCTGCTTAGTGCAGAATATGTTCCTAATGGGAAAGTTATTGTGGAACAGTTCATGTGCTTGTCATTCAGCCCTTCCAATCTTTCTGTAACACCCTTGTGGGGCTGCAGACTTTATTGATACAAATCCTGGGAATGCTTACATGAGAAGCCAGTGTAAAAGAGTTACTCCTCTCTTTTATCCTTTCATTATCTTGAATGGATCTATAGGGAATCTATAGACATACTCAGCAACTGTATTGACATATGTAGAAATAATCCACATTTATACATTTTTCTACATTTCAAATTTTCTACATTTTTCAAAATTGTAAAATAAAAATAGCTAGTTTTATTATGATATTTCAATGTTAAACTTCCAATACCCATAATGAATTTTCAAACACCTAAAAGAAAGAAGCCATCTTATGCCCATAAATGAAACAAAACTAATTGCAATTCAGTTTTGTGATAGAGGAATGGTTTTATTTTATTTATTTTCCTTCACTGTACTTCAGGGTTTTTTCAGAGTTATAAATTGGGATAATCCCAGTAAATGATTTGGCACTGCTCTTTGATGTAAGTTTGCTTGCTTTGTTATGGATTGATTTTAATCTCTCTTCCTCTATATACATATACCTCCCTCCCCACCTTTTTTTTTATAAATTGCGTTGATGTTTGTTGTGAAATGCCTTGTGCAGTGATGTCTCCAGCAGGATATGTGACTTTCTGTTTGCTTGTGTTATTTAGATTTGCATATTGTTCTTTCTTGATCCTAAGGTCGTTTCAAATCCTTATTCTCCATGATTATTTTCATGTTTTCTTTCATGTCTTTCCCTCTGATCATGTTGTAGTTATGTTACTAAAACTTGTTTATTGACTTCTTTATTTATTTTCTAAATTAGAATTTTTCCCCTCTGTTTAGGATCTATCCCTATGCAGCCTGTTAAAAGCAGCCGTAGTATACCTGATAGCGACAAGGAAAATGTTTCTTTTATGTGGATACTGAAAACAACAAAATCTATGTAAGGATTACTTCCATTTGGAGTAGATTTTAGCTGAGTGACCTTAGAGTATAGAACTATTACAGCTCAAACCATTTGTTGGTGTGTCTATACTGTCATGACATGTTTCTTGGGAAGATATTTTAGTGTTTTTCAGCTTTGCTTAGACAAAACGTAATTCAAATTTTGTGGTTTCACTAAGATTATTTATGCTGTAGTTCAGTAGTCTCTTTCATGTATCAATAGCATCAACAGAGATTTATACCTTTCTCTCTTTTATGCTACTTTAGTCGCTTGTGGCAACTTACCTGCTAAGAGAATTACCTTGTAGAATTGGAGTTGAATCTTACCTTTTAAAAATAACAAAATCTCTAAATTCAACTTATTTCCTGATATAGTTTATCCTTATTTAGTTTTCCAATTAATGCTTTTACTTGCACAAAAGAAGCAATAATATAATAGTACAATAGTGAGGAAAAAAGAAGCAGAGGGAGGGTAGGTGCCCTTTTAAACATATCAATGCCATGTTTAAAGCCTTTCTATATTATGGATATGTTATCAGACAGACATTCCTAATTCATGGTGCCCTGGCAGAGTTATTTGGATCCATGCACTGGTTATAACTACCACCAGGGATTTTAGCAGGTTGTCTTAATACAACTGAGTAACACAAAAGTTCATGGTTGTGATTCATATATTGAAAATTTGTTCCTAGATAGTCCTGTTCTGGAGTCTTTCTGTATACTTTTTTTAGTGTGCTCCCAAACTGCAGGCTGTAAGTGCAAATTCACCTCCCACTCAACATGCCCCCCCCCCCCCCCCCCCCGCCATCAAACCCAGGAGAATTTGTCAGTCACTAGTTCACTCACAGAAACACATTTACTGACTGTAAACAGCCAGTTGACATTTTCACTATTCAAGAAATAAAGTAATAGTTCATTGCCAATGGATTCAGAAATGATGATTTAAGATATAAACACCAGAGAACTGTTGGAAGGTTTTGGGTTTCATTACAAATTAAAGTTTTATCACCTTTAAAGGCTGATGCAACTGGAAAACTAAATACCTCCTTAAAAAGCTAAATACCTCACCATGAATCTGAAAATTTAACTCTGAATTCTGTATTTCGATTAATGTTAAGTAGCTAAAATGCCCACACTTGAGTTTTCTCAGAAGGGATTTCTCTCTATTAGAAAGTTTACCTGTAAGTTCCAGCATCATTCTTCAAATCTCTTTTGCCTGGCTTCCTAGATTTTTAAAGCAATTCCTCAGGCTATGGAAAATAACCTTTTTCTGTAAGATATAATGTGTTGTTATGTCTTTAGTAGCTTAAAATGGAATTAAAAATGGTTTAGATAGTGGTGGAGCTAATTTATGCTCAGAAACCAAGAAATATCTGAAAACTCTGTGTTTCAAAGCTGATATGCTGAATTCTGCCATGCAGCCATCAACTTAGCAGCAGAGATGACTTGGAGAAGTTGTTTTGGTGTCTAATGTGGAGTTATTTGTATTGCATATACAAACTCTAGCAAAAGCTTCAAGAGAAAATTTAAATGAGTTGCATTGTGGTTGCTAAATTTCAATGCAGTCTCCTATGATACATACTAAATAATCATCATCAGAAGTTCTGATACTACAGAGTCAAACAGTATGTTGGTGTGTATACATTGTCCTTTACTTTTGGATTTTTCAAAGCTAAATATTTAATATAGTAATACACCGTTGCAAGTGTTCATTACAGACTCCAGTAAGAAGGCACTCAAAGCACACAATGTATTGATTAAAATATCATTTCTTGGAGATAAAATAAAAAAAGAAAAGAAGATAGCATAGATAAACTTACGTCCCTTCAGATGCTGGGAAGCCCAAGTTGTGCATCATCAGACGGACCTCTAATCAGGACACATCACACTGCAGATCCTGTCTGTGGAAAGGCTGACCAGCAGTGTAGTCTTGAGAGCTTTTGTAGGACATTCTTAGACATAAGCAACTCCATTAATCATTTCTACTGTCAAATTGTCCTGGTTTTGGCTCAGATATAGAGTTAATTTTCTTCCTAGTAGCTGGTACAGTGCTGTGTTTTGGATTTAGCATGAGAATAATATTGATAACACACTGATGTTTTAGTTGTTGCTAAGTAGTGCTTACATGAGGTCAAGGGCTTTTCATCCTCTCATACTGCCCTGCCAACGAGAAGGCTGGGGGCGCCCAAGAAGCTGAGAGGGGACACAGGCAGGACAGCTGACCCAAACTGGCCAAAGGGATATTCCATACCATATGACGTCATGTTCCATATTTACATGGAGGGTGGGCCGGGAGGTGGGGCATCTCTGAGCCGGGGGGTAAACTGCAGTGCCATCAACATCAAAGATACAGGTGCAGCATAGACTTAGAGAGAGGCATTTTGGTGTTTGTATTTTGTGTTCCATCCTTTCCCTCCTATCTTCTCTATTTGATTTTTCTGTTCTTGCTGGTAGCTGAATGTTGAGATCATGTTTTCATAGAATTTATCAGCTCCATCTGAGATGGTTTTCCTGAGTGGTAATAGCTAATTTGGAGTCTATCAAAGCAAATTCATAGGGTAGTTTTGTTCACAAGCATTACTTTGTGTTTACTGACACTAGATTTCATCTGCATCCTATGTCTCATCCACTCAGTATCCTGCTGCATCTCCTCACTGCTGGATTTGTGTTCTGCCCTGAATAACTATAAACCATTCAGAAACTGTTCACCTTTTTTTTTGTGATTGTTTCTAATCAAATGAATAAGCATACAACACAGCACATATCACAGTGTGATTCTAATGGTGGAGTCCTTTCCTTATAAATATGGGCCATATTTTTTGCTTTTACTTTCCAGGTTTTATTTAAATATGAATACAAGAAGGTTAGACTTGTCTTGGAGTTTAGCAGCCCTATGGAATAAAGGTACAAGAAGCAATGAACAGGTTTTAGGAAAAATGAGGGAGGTCAAACACTGGCACAGGTTTTCCTGAGAGGTTACAGAAACTCCATCCTTGGAGATACTTGATTTTTGCTTGAACAAGGGCCTACGCCCAAAGGAGAGGATTACAAATCCTATAAATTATAAATGTATTTATCAGGATATAGCTAGTATTAGCTTGCCCTCAATCCAAGTATAGATGTACTAACCAGCAGTATGTAAGTATTCTGCAACGCTGTGATGGTGTAGCCAGACAAAACGTATGAGAATTTTACACAAGTATGTGGGCAATGGGACCACCAGAGACATGTAGTTGCATGTAGGAACCATGCAAGCAACAAAAGGTTGCAAGATAAAGAAGCAGCAGCCTAAGGGACTGCTTCTTCTCTACTACTCAAGAGCTCTGAGTAACCTGGGCTAAGCTGTCCCTGCTTTGAGCAGGGATTTGAACCAGACACCCTCCGAAAGTTGCTTCCAACCAGTCACTTTACAGATGTTTTCTGATGAGTGTAGAGGGAGAAGAGGGAAACAAACAGCTGGATGAACTTTAGTGCACTGATTGTAACAGGGAAGCCTGGATGTTGCTCCCACTAGCACCTGGTGATTAAGCTACCTGCATGTTTCATCTTATCTTGAAGTAAAGCAGCATGTTTTCAGATACCATCCATTTGTTTGCGTTGTGGTTTAACCCAGCAGGCAGCTAAACATGACACAGCCATTCTCTCACTACCCCCCTCAGTGGGATGGGGGAGAGAATTGGAAAAAAAAAGGTAAAACACAGTCCTGTAGGGAGGAAAGAGATTTTCTTCATATTGCTGGAGCTGGCCAGCCGCTTCATTCACTGTTGATGCCTCTCCATCTTTCCAGGCCAATACTGCCAATGACTTGGTGGTGCACTCTGTACAAACCTCCGCTACATGGGTTGGGTACATTGGACTTCATAGGGATTTGTGGGTAACTGCGCATTGTCCGGGTCATAATAAACCATCTACCACATGCCTAATTCCCTCAGGTACTGGATACCTCTCTCCATGGTTCTCCACTTGCCTGGGTGACATATAACACCTTTGAAGGAATACCTTTCTCTCATGCCTGAGAAGAGTCGCCTGCAGAGGCTGAGGGCTTGTGTCCCTTTTCCAATTACCTTGTCAATGTCCCCTTCCCTGGACAGGGATCCCAGCTGCTTGGCTTCCCTACCCGCTAATTCCAGGCTACTGGCCCCATTATCCCAGCATTGGAGCAGTCAGGTGGCAAGTTCCTCGCCTAATTGATGGCTGAAATCTTTTTGTATATCTCACAGCTCACACAGGGACAGGGATTGAGTGGTTACTGCCTCGTTAATGAGTTCCTTCTCCTCCTGTTCTCATGATGGCCCTGCTTCAGAGTAGCCTGCATCGTCCTTCTTCCCCTTCTTAGTAGGAGTTTCTTCCCTTACTAAATGAAGCTCATTTTTGCATCCAGTATTTCCTCTTGTGTATAGGGGTAACTGATACCGGCACTGATACCAGTTCTCTGGTTCAGCTGCAGTGCTTGTCACAGGGGTTGGAGTAGCTGCAGAGCCTGTTGATTTGCTGTCAGATCCAGAGACCTTCTCTTCCCTTTGAGAGTACTGAATACTGTTGAACAGGGCTTGGTAGGCACAGGCCAGGCCCTCTGACATTGCAGTGATTTATGTCTCTCTGGAATTGCCAGGGGGACAGCATACTTTTTCCCAAATATTTTACTAGTTTTTCAGGATTCTGCAATTTTTCAGGCCAATACTGTGAAGTTCCAAAACATTGGAGGTGACCACTGTCCTAGTACTTGCCCATATTATCCCACACACCCTGCCACTCATAATTATCCAGCCTCGGAGCAGATGTCTAGGTGGTATTCTTAAATAGTTGTTTAACGCTAAACAAGACCTGAAACACATTCAGGAGACCTAGTAATAGGAGCATGTTGGTCTGAACATCTCAAGGATATTCAAAATTCTCAAGAACTATTATAACTAGCCTGGAGGGGAAGGTGTGAGGGAGAGTATTCCCCCTTCTCTCTCCCATAGATTGGCTCTCCGAGGAGAAAAGGTAAAGAGTGTAATTGTTAATAGTTTCCGGAGACAGTTCCCAAAGTACAGAGATGACAGCAATGCTGAGTACAAATACCAGATTAGTATCATGACCAGTAATTTTATCATATCATAAGCCAGTGTAACACAGTACAGCAAAATGATAACCTTAATCAAGGCCCCAGAGATGATAAACAGCACAAGAGGGAATATATACTGCAAGTAAGGCGTTACATAACACAGCTCTGAGAACAAGTACAACAACTCTGAGAGCAAATAAATCAACATTGTGATCAGCGACTATTAAACTAATATAATGAATGCTTATAAAAAATTTGTTTCAGCACAGCCTAGTCAGATCTGTCGTTATCTCAATGCTTCGTGCCCCATGTTGGGCTCCAAAAAGGACTGTCACGGTTTAACCCAGCCAGCAGCTAAAACAACCACACAGCCGTTTGCTCGCTCCTCCCACTCAGTGGGATGGGGGAGAGAATTGGGAAAAAAAAGGTAAAACTTGTGGGTTGAGATAAAGACAGTTTAATAGGACAGAAAAGGAAGGGAAAATAATAATAACAACAACAACAAGAAGAATAAGAATATACAAAACAAATGATGCACAATGCAATTGCTCACCACCTGCTGACCGACACCCACTCAGTTCCCAAGTAGAGACTGCTGCCCTCCTGCTACCCCACTCTCCCTAGTATTTTTTCTTTTGTTCAGCACGATGTCATATGAGATGAAATATCCTTTTGACCACTTTGAGTCAGCTGTCCTGGCTGTGTCCCCTCCCACCTTCTTGTGCACCCCCAGCCTCCTCGCTGTCAGGGCAGTATGAGAACCTGAAAAGTCCCTGACTGTTTGGGAACAACTAAAACATCAGTGTGTTATCAGCATTATTCTCATACTAAATCCAAAACACAGCACTATATCAGCTGTTAGGAAGAAAATTAACCCTATCCCTGCCATAACCAGGACAACTACTAATGGGATTAAGTAGACCTTAATATTAAATAGACAATAATATAAATCAATGGAGACTGCTAGTCACCAGCGCAGAAGACAGAGCAGTGAGAATGCTGTTAGGCTGAGAGCACTGTAACAGTCCCTAGCTGTGTGTATTGTCTGATTTTGCTGGTTTGATTTTATTTTTCCTTCAGTTTCCGTGTATCTTGGTAGTATCTTTTTGCCCTTTTCCCTTTTTGGATGAGAGCAGTTTATGAGGAAGAGCCAAAAGAGGGAACAAGTAGATGGTATGAGATGAGAAAGGAGTTCACATGAGTGGAGAGGAGGCTCATTTCTTGGCAGGGAAGAAGGGGAGATACTCCTTTGGCTGGTCTGTATAAAGTGGTAAGTTAAATGTGTGCTGTGTGTGCACAGGCTTATTAAGATGGTAAGCATGGTCATACTGTAAGAGGGAAGTTTTAAGCAGATGCAGATGGGGTGCAGAAGAGGAGGCAGCCAGGCTACAGTAGGCAGAGGTCTAGATAGTAGCAAAGGTAGAAAAGACTCTGGTAAAGCCTGCGGGAAACAGATGGACCAAGAAGGGGAAAACTCAGGAAGAATTCTGGAGTAAGAAGAAAAAAAAAAGGCAAAGTAGTTAGACACAATCTTAAAATATCTACCCATTAAATAGCTGGAGAGGAGAGGATGCTGGTAAATTGGAGAGATGTGAGGGTGCAGACTAGCGAGAAAGAGTGTTCAGGATGCCAGAGTAGTAAGAAAGATGTCAATTCTTCCTCTTCCTCCTTTTATTCCTTCTGCTTCTTTTACATATTTGGTGATAACAACGTTCACACAAGCAGTCAAAGGCTCAGCAGTTCATGTATTGAATGCAGAAGTGAGATATTTTCAGGAGCCAGACTGCATAGTCCTTCCTGGGCAGCAGGAAATAATCTCACTTGGTCAGCTCTTCTCAGGAAAACAAGAAGGCAGTTTTCTCCCTTACTGCTCATTTTTCGTTAGGTAAATGGACTTTCTGTTTAACCTCCTACCACAATTTTATGTTGGTTAGCAAAGAGTTTGAAATGCATCATGGACTGCCTTCAGGACATTGACTAAACAGATGAAACAAGGCAATTTCAGTGTTTGAACTAGTCTGGCAAAATCTATCTGATATGAATAAAAGACAAATGTTTTCTAGACCTGCCTTTGGCTTTTATGTTCATCATAGCTGGAGATCATCCTTAAAGGGAAGTAAAACTATGATTCATGACTGTGGAAACTAAATGACCAATGTTACTTGAAACTGGTTGCAAGTAACCCAATAAATGTAACAAGTTTTCCAATCTGCACACAGTATTCAGGGATGACTATTTTCCTGTGACATGACAAGATGGCAAGTTTTCCAGCTGTACTATCGTCAATTTTCTTCACTGTGAGGGTGGTGAGGCACTGGAACAGGTTGCCCAGAGAAGCTGTGGCTGCCTCATCCCTGGAAGTGTTCAAGGCCAGGTTGGATGGGGCTTTGGGCAACCTGGTCTAGTGGAGGGTGTCCCTGCCTGTGGTTGGAACTAGATGGTCTTTAAGGTCCCTTCCAACCCAAACCATTCTATGATTCTATGATTCTATAATTATTTTGTTATACAGAGAAAGAAGGTTATCAGGAGTTGGTATTATAATTTCAGAGCATAATTGCAGCCTATGACATTGGGTATGCTTTATTTATTTATTAAGGCGTGGCCTTCTAAAAAGTACAATTCAGACTTGATAGCATAGAAGAATAGTGCAATCAGGTAAGAGGATAGTTTTGTACAAAAGAAACTATTCTCCTGAGCCTAACCCCACCCCAAACCCAGTATTAAGCACTCAAACCCCTCCCACCCCCTCCTCATAAAAAGCAGTCAGCATTTTGCTTCATATAATGCAAATGACTTTAAAAAAATCTTTCCTTTCTTATTCCCTTTTTCTCAATACTGTCAATCAGAAAATAAAGTATAACAGAATCACTTTAAAAACCTGTGCAGCTCAACCCTGATTTCACTTAACTCTTATGCTGATGTAAAACTAGTGTGATTTTGGTAGAGGGATTCTTGATACACGTTTGCTGAAAAGTAGTACAAAACCTATAAAGTCTTACAGTATTTTCCAGCTTTTTAAAATTAAACTGCTCCTATTCAGAAGGGAAGGAAAAGTTGAGGGTAAACTTTTAAAAAGACCTTATGTCAGTGCTTAGCAAAATCAGCATTACTCCTTAAAATCACTCATGCTATTGAACTACTGTTCAAACCACAGCATTTTGACAACTGATGATTGTTATTTCACAGACTAACCATTTTATTACATTTGAATAACTATGAAGATTGAGGTTCTTGAAAATTAAAAAAATAAGAAAAATAATTTTTATCATTTGAGTTTATTGAAACATATGATATTAATGATAATTCAAAAGTATTTGACATTTCTCTCCTTTTAGCAATTGTCCTGTAAGTCTAGGATACTTCATATAACTCTTAAAACTAACAATGTGCATGAACTGTTCATAGACTATTTGATATCGATGTTCAGAAAATGTTTAAACTCTAAAACTCAGTCAGAATGTTCTCAGGCAGAGAAGGAGGTGTTTGGAAGCATGGTATTGTGATTGTTCTATTTTATTTGTTGCGCAAACACACCTCATGAATAATTCTCTTGGCTATTATTTGCGGTAGTTATATGTCAGAGTTTGGCTTTATAAAATAGATTATTTAAGAGGAGATTGTTATTTCTTATAATAAAGTCAGTAAATAAATATAATTAGTTCATAATTCTGTGTGAACATGAAATTTAGCTCACTAAAAGAGTTATGGATAGCCTTTTCTAGCTGTGGATCTATCTTGAGCAAGCTAAGAGTATACAATATGTTCTTTAGACGTGGTTTTGTATGTGTTTTCATATTCAAGCTGTTTGGCCACAGTGCAAATGAAATGACAGGTATTTACTCTAAGACTGTGTGAACGAGGCAGGTCCTCGGTGTTTTGTGTATATACACATATAAAATATAGAAAAATGTATGTATGTATATTTCATCTAGGAAGATTAAGCAAGCCAAAAATATTACAGTGTCATGCTACTTAGGAGGAAAAATTAGCAGTAAGTGTTTGTTTTGGTTTAACTTTGGTCTGTTTGTAGCTTAATCTAGAGTTGGCTTTCACATGCATTCTTGCTCTCAATCAATATTTTGGTGTAGTGTTTTACTATTTTCATCTGTAGGGCTGGGGATGGAGAAGTGATAAATAGTGGTACCAGGTGAGAAGGCAGAAAATGCTTCTCAGTACTTGGGTCTTGAATTGACCCTAGAGCAAGGCACTAGGACTTAGAATGACAGGAGGCTGAACAGATTGCTTTCTCCTGTCAGTATACGTCAGTGAAACCTACCAGCAAAATACTTCATTCCCCTCTAGCTGTGGTACATCTAGAAAAGGGCAATCTATTGCTCCTGCAGACTGCTGGGTTAGCTCTAGGTGAAGTTTTCCTAGGACTTCACTGACAATCTACCAGGAGATGCTGCAGTTTGCATGGCAAGTCTTCTGGGTTTGATTGATTCTTTTCTTCTCCATTTTTTTTTTTTTAATTTAATCCCAGAAAACAGTGAAAAACAGTATGTGGTGGCCTGTTTAAGGTTCTGTCACAATATTTTTTTAAAAAAGGAAGCCTAAACTAGATTTGGAAAGGATTCTTGATGCTAGTATTTTTTAAAGTAATGTGTTATGTAACATCCCCCCCCCCCCCAGCCCGTTTTTTAAAATACAAGGCTTTTTATATTGTTTTAAAAAGCATGAAGAACTTTGCATTTCATTTAGTCTCCCTGGAAACATTAGCTTACATATAGGTTTTAAAAAGAGGCTAAACTGAAATGTTAATAAAAATATTATTAAAAAACTGAATATTTCAGCAAACATTATTCTGTAATTTGAATGAGCTGAATTTTTTAATTATGTGTTGTTCTAAAACAAGTTATCTTTTCCCTTAATCTTATAATAAGGATCTCACTTTCTAAGTGGCAAGAAAAATTCAGCTGAAGAATTGCAAGAGAATTTTCTATCAACTAAAAGAGAGGGTGGTTAACTGGGCTGTCCTGGTAAACCTAGACACAGCTCTATCATCAGTTCCAGTTTGAAGGCACAGCCCTTTTATGTCTGCAGTGTTTCCCCTTCATTTGATACTGTAAGAGTGTACCATGTCCTGGTTTGGGAAGAAAACAGATCACATAATGTCCCATGAAATCAGGATTTTTAGTTTCTGCAGTGGTCTGAGTAGCACGCAGCTGTGAAACCTTAATAACAATCTCAACAACTCTCTTTTTCCTTGCAATCACCATACTTTACTGTTAGTGATGAAAACACAACAACAATAGAATAATTAATGCCCACTTTCTCACCAGTAAACTGAATAAACCTTCACGTCTGAAGAGACTATAGATTTCTTCCCCAGACAATGAACATGACTGACCATGTTTTATTCGGAAGGCATAACAACTCTGCACATTCAGGTATAAAAAAAATAACATTCACACTTTTTTCCTGGTAGTCTCATATATTTCCTTTATTTCTTTCACATTTATGTATTTTTAATGAAGGTTCTCAAATGAATAATCAGCTGAGAGCAGTCCTAAACCCAAACAGATTTGTTTAATCTTTATCATTTGCAAGTTATAATAGCTAGAGATCTAATGATGCTTTATTTGGCTTTATCATCTTAAAAATTGGACATGTTGATCATGACTAACGATTGACATGACAGTTCATAACTGTTCATCAGGAGACAAAGGCATTAAATTAACTGTTTGATCCTGTGCACGAAAGAACAGTCTGTGTTAGGGAGCAACTTTACCAACTGTTTTGTCTTTGATAGTGGGCAGAAGTGGATGCCTCAGAGGATATATGAGAATGCAGGACTGAGGTGGTACAGAGTATCCTTCTGTTTCCAGCAATCTGTTAATTAGGAAGTTTACAATTTTCAGAAGGACAGGTATCTATTATTAAAACTGAAAAAAAAATAAAAGTACACACCCCAATAAAAAATCCAGTTTTAAAATATCTGTGCATGTACTTCCATTCATTGCAGATGGGATGGGATGTAAAATATAATGTGAAGAAAAGCTGAACTTGCTTTTACTTTTTTGAGGAAGCAAATTCCTTTATGCTAGATTTTTAGTTCTGAAAGGCGTCACAGAAACTTGTATGATTTCATTACAATAGCACTTGACATTAAATTAGAAGGATTCTTTTATTCATTTTGTTATTGTTGTTGTTCGTCTTGTGTGTGGTTTTGTATTTTGTTTTGCTTAGTTTGGGATTTTGTTTCGCTTAGTTTGGGATTTTGTTTCCCTCTTCTCCCCTGTGGTGGGTTGACCCTGGCTGGGGGCCAGGTGCCCACCAGAGCCGCTCTATCGCTCGCCTCCTCAGCAAGGCAGGGAGGGGAGAAAGGAAGATGGAGAAAAAAACAATCCCAAACTCGTGGGTCGAGATAAAGGCAGTTTAATGTAGCTAAAGCAAAAAGCCGCGCGCGGAAGCAAAGCAAAAAGCAAAGATTATTCTCTACTTCCCATCAGCAGGCGATGTCCGGCCACTTCCTGGGAAGTAGGGCTTCAGTAAGTGTGCCCCTTACTCCGGAAGACAAACATTGTAAAAAAAAAACAAGGAATGCCCCCGCCCTGTTCCTCCCCCCATTCTCAGTTTCTTACTGCTGAGCATGACATCATATGGTATGGAATATCCCTTTGGTCAGTTTGGGTCAGCTGTTCTAGCTGTGTCCCCTCCCAAGATCTTGCCCACCCCTAGCCTGCTGCTGGGGAAAAAGAAATGTTGGAAAGCCTTGATGTGTGCTGGCACTGCTCAGTAGTAGCCAAAACACTGGTGTGTTATCAACAGTTTGCTAGCTACCAATACACAGCACAGCACTATGAGGGCTGCTGTGGGGAGAATTAACTCCATCTCAGCCAGACCAAATACATCCCTCTACACTCATCAGAAATCATCTGACCTATACATTCTGTCCAGACATATGGGACATTAAAATCTGCTTCTAACCCTATTACTGAGTCATCCTCCAATAGAAAAACATATTTTAGATGACCAATGAACACAAAACTATTTAACTGGATAGAGACATCTTAAGCTCATATCCAACATTATTTTCTGTTAAAATTCCACCATACTTCTAATTATATCAGTTTCTGAATAAACTGGCAGGTACAGCATAAATGTGAAAACTAGCTATTTTCTACCTAAATTTATTTAAAAGCAATTTAGAATATTTTCCTGTAGAAGCACTTATGGAAACAGAAAAATGGTCTCTAGGCATCAAAATTATGAAACTAAGAAGCCTTTGCAAAACATAGCATACATATCACCAAAATGTGAGTATTACAAATTTTTTGCACAGAATGTGATCTGTTAAAAACAATAAAAAATGCTGGACCAGCCAGGTTTAATATCAAATACATCAATCTATTTAAAAATCAATGAGTTTGAATACAATTCATGAAAATGTTTAGGTACTGTTTTGTTCTCTCTCTGCTCATAATTCTTTTAAATAGCATCTGAAGATGTGTCAGAATAATTGGAAAGTACCAATTTGCTATATATTTAGATCTAGTATGCTAGAAGTTTGGAAAATAACTTACATTTAAATGTAAGTAGAAATTAAGGTGCATTTAAAACTTGTGGTTCAGTTATCTAGCTGCAGTTCATTGTGGCTTTCCTTTACTATCTGTGAAGACCAAAGGCTTTTTGAAGCATTAGCATAACATAGTCAATTTATGTTACTTCATGTATAGTAATTACTATTACACATATATTAATTACTAATTATTATGTCATGTATAGCATACATGAATGATGGGTAGAAATGTGTTAATAAGATGGACCTGTTCTATATTTCTAATTTAAACAAAATGGGAAAATATGAGGAAAGACTTTAGATATGCTGTTGGTACAATGTCCTTTTTGCTTATTGATGGAAGTAATATTATTCATGACAAAGATCATTTTGTGTGAGAGTTCAGATTGGACTCTGTATTCCTCATTTTTGAGATGAAGTCTAATTAGATTGCAAGTGTGAGTTGATACACTGCATTTGGTTTGCGTGGCAAGGTTTTGGTAGTGGGGGGGGCTACAGGGGTGGCTTCTGTGAGAAGCTGCTAGAAGCTTCCCCTGTGTCTGACAGAGCCAATGCCAGCCGGCTCCAAGATGGACCCACCGCTGGCCAAGGCCAAGCCAATCAGCGCCTCTGTGATAACATATTTAAGAAGGGAAAAAAACAGTTAGGGAGAGCTTTTGCAGCCAGAGAGAGGAGTGAGAAGATGTAAGAAACTCTGCAGACACCAAGGTCAGTGCAGAAGGAGGGGCAGGAGGTGCTCCAGGCGCCGGAGCAGAGATCCCCCTGCAGCCCGTGGTGAAGACCATGGTGAAGCAGGCTGTCCCCCTGCAGCCCATGGAGGAAGGATGAGGGGGTGTAGCGATTCCACCTGCAGCCCGTGGAGGACCCCATGCCAGAGCAGGTGAAGACACCTGAAGGAGGCTGTGACCCTGTGGGAAGCCCGCGCTGGAGCAAGCTCCTGGCAGGACCTGTGGCCCCGTGGAGAGAGGAGCCCACGCCAGAGCAGGTTTGCTGGCAGGACGTGTGACCCCATGGGGGACCCACGCTGGAGCAGTCTGCTCCTGAAGGTCTGCACCCCGTGGGAGAGACCCACGCTGGAGCAGTTCGTGAAGGACTGTAGCCCGTGGGAGAGACTCACGTTGGAGAAGTTCGTGAAGGACTGTCTCCCATGAGAGGGACCCCACGCTGGAGCCGGGGAACGATGAGAGGAGTCCTCCCCCTGAGGATGAAGAAGCGGCAGAAACACCGCGTGAGGAACTGACCGTAACCCCCACTCCCCGTCCCCCTGTGCTGCTGATGGGGGGCGGAGGTTGAAGCCGGGAGTGAAGTTGAGCCCGGGAAGATGGGAGGGGTGGGGGGAGGTGTTTTAAGATTTGATTTTATTTCTCATTTCTCTACTCCTTCTTGCTTGGTAATAAATTAGGTGAATTTTCTCTCTAAGTTCAGTCTGTTTTGCTCATGACGATAATTAGTGAATGATCTCTCCCTGTCCTTATCTCAACCCACGAGCCTTTCGTTACACTTTTTCTCCCCTGTCTAGTGAAGGAGGGGGAGTGATAGAATGGCTCTGGTGGGCACCTGGCCCCCAGCCAGGGTCAACCCACCACATACACCATCCTACTATTTCTTAAGCAAAAGATAGATCTTGGACAGCTGCGAGAACTCAGACAGAACCAGAAACACAAATATGCTGCACAAATACGTTGCTCCCTGTGAGACAGTAACTCCTGATCCCAATGACTTCAGGCTGTCTTGTACTGTGGTGAGTAACTTCATCTTGTTTGAAACAGTGACTCCCAGGTCAACCGCACTGCTTGAAGCAACTCTAGGAGCTAAGAGCAGCAAGGCCAGGAGCAGCTGTCTGACCAGGGCTAGCCTCCCTGTGAGATAACCTCTCTTGTCTCCTCTGAGTTCAAAACTCTGCAGGAACTGCTGCCTTACCAGAGAGTTTAGGCTAGCATCTTTTTCTTGCAAATCACAATCTCCCATTATATAATGGGGGAGAGCCATGAGACTCTTACATAAAATATCTTCCTTCAAGGATGCTGGATGTGTTGGCTTTTGCACCCCTAAGGACTCGTGGACTTCCTAGGAGTTGAGGGAGTCATCTCTTACACAGGAGCAGGGCTAAAGCTGTCATTGTAGAGGATTGTTCAGGAATGGAGTAAGGAGCAGCAGTCTTTCCATGGGTGAAACACCAAGTTATGGCTTGTTAGTTGATGACTAGTGTATTTCCTTTGTGCAAAGTACAAATTTCCAGGGGGATTTGACACTATATCCTTCATTTCAGTTTTCTTTTATCTCAAGCCCAAAGCAATATATTTTGAAATTTCAGCCATTTTGTCAAGAATGTCATTAATAGACCTACAGAAACTGGAAAGACTCAGAGCACACTACCAACAAGAAATATCAAAAAAGAGGTGAAATAAAAAAGTCTAGAAAAGGTCTCACCAGACCAAAACTACCATTGACAAAACAAGAAAGAAATTATATCAGAGGTAATGATGTCTAACTCTTCTAAAAGCCCCTTACTGGAATATAATATGTCCTCACAGGAAAGAAAGCCTGTGACATTCCTGAGTGACTCCATTTCACAGGAGTATAAATGGTATACTGCTGATATAAAATTCTGCACAGGTTCATTACTATAAAATGGAAATGAACTATGGGAAATAACTTTGACAGTTGAAGTGTTTTTCAGCTGTACTCTGTGCTATGTATATTCCTCCTACCCATGATGAAACAGTGTCACTAATGACTGTGAACAATTAACTCTCTTACAAAACCTCAAATCTCTGGGTGTTTTATTGTAAGGGGGAGCAATTCTGAGAACCAGTATTATAGAATCATAGAATCACAGAATGGTTTGAGTTGGAAGGGACCTTAAAGATCATCTAGTTCCAACCCCCCTGCTGCGGGCAGGGACACCCTCCACTACACCACGTTGCCCAAAGCCCCATCCAACCTGGCCTTGAACACTTCCAGGGTGGTTCTGCATTCCAGACCTGGACGCAGTATGCCAGGTGGGGTCTCACAAGAGCAGAGTAGAGGGGCAGAATCACCTCCCTCGATCTGCTGGTCACACTTCTTTTGATGCAGCCCAGGACATGGTTGGCTTTCTGAGCTGCAAGCGCACACTGCTGGCTCATGCTGAGCTTCTCATCATCAATACCCCCAAGTCCTTCTCGTGGGGGCTGCTGTCAATCCATTCCTCGCCCCGCCTGTAGTTGTGCTTGGGATTGCGCCGACCCATGTGCAGGACCTTGCACTTGGCCTTGTTGAACTTCATGTGGTTTGCATAGACCCACCTCTCAAGCCTGTCAAGGTCCCTCTGGATGGCATCCCTTCCCTCCAGTGTGTCGACCACAGCACACAGCTTGGTGTCGACAGCAAACTTGCTGAGGGTGCACTCGATCCCACTGTCCATGTCGTCAACAAAGATATTAAACAGTCCTGGTCCCAATACTGACCCCTGAGGAGCGCCACTCATCGCTGGTCTCCGCTTGGACGCTGAGCCGTTGACCATAACTCTTTGAGTGCGACTATCCAGCCACTTCCTTATCCACCAAGTGGTCCATCCATCAAATCCATGTCTCTCCAATTTAGAGACAAGGATGTTGTGCGGGACAGTGTCAAATGCCTTGCACAAGTCCAAGCAGATGACATCAGTTGCCCATCTCTTATCCACCGATGTTGTAACCCCATCATAGAAGGCCACCAAATTTGTCAGGCATGATTCGCCCTTAGTGAAGCCATGTTGGTTGTCACCAATCACCTCCTTATTTTCCATGTGCCTGAGCATAGTCTCCAGAAGGGTCTGCTCCATGATCTTGCCAGGCATGGAGGTGAGACTGACCAGCCTGTACTTCCCTGGGTCTTCCGTTTTACCCTTCTTAAAAATGGGGGTTATGTTTCTCCTTTTCCAGTCAGTGCAAACTTCACCAGACTGTCACAAGTTCTCAAATATGATGGAGAGTGGCCTGGCCACTTCATCTGCCAGTTCCCTCAAGACCCGCAGATGCATCTCATCAGGTCCCATGGACTTGTGCACCTTCAGGTTCCTTAGATATTCTTGAACCTGATCTTGTCCTACAGTGGGCGGTTCTGCATTCTCCCAGTCCCTTTGCCTTCTGTGACCTGGGCAGTGTGGCTCAAGCACTTGCCAGTGAAGACTGAGGCAAAATATAAAAAATATAAAGTCCTGTTGTATGTTTTGTAGGCACTTTTGACACCTAACAGGTAATTATGAATTGTTACTGGTTTGTCCTACAGAGAATGCTTTGTCTTCATCCAATTTTTATGATGAGCAGCATTACTGCCTTTTAAGGCTCTGTGGTAAGTTTTATGCAGTTCTTTATATTTTCATAAACAACTGGTCAGGCAGGAATTGTATCCAGTGCCATTATATATGTAAGGACAGCTTCCAATTGAAAACAAATAATGAAAAAAACCCCAAACAAAACCCAAACCCCCCAAAACCCAAAGAAAACCAAATGTATTACCAGTTCAAGTAAAATGTTACTTGAACCTTGTTATTTGCCATGTGCACATAATTAGCACAAGTTTCTTAATTGTATTCATCTCAGAGATGTAGTCCCGTGACTAGGAGGAAAATAAAGATACTCTATGAACAGGGTTGGGATTAGGAAAGCCAAAGCCCATCTAGAGTTGAATCTGAATGGCAACGAGAAGGGCTTTTGCAGGCACATCAGCAGCAAAAGGAAGACCAAGGAAAACATGGGCCCACTGCTGAATGAGGCAGTGGCCCTGGTGACAAAGGACATTGAAAAGTATGAGGTACTCAATGCCTTCTTCACCTCAGTCTTTAATGGTAAGATTTCACCTCAGGAATCCCAGGCCCCTGAGACCTGTGGGAAAGTCTGGATAAAGGAAGACTTTCTTTTGGTGGGGGAGGATCAGATTAAGGCACATTTAAACAAACTGCACGTGCCCATGTGAACCCTGTCTTCAAGCAAGATCACAAGGAGTATCTGGGGAACTATAGGCTGGTTAGCCTCACCTTGATCCCTGGGATGCTGATGGAGCAAACAATTCTCATAACTATTTCCAAATGTATCAAGTATCATATGAAGAACAAGATGGTAATAGGGAGTAATCAGTGTGGATTTATGAAGGAGAAATCATGTCAGACCAGCCTCATAGCCTTCTATCAAGAGATAACTAGCTTGGTTGATGAGTGGGGAACGATGTGTGTGATTTTGACTTTAGAAAGTTTTTTGACACTGTCTCCCATAATATCCGCATAGATACCTGGTGAAGTATGGTGTGGTGGGTTGACCCTGGCTGGGGGCCAGGTGCCCACCGTAGCCACTCTATCACTCCCCTCCTTCACTAGACAGGGGAGAAAAGGTACAACGAAAAAAAACCCAACCTTATGGGTCGAGATAAGGACAGGGAGAGATCATTCTCTAATTATCATCACGAGCGAAAGAGACCGAACTTACAGAGGGAATTCATCTTATTTATTACTAAGCAAAACAGAGTAGAGGAATGAGAAATAAAAACAAATCTTAAAAACACCTCCCCCCACCCCTCCCATCTTCCCGGGCTCAACTTCACTCCCGGCTTCAACCTCTGCCCCCCCCAGCAGCACAGGGGGACGGGGAGTGGGGGTTACGGTCAGTTCCTCACGCGGTGTTTCTGCCGCTTCTTCATCCTCAGGGGGAGGAGGACTCTCATCGTTCCCCTGCTCCAGCGTGGGGTCCCTCTCATGGGAGACAGTCCTTCACGAACTTCTCCAACGTGAGTCTCCTCCACGGGGTGCAGACCTTCAGGAGCAGACTGCTCCAGCATGGGTCCCCCACGGGGTCACAAGTCCTGCCAGCAAACCTGCTCTGGCGTGGGCTCCTCTCTCCACGGATCCACAGGTCCTGCCAGCAGCTTGCTCCAGCGCGGGCTTCCCACAGGGTCACAGCCTCCTCCAGGTGTCTCCACCTGCTCTGGCGTGGGGTCCTCCACGGGCTGCAGGTGGAATCGCTACACCCCCTCATCCTCCCTCCATGGGCTGCAGGGAGACAGCCTGCTTCACCATGGTCTTCACCACGGGCTGCAGGGGAATCTTGCTCTGGCACATGGAGCACCTCCTGCCCCTCCTTCTGCACTGACCTTGGTGTCTGCAGAGTTTCTTACATCTTCTCACTCCTCTCTCTGGCTGCAAAAGCTCTCCCTAACTGTTTTTCTCTTTCTTAAATAAGTTATCAGAGAGGTGCTGATTGGCTTGGCCTTGGCCAGTGGCGGGTCCATCTTGGAGCCGGCTGGCATTGGCTCTGTCAGACACAGGGGAAGCTTCTGCAGCTTCTCACAGAAGCCACCCCTGTAGCCCCCCCCGCTACAAAAACCTTGCCACGCAAAACCAACACGTATGGATTTCGGAAGTGGACAGTGAGATGGACTGAAAGCTGGCTGAACCTCTGGCCTCAAAGAATTGTTATCAGTGGTTCTAAGTCCATCTGGAGGCCAGTCCCTAGTGGTATACCCCAATGATTGATACCAGGGCCAATATTTTTTAGCATCTTCATTAATGACCTAGATGATAGGAAAGAGTGTACTCTCAGCAAGTTCGCAGGTGATAAACACTGGGAGGAGTGGCAAAGTGGTAGATAGACCAAATGATTGTGCTGCCCTTCATAGGGACCTTGGCAGGCTGGTGAAATAGCTGACAGGAATCTCATGAAGTTCAAAACAGCAAATGCCAAGTCTTCCACCTGGAAAGGAATAGCCCTATGCAGCAGTACAGTCTGCAGACTGAGTGTCTGGAAGAAAAGTTTTCAGAGGAAGCCCTGGAGTCCTGGTGGACCCATACTTGACCATGAGTCAGCAGTGCAAAAAGGGAAAACACTGTCCCAGACTGCATTAGGAAGAATGTTGTCAGCAGGTCAAGGGCGGTGGTCCTTCCCCTCTCCTCAACCTTGATGAGACACATCTGGAGTTCTGGGTCCAGTGCTAGGTTCCTCAGCACAAAAGAGGCAGGGATATACTGGAGTGTGTCTAGTGAAGGGCCATAAAGATGACTAAGATTTCCATCATCTGTCACATGAGGAGAAGCTGAGAGAGCTGGGACTGTTCATTCTGGAGTAGAGAAGGCTAAAGAGGATGTTGTCAATGTATAGAAGTACCTGATGGGGGAGAGAGAGAAGGTACTAGACTCTTCTCAGGGCTATCCAATGACAAGACAAGGGCAATGGCACACATTGAAATACAGAAAATGTCATTTAAACACAGGATTTTTTTAATTTTTTTTTTTTTTTTTTTTTACGTGATCATGATCACAATGTTACGTGGTGCTCAGTGAAGTTGTGGAGTCTCCATTCTTGGAGATATCCAAAACCCAACTGTACATGGTCCTGCGCAACCTGCTCTGGCTGACCTTGCTCTGAGCAGGAGACTGGACTAGATGATCTCCAGAGGTGCCTTCCTGCCTCAGCCATTCTGTGATTCTTTCTACTGCATGTCCTCATCTCAAGATGAACACTGCTGATCAATAAAATATGTTTGGAATAACAGCATACAAGGTAGTAAACACAAATTTAATTTCATTCATTAGTGGTATGATTTGTGTAGAAGACAATTATAGATTCAGCAATTGCAAAAATAAATTTAGGGAAAGTATTTTTTTAGAGGTGAAGGCAAAATATCTCAGAAAACCTGGGAGAGAAGCAGATTTGCAAAATGAATATTAACGTTCCCAGATTTTCTGTCACTGATACAATAATATTTTCAGTTATATAGATAAAGAAAGAGTTTACCCCTTCCAATTCCACTTACATTACAGCTTTCTGGTTTAAATTGTCATATTTCAGATATTAGAAAATTACATTTTCAGACAGTAAAGCAAAGTATTAGTTCATAAAACCTATTAGTAAGGTTGTAGAATGGATGGAGATAATGGAATATTTTTCCTACTAAAGGGAATACCTTGCTTTTCAGTCCTTGCTTCCTAGCAATGGCAACCCTATTGTAAGGAGGAGTGATATTCTGAGGACAGTTAAGTAACAGAGCAGTGAAATCGAACAAATCATATTCTGCATTACATAATGGGGTTTATCATTTTGCTTAGGAACATAACCACTTTCAATCATCCCTCCAATGTCCAGTTTTTATACAGTGATTTTCAGTAGTGTGAAATATTTCTGAAATCTTGTTCAGAGCTTTTAGACTTTATTACACCAGATCCCTATAATGTTTCACAAATTAATTTGTTTTCTTTTATAAACTTTTTAAAAGGTCTTCCCATCTGGAAATACACTTGATGATAACCTTTTCAGGCTAAATTAAGATGAGTTCATTTTGATAATTTTTTATTTCACTGGTAATGTGCTGTTTAGTCACTAGATAATGGGGCTTTTCATAGATGATGAGAACTCATTATCCCAATCTCCTAATAGAAATGCATCTTATCACAGGTGCATGACTGCTATTCTTGATTTCATTTGAGATCATGTCTGACAAAACACACAAAATATGGTGTCTTCGTTGTCTGTGGGGCAGCTTGTTAATAGACAATGTCCAAATCATTCATTGTGAAGTCCAGATGTGTCCTGTTTGTCCTCTACTGAGAACATAACTTTTAATAGTCTGAAATACAAGTTTAAATGTCTAGTAATAATAACAAAGAAGTCAGACCTTATCCCTTACTCATGTCTGTGCTATTGCAGGACCAGAAGAAAACATTTTGTTGAAGGTTTATCTCTAATTGTGATTATTCTTAAATATCCAAGGCTTTCAGCATTTTGTAGTTTTTACTCTGGAAATTTAAGATAGAAAGATGTGTCTTAAACTTTGATTTGTTGATAGAAGGACTTGAAGCCATTCTAATTTCTGAAAAAATCTGAAAAAGATTTAATGTAGTATGTCAACATAGCTGAAAAAAAGATCCATCCTTATAAGTCACACACAAGAGAGATCTGTTCTTCCTGAGCAAAGGTAGTTGTTTTGGTGAAGAAAGCAGACTTTCTCTGGAATAGAAATGAGACTGAAATTAGATTTTTTGGGGGACAGCTGTAGATACAAGCGACTTAGTTGTGTACTGCCCTACTGGTGTTGCACAATAGCCAATTCTTAGCATTCTGGACCTTCAATAGTTCCTGGAGGACTTTTTATATTTCCCAAGTTTATGATGCTGTAGGAAGTAACTGTTGAGATCAGGAAAAAATGAGGAATACTGTAATTATATCTATTCCAGTGAGTGCACATTGTGGTTTCTACAATCTTATTTGCTTTCATGATTATTTTAAAAAACTTCAGGAAAATATTTTTGAGGCAGTCTTCCTCCCTTTTGATTTGCTTAGAGTTTCATCAGCTTGAAATTCAATCAAGTCCTCTTCCTTTACAAAGAATGACAAGCCTGTTGTTGTGACTATTTCCAGTGCCATTAACTTCTTGGTGCTTCAGCTTACTCAAGTATTGAATTAGGGCTGTATATGCTCTATCAGTTGGAGAACATTTCTGTGGCTCCATATATAAAATCAAGATCCTCATTTCTAAGACGCTTGATAGATATCAATGAGCAGAGATCTATGAAGAACAAAAAAATTTTGAGGGAGCCATGATATTTTAAATATATCAGCTAAGTGTACATACATTTAATTAAAAAGTTTAATGGGATTTTTAACTCAGAAAATTGCTTGGTCTAGAGCATTATTTTTTTAAGTTATGAATTTCTGTTTTTTTCTTTGCCACTATTTCTCAGTATTTTTTCTTTTTCTTTTTCTTTTCCTTTTTTCTTTTTTTTTTTTTTTGTTTGTTTTATTTTTGTTCTTTGGACAAGGGGTAATGGTCTTAAGATGAAGGGGAGTAGATTTAAATTAGAAATTAGGAAAACATTCTTCTCTATGAGAGTGGTGAGACACTTAAAACAGGTTGCCCAGAGAAGCTGTGGATGCCCCCTCCCTGGAAGTGTTCAAAGCCAGGTTGGATGAGGCTTTGAGCAACCTGATCTAGTACAGGGTGTCCCTGCCCATGGCAGGGGGGTTGGAACTAGGTGATCTTTAAGGTCCCTTCCAACCCAAACCATTCTGTGATTCTACGATTCCATGATCAGAGCCAGACTTACATAACACAGAGTACCAGGCAAGGCTCAGATGCAAGACAGAATCACAGAATCACAGAATGGTAGGGGTTGGAAGGAACCTCTGGAGATCATCTAGTCCAACCCCCCTGCTAAAGTGGGATCACCAAGAGCAGGTTGCACAGGATTGCCTCCAGGTGGGTTTTGAATATCTCCAGAGAAAGAGACTCCACAACCTCCCTGGGCAGCCTGTGCCAGTGCTCGGTCACCCTCACAGTGAAGAAGTTTTTCCTTATGTTGAGATGGAACTTCCTGTGTTCCAGTTTGTGCCCGTTGCCCCTTGTCCTGTCACTGAGAACCATTCAGAAGAGTCTGACCTCGTCCTCTTGACATTCACCCTTTAGATATTTACAAGTATTGATGAGATTCCCTCTCAGTCTTCTCCAGACTAAACAGACCCAGCTCTTTCAGCCTTTCCCCATAAGAGAGATGCTCCAGTCCCCTCATCATTCCCATAGCCCTCTGCTGGACTCTCTCCAGTAGTTCCCTGTCTGTCTTGAACTGGGGAGCCCAGAACTGGACACAGGACTCCAGGTGTGGCCTCACCAGGCCAGAATACAGGGGGAGGATAACCTCCCTCGACCTGCTGGCCACGGTCTTCTGAATGCACCCCAGGATACCATTGGCCTTCTTGGCCACAAGGGCACGTTGCTGGCTCATGGATAACTTCTTGTCCACCAGGACTCCCAGGTCCTTCTCCGCAGAGCTGCTTCCCAGCATGTGAACCCCTAACCTGTACTGGTGCTTGTGGTTATTCCTCCCTAGGTGCAGGACCCAACACTTGCCCTTGTTGAATTTAATTTGGTTCCTCTCCGCCCAGCTCTCTAGTTTGTCCAGGTCTTGCTGAATAGCAGCGCAGACTTCTAGTGTGTCAGCTACTCCTCCTGGTTTTGTATTGTCAGCAGACTTGCTAAGGGTACACTCTGTCCCCTCATCCAGGTCATTAGATGAATATGTTGAATAAGACTGGACCCAGCACTGACCTGTGGGGCACACCGCTAGCTGCAGGCCTACAATTGGACTCTGTGTCGCTTATCACAACCCTCTGAGCTCTGCCATTCAGCCAGTTCTCAACCCACCTCACTGTCTACTCATCCAGCCCACACTTCCTAAGCTTGCCTATGAGGATGTTATGGGAGACTGTGTCAAAAGCCTTGCTGAAGTCAAGGTAGGCAACATCCACTGCTCTGCCCTCATCTATGCAGCCAGTCATGCCATCATAGAAGGCTATCAGATTGGTCAGGCATGATTTCCCCTTGGTGAACCCATGTTGACCACTCCAAATAACCCTGAATTTGTTCTTAAAGGAATTTCTCATTTTCCCTGTGTGTTTTTCTGTAATAACCCAGTAAAATCTAGAATTGTACCTCTACTTTCCTGTTCCTATCTTGAACTCTCTCTGTAGGCCAGGGCCCCAACCTCATGTTCACCTGTCACACCTACTCCTCACATTCATCTTTCCCGCCTAGAGCAATCAGCAGCCTTCTCCATTATGGGCCTGTAGCTGTTTTGTCAGTTTTCCCTCTGCAACATAAACTCATTTGAGAGAGGGATAAACTCCCATATATTATATTTTGGTGCATGTGCCTCTGTGAAGGCTGTTTCCTTGCAACAGAAATTGGAAAGCTGGGTGAGAAAGGAAGCAGAGGGAACCAAGTAGATGATATGGCCTGCCATGGTGAATCTCTCCACACAAGCTCATGGCACTTGTGATCTCAGTTTGCAAGCAGGAACACCAATGTAACAGTGGAGAGGTATGTCTCAATTTGTGTTTGCAAGTTGGTGGGACACTGTAGGAGATTCTCTTACTTTATACCATACCAGAGCCCACAAGGCCCTGCTGCTGGGTGGAGTGTAGTCTGTGAAAGTAAATTGCACACACACAAAACCGAAGTTTTCTTTGCCCCTAGGAACTTACAAATACACTGTTTACTGCTCCTTATAGAGAAATAAAGATGCTCTTGGCAATATGCAGGTTAGATTTAATATCAGTTTTCCCATCTGTCAGGTTTTCCATCTTTTATCTCCAGAAAACTTATGCTTTTGTGCTACACTGTGGGAAGGATCAGTTTTCTGGGCCAGTCCTGTCATGAAGAGGCTTATGGCCCTGGACTAGTTGGTGGCTTCTTTGTGAGCATGCAGGTATGTTTAAAAGATAGAATTTGACAAATCTTATATGCCAACAGCATTTAATATAATTTGTTCCATGGGCAGGAATCCATTTACTTTCATTCAACTAAATTTTTAACTCCTTAGAGATTTAAGCTTTTTGACATTTCTGCAATCTTTGCAAGTTTCTCATCCTCTTTTTGGAATACAAATCTGAAGTGTTGATTTGGTGCTAATGGAAAGAATTACTGCCTTTTTTCTGCATATAGTATGGTTTAATCCACTGAGACTCTAAAGCGTTTTAAATAAATTGAGAAGACATCGATACCGTCCTACTAAAACTGCAATATTCTTTACTGGCAAGCTATGACTTAGTAAAGAGGACAGCATGAAGGAGCTGGTTACTTCATCATTTAAGGAGGTGGTTATTTGGTTAAGCAAAATTAGTGTTCACTTAATGTAAGACTGGAAAAAATCTAAATCTTTGTAATTTAAGTGGTATTTCACTTCACTGTAGGTATCCTTGTGTTTATTGTATTCTGGGGTATGTAAGGGCTGCAAGTTCCCAGAATATCCTAAACTGAGAGGAATTTCCAATGTAAATAGAAAGCTTTACGTGGGGTATAAAAGCTAAATGTCTGGATGAGGGTTCACAGCTCTGTGACAAGTACTGTATCATGTAATAGAGAACACATAAAATCGCGTGCTTGGTGCTATTAGTGGAGGATCTAAAGCACCCATAACTTTCCCTGAGCACCTGCATTTGCCTTCCATAGTACCACAGACATGTCATAAAGCTAGAGAAATATTAAATTTCACTTTAAGTGAACTAGAATGTGTATCTGTAGGAGACAAAAAGAAACTGAAAAAGCTCAACAGTTTTAGGTAAACACATTTTGTACTTTGCTATCGGCATCTTGCTCACTTTTATATCCACAGATACATTTAGCATTTTCCCCTATAATTATAAACCTACCTCCTAATTATAATCTTCTTTCAATTCAGTGATAATGCTTTAATATAAAGGATTAAAAAGCCCACCTTTGAAGTCTGTTATTTTTATCTCCTCTTCTATTTGATCTAAAAATATATCAAATCTCCATAAATAGTTTCTATTTTTAATAGAATGATTTTTTAATATGTAAAAGTGTCCTACAATCAGTGAGATTCTATCATACTTCTTAATCATAGTTTGATAGGTAATAACTAAATTCAAGGTCTTGTATTCTCTGCTTATAGCTAGGAATGCAAACATTTTAATGATAACATGATATCGTCATTTTTAACTACTTAATTAAAAAAATTAACCTTAATTTAACCTTAATATTGTAAGTCTGTATTTTCTTATTTTATTGAATTCTGTGAAACAAAAGAAAAATATAGCCTTTAAAAAAATAAATTAATATTTCAAATGTTTTCACTATTTTTCTATTTGATCCCTGACCTTTCCTTTCCTTTCCTTTCCTTTCCTTTCCTTTCCTTTCCTTTCCTTTCCTTTCCTTTCCTTTCCTTTCCTTTCCTTTCCTTTCCTTTCCTTTCCTTTCCTTTCCTTTCCTTTCCTTTCCTTTCCTTTCCTTTCCTTTCCTTTCCTTTCCTTTCCTTTCCTTTCCTTTCCTTTCCTTTCCTTTCCTCTCCTTTCCTCTCCTTTCCTCTCCTTTCCTCTCCTTTCCTCTCCTTTCCTCCCCTCCCCTCCCCTCCCCTCCCCTCCCCTCCCCTCCCCTTCCCTTCCCTTCCCTTCCCTTCCCTTCCCTTCCCTTCCCTTCCCTTCCCTTCCCTTCCCTTCCCTTCCCTTCCCTTCCCTTCCCTTCCCTTCCCTTCCCTTTCTTTCTCTCTCCCTCTCTCCCTCTCTTTCTTCCTCTCTTCCTCTTTCTTTCCTTTCTTTCTTTCTTTCTTTCTTTCTTTCTTTCTTTCTTTCTTTCTTTCTTTCTTTCTTTCTCTCTTTCTCTCTTTCTCTCTTTCTCTCTTTCTCTCTTTCTCTCTTTCTCTCTCTCTTTCTCTCTTTCTCTCTCTCTCTCTCTCTTTCTCTCTCTTTCTCTCTCTCCTTCTCTCCTCCTTTCTCTTTCTCTTTCTCTCTTTCTTTCAGGTTGCCCAAATTGGTTGTAGACACTCCATCCTTGGAGAGATTCAAAAGCCATCTGGACATGGTCTGGAAAATCAGCTCTAGGTGACTATGCTTGAGCAGAGCATTGTGCCAGGTCTCCAAATCTCCCTTCCATGATCTCCAGAGCTCCCTTCCAACCTCAACCATTCTGTGAGTCTTCTAGTGGTTCACTGTTATAGTGTTTGGAGTAGTAAGGACTACTTGAACTTCTGTTCTTTGGATATTTCTAAACCGTTTCATCCATCTTTTCCATAATAGAAACTTAGCAATTGATGTGTTCCTGAATCTTTTATGGTTTTCCAGTTTTATAACCTGGTCTATCCTTTGAACATTTTTTGATCTTCACAGATACTCAGTAAAAAGCATGTAGGTTTGCCTCAAGAATTATTACTGTTGGACAGGTCTCTGTAGTCCAGATGTTATGTAACTTGTTCATTAGAGATAGTCTACCAATTCTTACTCTTTCTGCTTTTGGATTATTATCCATCATTATCCAGTTCTGTAGAGAACAAAATGCCTAGTGTTTACTTAATGAGAATTTTGAGTTTCCTGTTAAAAACACTGATCACGAAAGGAACGGTTTTAATGTTCACAACTTTAGTTCTGCCTCCTTAGGGCTACCTTTCATTTGTGTTCCACAGCCAGCCATTACCCTCTGTGCATTTTCTGCAAGAATAACAAGATTTTTCAGAATGACACAGGTTAATAGTGATTAGCATTTTGCATTTCAGTGTGTCTTCCTAGGGCTCTTCAAAACACTGTATTTATTCAGTATATAAAGTCCTTTCTCTGACACCTGTGGATACTTTTCTTATCTTCTTTTTTCTCTTGGATTTCCTTTGCAGTAATATCAATCTGTTATGAACATTTCCTGGAAGTGACAGTAATGTTCCGCTGAGCTGCTTAATACATTTTGACTTATCTTCCTTCTGTGGCACTGTGACAATTAAGGTTGATATGTTTTTGTATTCAATGCATTATTGCAGATGCTTGGTCATTTCTTTGAGAATATTCTGCAGTCAGTTTCTGGCTGGTATTTTGACTTGGCCATGCAGCTTCCTGTGTACTTTTTTACTAGCTTCAATTGTTTCCAATTTAGTGGAAGGTCATAACTAATTAGTGAAGTTTTGGGCTTTTCTATGAGTACTGAGGTTTAACCATAGGTTTTATTCTATTCAGACTCTCTTGGAAATGCTCTTACCATCTTTTTAGTTTAGCCTCATCAATTTTTAGCATAAGTCCTGCTTAATCCTCTCACACAAAGATTAGTTGTTTAGGTTGCTTAAAAAGTTTTTGAGCATTTGGTAGATAGATAGTTTTAAAAATTAATTTTTTGGGCAACATCTTCTGCTTTCTTGACTTTATTGTCTATACATATTCCTTCTCTATTTCTGCATTTTGTAATGAGGTCTTTCATATCCTTGACGTTATGGTTATGACATAAATCCTTCCTGTTGAAAGAATACAAAGGCTGTTATAAGAAAATGATCAATCCAAGCATCATGCTCCTATCGGTGACTAGTAAATGTTTTCAGAAAGAGTGCATAGACTGATTTTTTTCTCTAATATTGCAATTCAGCAATCAACAGTTTGGGAATTAAGGACCAAGTGATCTAACTGTCACAATTATAATAGCTACTACTGGTGGACTTGAAATCTATGAATTCACCTAAATCTGCTCTGAACATACATATTCCTTTGGCTTCCATTAAATCTGGTGACAATATTTTCTGCAGCTGAATTACACACTGCATAACAAAGCGCTTTGTGTTAAAATGCTGGCAGGTAATTTCAGTGGCTGTCTCTGAGAAAGAATCGCTTCCTCCCTACTCATATTCATGCCCTGGCTACACTGTAGATGGGCTTGCCCCTTGTCCTATTCCTGAAATTTCTGTGTTTCCTGAATTGACCTTGGATTTGGCTTCTTATTTTGCCTTTGCATGATGCTTGCTGGACTGGTGGTAGGACCTGTTGCAGTCCTCGCCATGCTCTGCTGGCCTGCCTCTGGTGCTGTGGGACTCTGCACATCAGTGAGGGCATTGTCATCATGGTTGCCCTCAGGTTCAAGCTTGCCTTCCATTAGGTAACATGCTCTTGCTGCTCTCTGACAGTATGTACAATTCAATGCTTTGCATTATACAATTCAATATAATGGTGTGCATTATTTTGTGTTTATCACCATTAAGTATTTCTTTCTAAGTCATTCAGGAGTAGGATGCTCCACTCATTCCTAATGGCAATTAAGAGGCTGCCTCTAGCTGATCGTCAATTTTCCGTTGTTGTTTTAGAGTAAGCTGTCAACAGGCATGTCAGAGTCTTGATTTGTGCACGAGGAAGGCAGCAGTTTCATGTTAGAACAAGCCTGCAGAATCAGTCCTCTGTCTTAAGTGCCATAGGACTGAGGTAGCAGATTTTAACTCATTTTTAATGTGAAGTCAGCTTTGCTTTCTCATCAACCTTAGCATTCTCCATTAAGAAAACACACATAAAGACAAATATGTGGCTTTCTGGGATGGAACAGGAGAAAGGAAATCATACTTAATAGATATTATTTTCTTAATTTAATATGAATTTGTAAAAGTATATTAAGCATCACAGCAATGTTGTTAGTGATAATAAGGCCTAAAGTGCAAGAGAATGGGAAGACCTATACAATGTATTCCCATGAAATGCACAGAAATAAAGTCCAAGGGACAGTTTTAGTGTTAGATAAGAATCTGAAAAAATTAAATGGTGTATGGTATTGTAAAGATGTGTAAATTTTTCAAAAAGTTATGAGACTTTCCCTAAAATCCATCTACCTTAAAAGATATAGCAGTCAGGATTCTAAGGGGGAACTGGAGGGGCTAAATTCCCCAAATGAAGGGAACTTTCATTTTCAAACACCTGAACAATAATAGCATAAAAGAAACAGAAAAGCCAACTGTGATTTCTAATTGTGACTCTTGCAAAACCACAACAGAAACCAAACAACAAAATCTGCATACTACATTCCTTATTTTTATTTTTATTGTGCTTTTTTTTCCTCCCACTTGCTCCACTTATTTTTTCCTCCTACTTGTTTGGAGGAAAGGCAACTGACTGTCTAGTGAAAGCCTTATATCTCTTTGCCAACTGTTCCCTAGTGTCTATTCTCTAGTTCCTCTTATTCTTTACATGACAGCTGCAATCTGTCCTCTTTAAAACTATTTAACTAGCACAACTCAAGTAACCATTTTTATCCCTTTCAAGAATATTAAATATGGATGCAGATGCATAGCAATACAGACAGCTAGTAAAGAAAAAGAAAAATTGCTGGATCTTACAAACCCAAACATTTTCATATTTAATATTACATCCCAAATAATTAAAGTAGAATTGAATGGAAGAATGAATGTTTATCCCTTAATACCAAGTACCAAATATTTGTCTGTGATGGGTATCCCTGGAATCACAATCATAATCAAAACCTGGCACTGTTAGCAGAGTTAGAGCGCCACTCATTTTATGTTAAGTGGCTTTGTGCTGTCAGCTTGGGACATTTCAATGATCGTAAGCCCAAATGCCTCATTTCTAATACACAGAAGCAGGAGAAAATGCAGTCTTGAGGGGATGAAGTCATTCTGGCAATGCAACAGGACAAGGACAAGCCCTGGAAAGCTTGCAGTATATGCTTCTGGTTCTATTATTTGAGGTTTAAAAAGTTAATAAGTCAAAGGTAATAGGCAAAAAAAGTAAACATGTAAAGAGGTAATGAGATAGAATTACAAAGGTGAAGAAAAGAATGAAACAACGAGTGTTAATTAAAATCTTATTCAAAGCCTGCTGTCATTTTCTTTCCTTTAACAATTCTGTTCAATGGGTGTTTAATGGCCATTCACTTTTCATGCTCTGTAGACAAAACGGCCATCATGTGGAGGGTTGTTCTAGTACAGATCCTAAGATCCAAATTTTGATCAAATTGCTCAAGAAATTTTATTTGTATTCTTGTGCTAGGTTAATTTATTTCCTATCAGTGTCCCGAACTGACTTTATTTTAAATAACAAATTTAGCTGAGATTAAGAAAGTGGAGCCTAATAAAAAGAAAAACAAAAAGGAAAAAAAAAAAAAAGTAGGTGACTGTAAAACCCAACCCATCATCTGCATCTGTTATAAGCAGCAATAGCTCTAATGACATTAAAAATCTTATGAACATATTTATTTTCCAGAAAGTTGCATAATATTTTGTAAAATCTTTGATAGGAAAAAGAAATATCTTTTTTTGTTATCTTGATCTTAGGAGTTATTAAAAAATGAGTTAAGTTCTCACTAATAGTACCAAAATGTTGAGAGTTTGAAAAAATCAACTGAGTGGTTAAATCCTTTTGAAGATAACATTTTATACTATGGTAGGAGTAAACTATGATCCCTATGATCGCTAGTATAACAGATCAGAAATGACTTTCAAATACAACACTGTGAGGAACTGTCTGTCTTGATATAGCAGTGAGGTTTTGCTGGACACTGAAGGCATATGAACATTCAGTAGCCATTGTAGCTAGCAGAAAATAATTTCAAGTATGACCTTCATAAATTTAAAATGTACTTAAGCGATAAACAAATATATCAGTCATGATAAAATATATTGGGTTTTATGAACCTTTCTGGGTCTGACATGAGTGGTCGCAAAAGAATTGAAACAAATAGTATTTAGATATTTGTGAAGTAGTAGATGTGCTGTTGCACACTTTAAACACATAACCATCCTCTGTTTTGCTCTCATCTTTTAATGTGTCATATTTTATACACCAATCAGCAGGACTGAAAAGTAGTTACTGTTTATGAACATGTCTATTTACAGTGACAATTATAATTCACAGTTAAGTAAATAAACACTTGTGTGGTGAGTGTTCCTCAGATCTTTAATATAATAAACATGAGAAAGCAAATTATACCTCTCTTCTACAGGTGGGATACAAAATATATGCAAAGTATGATATCCTAAAGTTACATTTGAAGCTTAACACCAAAAAGAGGGCAGAGGTAGAAATGTAAACCAATCCTTCAGGTAGGAAAAAAATTTTCTTCGGCACAAAACCACCGTATCTTTCTCAAGGCAGAATATAAGATTCATAATCTCTGACTACATTTGCCTAAATTATATAGAAGACTCATAAAGACAAAGTTTTTTCCTTGCTGGAAAAAATAAGGATATTCAGCTTATTCATGAGCACTCCCATCACAGGGGTGCTTGACAGGAATGTAGGTACGTATTAAAGTGAGCTATTTGAAACATCCAGAACTTCGGAATAGGGAAGAAAAGGATGAGATCATGATCCTTCATGCCGTAGCCCCAGACTGTTGTCTAATTTACAGCCAAAAGTCTTGCAATTCAATACATAATATTTTGATGATACACTAATAAATAAATAAATGATACACTAATAAATTTTGATGACACACTAATAAATAAAGGGCTATCACTTGATGGTAATTAAATCAAAAGTTAGTTACATCCATCCCAAACCATGAATGGGTGCTATTTACCCCACAGTGAGTGCACAGTGACAATATATTGTGGAATTTTGACCAGCTTTTTAGATATGAAAATACTGTCTCGTTTTATTTTATCACTCATCATTAAATGCTAAGAATAAAACAAGCTCAAAGTATACACATTTCTTGTCATGTAGGGGCCAGATTTGGTATGAGATTTCAAAGCATAAAAACTGAGTTTACAACCTACTTCTGGTTTTCTTGCAATAAGATTTTCAATCTTTCTCTCCTCTTACCTTCTTAATTTCTAACTAGCTTCAGACAGTGTTTTTTTAACCTCTACCTTTTCTTTTTATCAGATTCAAGTACTATGAGATAATTCAGGAGAGTTATGTCTGAGTGAAAGACATCTAATATGTTATATATTAACCTCTTTTCCTTTATGTCAGTTGCTTCAATCATTTCTGATAGTTTTCCTTTTCCACCTCTGCATCCTGAAAGAGTAAATCATCAGTCCAGCAGCACAACTTGTGGTACTTATCAGCACTGGCTAAGACCACCTGGATCATGTGTGTCAGTTGAGATATTCCTTCTCTAATTCTGATTTTCATCAGGAACTGTCATGCTCTTATCAAAGTGCCACAAATGCTCTTCAAAATAGATGTGATGTTGTTAATATACAGGTCTTTTCATCAGCTATGGAGGGTCAAGCTTAATAGTCTCTAAAAAAACTTTGGTCTCCCTATTTATGAATAGGTTTACTACTCAATTCTCAACTTTAGGGCTTAGAATCAGAGCATTTATGAGGCCAGAGGAACTGTTAAATTATCTTCTCTGACCTCCTGTGATCCTATTCCACAAGCAGTAATTTTTGATGAAAAAAATAATTTGAGGAGGCCAAATACATTTTCAAAGCTAGGAAATAGCTGCAGACATATTTTTTTAAAATTATATTTTTACAAAGATAAAATGTTCATTTTAAATATTTAAAAAAATAGTTAGACTTTTAATTTCAAAATTGAAAAATCCTTAATTAAGGTAATAACAGAAGGGAAAAAAAAAGGTTTTACAAAAAGCAAAATATTTTTATTGGCTTGAATATCACACTTTGGATTGTCCCAAATCTATGTTTCTAAAGAGGGTGGGGAGGATGTAGGAGAGAGGAAATCTGTTTAGTTTCTGATAGGAACTCAAGACAAATCACAGACAATTATACTTTATCTCATTTAATTTAGTTAACTGACATTAAAAGATGACCAATGTTTAATTACTCTTCTGGGAGATGTAGTTTACCTATGGTACATTTGAGACATCAAAAGAGAGCATTCACAGCTTCCTTCTAGTTTGTTACAGTGATTAATCACCCTCACTGTAGTGAAATTTGTACCCAGCATATTATTCTTATTCATTTGAATGTGTGTGTGTGTATATGTGTCTGTCTAATCAACATAAATGAACATAAATATAGTAACTCACTATGCTTAGTTAGTTTCCGAGATGACCTGTGCTGTTGTTGAAACTTTTTACCAATCACAACAGCGTTTTTATCCATTAGTTCTTTATTTAGTTTTTAATCATTTCATATTAGTATACTTGTTGTCTGTTAGGAATAATTTCAGCCAAAGAGTTTACTAAAAGTATGCCATTCTATTCCCTCTCTATAGGTATAATTCCTATTTTACTGTAGCATTGATCTGTCCAAAAGAATAAGGCCATTAAGATTTTCTTTAGAAATATGACTGCTAATTATACCTCACCGTCAGAAAGTTCCAATGCATGCTTCATTTAACAGTACTCAAACTGATCACAAACTGAGTCTGAATTCCAATTTTTCGTTACTCCATCTTCTATCCCTTTCCAACTTATTTATGGTAAGATCAGTTCTTCAGACTTAGATTATACACAGGTTCTATGTTTTCACTTTCTTTCTACATCTTCTGTTTAAAAATTTCCACTCACAACACAGTAGTTCACATCTATACTTGTTTACTTAGCTAAGATTTATGGCAGTCCATTCATGGCGCATATACCTTTGCACCCAGCACTGTATAGTAGCAAGCTGAGCATTACTTAGATGTCATGAAGAGCAAACAGAATTTCAAGAGAAATCCTAAGTATAGTACTATCAGGTCATTGGATACTCTTTGATGGACTTGGAGATGTACAGCAAGAACAGAAGAAGGGTTATCTCTGAAGCAACCATGCAGATTCCAGGAGTCAACAGCTTGTAAATAACCATAATGAGAGATTGCAGAGGGTTTTTTGTCCGATTCCCCGACACTGTCACAAGGCGGTTCTGAGACAGCAGTACTGTATTCCAAGCAGATTGTCTACCTCATTTTCAAGTAAAAGCAAGTTAACTGTCCCCTTTAGGAAAGGCAAAAAATGTCAAATTGAATGAGATTAGGAAATGTCTGAGCATTTCACTCACTATACTTCCCAGGCAATGCAAATTTACCAAATGAAATGTTTCATACAGAGGATGTTTTGTATATTGTGGGTGTCCATATAGGAGTTCATGATATATCGTAACAGTTTCAGCCAAGGCAGAATTTGATCAGAAAGATGAGATAACCTCAAGTTGAAAATATTAAACCAGTTAATCAAAGAAGAAATGTAACAAGTATCAGACATTCTTATTAGGAGATAAACCCAGTGAAATACAATTGAAACATCATATAATAAAGTGCTGCAACAGCAAAAGGCAGGGCTCTGTAATCTGCTCAGCTCTATGTCTCAGAGAATTTGTCATCTCACAGACAAATGCAGTCAAAAATTGAACAAAATAATGCTTGAGCAAGAAGGATGTGTTGATTGAAGTGCACAGTACAGAAGTACCTTCTATTTGTAGCACCATATCATTTAACTCTTGAAAGTACCTGTGAGAGGGCAGCATATGTTGTGTCAGTTAGAGAAAAATTATAAAACCACACTCATCCTTGGACTAGGAAGCATTAGCAAGCACGTCAGGGAGTGACATGTGAAGCATGCAATAGCATCAGAAGGGGAGATCACTCACAGAAAAGTGTCTTTAAACAATCAGAAAAGAAAGGTTAGATCCTTTAATGTGAGAATAACACCAATGGCACATAAGGGTTGTCTGTGCAGAGGTAAACAAATTATTACTATTTTGGGTTCTGAAAGACACTGTTTCACTGCAACAAGGTTTATTGATGTTGAAAGACAGGGACATTTTTCCTAACAATATAAAGCAGAATGTGTTACCTGTTGAAGAGAGTCACATAGAAGACATTCAGTAAAAAATATCTAAGTTGGCCAGGGAAATACATTGACTAGATATGAATCTCCATGTATAGAATTTTATAGATGGATGCAAAGTGTGTCAAAATCTATTAAGATCAATTTAATGAAATACCATGTCTAAGATATCAAAAGGTAAGTAGTGACTGTTTTACAGTTGCAGATATCCTTATTTACTGATCTTCAAGATTTTTTTCCCTCTTGCAAAGAAATCCATCTTTGTTCTGTGTAAGCTTGAAATCTGTTTCTATAAGACTAATTCCTTAAAGAATTGGTAAGTGTCATATCCCATTTGGAAGCAGAAAAATGAGTTAGGTTATTTCAGATGAGTTATAGGAAAAACTGATGATAAATTAAAATTATTAAATCAAAGTTTTGTGAGATGGATATGCCAGGGGTAGGGATGGTCCTTTCACTCACACTTATGATATTTCTGAAGTTTAGAAATTCAAAATTGTAATCTCTAAATGACAATGACAATACATTCAGAGAGATACTCCACAGTTCCTCAGAAGGTTCATGACAGATGAAAACAAAGAAGGTAATACTATATGTAATAGGACACCCAAATTACTGTGCATGTTCCATCTTGAAGATCTAGCATACCTGAAGACAAAGGAAGATTCACAGAGTGACTTTTATGTCTTTTTAAAATTATTTATTGATATTGATATTCACAGATATTGATTGTACTTTTGTATAATTTCAGAAATTAATTGAATTTCTTTTTTATTTGTGTTATTCTATTCCTTTTCTTTCGTAAATTGTAACTGATAATTTCCAAACCTTGATGTGTTCTGAATGCTTGAATATTTTATATTCTACAAAGAATGATGTAGGCTCTGTTAATGTTCTGATTGGTGCAGAAAGGTCCATCTTATGCCATCTCTGGTGTAGAAGTCAGACAGTTCTTACCTGATAACAATATTGCTGTGTGAGAACAATGCTGTGATCTCAGCAGGGTGTATTAGTTTCATCACTGTGCAGTTACATATCCATATGGTTTTGAGGTTGCAGCAACTGCCATGAAGAATACTCAAGCCAAGGTCAAAGGGTGGCTGAGCCTACCTTTAATCATTTTGTGTAGATATGTCCTTTGACTCTGTACACATCTAGTCCCTTTAAATCAGTACAGAGATGTATCATCCTGCTGTTTCCAAATGTATACTTGTGAAACAGCTTTGGTGCTTTTTAGCTAAACAATTCTGTATGGTTGAAAAATAGCTTCTATTCTATTGCTTCCTCTTTAAGCTGACCTCCTGCCTCTGAAATGTGCCCCTCTTTAGAAAGACGGCATATTGCAGGATTGGATGAGTTATTTGCAGAGTTTCTGCAAGGTAATTCCATCCCACTCTCCTTAGCTCCCAAAGTGCAAAACCAATCCCTTCCCATTCCCCCAAAAAATCAGGAAAGAAAAAGGTGTGGGTTTGATTCCTGTGTTATTTGTGACACAAGGGATAGAAACAAACTGTGTTCAAGTGTTTCCTTAAATTTGCAGACATATAATAAGTACTATAGTCCCAGAGAAGCTTGACAAACCAAATATTAAATATTTCTGGATTAGGGAATGGTACAGTACATAAAAAAATGACATTTTCTTCCATTCTTTATAATTTGCTTGTACACCAGCTGTTCTTGAAAGAGTGAGCACTTGGCCCTCTAAACATGTCCCTCAGCTGCTCATTTTTCTGGTTACAGGGCTTTACAGTCAACTTAAAAAAAAAAGAAAAAAGAGATAAATACCCTAACTATATAAAACTGTCTAAGTCTCAGATTGCCAGCCTGACTAAAATGTGGTCTCAGTTTTTAGTATCATTGCTTTAAAGGGCAGTTGTCATGGTTTAAACCCAGCTGGCAGCTAAGCCCCACCAGCCACTCACTCACTCCCCCTCCCCTCCTGCAGCGGGACAGAGGAGAGAGTTGGAAGAGTGAAAGTGAGAAACCTCACGGGTTGAGATAAAGACAGTTTAATAGGTAAAGCAACAACCGTGCGCACAAGCAAAGCAAAGCAAGGAATTCATTCCCCACTTCCCATGGGCAGGCAGGGGTTCAGCCATCCCCAGGAAAGCAGGGCTCCATCACGCGTAATGGTGACTGGGGAAGACAAATGCCATCACTCCAAACGTCCTTCTCTTCCTCTGTCTTCCCCAGCTTTTATTGCTGAGCATGACATCATATGGTATGACATCAGTTGGGGTCAGCTGTCCCGGCTGTGTCCCCTCCCAACCCCTTGTGCACCCCCAGCCCACTCGCTGGTGGGGTGGTGTGAGGAGCAGCAAAGGCCTTGGCTCTGTGTAAGCACTGCTCAGCAGGAACCAAAACATTCCTGTGTTATCAACACTGTTTCCAGCACAAATCCAAAACACAGCCCCATAGAAGTTACTGTGAAGAAAATTGACTCTTTCCCAGCCAAACCCAGTACAATACTGTACTACTAAATTCTAAAGGAACATAACTTTACTATTGATCTTTGAATTAGGTAATTTTTTTTCAGTAATTGATGAGGAATTTTTACCTTTCTCTCTTCATTTTTTTCTAAAAGTATTCTGTATACAGTTGTACATCCAATGTTCATGTATCTTTTTCTGTGTTTAGCTAATTATCTAACATTATATCTTTCTCAGTAAGAAAAAAAATGGTTTATAAGAGAAATTTTGAAGGGAAGGTAATAGCTGAAAACGCCTACTATATAATGTGTTCTTTAATTGACAAAGGTTTTTTTTGCTTATCATTGGGAGAAACATTCTTAGAGAGACAGTAATTCACACATGCACATGCACAAACATATAACTCCCAATTAATTGTTAACATAAGCCACGATTCTACACTTCATTGTATGAGTTCTGAATCTTTTGAGATCCATGCATAAAATTAAAAGCACTTAGGATGATGATAAAGAAAGTATAATATAGGGCAAAAAGACTATATTTCCTGGGCAACATTTTATATACAACTATTTTAATAAGAATGGCAATAATGAAAGTTAGCAGTACATTTTACCTTTTTCTCACTTAATTTTCCAAACAATATGTGAAACAAGTAAGAAAAGAAAAGCATTTATTAGATTTCACTAATGAAATCCAATCATATTTTTTTAGTTTTTCATTCCGGCATTTATCTTGTCATTTTTACAGTCTTAACTGTATTTTTATCCTTTCACTGGGTGCAATCTTGCAGTTTGTTCCTTCATGTTGCAATTAATGAACATATGCCCATCTGAACCAATTGTTTACTTCCTCGAGGGTGTAAGTATTTTAGGAATCTGTGCTTCATCCCTTGAGATAACTGTTACTGGTGGTATAGTGACTGACAGCTGTCTTGACAATATATTTTATTTAACAGTAGGAAAAAAAAAAACAAAAACAACCAAACCACCAAACAGAGAAAGAAGGATTTTAAGATATCAATATTTATGTTTCTCTATCATACCTGAGGTATTACAATCATAAGAGTGAACCTGACAGGCTTAGTATTTTGTGCATGATCCCATGGGCTCCTGTGTCCTGTGCTTTCTTTTCCTGCTGACTTCCCTCAGGAAAATTTGCGGTTTTAATAGCTGTTTATGAATTTATTCATCTACCTAGGAGTATTTTAATCCTGAACTTTTTCTGACTTCCTTCCTCCTGCATATTGAGCTAGTTTGCAGGCTTCTTAGAAGAGCAGAGTAAACCCATTAAATTATTTTGTATAGCAGTGTCTCAGAACAGTCTTAAAGTGTTGTCACCAGATGACTATCAGAACACAATCCCGCTGCCTGGTAGGGATGTTGCTACCTTGATGGATCCCAGCGGTGGTTCTTCTGAACACCTCATGGATAACGGCTCTGAATATATGTTAATAATTTTGAGCCTTTCTTGAGTGATACATGAATGACATGTCTAGGATGAATACCTGAGTTTTCAACTAATGTAATTAAAAAGAACAGTAGTAAAATTCAGATGAACCTTGACTACACTGTCATGAGCAACTCATTGTTTCACTTACTAGTGTTACAAAATAAAACAGGAATAAAAGTAATAGAAGAATGCAGCATAAAGTGCCATTGCAGGTGGGAATTGTGAATGTTGTCATTTAAAACCTTTATGTGCCTACAGTCCAATATCTGGACCAGCAGACATTTGTCTCCACAGTTGCTTCAGGTTTAATCCACAAATGATGACCTGAACTCCTTCTTGACTCATAGTGAATGTCCATAAAGTTTCCTTTCATTGCTGCTATGCAATCTTACTTTTTAGCAATAGAACAAGACATTGATGTTGTTATTAAATATTTCAATACTTTACCTAACAATAAAAACCTCAAGGGAAGTTCAGTGAGCCTCTATTTTAGGATTGTGCATTATGATTTAATAAATCAGCAAATATAAAACATAGGATGATTAATATTGAGATATTAATCTATTTTTATGTGACAATTAGCTTATTACAGGGTGTAAGCCTCAAACTGACATCTTTGCCTAGGTAATGTGAATGGATATTAAGATCTTAATTGTCAGTAATCTTTCAACCCATTCTTGCCCTATGTATTGTCAGAAGTGATAACCATCTATAATCAAGATTACAATAGATTTGCATTATTAAGATAAATTACCATAAAGATGTTTTCCAGATAGAACTAGGGGAGGTACTGGGGTCACTTTGGACAATTAGATAATCCTAATTAGATAATAGATAATATATATACACAAGAATTCACCCTCTCTATTAATTTGAAAAGCTGAGTATAGATTTCACTATGAGGAGCAACTGAGCCAAAGGCTTCTAACTCCAAACAGCTTGCTACAGAAACCTATTGATCTCTGAATTTTTACAGTATTGTCATTTTAGTCTGAAGTACTGGGTGAAGAAGGAGAGGAAGGCAAGAAACGTACTAGTCTCGGAAGACTGATTCCATGGAGGAAATGGGAAGTTCACAGGCAACTTCTGAAGAAAACACAGAACGCTCTATAGAAGATGTTAAAGTATTGTTGCATCACAAATACCTTTTTTACACATGAAATGAGGCTATTTCCTTTCAATGTGAAACCTAGAGAAGGAAGAATGAAACCCAGACAAATAGGATCTGGTACATTTATAGGATTCAATATATAGAATACGATAACCTGATTGTTCTTCTCTATTTAAAATTTTCCTTGATCTAAAAATAAATGTAACATACAACAGTCTGAGAGCTGAAGTCTGGCACAGATATCCTTAAATCTCTGTTTAATGTAGTAGATTCAGAGATTTCTTAAGAAAATATGTGTAGAAAAAATTTCACCTGAAAAACTGAAAATTACCTTTTGCTCGGAAACTTGTTTTTCCTCCAGCTGGTCTTAAAAAAGGTACATTGTATTACAAAAGTTATCTGTCTTGTGTCCCTGGCACTGCTGTAATCATGATGGACCAGTACTACAACAATATGGGAAAGATCTCAAGTTTTACTTGGAATAGAGGGGAAACAGGAGGGATGGCATGTTAAATTGAAAGTGTAATCTGTTTTGGAAACAGGCAGGAACTGCCTGCTCTGGACTGCTTCGTGAGTAGCTGGGGGTTTTTTGTAAGAGACTGAGACATGAAGCTCCATTTCAGGGGTTATAAATTCTGCTAAAAAAAGGAAAAAAGAATTTGTACAATCTTTATTGTTGGCATGTTGGTGTATGATGAAAAAACTTGCAACCCCAACTTCTGAAGGCACCTTAGCTTCCTCTGCCTTAAAGTCTGGCAGAGCCTGGAAGCTAAACAATAGCATTATAAATCTGACAAAATTTGACAAGCTCTTTACAGAGCTCGTTTGCTGTTACCAAAGTTAATGGTAGACAAGAAAAGCAAAAGTGTACCATTTGCCTCTGTCCAGAGAGCCAATCTGAGGATTTTGGATGACTTGTCTGTCCTCAGATGTGCATTGAAAACTTAGGTAAAGAGTTGGAGGTGAGGGGTTGTTGGGGTTTTTTTTGTTTTGTTGTTGTTGTTGTTGGGATTTTTTGTTATTTTTCACGTTCCTTTTTCTTCCAATAAATAGTAAAATATCTGGAAACTGAGTTGCAGGATGTTTAAAACCATTTGAAGTCTAAAACTTAGATTAAATCCAATGCATTTTTTTAGCTGGAATAAATAGGAGCAGGATGGTGTATTTTGAAACATAGAATTCCTCTGTTCTGAAATATTCTGTTCTTTTATTTTCACAGAAAAATATACTATTTGGTATGTGATAAAATATTTACATAGGCATCTGGAAATTAATCATTTCACCTTTTCCTTTTGAAAAGATCTCTCTTTAAACAACAAAAACCATGACTAAGAGTATAGGAAAAGGATGAATAATCCAAAAGAACATACAACATTGAGGCTTAATCGACTATCACTTCTTCCCCCCCCCCCCCTTCTCCTTTACCAACATTTTTGAAAATTGTCTGATTCAGTACAAATTAGTCTTTCTCTGTGCTCTGTTCTACTATGGAACAGAAAAAAACAAAACATGTGGCATGTATTTCCATGTTTGACTCTACTAATGGGTAATAAAGATCTGAGAATTTGCAATATGTGAGTAAATTCCAAATCCATGGCTGAAAAGATCATGTCAAATGCATGAATGCTTTCAGTCACTGAAATTCAGGTAAATGTTTATATAAAATTCAGCCGGGTTTAGATCTTAAGAGGTATCACCTCTTAAATTACAATTGTAATGTGACCTTAGACATTGAAGTAGACTTAGTTTTGGTGCTACAGCTGAGTTTTACCTGACATTGACACACACATCTTTTCAAAAGAATAACTAATAGAATATTTCTGCCACACACATTTTTAATGTACTTTAGTAAAAAATGGTGGCATGACTATGTTTGGAGCTGAAGTCACCTTTTTCCTCGCCATTTCATTGTGAGAGATACTTCTTACTTCTCTTTCTTTCTGTTTCTTGATTTCACAACAGGTGATAGCAGGAATTGTCATAAAGCTCTTTGCATGTATTTTTATAGTTCATTTCCTCAAGTAGTTGAGGCTTATAGAAAGCAAGTGACTAGGAAAAGCTTCTCTGAGTAAAGTGCAGATGGTCCTCTGTGTTAGAAAGAAAGTTATAACATTTTCTTGCAAACTCTTAGCAGCAGTAATTTTTATGCTTTCTCTCTGAGACAAATACAGGTGGGTTTGAGTTGGAAAAGACTACAGATGGGGAGTGGAAGGGTTTTCTGAGCACAGAAGCCTGCATATGTGTGAAGAGAAGTAGAACTTCCATGTGTTTTGAAGAAATATTTCTTGAGAGATTTTTCTATTTGTGGACTAGTTATGTTGAAAGTGAAGTCTGAAAGAACCAAAGTTGATGTGCGTGATGAGTAGGGGAATGAAGAAGGTAATGAAGACTGAGGAACTGATCAGTGAATCAGAGATGTAAGTGTCTGCAAAGGGAAAAGGAGAGAAATGGAAGGTAGAAAGACAACTGCAGACTAAGATAACTTTAGAGACAGCCTAGCAATTTTACGGCTCATTGATTAAGGATTAAGTATTACTGTGTATGTGATTTGGTAGTACATAGCTTGGATAGTAAGTCTGATGTTTTGTCACTGCTAAGAGTTGGTCACTTGCTTACCAGATACAAACAGATGGTATTTATGTTCTTTCTTTTTTTTCAATTCATGAAGTAAACACAGGTACGTTTTGTTTATTTATTATATAAAAATAGCTCTGCAGAAATTTTCCCTGGAGTAATTTCTCTTTCAAAAAGCATGGTGACATTCTCAGAGAGTGCTCAGAAAGTAGATGAGAAAAGAAAATTATATAAATATATGTATATATAATGATATACCCCATGATAAGCCATTTTTCAGTACACTATGCAGGTCATTTTCTATAGATTGCGTGCCTTCAAACTTAGAATCACCATGAGCTTTCCTGCACTGTAAGGACAACTAATGGAAGAGCTTGCACAGCTGGATAACTACAGTAGGGAAAACCGTATAGTAATTACAAAGTCAACATATTTTGCGTTAGTAAAAAAACTGTTTTTAAAAACTAGGACAGTAAGAACTGATGTTCAAGCACAAATATGCATAGTATACAACATACATCATCTGTAAAAATATACTTAACATTTATTTCAAAATATTCTAATCTTATATGACTTTTAGAGGATAGGTTTTCTAAGATCCATTTCTTCTGAGTGATCACATGCTTTTAAAAAAAGAAATCCAAAAACCTTAACTGTAGAAAAATAATTTTATTACTCTCCCCTTCATCACTCTGAGAAAGAAAAAGAATGTTTCCTTTTCTGCTGCTGTGGCACAAAGGTATGGTAGCTAGATATGTAGCTAGATATTGTCAAATTATCCTATTGATTATCCCATACCTCCCATACATGCATGTGGTGGCAATGCCATGTGAGAAATTTGTAGAGCCATATGATAAACAAGTATTTATATGACACCACAATTTATCACCTTAGCAAGAGAGTAAGTACTGCTACACCTTCCATTTGTGTTATGACTGATTGGATTGGAACTGAGATGATGACGTGACATCCTCGAAGTCACTGAGGAAGGATCAGAGAAGGTTAAATTTAAATTTTACAGTTTCTTTTCACCATCATCTTATATATTTTTACTTTAAACAAAAAAAATTTAGTATTTAAAAGGATAATAAGTCTTATGAATCTGATTCTGAAGTTAGACTGTATGTGATTCAGTAGTACATTTTACCATAGAACTTGGAGGGGCATGAAAATCTTCCTTTATTTCGGGTTCATTTCTTCCCACCAAAATTGGAATGATTAAATGAGGAACCAACAAAAGAAAATCCTCTACACTAACATTTCAACAATTAAAAATGAGGATCAATCTTTTTTTCAATTTTACTTGACTTACTTGATGTTTCTGTAGAACATTTCAGAGCTTTCCTAAGCCTTTCAACCCTAGATATTTTGAGGATCACCAACCCAAATTAAAAAAAAAAAAAAAAAAGGTTTTGCATAGACTTTTAAGAGCTATCAGTCATGTTAGCATCATTATAATCAATATAAGATGTAAAAGCACAGACTATTAGGAAACAAGATACAGAATTCAATATTTTGAACAATATCCAGTAAAATGATTCAATGGAAATGCAACGGGAAAAAAGGCTGTATAGAGAAATTACAATCCCTTGTCTTAAACACTGGGAAGATGTAACTGTGAAAATGTATTATCTGCCCTGTAAAGCGAGAAGATCTATATTTTTATTCAGGATTACTGGCATGGACAGAAAGATGTACAGAATGAGCTACTTTCTGAAGGATTTCAGTAGCTCAAATTTAGTAGCAGTTACTCCAGGCTTTGAAGCAGCTAATATTTGTCCATATGCTATACTGAAAATTCTGTGACCCTCAGACATGTTGTCTCAACCTGTTTTCTCATCCTGATTGAAGACAATGATGTAAAATTGCAGATACTTTGAACAGAATGTAAACCCCATCTCAGACAAGCTAGTCATATTCACTGTGCTGACAACTTCTAGCTGAGGTGGTATCATTGGAACAGAAAAATTCTGGTGCTGGTAATGATGATCAGGAACTAGCAAAAGAGAGGATTTTAGGAAAGGTTCTTACCCTCACAGATGAAGGAAATAGGAGAGAAGTGAAGGTAAAATAAAATAATAATAAAAAAAAAATTAAATAAAGCCTTTTTTTTGAGAGGTAACTTCTCTGTTTTTTGAGAGCTAAAATTGACTTCCCCACACAAAGAATCAAAGACAAGAATGCAATATTTACCTCCTATGACTGAGCCTCCCCCTATTGATGAGGAATAAACCAGAAACTGAGTCATAAATGGAGACATGGGGAATACAACAATTTGCATATATATGTATTTACATATTTTTAATATGACTTTGTGGAATCTTTTTTGCATGGACTCATTATATCTGTATTCTTCCTATACAGTAGAAATACAAAAACTTCATTGCTGCAGCTGGAGCAGCCATGTACAGAAAAATAAATTTTTTTACACATTTCAAACAAGTGAAACAAATTAAAAAATGTTTCCAAATATTTTTCAGAAAATAAGTTTGCAAAATTCTAAGATAGGATAATAATATATGTTGCATTTATTACAGATGTTTGAAAGGTCTTACTGTCTCTTTTTGTCTTATATTGAACACTTTTTAAAATTTGTGTAGACAAGATTATCCTGCAGTATTTCAACCTTTTCAGCATGTTATACTTAGTCTTTATATACATAATACAAGACACTGAAATGCCTCTGATTTTCAGAACATACATATTACTTGAGCTTAAAGCAAAAAAGTAGTGCATGATCCCTGAAACAATTATTTTAAAATAAGTCACCATATCATTATATTGAAAGGAAGAAAAAAAAAAAAATCATATCTCAATATTTCAGTAGGAAGGCTTGGGAATCTGAAAAGCAAATAAGACAAAAGAAAACCACATGTGAAAAAGATTGGTTTGTTTTGTGTGCCACCAGCTGGAGAAGAGGCGAGATGTGGACAGTTTGATAAACTAGGAACATTATTGAAGTAGTCATACTCGCGGGTTGGTTTGCTTTTTGTGGTTTTTTTTTTTTTTCTTTTTTCTGATTTTGCATGGGGTGAGAAATACCTACGAGTTTTCTTGCTCAGTATTCTGAATTTCAATAAGAAAAAAAAAAAAAGGTAAATAAACAAAAGGTGGTGTTTCCCCAAGAAAAGCTGCCTTGTCACTAAGTGAAATCCATGTGTCTCCCTGTCTCAGGTCTGAGCCATGTCACAAAGGGAAAGGAAAACAGCAGAAATATAGTGCAGAGAAGAGCTTACAGCTGAACTGCTAATGCATTTCATTAAAACCCTCAAATTTTAAACAGGATTTCATTGTCACATGGTGAACAAGTAATAGACATTGCCTTGGGCATAATGAATATATATCAATTCCATCACTAATGGGGGAGGTAACAGAATCAGTAGGAGTAGAAAGAATATTACAGAAACTGTGGTTTACAGAGCAACATATTGACACATATATTAAAAATATTCAATTTTCCACAACAACAAAAAAAAGTGAAATACAAGCAAGTAAATCATGTATTAATAAACATGAACTGTTAAGAACAAGCTACCTATCTTCAAAAATTATTTGTGTCTACACTTGCAGTCTAACTATCAATTGGCTCATCTGGGTTTTGATTCAGAAACAGAATTTACCTAATGGTGTGAAGTAACTGCTTTAACTGGCTTTTGTGGGCAAGGTATGGTGGTAGAGGCTTTCTAAATGGATATTATCTTCTTTTTTTCCACAAAGACATGTGAAGTTGTTCTGAATGACAACCCTATTACTTGGCACAAGTAAAAAGAAAGGAGAGCTAGTCTGAACTTTTCTCACATAAAGCATTTTCATTAGATATGATAACTTATGAAAAAACGATTTTTTTTCCTGTATCATATATGCAATATTTACAAACAGAAGTTTAGAGAGAATTTCTGGTCGAGGCAAGAGAGAGAGAAAGGTCAGCTAGTCTCTTCAAAGACAGCAACAGTGGGGAGCTCTCCTAGGGTTTAACAAACAAATCTGCCTCTTTGTATGCTAATTAAATAAGCACAGGAAGAGAGAAGTGAACTTTGGTATTATGCCTCAGATGTAACTATTCCTGTCTCTGCACTATGGAGTAAAAATGTTTGTCTTAATTAATATGTACTTAATTAAATAAATCAAATCTCACTAATTAAATTTTCTGAGTGGTACTCTTTTCAATGGGAGAGATAAAAAGAATCTTTTTTTTCTCTGTGCAGATTAGTCAACTACCCAGTGGTTAAGGAAGTTACCTATTCTTTATAAGATACTTATTTAAGGTATGAGAAAAAAATGGTGTGAAGACAAAAGCTTTGACTTCCACAATGTTTCATCAGGGCTCTGACAGAATGATCAGAACAAGTTGTATAAAGTGTTGTCCTACCTTCCCCCACCACCTTTTTTTAGGGGAATTTTTTAAGAGCTTTTGATTTCATCCCAATGGAAACTGAAGAAAAAAAAAATCAGGATGTTCTGTAGTATGAGAAAATGTCTTCCACTGATCTCTAAGAGTAAGTCTTCTTAGCTGTTCAAAATGAGTGCAAATTAGTCTTCTGCAACCTGTGCAGCATTTCCTTGCTATTCTTATATCCACAGGTATTGCAGGATGACAATGCCAGTTTTTAATAGGATAGTTCTAACTTTGAGGTTGAAAGGAAAGGAGGCCCATTTTACTTCTCAATCAATGTGGAAGACAATGTAAAAGTAAAAATCATCTGCTTGTTATCACAGCTTCATGAACAACAAAATTAATCGTTACTATCAGCTATAGTTAGCCCAAGAAAGGGCAGTGAACCAAAGGTGGAAACTAATGCAATTAGAAAAAAATTGACACAATTCTTCTTTTACTCAACCAGGCAAATGCATTCAATTAAACAGTTAATTTAATGTAATCAGTTGTAAGCATCTCTGTTTATGGCAACCTCAGTAGCTACTAATTTACTTTTGCTTTGGGGCATTTGTTTATGAGGCATTAAGATTACGTAGAGATAAGAAGAGTTGTAAATTTTCTGTATACAACTATAATAGAGACTTCAGGCTTCATACAGAAAGCCCTCATACTTTTACAGCACTCATCTGAAATAGATCAGATTGCTTAAGTACTGACTATACTAGAGATTTTTTGTGTTTCCAGTGCTATAGAAACAACATGAAGTTTCTATCTTGATGTATATTTTGGAAGTCTTTCTAGCACTAGGAACTCACGACTTCAAATAATTTTTTCAGTGTCTTCAGTCACACCCATAGAAACAAACATAATACTTCCCATGGAAACATAAGTCATGTTCTTTAGGTTTACTTAACTATTTCTTTCCAAATATAGAGCTATTATTCTGCTATTCTTCCTCTTTCTTCAGTTCATTGTTTAAATATGTATAACATACCAGAAAGAGGGAGTAGGAATAAAGGGCAGGTCTCATAACTAACGAATATCGCTATCCGATCCAAAGGGGTTTATGGTGGAACACATTCATAAATAGTCAGGGAAAGAGGTGAACAATAAGGTGACAAAATTTGCTGATGGTATTAAGTTATTGAGGAGTCTAAGGACAAGTGCTGACTATGAAAAATTGTCAAGACACCTTATAATACTGAGTGGCTAGGCAATAAATGGCAGATGAAATTCAGTGTGTATAAATGTGATACACATGGGGAAAAGCAATCCTAATTTTACGTATGAATGATATGTAAAGCTCTAAGCTGAGTGTTACTACTCAGAAGCAAGATCTTGATGTTATGGAATAAAATTCTATGAAAATGTCAGCTCAATGCACAGTAGCAGACAAAAAAGAAAATCAAATGTTATGACTTACCAAGGCTTTACATAGAAAAATACAGAGAACATTATCGATACACTGTAGAATCCCCAGTTTGCCCATATCATGAATATGAAAGTATGAGAATTCCCCTTATCCTGGTTCCTTCACCTCTAAAAGAGAGTAATTGAACTGGAAAATGTTCAGAGAAAGCTGACAAAGCTACATGACCAAAGGTAAAGAACGCCTTCTACAAGAGGAAGGACTGAATAGGCTAGGGCTGTAAAAGAGATGACTTGGTATTACAGAGGATAAGATAAAAGTCTACAAAATCATAAGTGGCATTAGGAAAAAGGGATTAGCTGTTCACATTCCCTTCCAATGCAAGCAGTGAGACTCAAAAGAAACTAGTCAGGGCTGATTCAAAATATATGAGGTGGTTCTTCACATAGCAGAAAACAGGTCTGTGCGACTCATCACAACAGCATAACATGGATGCTTAAATTAATGAAGATTGCAGGCAAGACTGGACAAATACGTGTAAAAGTAATCCAGAGAGACCTGCAAATGAGTAAGACTACTCCTGGTCTGGGAGAACTTACTAAAATGAAAATGGTGGCAAAGAACGTTTTTACCAGAATCATCAGGTATCCCTGCCTACTGGTGTTCTTCCCTTGTCATCCTTTGTTAGGTATTACTGGGGAAACACATGGGACCGGACAGACCCTTTCTCTGATCCAATGTCCTTCTTAAGTTTTTCTTAAGAATGTTGAAGTGTATTGTTTCATAGTTTGTGCCATCCTTGAATTTTGAGTTCAGACTGATAGACAGGCATTTTTAGGTATTTGTTGGATGCAAACCTTTCCTCAGCTTCCAAAAAATGTAATGGGGAGGTGTCTGGTGGTTACATGTAATGTTTAGGTTATTCAAGGCATCTAGGTTTAACAGGATTTAGACGATCAAAGCTAAGCTGACTAGACATTGGAACATATCTTAGCCTGAAGCAGCTAGTATTTCTCTGTCTCTCTCACCTGTGGGGCCTGGGAGTATTACTACCATCAGTAATTCTGAGAACTGTAGTTGCATCGTGACACTGCATGTATACAATATTTTCCATGCTGTTTTGGTTTCCAAGGGAAGGAAACTTTGGGCATATAGATTAAAAGGTCAGTAAAAGAGGATATCAGGAGGTACTCTGTCATACACTTGCTACACAATCAATGCATAGCTTTGATCTCTGTTTTCTTTTCCAACAGATATCTAGGAAGCTTCAGGACCATTTAAACCAAATTATGTTCTTTTCTTGATTAGTTCCAATGAAATCATATTGATGTTTTCCATCCACCTAGCAGATATTTGCTATCACTGTCTGATGGCACTAGTCATTAAAGACTGATTTCTAGGCCTCAAGACATTCATTTTGACAGAATGTGGGGACAGAATTGATTTAAGTTATAGAAACATGAGTTATTGAGAAAAGTTCAATTACACTGGAGGCACCTCACATTTGGCTTAGAAAACACCAGTAGCTATGGTAAATACGAGGAGTTAGTACAACCTGTCTCATCAGAATGTTTGCCTGTCTATTTTTATGTTTAGCATTTCTACTCCAGCACTTGTAAATCTTCTCAGAGATCATTTATTTGTCACACCTGTGACATGCTTCTGCTCAATGTTCAGTTCATAGAACTGCTTCTGTACTGGGCTGGTGATATAATGCCGGGGAGTTGATGTCTTGCTATCAGTTTTATCTTTCATACTACACAGACCATCTATCAAGGGACTTCTACACATTTTAAGCCATGTAGAGATTCTGCTGCATTTTTGAAATTATTTAACTTTCACCCTCTTTTGCCTGCACAGATTCAGAGCTTAAATAACAGATTGACATGCAATGCCTTCAAAGTGCTCTTACTCCTTGCCATAGGCAGAGGTCCCATAGTATTCCTTTATTAGCTATCTTTTGTTTGGGAACCTTTTGCTGAATAGAAGCAGGAATATAGAAAATTTATGTTTACACAGCAATAATTTCTAGTCTAATATGCATAGCAGATTGCCTGGGCTAATACAGTAAGCTAAGCACTTGTATGTTTTGATGCAGGTACCTGATGAGTCACTGCATGCAGCTGGTGGCAGTCAGGTGAGGAAGGTGAGCTCTGTTGCACTTTGGTGCAGGCTGATCCTCAGTCCTTTTGAGTTGTTGTCTTTCAATTTCCTGCACTTTTATTGGGACTTTTCCCTTTTCCTTGGAGTCCTTGACTACTGCACAGTCTTATATTTAGTATATGTAATTTCTGACAGCTTGACAGTGTTTTGTTTGTTTTTTTTCCATCAGCTGGGGCAAGGTCACACAGCAATGCTTCACAAATCCGGGTCTTGGCTCACAGGCAGCTGGGCTATGGGTTGTCCTCATCCTAGGCATGGAGTAAACATGTCACTTCTTTCTGGGTACAGCTGCAATAATAAGCTTTCTGAGTCAGTGCTACAACCTACATACAGCTTAAATAAAATACCTCATGTGTACTAAAATACACTAAAACCAGACATGTATTCTCACCAAGTGCTGAAGTGTAGACATTTTCCTCTGTGACTGGGCTTTTGGGCTATTACCCTTTCTTGATTAAGGAACATATCTCTTTAGTGGTGATATGCAATCAAGAAGTGACTATAAATCACTGAGGACAGTGTGTTTTCAGAATAATGTGGAAATCTTTGCTTACAAGATTTTTTAGTTAATGTAGCTAAGTGTATCTTAACTCAGAGTCAGTCCTTGTAAAGCTGTCTCCTTCTGTTGTCAAGTAGGCTAGGCTTTTCTCCATGTCTCAGGTAGATCCCCATCTCTGAATGACATCAGTAAAAGCTAAATTGTTTCCTCAGACTTTTTTCCTCTTCATTTCATACTCTTTCAAAAATCAATGTGTTTTTCTTCACAAACTTTTTGTTCTTTTGTGGAATGCTTAGGTACCACTTCACAGGCTGCGCCAAAACAGGCTGGGGAAGAAGACTGGCCTGGCTGAACAGAGTTGGAACTCAGGAAAAATAAAAGAGAGCTTATGACCTTTGGAAGAAGGGGCAGGTGACTCAGGAGGACTACAAGGATGTAATGAAGTTACACAGGAAGAAAATTAGAAGGGCCAAAGCCCAATTAGAACTTAATCTGACAACTGCTGTAGAAGACAATAAAAATGTTTCTATAAACACATTAGCCACAAAAGGAGGGCTAAGGAGAATTTCCATCCTTTATTTGATGTGGAGGGAAACATTGTGACAAAGGCTGATGTAGACTCTGACGTACTTAATGCCTTCTTTGCCTCAGTTTTTAATAGTAAGACCCGTTGTTCTTGGGGCACACAGCCCCCTGAGCTGGAAGACAGGGATGAGGAGCAAAATGTAGGCCTCATAATCCAAGGGGAAATGGTTACCGACCTTCTACACCACTTAGATACACACAAGTCTATGGTGCCATCTACAAGAAGGGCCAGAAGGAGGGTCTGGGGAACTACAGGCCTGTCAGTCTGACTTTGGTGCCAGGGAAGGTTATGGAGCAGATCATCCTGAGTGCTATCATATGGCACGTACAGGACAAGCAGGTGATCAGGCCCAGTCAGCATGGGTTTATGAAAGGCAGGTCCTGCTTGACTAATCTGATGTCCTTCTATGACAAGGTGACCTGCTTAGTGGATGAGGGAAAGGCTGTGGATGTTGTCTACCTAGATTTTAGTAAAGCCTTTGACAGAGTTTCCCACAGCATTCTCCTGGAGAAACTGGCTGCTCATGGCTTGGACGGGCTTGTGCTTTGCTAGGTAAAAAACTGGCTGGATGGCCGAACCCAGAGAGTAGTGGTGAATGGAGTTACATCCAGTTGGTGGCCGGTCACAAGTGGTGTTCCCCAGGGCTCAGTACTGGGGCCCCTTCTCTTTAATATCTTTATCAATGATCTGGATGAGAGGATCAAGTGCACCCTCAGTAAGTTTGCAGATGACACCAAGTTGTGCGGGAGTGTTGATCTGCTTGAGGGTAGGAAGGCTGTGCAGAGGGATCTGCACAGGCTGGATCAATGGGCCAAGGCCAACTGTACGAGGTTCAACAAGGCCAAGTGCTGGCTCCTGAACCCGGGTCAAAACAACCCCATGCAACGCTACAGGCTTGGGGAACAGTGGCTGGAAAGCTGCCTGGTGGAAAAGGACCTGGGGGTGTTGGTCCATAGCTGTCTGAATATGAGCTGGCAGTGTGCCCAGGTGGCCAAGGAGGCCAACAGCATCCTGGCTTGCATCAGAAACAGTGCAGCCAGCAGGACTAGGGAAGTGATCGTCCCCCTGTACTCAGCACTGGTGAGGCCGCATCTCGAGTGCTGTGTTCAGTTCTGGGCCCCTCACTACAAGAAAGACATTGAGGTGCTGGAGCATGTCCAGAGAAGGGCAACAAAGCTGGTGAAGGGTCTAGAGCACAAGTCTTAGGAAGAGCAGCTGAGGGAACTGGGGTTGTTTAGTCTGGAGAAAAGAAGACTGAGGGGAAACGTGATTGCTCTCTACAACTGCCTGAAAGGAGTTTTTCCAGGTAACAAGCGACAGGACAAGAGGAAATGGCCTCAATTTGCAGCAGGGGAGGTTTAGATTGGATATTAGGAAAAATGTCTTCACTAAAAGGGTTATCAATCACTGGAACAGGCTGCCCAGAGAATTGGTTGAGTCCCCATCCCTGAAGGTATTTAAGACACATAGATGTGGTGCTTAGGGACATGGTTTAGTGGTGGACTTGGCAGTGCTAGGTTAACAGTTGGATTGCATGATCTTAAAGGTCTTTTCCAACCTAACTGATTCTATGATTCTGTGATTCTAAAATCAGCCCTAGTATTTGCTAAATACTCACATTTCATTTCCATAGTCCATAATAGAAACTAACCATTACGAAAAAAAATTACAAGGAAGTGTCATTAAGTTTCTAAATTTGTCATTTTTCTCATATGTCAGGGAAAGCATGTATTTGTTCAAAAAAATTGTTGCAAAAATTTGCATGTTGTCTATATCTACATTAAAACCCCAAACCTGTGAAGTCTGTATGCATGTATCATTTGACTCTGTATCCTGCAAGTATTAATGAAACATGAATTAATCATCCTTCATTATCAACTCATTTAATACCTGGACACCTCACCATACCTGGGAGAATTGAAAATTGAGTACTTGAGTAAATTCTCAGCTGATGATAGATGAGCATGTGACTGCAGAGTCCAGGCTTTGTTATGGTTTGACTTCAACATTTGGGTACATGGCGTTTGTAGTTTGGGTTTTTTTTGGGGGGGTGTTTGTCTGTTTGTTTATTTTGTAATATGGCTGAACAATTTAATCCCATACTATGTATAAAAACTACTTGAAAAGTTTTTTCACACTGTCTGTCATCAGAAGCACATTAGCTAAGCTTGTGCTTCCTTGTAGCTTGTGGCAATTTTCTAGTGGGCACAAATAGTTCAATTTTTATCCTTAAGATGAATTGGGAACTATCAGTATAAGAACTTGCTTCTGCTTCCCTTCCATTTTACTGAAAATGCTGTTATAATAAATGTTTGTATTAAATGGTGTTGTAATTAAGCCAAAGGTGTTTACTGAGTGTCCTGTGGTTTTGGAATTCAAGAGAATAATTTTTGTCCAGTAGTACATGTCTTCGATATATATATGACAAGCCTTACACTTACAATAGTGTTGCAAATAAGAATGAGAAATGCTATTATTTCAGTTTGCTGAGGTATTACAAGTGTTTTCTTTATTATAGTTTGTTTCGGGAAAATAGATGGATCATTATATCTGTAAATTCTTGGTAGATCGTTCATTTCTAAAAGTCTGACTGAACAGGGAAATAATATTTTGTCATTTAAATTACTTGATATTTTTGCTTTCTCTTTATATATTGCTGTATTTTAACTCTGCACAGTTTAGAAAGAGCTGTTGTATTTAAATGCACATAGTTTAGACTATTAGTACACTTACTAACTTGAAAGATATATCTTAAATTATTTTATAGCCATTAATTGCATTGCTGCTAATAAGTAAATACTAATGGTACATGTAAAATTTTACATAAATTTAACTAAAATGTAATTTATGTAAACTCAAACCTTCCAATAATAGGTTGGAAGATAATATTCTATTCAATTAAAAAAGAAGAAATATTTAATGATACAAAATTCAGCTCTTATTTTGAATTTTCTTCTGTTTTTAAAATGAAGAGAAGAGTAATTGAACTCTAGAAAAAGCTGATCTAATCATTTGTTCCACATCTCTGATTTATCACTGAAGAGAATTTCCTAATTAGCATTTTGACCTTTATGAAGATAATTTAGTGAATCTTTCATTAGTAGTAGACCAGGAAGGAGTTGTGAATTAAAACACTAACTTTTTCTGATGATACAAAACCTACTTCAAAAAGTTTTTAGAAGTTCTCATATTTACTTAAGTTGGTGTTTGATCCATAGCAACCCATTTAAGGTCAAGCTAGTATTGCTGATGGAATGCAAGTTAACAGACCATGGGCAAAATTTCAGTCTGATTCTTACATGGGTTTTTAAAATCAGATTTCCTAGCTCAGTTGGACTGGCATTTTTTCTTGCAATACTTTTTGAAATTACTATTAAAATCAAGAGCGTTAAGAATTAATGAGATATGTCACCAGATACCAAAAGACTCTGGTCATTGTGCATATGTCCCACTGAAGAGTGGTGAATTCTGTCTTTATATGTACCATAGACAGAATAGAGGATGCCAGCTAATTATATACAGATGTTTTCTCTCTGTTTTCATTTTCTAGACAAAAACCAACATGTGTCTTACCATTTCTGCCAATGAGCAGTCAGTGTAAACAAATTGTTGTTGTGCTAGGTTCTGAGGCTTCAACCTCACTCAGTATACTTTTCCACAGAAACACTCTGACATTTGCTTGGAATTTCTTATTCTGTAAGAATTTTGAGGGGTAGTAAATAACAGGCTATTTTGGGGCACTAATGTAGGTATAACTTTTGTTATAGTTACTGCTAGAGGCCGGTGCTTGGTTGTTGTGCCAAGAGAATATTAACACTAGTGGAGGGTCTTCATCTGGCAATACTTGTCTCCGGTCTAGGTTGGCAGTGCCTTTAACACATGCTTTATTCATTTCTGTTCAATGAAGCACATAGTAGTTTATGCTTAAGTCATGTTGAATGTAGTGAGATATCTGTTTAGGTTGTGCAATTAAGCCTTTTTGGCAATATAGTATTCTTTTGTTGCTACAGGCTTAAGAGGCTTTTAGTATCTCACCACTCCTGAGTTCTAGAGAGGGTCCTGGGAACCACAGACCAGTGAGCCTGACTTCTGTCATATGAATTAAGAAGTGCATGCAGAAACAGTCTGTTGGGAAAGTGACAACATGCCTTCTGTAAAGGGAAATACTGGCTTAGCCTACCAAAATCAGGTCAGGACAGGCATAATGAAATCTCCAAATCTGCAAGCTGTAGGAGTTTGTAAAGTCATGAGGCAGCATATAAACTGGATGTGCATTTGCCTTTCAATACCCACAATACAAAAACTGGGAAGCATGTGGTGAATCTAGTGAGATTGATTTGAGACAGACAGTTTACACAATAGACAATACACTTGTGCGACTTGCTGCCGTGGGAAGTTGGAGGGGGGAGACAGCATCAGCAGGTTCAAGGGATTAGATAAATTCCTGGACAGCAGGTCCAGAAATGAATACTAACAGTACTAGGCAGAAACATACTAACAACCCTACCACAATTATGGCTGCCCAGGGAGTATGAGGAGAATAGACAGCAGATGATTGGTTTTGCATGCTCTGCATATTTCTAAATAGCATCTCTTAATGTCAGCTGAAGAGACAAAATAGATGGTCCGTGCTTCTGAGATAGCAGGACATTTCTTACATTCCCATTTTGCAGGTAGCACTGCTCTGCATTCTTTCATTTGGTGTTCAGGTAGTTTGGAGTTCAATCTATTATTTCCTGAGTTATTCCACTTTGCCGAGGGCCATTTTGTGCCACCTTCCAGAGAGCACTCATTACTCTAAGAAGCTTCACTGATTTTGGCCTGTAAAAATTTCTTCATTCTGATAGAATATGGCACAGCTGAGTCCCTGAAGACTTACTTTCTTCACTTAAAATATAGAAAACCTTACTGAGTTGAAGGAAAAGCACAATTAGTGTCAAGACATTTCCAGTGCAACCTCCTTGACTTTGTGTTCTTCTAACTCTGTAGTCCTCGGGCAAGTGCATTTCCCTTCTTTCAGTGATGGAACATTATCTGTAGTGCACGTAATCTATAGGCTTAGGCTTCTGATGTATAGAAAAAATTCTGCATATTGAGAAATCGCACTGTGTTTTACATTGGTGCTAGGTAGTTGTTAGTCATGTGTTAAGACATTACTCAGAAGGTATGTAGGCAGTGTGAAGTATGATTTTTCCTGGTGGGAAATCTATGAGGAAAGTGTAGAATCAGCCATTAGTATGTGGCTGGTGTACAATTTCTTTGACAGCTGAAACTGTCCAGAGGACTTTCTAATGACCACAGTCATATACCCCATATAAAGACTGGTAGCCTTAGCAGCCAGATGTACTTTTCAGCAAACAACTCAGCATTGACTCTTGATGAAAGAGTCACTTTCTGACGTCATGCAGCATGATGATGCTTATTTATTTATTTTACAATTACACTTCAGGAAAGAAAGCTAATCCCTCTGTAAATACCCAAAGTGCAAGAGCCTGTTGGAACTAATATGTATACTGTGAATTAAAGTACATCATTACTGACTTGGTTGTGGCATGTCTTTGCAATTTATCATGGAAGGTCACATGGTAAGATACTAGCACAATGGCATGTTTACTTTTCCTGTCAATTTGACTTGCAGCTAAAAATGACTTGTTTACAATTTCATGATAATTCTTTACTGATAATGTAAAAAAAAAAAAGTACCCATAAAATGACAAAATTTGATTGTAGGATAAAACAATAGATTTCAGCGAAAACAGAATCAAAGACCTCATGAAAAATTGTCTTCCTTTCTCTTTTACATGTTTCTGTGTGTATAAAAAAGGCTTGTGTTTACGGAGATATCTGAGTTCAGACAGTGATATTAAATAATCTGGTTAATACTGGGAAAGGTCTGATATTCAGTTAACTCTCTGCAAATTTTCTTTTCCAAGTTTTTCATCCATTCCTGCATTTTCTAATGGAGATTAGGCTTTTTAGGCTTTTAAAGGTACAGTTCAGAGAGTCTTCGACTGTTTGTTTCTTCCTCCCATACAGTCTCTTCCCTTTTCCCTCCCCCATGCCCCCACATTACTCATAAGGACAGGGTGACTAAACACAGCCATGATATCTCTGTAATCCAAAAGTAATGGAAAATGCATTACGGAAGTTCCACAGTTAGAATAAACAGCAAGAGAGTAAACTCTGCTATAACTCAGCAGATCAATAAGATAAAAAGAATTAACAAGAGTACCCTAGAGCGTTTTTCTCATCAATTTCTGCTACAGTTTGAATTTGATTAGACTACTGTGAGACCCTTCTTTTTTTCAGCAAGAAAGTGGAAGCGACAAAAAGATTTTGTCTTAAGCTCTGGACTTGGAAAAACTTGTTCTTACTGTAGAAGTGTTACACAGAAATAATGTATTTTCTTTATACCTGATAGGCTGCTTCAAGCAGTAAGTCAAAGAGTAACAGTTAATACAACTATATTTGTATATATGTGTATGTTTTAGATACGCCATTAAGGATATTTTAAAATTAAGGAATGGAGGGGTTTTTTTCAAAATCTTACACTTCCTTCTTTTGCAATGGTTTGTGACTGGTTTCCTTTGCACCTGAAAGAAATGACTGAAAGGAACTCTGAGCAAAGGTTTTGCATTATTGTCTCTCTGACAAATGCATAAGGGAAGGTAAAGACTGCAAATATCATATGTTGTAATGAATGTCAGTAATCCACTTTAGTGGAATCTCAAGCCTGGGAGAAGTGGAGCAAGTTCTGGTAAACAAACTCCAGAAGGAGATAGCAGAAAATGTGAAGAGAAATGTCACTCAGAGGGAATACCTCCAAAATATAATTAAGGGGGCAAAATGACTCAAGATGAACAAGCCAGTATTTTACCTGCAGTCTTGAGACTGCTTTGGTGTTAGGGATTTTTGAGGATTTAAGGTAATATATGTTTCTCAAAATAACATTCAACTGCTGTTTTAGCACTAGCATTTATATTTGAGATCTGTGACACTTAAGTGCTAATCTTACTTTATGACAGTATTCCTACATCTTCCACTTTTTATTTTTCTGTTGATTAGGCAATATTAATTTGCATATAAACCCATGCTCTCCCTACAATATAAGAATTAGACTGTAAACTATTGCATTGCGTTGTTTTTTTATGAGACTGCCAGCCAAGTATGATGAAGATTAGTGAGATAAGATCTAACTATTAATGGCTCAATGATGAACCTAGCTATTCCTTTTAAGCCTGTACATTTGCTCCTCATTGTGTATTTTTGTATGGGTTTTCATGGCAAGGTTTTGGTAGGGGGGGCACTACAGAAGTGGCTTCTGTGAGAAGCTGCTAGAAGCTTCCTCCATGTCTGACAGAGCCAATGCCAGCCGGCTCCAAGACAGGCCTGCTGCTGGCCAAGGCCGAGCTCATCAGCAACGGTGGTAGCACCTCTGGGATAACAGAGTTAAGAAGGGAAAATAAAAAATAAAAACAACTAAACAAACAAAAAAAACCCATCAAGAGCAACTGCAGCAGGAGAGAGCAGTGAGAAGATGTGAGAGGAACAACTCTGCAGACCCCAAGGTCAGTGCAGAAGGAGGGGGAGGAGGTGCACCAGGCACTGGAGCAGAGATTCCCCCGCAGCCCATGGAGAAGACCATGGTGAAGCAGGCTGTCCCCCTGCAGCCCATGGAGGTTGATGGTGGAGCAGATATCCACCTGCAGCCTGTGGAGGACCCCATGCCAGAACAGGTAGATGCCTGAAGGAGGCTGTGACCCTGTGGGAAGCCCATGCTGGAGGAGGCTTGTCCTAGTTCTGGCAAGGATAGAGTTAATTTCCCAAGGAGCCAGGACAGGTGAGCCAAGCTGGCCGGGGGCTATTCCATACCATGTGACATCATGCTCACCATCAAAGGGGGCCAGTCGGGCAGGGGCGGGTTCGGCGTGTCGGCGTGGCTCCGGGACGGGTCGAGCGTCCGGTCGGTCGGTCGTCGGATCGGTAAAATCGTTCTCTGTTATCACCATTGTTACTATCTGTTATCAGCGCTGTTGTTGATTGTTCTCCCTCTCCCTTGCTGTCCCAGTAAACTGCCCTTATCCCAACCCTCGAGGCTTTGCCGTTGTTTTTCCGTTCTCCTCCCCATCCCGCCGGGGGAGGGGTGAGCGAGCGGCTGGGGCTAAACCACGTCAGTCCTTTTTGGCGCCCAACGTGGGGCTCGAGGGGTTGTGATAACGGCAAGTCTGACCCAAGTGTGTTAAAACAAAGTTGTTAAAAGCATTTATGATGTTATTGAAACAGTCACAGGTCATAATGATGTTCTGTTTGCTCACATGGCTCTGTTTTGTAAACCCATGTTTACTCTATGCAATCCCTGCGGTGCTGTTTATCACCTCTGGGAGAGGGGTTCGTGTTCTCATGTTGTTATATTGTGTGATAATGACTTATGATAAGATATCATTGACAGTCATGGGTCTGAGCTGGTATGTGTATGTAGCATTTCGGTCAGGCCCGTACCTCGGTCAGTATCTTTCAGAATTGATTAATAATTGGACCCAATCTATGGGGAAGACAGGGGGGGATACCTTCTCCCACTCTTTCACCTCCTCTTTTCCCTTTTGGTTGGTTACAACAATTTTTGAGTATTTTGAATACCCTTGGAATGTTCAGGCCATTATATTCCTATTGCTAGGTCTCCTGAATGCTTTCCCACTCCTGTTCAGGGTTAGCAAAAATCTTTTCAAGAGTACCACCCAGGGATCTTCCCCAAGGCTGAATGGTCAGGGCTGGCATGGCATGTGGGAGAGTATGGGTGGGTATCTAGAGACCTTTTCACCCCCAATGGTTTGGAGCTTCACTCTCGAACAACTGCAAGACCCTGATAAAATGGTAGAATATTTGAAAGGAAAATGCTGTGGGGATTCTAAGGAGACACAACTTACTGCGCTGTGCTGGGCCCTGGCCACAATCTATCAAACACTGCTGGATAGTAGACAGCACCATCCAGAGGGAGAGAGCGGACTCACAGGCACTGCAGCTGCCCAAACCCCCGCGACAGGCACTGTAGTTGAGCCAAAAGATCAACCCACACCAGTATCAGTTGCCCCTATACACAAAAAGAAATACACAAGGAAATCGGTTCGCTTAGTGAAAGATGATGATGAACCGGGGCCATCACGAGCACAAGAAGAAGAGCCAGAACCAGAAGTGATTACTCGATCCCTGTCCCTGAGTGAGCTGCGAGATATGCGGAAAGATTTCAGCCGCCTTCCAGGGGAGCATATTATTACCTGGCTGCTCCGCTGCTGGGATAATGGGGCCAGTAGCCTGGAACTGGAGGGCAGGGAGGCCAAGCAGCTAGGATCCTTGTCTAGGGAAGGGGGCATTGACAAAGCAATTGGGAAGAAGGCACAGGCCCTTAGCCTCTGGAGGCGCCTCCTGTCAAGTGTGAGGGAAAGGTATCCTTTCAGCGAAGATGTCGTATGTCGGCCAGGCAAGTGGACCACTATGGAGAGAGGTATTCAATATCTGAGGGAATTAGCTGTGCGGGAGATGGTTTATTATGATCCGGACAATGCACAATTGCCCACAGACCCCGATGAAGTCCACTGTACCTGACCCATGTGGCGAAAATTTGTGCGAAGTGCACCATCATCGTACGCCAACTCACTGGCAGTAATCGACTGGAAAAGTGAAGAGGCACCCACAGTGGACGAAGTGGCTGGCCGGCTCCGGCAGTATGAAGAGAGCCTTTCCTCCTCCCTAGTCTCGGCTGTGGAGAAACTGTCTCAGGATGTCCGGCAACTCAAAGAGGATATATCTTACTCCCCACCTGTACAGACCCGCATTTCAGCTGTTAGGAGTAAGCGTTTTTCTGCTCCAGAGAGGGGATATAGAGCATACACACCACGAGGTATCCTGTGGTTTTTCCTGCGTGACCACGGAGAAGACATGAGGAAATGGGATGGGAAGCCCACCTCAACCCTGCAGGCACACGTACATGAGCTACAAGGCAAGACAGCTGTAAGAAGGGACTCTTCCAGAAAGAATGCTGCTCCAGTTTCCACCGGGCAGCCCCCCAGACCAAGTGAAAGGCCAGATCGCACTTCTGATCCTCTTGAAGGGACCTCTAAGTCCTTTTTGCAAGACGTGAGTAGTGACTATGACGAGCAGGACTAGAGGGGCCCTGCCTCCAGCCAGGTGGAGGAAAGGGACAATAGGGTTTATTGGACTGTGTGGATCCGATGGCCTGGCACATCGAACCCACAAGAGTACAAGGCCCTAGTGGACACGGGTGCACAGTGTACCCTAATGCCATCGAACTATGAAGGGGTGGAACCAATATCTATTTCTGGTGTGACGGGGGGATCCCAACAGTTGACTCTGTTGGAGGCTGAAGTAAGTCTAACTGGGAATGAGTGGCAAAAGCACCCCATTGTGACTGGGCCAGAGGCTCCATGCATCCTGGGCATAGACTACCTCCGGAAAGGGTATTTCAAAGACCCAAAAGGTTACAGGTGGGCTTTTGGAATAGCTGCCTTGGAAGCGGAGGAACTTGAACCATTGTCTAGTTTGCCTGGTCTCTTGGAGGACCCTTCTGTTGTAGGGTTGCTGAAGGTTGAAGAGCAACAGGTGCCGATTGCTACTACAACTGTGCACCGGCGGCAATACCGCACCAACAGAGACTCCCTGGTTCCCATCCACAAACTAATTCATCAACTGGAGGGTCAGGGAGTGATCAGCAGAACTCACTCACCTTTTAATAGTCCCATATGGCCAGTGCGGAAGTCCAATGGCGAGTGGAGGCTGACGGTAGACTATCGTGGCCTGAATGAAGTCACACCGCCCATGAGCGCTGCCGTGCCGGATATGCTGGAACTTCAATATGAACTGGAGTCAAAGGCAGCCAAATGGTATGCCACAATTGATATAGCTAATGCATTTTTCTCGATCCCTTTGGCAGCAGAGTGCAGGCCGCAGTTTGCCTTCACTTGGAGGGGCGTCCAGTACACCTGGAATCGACTGCCCCAGGGGTGGAAACACAGCCCCACAATTTGCCATGGACTGATCCAGACCGCACTGGAAAAGGGTGAAGCCCCAGAGCACCTGCAATACATTGATGACATCATTGTGTGGGGCAACTCAGCAGAGGAAGTTTCTGAGAAAGGGAAGAAAATAATCCGAATCCTGCTGCAGGCTGGCTTTGCCATAAAACGAAGTAAGGTGAAGGGGCCTGCACAGGAAATCCAATTTTTAGGCATAAGGTGGCATGATGGGCGGCGTCAAATCCCTATGGATATTATCAACAAAAAAGCAGCCATGTCCCCACCAACCAACAAAAAGGAGACACAGGCCTTCCTAGGTGTTGTGGGTTTCTGGCGAATGCACATTCCGAATTACAGTTTGATAGTAAGCCCTCTCTACCATGTAACCCAGAAGAAGAATGATTTCAAATGGGGCCCTGAGCAACGACAAGCTTTCGAACAGATTAAACAAGAAATAGTTCATGCTGTAGCTCTTGGGCCAGTCCGGGCAGGACCAGATGTAAAAAATGTGCTGTACACCGCAGCCGGGGAGAATGGCCCTACCTGGAGTCTCTGGCAGAAAGCACCAGGGGAGACTCGAGGTCGACCCCTGGGGTTTTGGAGCCGGGGATATAGAGGATCCGAGGCCCACTACACTCCAACAGAAAAGGAGATATTGGCAGCCTACGAAGGGGTTCGAGCTGCTTCAGAGGTGATTGGCACTGAAGCACAGCTCCTCTTGGCACCCCGACTGCCAGTGCTGGGTTGGATGTTCAAAGAGAGGGCTCCTTCTACACATCATGCAACCGATGCTACGTGGAGTAAGTGGGTTGCGCTGATCACACAACGGGCTAGAATAGGAAGCCCCAATCGTCCAGGGATTCTGGAAGTGATCACAGACTGGCCAGAAGGGAAAGATTTCGGAATGTCGCCAGAGGAGGAGGTGACACGTGCTGAAGAAGCCCCACCGTATAATAAACTAACAGAAGATGAGAAACCATATGCCCTCTTCACTGATGGGTCCTGTCGCATCGTGGGAAAGCATCGAAGGTGGAAGGCCGCTGTATGGAGTCCTACACGGCAAGTTGCAGAAGCTGCTGAAGGAGAAGGTGAATCGAGCCAGTTTGCAGAGGTGAAAGCCATCCAGCTGGCTTTAGATATTGCTGAAAGAGAAAAGTGGCCAACGCTGTACCTCTACACTGACTCATGGATGGTGGCCAATGCCCTGTGGGGGTGGTTACAGCAGTGGAAGCGGAGCAACTGGCAGCGTAGAGGCAAACCCATCTGGGCTGCCCCACTGTGGCAAGATATTGCTGCCCGGCTAGAGAAGCTGATTGTAAAGGTACGTCATGTAGATGCCCACGTACCCAAGAGTCGGGCCACTGAGGAACATCAGAACAACCAGCAGGTAGATCAGGCTGCCAAGATTGAAGTGGCTCAGGTGGATTTGGACTGGCAGCGTAAGGGTGAATTATTTCTAGCTCGGTGGGCCCATGACACTTCAGGTCATCAAGGAAGAGATGCGACATATAGATGGGCCCGTGATCGAGGGGTGGACTTGAGCATGGACGCCATCTCACAGGTCATCCATCAATGTGAAACATGCGCTGCAATCAAGCAAGCCAAGCGGGTAAAGCCTCTGTGGTATGGAGGCCGATGGCTGAAATATAAATATGGGGAAGCATGGCAAATCGACTACATCACGCTCCCACAAACCCGCCAAGGCAAGCGTTATGTCCTCACAATGGTGGAAGCAACCACTGGGTGGCTAGAAACATATCCTGTGCCCCATGCCACTGCCCGGAACACTATTCTGGGTCTTGAAAAGCAAGTCCTGTGGCTACATGGCACCCCAGAGAGAATTGAGTCAGACAACGGGACTCATTTTCGGAACAACCTCATAGACACCTGGGCCAAAGAGCATGGTATTGAGTGGGTGTATCACATCCCCTATCATGCGCCAGCCTCTGGGAAAGTTGAAAGGTGTAATGGGCTGCTAAAAACCACCCTGAGGGCAATGGGTGGTGGGACTCTCAAACACTGGGATACGCATTTAGCAAAGGCCACCTGGTTAGTTAACACTAGGGGATCTGCCAATTGAGCTGGCCCTGCCCAGTCAAAATTCCCACGCCCAGTAGGAGGAGATAAAGTTCCTGTAGTGCACATGAAAAATATGTTGGGTAAAACAGTTTGGGTTATCCCTGCTTCAGGCAAAGGCAAGCCCATCTGCGGGATTGCTTTTGCTCAGGGACCAGGGTGCACTTGGTGGGTGATGAGAAAAGATGGGGAAGTCCGGTGTGTACCCCAAGGGGATTTGATTTTGGGTGAAAATAGCCAATAAATTAAATTGCGTGATATTAATAGCGATATACTGTATCAATGTTATGACCATAAGAATCACCCAAAACTAATGAAGGATGGACTTTGAAACTGAGCAAAGTGCCACGATGATGGAACTAGAACTGCCTTCAACTGGTGCCCAGAAACTTCATCAAAAAATCACATCTTTGGCATCCACACTGTGAGCATGGACCATACCAGATACACCGGCTGTGAAGACTCCGGATGCAGCGTGCAACAATCCAGCTGCACGCACCATTGCTCCTGCTCTGAGAGACTGTAATGGCAGATGGAACCCAAAACCCTGGACTAAATGAACTCGACAGACATTTTAGAGCAATAGCCCATAGAGTAAGGCAATGAGTTCTGTAAAATAATCTGGGCATGACGTAGATGGTATGGAATAAGGGGTGGATAATGTCCTGGTTCTGGCAAGGGTAGAGTTAATTTCCCAAGGAGCCAGGACAGGTGAGCCAAGCTGGCCGGGGGCTATTCCATACCATGTGACATCATGCTCACCATAAAAGGGGGCCAGTCGGGCAGGGGCGGGTTCGGCGTGTCGGCGTGGCTCCGGGACGGGTCGAGCGTCCGGTCGGTCGGTCGTCGGATCGGTAAAATCGTTCTCTGTTATCACCATTGTTACTATCTGTTATCAGCGCTGTTGTTGATTGTTCTCCCTCTCCCTTGCTGTCCCAGTAAACTGCCCTTATCCCAACCCTCGAGGCTTTGCCGTTGTTTTTCCGTTCTCCTCCCCATCCCGCCAGGGGAGGGGTGAGCGAGCGGCTGGGGCTAAACCACGTCAAGGCTCCTGGCAGGACCTGTGGCCCTGTGGAGACAGAGAGGAGCCCACACCAGAGCAGGTTTGCTGGCAGGACTTGTGACCCTGTGGGGGACCCACGCTGGAGCAGTCTATTCCTGAAGAACTGCACCCCATGGTGCACGTTGGAGAAGTTTGTGAAGAACTGCAGCCCATGGGAAGGGCTCATGTTGGAGAAGTTGGTGGAGGACTGTCTCCTGTAGGAGGGACCCCACGCTGGAGCAGGGGAAGAGTGTGAGGAGTCCTCCCCCTGAGGAGGAAGGAGCGGCAGAGACAACGTGTGATGAGCTGACCGTAACCCCCATTCCCCATCCCCCTGTGCTGCTGAGCGGGGAGGAGGCAGAGAAAACTGGGAGTAAAGTTAAGCCCAGGAAGAAGGGAGGGGTAGGGGGAGGTGTTTTAAAGTTTGGGTTTATTTCTCATTACCCTACTCTGATTTGATTGGTAAAAAATTAAATTAATTTTCCCCAAGTTGAGTCTGGTTTGCTTGTGATCATAATTGGTGAGTGATCTCTCCCTGTCCTTATGTCAACCCATGAGCCTTTTGTTGTATTTTCTCTCCCCCATCCAGCTGAGGAAGAGAGTGATAGAGCGGCTTTGATGGGCACCTGGCCTCCAGCCAGGGTCAACCCACCACAATTTTCCCCTTTTCAACCCTATTCGAGCACTGTGGAACTTGCAACTACTATGTATGAAAAACTTACAGCTGAGCTCAAAAAAGCAAACAGACAAATTCATGGACATGGAACCCATTGAAGGCTATTATACGCAAAGATAACACACCTGACTCAGGAAGTGTCTAAGTCTCACAGTGGCTAACGACACAGTTTACTATAGTAAAGACTTTCTCTTGCTTATACTCTTCTTCAAGTATGTATAACTGACCATGGGATTAGACTTTTAACCCTGTATCTCTATTCCAAAAATGGACAAAAATCACTCCAAAATGTGCGCTCAGCTGACAAAACTAGGGTGGAATTGCTGAAGGTGAACTTTGTAGACTTAAAGGCTCAGGAACAGGCAGAATTGTTTGCTGCAGTTTTCCTTCTGATTATGATGCTTCTGAATAAATAAAAATACAGTCTCTGTGACAAGTAGCATTTTTTTTCCCAGTGAGCAACTGACTGTGATTTACCCAAGTTGTGAGATATTTCATCAGCAGTGCCACTGCATGTATGTAATACAAAAAACAATTTCATGTACTTTAAGACAGCCTGAGCTACACTTTATTAGAGTGAATCGTACCTCAAAAAATCTTTTATCCATAATTGTAACTTATTTCAATTTATTTTAATAATCAGGTGAATATTAGAAAAAAATACACTCAAAACCCCAAACCAAACGGAAGCAAAAAACCCCAAATAATAATTAAAAAAAACCCCAAACCAGCAAAATCTTAAACCTCATTCTGCAGCATTTGGATTTTCATTTTCATCTGCAGACTAAGCAGGATGACAGCTGTTTTGGAAGATAGGATCTACAATCAGCACAATCTTGCTAAATTAGATAAATTGATTGAATTCTTAAAAATGAGCAGACATGTAGAAAAAAGTGAGATGGTTTAAGTAATAGGTTAGTGTCAAATGCACAAAGGTTGTGCAGAAGAGAGAAGTTGTCTAGATAGTTGTATCACAGAGTAACATTCAGGGATTGAAATGAATGATGACAACATTTATTAAGATATGCTGCTTTAGGATTATCACATAAGAAAATGTAGAAAGATTGCTCTGATCTATTACTGGCTCTGCCAGAAGCTAGGTATTCAATATATGTTTTATGAAATTAAAAAAAAACAACCAAACAAAAAACAGTTCAATACAGGTCAGAAGACACCTAAAATATTAAAAGTCTTTGAAAATAGAATCATAGAACAGTTTGTGTTGGAAGGGATCTTTAAAGTCCAACCCCTCTGCAATGAGCAAGGACATATTCAACAAGATCAGGTTACTAAGAGCCCAGTCCAGCCTGACATTCAACTATCTTTTTGATGGGTATATGCCACAAAATAAACCCTAGATCTAAATCTGCATTTAAATCAAGAATCTGAATTTATCTATAGATATCAACTTTCTTTGTAATTAAAATATAAGAGATTGATCTGTATTTTCCATTTTGCATTTAGTATGGAGAAAGCAAGACAGAAAGCGAGAAAGAAAACTTTTTTTTTTTTTTTTTTGGTAGTAAGTGCCTGCTACAGTAGAAACAAAGTGTTTTGGATGTCCCATAAGAACCTGTCAGGTGAACACTGAAATAAACACTTTGAATGTAATAAATGGTTCTTTTTCCATTATAAATCTATAGACTTAAGAAAAAAAAAAGAGGGACAGTATGAGTTCAAAGGGTAAATACCAAGTTCTGATTTTGTTGAACCATAGAATCATAGAAGAATGGTTTGGGTTGGAAGGGACCTCAAAGATCATCCAGTTCCAACCCCCCTGCCATGGGCAGGGACACCCTCCACTAGACCAGGTTGCCCAAAGCCCCATCCAACCTGGCCTTGAACACTTCCAGCTTCTCTGGGCAACCTGTTCCAGTGCCTCACCACCCTCACAGTGAAGAATTTCTTCCTAAAATATCTGATAAGTCTGAAAATGTAAGTTAAGGAGTTTGTGATTACTGTGTCTGAAAATAGCAAAAATGGTACTATTCTCTCTTTATTTGGATTACACGTTCAATAAAAGCTAGCATGAGAGGTGGAAGGCCAAGGAAGTAGAGACAGTACTGTAATCTTCCCCTTGGTGCCTCATCTTTCATATCTCTTTTAACGGAATACTTTTCTTTTTGGCAGTTTTTGAGCAAATAAAGCTTTTTTGTGACCTAAACTCTCCTGGGTGAATAAATGGAAAATCAACATTCTGCTGGATTTTACAGATTATTTAAACAGACTTAATGCGATTCTCTTATATAACAAAAAAGAATATAAAAATGAAATATAATGAGGTGAAGATACTGTACAATATCATTAAACAGAAATAATATTTAATCAGGAAAATGACATTCCTATGATGGCTATTTGTTCTGAAATAACACAGTCTGAAAACAAACTGGGTATAGTGTACGAGCTACTGTCTTCAGCCCTTTGAGCAGTTTGGCAAATTTATATCAGAAATTCATTTGTACTGAAAGTGTACCCCCCAACACTTTTGTGTCATAAAATATGCACTTTTTAAAGAGCAAGTCCTTAACTAATAAGGTTCATGGTCTTTTGAAGCCAGCTTTATGATGTTCTTTCTCTAAAGTACAATTTAATTAGATATCAAAATGTCACCTGCAGTGAATAAAATCCCTAAATACTTAAGTTAGAGCTGTGTGTTACCTGCAGAAGTGAAAGGCAGTGATACTTCTCTTTTACCCTGTTGCATTGGAGACTAAGAGGAAAAGTCACAATGCTTGTTTACCACCTGAGGAAACTCGTTGTCTAACCTGAGATCTGAGTCATTATCCATTCGTGGAAGAATTTCCATGGACTTCACTGAGTTTTGGATATAATTTCCAGGATAATAGAAAATATGGGATAATGTTCAGCAATTAATGTTATTAATGATTATTAATTATTAATGTCAAGGGAATTTATAAGACTATGAAGAAAATTACTTTGAATATATGCAAAGTTATAGTCTTTTCAGCCAATAATGATAATCCCAGTAGGGGAGTGAAGCCACCTTTTCCTCTGTTAACTCCTGCTACGATTAGTTTTTGGGTTTTTTTTAATTACAGTAAATAATCAACATTAGGGTCTGTTACTGGATATTGCAAGAACTGCATGAAAACAAATTATTGTAGGGGATACTGGTGTCAATGTAGTTCTACAATAAACCAGGAAAAAAGCTACTCGAGCAGTGGAAGTAGTGAAATAATATGTTTTCTCTTACGCTTTTGTGTTGGTTTTGCATGGCAAGGTTTTGGTAGTGGGGGGGCTACAGGGGTGGCTTCTGTGAGAAGCTGCTAGAAGCTTCCCCTGTGTCTGACAGAGCCAATGCCAGCCGGCTCCAAGACGGACCCGCCGCTGGCCAAGGCCAAGCCCATCAGCGCCTCTGTGAATCACATATTTAAGAAAGAGAAAAACAGTTAGAGAGTGCTTTTGCAGCCAGAGAGAGGAGGGAGAAGATGTAAGAACATCTGCAGGCACCAAGGTCAGTGAAGAAGGAGGGGGAGGAGGTGCTCCAGGCGCCAGAGCAAGATTCCCCTGCAGCCCGTGGTGAAGACCATGGTGAAGCAGGCTGTCCCCCTGCAGCCCATGGAGGGAGGATGAGGGGGTGTAGAGATTCCACCTGCAGCCCGTGGAGGACCCCACGCCGGAGCAGGTGGAGACACCTGAAGGAGGCTGTGACCCCGTGGGAAGCCCGCGCTGGAGCAAGCTCCTGGCAGGACCTGTGGATCCGTGGAGAGAGGAGCCCACGCCAGAGCAGGTTTGCTGGCAGGACTTGTGACCCCGTGGGGGACCCACGCTGGAGCAGTTTGTTCCTGAAGATCTGCACCCCGTGGAGGAGACTCACGTTGGAGAAGGCCGTGAAGGACTGTCTCCCATGAGAGGGACCCCACGCTGGAGCAGGGGAACGATGAGAGGAGTCCTCCCCCTGAGGAGGAAGAAGCAGCAGAAACAACGTGTGAGGAACTGACCGTAACCCCCACTCCCCGTAACCCCCACTCCCCGTCCCCCTGTGCCGCTGAGGGGGGAGGAGGTTGAAGCCGGGAGTGAAGTTGAGCCCGGGAAGATGGGAGGGGTGGGGGGAGGTGTTTTTAAGATTTGGTTTTTTTCTCATTCCTCTACTCTGTTTTGCTTAGTAATAAATAAGATGAATTCCCTCTCTAAGTTCGGTCTCTTTCGCTCGTGATGATAATTAGAGAATGATCTGTCCCTGTCCTTATCTCGACCCATAAGTTTTTTTTCATTGTACCTTTTCTCCCCTGTCTAATGAAAGAGGGGAGTGATAGAGCGGCTCTGGTGGGCACCTGGCCCTCAGCCAGGGTCAACCCACCACAGCTTTAAAAAAAATTAAACCTGAAATCTTCCTTTATTCATCTAAGAGGGCATGGGGGGAATCCAGATACCATTCCACCAAGGGCAGCAGTTTCATTATGCATGCCCAGTAAATAAATCATATCTCCCTCCGCCTAATTATTTAGTACAGAGAAGGCAACCAACTCCTAGTGTTGTTGAAAACTCTAAATTCTTTAGAAATAAGTCAGTAAGTGTTTGCTCTTCAGTCTTGAGACAAGTCCTACCATCAAAACTTGTGGAAATCAGATATATGTCTCAATAGAGCCTCAAGATATATTTTAATAAAACAAACAGCTTTATAGTAAAAACAGAATAAGAATGTAATTTTAAATGCATGTTAAATTTTCTGCCACTTCAAATGCTGACATTTTTAATCTTATTCACATTTTCTGTGTATGTTAATTATAGATGAAATTTAACAGCCCCTAAATATAGAGTCCAACAGAATTTTAGTTGGGTTACAAGTGCAGAGTAGGTTTCATAGGTAATTAGAGGACTTAAAAAATATTAACATTTTTAAAGATCCAGAATATTTTTCTCCCTCTTGAAAAGTTCTAGCCTGTTTTAACTGTCTTTTTTTTTTCCTCCTTTTGAAACTTTATAGATAAAAGCTGCATTTCAGACCAAAACCTGTGGCTTAGTTTTTACATAGCTGAAGAGGAGACAGCAAGTACTAGCAACACAACTGTAAACATTTAAATTACTGTTCCACATACTGCAGCAGGAGTGTGGGGATTGGTACGTCTGGTGCTGAGTGAGCATCAAGGTCTCCCTTGTGGCAGAGAGACCGATGCCTCCCTACCGTCGCTACGTAATTCAGTACAACTGGCCTGTAATAGGATATGATTGGAAAAGTAAAAGTCCATCAAATCAGCCTAGAAAATAGGTGACGAAGAGGCAGACATGACACACCCCAGACGCCAGGATGTGCTTCCTTCCTTTGGTATTTTTTTAAAAAATACATTTTGTCCTGCAATTTGCTTGGTTTTGTTGCAGGTGCTATACGGAAACACCTCCAATGGATTTCCTGTGGCCTTTCCATTTTTTGTTTTTCATTTTTCCTCCAGTCTAGAAATTTAATTTACATGTGGGCAGGCTTAAGCAGTGTTCCCAAAGCCATTGTGCGTTCTGTATCAGCTGGAAGCAAACAGGCAGGAACAAGGACTAATATCCCCACAGCTTGTCTGTGATGCTCAACAACTTGAAATGCCCCCAAATCTGCTTACTTTCCTCACTCTCAGAAGCACGTGAACCACATTCCTGTGCTAATCAACTGCAAACTGCTGATTGATTTCATTGGACATAGGACTGGACCCACAAAGTTAAAATGTGGGTGGAGTATTCAGTGAAATTACCTGTCCAAATCTATTTGTAAACAATCATTCAGTCTGTAGGGGGACTTTGCAACCCTTAGGCATGATTAAATAGATTGCGCTCTTCTCTTGCATTTCACGCTGCTTTTTTAAATCTTCCAGCAATTGCTTTGTTTAGATCTTGTGGCTTGGCACAAAGTACCTTTTTATTCTGTGCTAAAAATAATTTAATGCAAACACTGCGTAAGCAAGGAGAAACTAAATTTTCTTTTCCATGGTTGACTCTTCACAATGAAGTACAAAAGAAGTTAATAGTGTCAGAACATGTACACAAAATCTTTAAAATGAACTCACCTAACTTGTCTGTTTAGTTGATCTTCTTTCCTCTCTGTCAGTTTTGGGTTGTTTTTTGGTGTGTTTTTGGTTGTTGGTTTGAGGTTTTTTTGCAAAACCTGTAAATGTCAATATTTTAATGAGACTGTTTATAGCTTAAGGAAAGCACAGATTAGATCAGATACCACAGGGAGTTTGTAAGATCAAAGCTTACCCTTTCATAAGTCTAATACTGATAGATTGTGCTGAAAACCAGAATTCCAGTTAAATAAAAATATTGACTTATCTTTAAGGCACGATATTTCATATCTATTTTGCATACAGCTTTTAAGCATTTTCTGTAATGAATACTGTATTGATTTTTATAAAGGATATCATGGACACATCGTAGTAAAAATTTTTGCCTAGTTTTTGTTTATTGATAAAGAGCTAACAACAGTGTCCTGGCTGAGAGTACACTGTTTAAAAGTATGATGAAATCTGCATTTGTAAGAGATTAATAGAGCTTCTTGGTATTTTCAGAAGTGAAATAGTAAACCAAATATTTAATCACCTTCATTCTTATTAGTGTCAGTGTGTTTCTAGAAGGTTTGATCTGCACGTTCTTAAAAGTAACCTGACATAGCCCTCAATTCTTATAAATAATTTTAAATATACTTTAAGAGAATCATAAGAAACCTTCTTGTATTGTACTAAGTTTGGTTTTCTTAAATGGATTTTTGCAGTCACATTCCTTAAAATAGTTATTTGAAAATTTTGGGTTATGCAGCCAGGACCATGAAAATGTAATTTGGTAAAGTGCAGAAAATTCTCAGAGCTACTCAAACTGTGAAATGCAAATGCTCTTTCATGCTATAAAAGGCCATTATAATTTTAACAAAATCTCCTGCAAGTAAAAATATGAAAGAAATAATTGCAAGTTTTATGTATGGGGACAATTTGAAATAGTAACACTGAAATGTGATTGAAAAACAATTGTATTATATGGTTTGGTAGTATTTTAACAAAATGTAGAGACAGAATAGTATTAAAAAAGTATGCACAATATGGGAAGACATAGTAAAAACCCCCTTCTTTTCACCCTTTTCTGTCATTTTGCAGTATATTTCTAACTTTTTTCTACCTTTCTCTCCTTTATTTGAAATAAATTAGATGTTTCTGTATATAAAATTAGACTTACAGGCTGAAATAAACTTTCTGCAGGCAAGAAAACTGACAATTATCCTTTCAATTATCTACTCCTTCAGTTTGTTTCAAATTTACTATATGGGCAATCCATTTATTTACTAGCTGTTTTTTTTTTCTTTTTGTAAGGTCATGTTCCATGTTAAATTGCTGAAGTCACTCAACCAAATCAAATGTAGCTCTATCAAGCTGTTTGGAGGATCAATGTTGTAATGCACCTAGCTTGACAGCATTAATCCCTTACTCTGTAATACCAAGAGTTTGACTTCCCTTTACAAATTCAAACTCACAAAAAATGGCAATGTGTTTCAATATTGTATATCAGTAATAGTGCACTGAGGACCTTTGTCCTTAATGATTGTGACAAGAAAGTGAAAGGCATTGTACGTTATAAAATTCTTCATCTAATTCCAACCTAGCAGTTTGGAAATAGAATTAGTTACCCTCTGCTTGCTTTCCTGAGACCTCAAGTCCTGTATAACACTGGGGTGGGGCAAAGAGGTAAACCATTGATTTATGGCAGTAACTGGCAGAACTGTGTAGAAGGAATAGAAGAGCTCTCTCTATGTATTTGTGCATCTTGATGAAGCGATAAGTAAGGGGGGAAAGATTCCTGATAAATTGAGCTGTAGAGCTACTATGAAAATAGGGTTAAGTGAACATTTGTTTCAGTTCTGCACAGCTGTTTCTGCAGATCGTGTTCCTGCTCCTTAATATTCATTGCTAGCAAACACTCATGCAGAGAAGTTTTTGTTCAACATGAATATTTAGGAAATTACTGTTCTATGTATGAATATTTAGTTTTGCATGCAAAAACCCCAGCATTCATGAACAATTTTATGGGTTTGTTATGAATGAGAACAGTAAATGATGAATAAGTTTCATTCCTTTAGTCAAAAAACAATGAAACTATGTCTTTTTGGCAATTACATGCCAAAAAAAAAAAAAAAAAAAAAAAGCAATAGGTTAATCTTTGTCTAATCTTGTCAAAATAGTGTTTACAACAAACTTATTCACAAACCCAAGATTTTTGGTTTTGAAAGCAAATGGTTGAAAAATACCAAATTTCATTTCAGTAAATTCAATATATTTACTTTAATTCTGAATGACATGCACAGGGAATACATAAAAATGAGGATTTTTTTTTTTTTTTTTGAGAACTTACAAGGCCAAAGGTAAGCATAAAACGGTTCAGTTAACCTATTTAATGCCCTTAAAATCCAGAGGTTTTAGATTTAGTATAGAGAAACACCTCAAAGGTCAGCTATTGATGCTAACTATTGATTAATAAACTTATCAGATTTTTCTCCCAGGGAAGTAGGAATTTTCATGAAATACTAACTAGGAAATAACATAGAGAATTACTATGCCAATTGATATCAATGGATGGAAAAAACAATATCAAACCTGTTTCTTTCCTCACTGTTTTAAACCATATAATACAAAGATAATTTGAGGTATGTCTTCAGATTGGGCTATTAGACACCTAATACTCAATACAGCTTGTTGATTTTCCAGGGTCACCTCCTCCAAGCTCAAGAACAGTCCACCCCCCTGTGCCAGAAGCCAAACAAAGATGGCAGGAGGCCTGCATAAATAACAAGTAGCTCCTGACAAAAGTCAAACATAGAAAGGAAGCATACAATAAGTGGAAGCAGGGACAGGTGATCCAGGAGGAATACAGAGACACTGTCCAATCATGCAAGGATGGGGGTAGGAAAACTAAAGTCCCTAGTGGTGTTTCTCACATACTGATACAGGGGCCAATATTGTTCAACATTTCAATTAGTGACCTCGATGATGGGACCAAGTCAATCCTCAGCAAGTTTGCAGACAACTGGGAGAAGTGGATGATACACCAGGAGGTTGTCCTGCTCTTCATAGGAACCTTGACAGACCGGAGAAATGGGCTGGCAGGAATCTCATAAAGTTCCACAAAGGCAAATGCAAAGTCGTGTACCTGAGGTCCTCACGGACACCAAGTTGACTATGATCCAGCAGTGACAAATAAGGTCAACAGCCTCCTGGGCTCCATTAGAGTATTGCCAGCAGGGAATACTGAGGGAGATGATCCTTCCTCTCTACTCAGTTCTGGTGAGACATCTGGTTGCTGGGTCCAGTGCTGGGCTGCCCTGTACAAGAGACAAGGAGATACTAGAGTGAGCCTAGTAAATGGCTACAAGGATGATTAAGGGCTTGGAGCACATGACACATGAGTAGCACAGAAGGCTTGGGGGAGGGGGGGAGGGTTATCAATGTGTATAAATACCTGATGGGGGAAGTAAAGAAAAGGAATCCAGACTCTTTGCAATGGTGACCAGTGACAAGAGGCAATGGGCACTGTTCTGGTTTTCAGCGAGGATAGAGTTAATTTTCACAAGAAACTGGGATGGGACACAACCAGGACAGGTGACCCAAACTAGCCAAAGAGGTATTCCATACTATGGCATCACACTCAGCGTGAAAAGGGGCTAGTCAGGGAGGAGTGGCCGGTCGGTTGTTGGGTGAGAAAATTGCATTGTGTTTCACCCATTTTGTATATTCTAAGTACTGTTGTTATTTTCCTCTTCCTTTGATGTCCTAGTAAACTGTCCTTATTCCAATTCACGAGTTTTACCTCTTCCAATTCTTCTCCCCATCCTCCTCGTGGCGGGGGGGAGGCAGTGAGGGAGTGGCCGCATGGTGTTTAGCTGTTGGCTGGGGCTAAAACATGACAGGCACACACTGAAATACAGAAAAATTCACTTATACATGAGAAAACACTTTTAACTGTGGCAGTCATTGAACAGTGGAGCAGGTTGCTCGGGGTTGGTCAAGTCCTTATCCTTGGAGATATTTGAAAACCCAACTGGAGCAACCTGCTCTGGCTGACCCTGCTTTGAGGAGAGGGTTGGACTAGATGGTCTCCAGAAGTACCTTGCAGCCTCAGCAATGTTGAGAGTGCAATGTATTTTGCTGTCATAAGAATCAATCATCACTTCAGTTGCTAAAACTGGGTTAGTCTGATGAGTCTAAAACACGCAAGAGATGGTTTGAAGCTTTATCCATCCTTCATGCTAAACCTTACATTAATGCAGATTTAGATTAATTTTGATAAAATTAATTAACTTCCCCACTGGCATGAGGAAGCTTCAGCATCAATCTCAATGACAAAAATGCAGCAGTAACATGACCTTACCATGTAGTGTGGATGTTCCTGCTATGTGAACCTATGCTAATGGAAAGTGATGCTGAAAGCCCCTGTAAGTCCTCCTTTCTGGACTTGATGTTCTTATCTCCCAGCATATCAATGGGTTTGGCACTCCCTCCTCTTGTTTTTGTTGTGTATTCTCCTGAAACAGTGGTACAAGCATACTAAACATAACACATAACATATAAGCATAACACATAAACTGCTCCAAGGCAGCAACTAACTATACATCTACTATTATTTTACTTTATCAATTGTTTCTAATACCTTGCTTGTAAGAAAAGGACTGAATATTTCTGTTTCTCTACTTCTTCTTCCAAAAGGCCACCCTTTCCCAAACATGCAGCCAGAAGGGAATTAACAAGTTCTTGGCTTTGTGAACATTGTCACTGACAGGATTTGCCTCCTATATTTCAGCTACAGTAGTACTGGGAGTAGGAAAGCAGAAAGCTCTAATAAGTATATATATCAAACTGTGGAGATGCATTTACAAGTAGGCAACCTCCCTGATGGTGATGAGCACTGGCAGATTTTGGTATAATGAAAAACTTACTATGTTTTATCTACATGTCTTTTTTTTAACAAACACTTTAAAAAGGTCTCAATTTCTCTCCCAATTTTAGGTTATATAAGAAGTTCAGATGAGCAAACCCAGTGATCTAGTTTGGTATTCACATCAGTTACAAAATTTTTCATATTTGACATGATAGGTACACATGAACTGTGCATAGGTGCACATGCATTTAATACTCCATTGTACTCGGATTTTTAGACAAGAAAGCCCATACAAACTTTGCATTGCAAATTATTGAAGACATACTAACAGTGTATGATGTAGAGTAATACTTTCACTAATGTTAAATTGTTTGATTTGCTGGTCATTCTGCTCCCTCTGCTTTGAACCACGATAGTCATGGCAGATTGACCAGTGAATGCAGCAAGGTGGCCGCTGTTATCTTTCAGGAGCTAGTAGCTTTGTCCAGTTTTGCAACAGTTTCTAATTTTATAGATGCACATGATGTCTTTTTTTCCCCTCTGGCTTACTGCTCCATGTGAAAGCTGGACCCCATAATATAGAATATGTCGCCTGCTCTATCACATTTATAAATAATGAAAAATAACATGACAAGGATTATTAAGCAGTGTAAAGCAAATAAAACAATGGAAGCAGAAATAACAAGGTATCAACATTCTTCCTGAACAGTTATTTCTATTAATCATGCTGGTATAGTTCAGTACATCTCTGTCAGTAACAGGCAGAGAATAATAAAGTAGCTGTTTGAGCTTTTACTTTTGCTAAATGTTTTTTTGGACAGACCAAGAGTTTCAAAATAATAATAATAACGGAAAATCCCTACATTATTTCTCCTTAAACTGAAATACTGTTTTTTTAATGACACTCTGAAATATTTATTTAGTTGACTTCAACATATGATATACAAATATATTTCAGAATGCTACTTACAATATTCAATTTATTTAAATAGTAGTTCAAATAAAAATGTTAATCAAGAGAGGAGTGTAATCCCCTCCAAAATCAAAGCTGTAGCAAAATTCTGGAAATAATAATTTACTACCATCCTTCTAAAAAACATGACAAAAAAATAAAATGCATGCAGAAATATTAAAGTGAATTTGTCAGCTTTTTTCCGTAGTGGTATGAGTGGAAGAAATCTCCTGGACAATGTAGTCCAGTCGTCTGCTGATGTACTTGCCCCATTAGCATCTTCTTTTTCTTTTAGGCAGCTGTGTCTCACCTTATAGAGATTCCCTCTCAACATTTAACTCCTGATTTAGATGTCTCTATTCCATCTCATGTTCCATCTCTATATCTCATATTCCGGATCCATTGCTCACTTTTTTTCCCCTCCCTTCGCAGGCAGCTGTCACAGTAACAGTGCAGTCCCTCTCCCCGCAGGTACACAATCGGACTATCTAGAAAGTCCTAGTTGAGCTTGGATCAAGATTAGGTGTAGTGGGTGGTCAGAGCCAGCACTGCGGAATTGTCACTGAAAGTTTATGTCCTGGTTCTGGCTAGGATAGAGTTAATTTTCACCAGGAGCCAGGACAGGTGAGCCAAGCTGGCCGGGGGCTATTCCCTACCGTGTGATGTCATGCTCACCATCAAAGGGGGCCAGTCAGGGAGGGGCGGGTTTGGTGCGGCTTTGGGATGGGCTGAGTGTGGGCTGAGCGTCCCATCGGTAAATTGCTTTCTGTTATCACCCCTTGTGAATCTCCGTTATCAGCACTGTTGTTGTTGTGTCCCTCTCCCTTTGCTGTCCCAGTAACCCGCCCTCACCCCAACCCAGGAGGCTTTGCCTTTGTCTTCCCGTTCTCCTCCCCATCCCGCCGGGGAGGGGTGAGCCAGCTGGGGCTCAGCTGCTGCCTGGGGCTGAGCCACATCAGTTTACTACCAGTACAAAAACAAGGACTCCACATAAACTTGTCTTTACCCTTGTCTTAATATACAGTTGGAGAGAAGTTTGTGAGTAGAATGGTCATTAGAGTGTGTCCACACTAGCCTTAGGTCAGGTTAAAGGAGGAGGTAGGAATGTAGGCTTGATAGGGTAAACTCAGTTGGGTAGGACCAAAAGGACGCAATAGGTGTCCAAAGCCAGCAGGGAGTCACAGCAGACAGAGCAGGAGTAGGATGCCACAGATGGATTCATTTCACAAGTCAGCATGTTTGCTGCAATTCACTCCACCGCATGTTGGTAGTGAACCCCTGAGAAGTCTGGAAGAAATCCCACAGAAACTACTTTGTGTCCCAGCTTGATTAAGTTCAGGGATCTGCACGAAGTATATTCAATTCAACATTGCTATCATGCAATGTTACTGTGATCTCTTGTGAGAGAGGTTTGTCCCAGCTCATGCCATGAGTCCCTCTGCCATTGGCAGCTGATCACTGACACCAGCCAGGCTACGTTTCCAGAGCCCTGGGGAAATTAATCAACTCTCTCTGCAAACAGACGTAAGAATTAACTAACTTTCTGGTGGTCGTGTAAGCCTTTGGGTTACCTTCCTTGCTCATAGTGTCACCGAAATCCGGGAATAAACCTCGTAACACCAATGTAGTGTTAAAAGGCAGGCATTCTTTATTGCAGCGCTGGATGCACGGGGGATAGCTCCACCCAACGTGCATGCCAGGTGATCGCCAACACACAGGTTATGTAGGATCAAAACATACATATTCATCATTTTTTCTCAGAAAAGGCAGTCCTATGATAATCATTTCTTAGAATTCATTTCCATATTCTCCTCCCCGTCACGCATGCTCAGTGATTTGAGTCGGTGGTCCTCAGGGGTCTCTGGTGGTCGTCAGTGGTCTTGCACCCGTGTCCGCTGGATGACCCCCTTCGTGCAGGCATGCGCAGTACCCTTGTTGTGCAGGTACATCTGCACCTGTCCTTACTTTATAAGATTGATATTCCCGGGCCTATTGTCCGGTTGGGTAGGGACTGTACAAAAAAACATAGCAGCATTGTATCTTGACACGGTCATCTTGCCACTTGCCATGGTTAGTTAGCTTCATTACCTATTACTTTGGTTACAATCTACGGCCCCCTATCCTACGGTTACATTTCCCCCCTTTGGAAGTTTTGAAATAATAACTTTTCAATACTTCCACTCATATTTTCCTATCCTAGACACATTACAGATGTTCTTAAACTTGTAACCATAGCATCTACACCCCAGTGTGTCTGCTCATGTTCCTCTTTTGCAAGTTCTAACATAATTTGTGGAGTTACTATTACCTGATTTTCTGGTGTTACCCACCATCCTTCTGCATTTTGGGATGCCTTTAAATGCTCTGCCAATTGTTTGTCTAATTTACTGTATCTTACTCTTACGTTCGGAATCTTTACCTGTTTTACTGGTACTAGTGCAAGGATACCTTGTTCTGCAGCCTCTTTTGCAGCTTTATCCATCAACCGATTACCTATATTGACAGCCGTCTGACCAAATTGATGAGCGTTGCAATGCATTACGGCCACTTCCTTTGGTTTCTGCACATCTTGTAGGAGCTGAAGAACTTCCTCCTTATACCTTATTAGTGATCCTTGGGCTGATAACAGTCCTCTTTCTTTCCAGATAGCTCCATGAGTGTGGATCACATCAAATGCATATTTGGAATCTGTCCATATGTTTACCCTTTTCCCTTCTGCCATCCGTAAGGCCTGCTTTAGCGCCACCAATTCTGTTTTCTGCGCTGATGTATTCGCAGGTAGCGTCCCTGACTCCAATAGCTTGGTGGTGGTAACAACAGCATACCCAGCCATTCGCTTTCCTTCTTGCACGAAACTGCTTCCATCCGCAAACAGCTCCAGATCAGGATCCTTCAAGGGTTCGTCCTTCAGGTCCGGTCTGCTGGAATAAACTTGTTCAATGGTTAGCAGGCAATCATGTTCCAATTTCTCGGTAGGATTTTCTGTTGACAGGAACATTGCTGGATTTACAATTGCTGTGGTTTTTAATTCCACATCATCTTGTTCCAATAGGACAACCTGGTATTTCAACATTCTGCTAGGGGATAACCAGTGACCCCCCTTTTGTTCTAAGACAGTTATTACCATATGCGGTACATATACCACTATCTTTTGGCCCATAGTCAATTTTCGGGCTTCCTGAATCAGCAGCACCGTTGCTGCCACGGCACACAAACATCCCGGCCATCTTTTACTCACGGTGTCAAGTTGTTTGGAGAAGTACCCCACTGGTCACTTCCAGGATCCCAGCTGTTGCGCCAGCACTCCAAGGGCCAGATGTTGCCTTTCGTGTACAAATAGCTCAAAAGGTTTAGTCAGATCAGGTAAACCCAATGCAGGGGCCATCATTAATGCCTTTTTGAGTTCTTTAAATGATTTATGGCATTCAGGTGTCCACGTCAAGTATTGATCTTTAGATTCCTTCAGGGCTTCATATAGGGATTTCGCATACAGTCCATAATTTAGAATCCAGAGTCGACACCACCCAATCATTCCCAAAAAGGTTCTCAGTTCCTTTGGGCTGTTAGGTTCGGGGATCTGACAAATGGCTTCTTTTCTTTCGTTTCCCAATTGTCTCTGTCCTTGAGATATCTCAAATCCCAAATAAATCACTGCTTCTTTCCCTATCTGAGCCTTGTTTCTGGAGACTCTATATCCTCCTTGGCCCAGGAAATTCAATAAACTGACAGTAATTTCAAAACATGTTTCTTTACTTTCTGCTGCTATCAGGATGTCATCCACATACTGTAATAATATACCTTCTCCTTGATTTTGTTTCTTCCACATTTCTAACTCTTTTGCCAACTGATTTCCAAATATTGTAGGGCTATTTTTAAATCCTTGTGGAAGTACAGTCCACGTTAGTTGTGTTTTTCGTCCTGTAGCAGGACTTTCCCATTCAAAGGCAAATATGCCTTGACTTTTCGTATCCAGAGGTATGCAAAAGAAGGCATCCTTTAAATCCAGTACAGTAAACCATTTATGTTCCTCCTTCAAAGATGTCAGTAAAGTGTATGGATTGGCCACTACTGGGTGTATATCTTGAACTATTTGATTTACGGCCCTTAAATCCTGAACTATTCGATATTCCTTACCTCCTGATTTCCTCACTGGCAATATAGGGGTATTGTATTCTGATTCACATTCTACTAACAGCCCATATTCTAAAAATTTTGTAATTAATTCCTCTAATCCCTTCTGAGCCTCCAACTTAATAGGATACTGTTTTTGTCTTACCGGCTTGGCTCCAGGTTTTAAAGTCACCTTTACCGGTTCTGCCAGTTTGGATCATCCTGGAACTTGTCCATACCAGGGGGGGTAACTGCATTGTCCACCGCTTCTGAAATCTGTTCCTCCTTGGAGGAATCCTGTAACATAAACACTCTCGCCTCTATGGCTTTGATTCTGGTATTAGCAATCTGATTTCTCCATCTTTAAAAATTATTTGTGCATCTAATTTGCTTAATAAATCTCGTCCCAATAAAGGCAACGGACATTCAGGCATGTACAAAAATTGATGTGTTACCTACTGTTTTCCCAGCTTAAATTTTAACAGTTTCAAGAAAGGCCAGTTCTGTTTTCGCCCCGTCGCACCAACAACCTCTGCTGATTTATAGCTGAGTTTTGCTTTACATGTTTATTATTCTCAGTCAAGATTGCCAGAATTTTTCCATCCCTTTGCATTTGTCTGACTTCTTTTTCTTTTTCTCTGTTGTTATACACAGTCCAGGCTACTTCAAGCATTTTACCTAAGTCTCTGGACTCAGCCCCTTCCAGTTTCTGGAGTTTTTTCTAGGGCTGATTGTCCCATAAATATAGAGGCCAATTGTATAGCTTCTTCTGTGGTGGTTTTTTGTTTGTTTGCTTGTGGTTTTGTTTGTTTGGTTTGTTTTTTTTTTCTCTGGGTGCAAATTAGTATATTTTCTAGCAGTCACCTTCAGTCTTTCCATAAAGGCTGAAGGGGACTCATTTAATTCTTGTCTCACTTCATAAAGTTTAGATCAATTAATTGCTTTTGGCATTGCATGTCTAACACCAAATAAAATCCACTTCTGATATCTAAACATCCCTCTGGGTCCCAGTGATTAGGGTCCCACTCAGGATTTGTGGATGGAAAATTCTGGTCCACTGTCCCTTGTATAATCCCATTAGCATGAGCTCCTTCCACTTGTTTTCTGGCCGTATTTAGTACCATTTTCTTTTCAGTGTCTTCCAACAAAGTATTCAATATTACTTTGAAATCCTCCCAATCGGGGTTCTGGGTTCTGATTATTGTTTCAACTACTTTGGCAACTCTTTCAAGATCATCTCAATAAGTGCCTGCAGTTTCTTTCCCTGGTCTTAAATCAGTTATTGAGAAGGGAACTTTTACCATTACCGGACCCTCATTACCAACTGCCTGTCGAAGAGGGGCCTGGAGGGGAGCTAATCCGTCTCCTCCCCCTCTTCCCCTTGTCCTCCCAGCAATTGGGCTGAATCCTTCCGCCTCCCCTTCCACAGGAGGGGCGGAAGCATTATTGGCCCCCAGATTTTGATGCCCTTGATCATTTCCTAGCCTTCTGTGAGGTGCAACCAATAATTCAACATCATCATCTTCAAATTCACATTTAAAACCACCGTTTACCAATATCACAAGCTGAGCAACCTTTTCCAAATTCTTATCAGGTTCCTGCCCCTTTAATGCCATTACCACAGAACTAGGTGAAACCAATTCACATTGCCTTTGCCATTCCAGATGATTTCACAGTGTGAAAAACAAATCCACATATGCCATTTCATTCCATTTACCTTCCCTTTTACAAAATAACATTAGTTGCAAAATTGTGTTATACTGCAACATCCCATTTTCCGGCCACTTTTCCCCACTCTCTAACGTATACAGTGGCCACCAGTGATTACAATATTCAATTAACTGTTTCCGAGTCAGAGGATCAATATTTCCCAAATCCTTCCAGTGTTCCAGAATGCATCCCAGTGGTGTTTTTCGTGGGATTGATTTTTTACTCGGAAAAGTACCCATCTCCCAAGGACTCAGTGGTTGTGATTGTGCACTATCACAAGCACTAGTCAGAGGGGCCCTAACCCGTGTTAGAACTCCCTCAAGGATTTCTCTTGGTGCGGGCCTGTCCCACCACGGTGGTAAGAGAAATCTCAACCTTGGAGGCTTCCCCTCCCCTCTGGGCCCTGCTCCACAGGCTTTCGCCTAGCAGAGACTTTTACCTGAGACGTCTTCCTAGCCCAACTCTGCGCAGCTTTCACCGCGCCTTACGAGCAGGCCTCCCGTGCTCCTAGTGTGGGCCTGTCCCAATGCGGGCCTGTCCCGGAGAGCCACGGGGCTCCTTGAATATCCAAATCAAATAAGAATGCCTTTACCTCTCCCAGGGGTCTTGCTCAGAGCTCTTCGGTCCGGGGATCGGAGGTTCTCCCCGAGAATTCCCCGGTGCCGGCTGGAGGTCCTGCGATCCCACGGATCCGTCGAGGTTCAGAAGCAGGGTCCCACCTGGGTCGCCAGAAACTGTCACCGAAATCCGGGAATAAACCTCGTAACACCAATGTAGTGTTAAAAGGCAGGCATTCTTTATTGCAGCGCTGGATGCATGGGGGATAGCTCCACCCAACGTGCATGCCAGGTGATCGCCCACACACAGGTTATGTAGGATCAAAACATACATATTCATCATTTTTTCTCAGAAAAGGCAGTCCTATGATAATCATTTCTTAGAATTCATTTCCATATTCTCCTCCCCGTCACGCATGCTCAGTGATTTGAGTCGGTGGTCCTCAGGGGTCTCTGGTGGTCGTCAGTGGTCTTGCACCCGTGTCCGCTGGATGACCCCCTTCGTGCAGGCATGCGCAGTACCCTTGTTGTGCAGGTACATCTGCACCTGTCCTTACTTTATAAGATTGATATTCCCGGGCCTATTGTCCGGTTGGGTAGGGACTGTACAAAAAAACATAGCAGCATTGTATCTTGACACGGTCATCTTGCCACTTGCCATGGTTAGTTAGCTTCATTACCTATTACTTTGGTTACAATCTACGGCCCCCTATCCTACGGTTACAATAGGGCCATCAACTGCCATTATTATTTCCATTTCTATTACTTACATTTTGGCATTGTTTGTATGGTTTGTATAAATATTATCCAATTTCCTCAACATGTATTCTTAGTTCCCAGGTTTCTGGAAACTTTATTGCCACTCTCTTGGTGATATCCTTTCATGCTAAGGCACAGGTGATGCACGCACATATGATGCATAGTCTCAAAAATACTCCAGTTTACACTTGCCAGGAGTACACTCACATCTTTGTCCAGCATCTTGTGTCGTCAGACCAAGCAATCACCTCCTTGCATCCTAGTGGATGCAGACCAAGACACTTACAGAAGATGCACTCCTGAGATGCAGATTTCCACAGCTGAGAATCCATTCCCTGTTTTCAGCTCTGGACTGTTTAGTGATTGACAGTCTGACAGCACTAGAGTGAACTTTTAAGTAAAATAAAGTAAGTTTATTTTATTAAAATTCAAATATTGGGGAAAAGAAAAAAAAGTAATTGCTTTCTTTTGAGGCAGACAAAAATATAGTATTCCTTCTCCTTTACCTCTCATTCTAGCTTGGTTTCTATATGTTTTCTGTGTTCTTCTCTGCTAGTGGAATAACAAGTTGCCTATCTCTAAAGTCAATTTGAACCTCTCCCAGGAAATAAGCAGCAGTCAGATAAATTTCAGTCTTTTCTTGCTGAGAAGCATACTGTTTCAAGGTGAAGTCTCTCATTATATCTTTTTTTCTTGGATGACTTCTGCTGAATGGAAGTTCAGCCCTGGGTGTTCCTATAATCTCCAATACTGAAAGTGATTTGATAGGGCATTATCTCTTGTCTCCTGCACTACACTGCTGCAGTCACAGTTGCAGTCACTTGCCATCATCAGCAGATTCATTCCTATGTTGAAAGGGCCAGGTAGGTTTAACTGTTAATTGACTGCAAAGAGTGTACATGAATTTCTCCCTGACAAAGAGGTAAGTGAGGAGCATTTCCAATATTTCTGAGTATAAACTAAGGCATATAAAGTAATCGTTTTAACCTAAGAACACTTACATAGGGCTTGATATCATTAACAAAAAGACCTTGAAGGTAATTGAGCTTGGAATAGGTAACTTCTAAACATAGCTTCAGAGACAGTAAGAACATTTGATAGGATCTTTAAAACAGAAATTATAGGTTTTGGAAATACTTTTTTAAACATTTGCATGAAAGCACAGGTGAGAAAGGTGTTTATGATTTTCGGAAGCTGTGCTTTTAGCTGTATCCCTGATCATTCAGAGCATACCATTATAAAACAGTTATTTCATTACATTATTACTACTAAAAGATTGGTACCAGTCTTCAAGGCATAGTCTCAGGAGTGAAAGAAGATGTATGGCAGAAAAAATAAAAAAGATCAGAATGATATATTCACTTCACTGATCACAAAAAACAGAATCTGTATTTAATACAAAAGAAAACAGCTCCTATCTAAAGTAGTTATAACAAGTTCATCTGCTTGCCCTACTGAAAAATCTAATCTGTATAACTATTTATTTTTCATATGTTTATTTGATTAAAACAATACACATACATGGGGTAAATTATGTTAATGGATAAACTCATGGAAAATAGCATCCTTATTTAAGTGAGAGGCTCTACGTGGAAGGATCAGGCTAGCGTTAACTTGAATGGATCTGGTGCAAATTTTCAAATGCTTGTTGGCATTTTTTGTTTGCTTTGGATTTTTATGAAGTTCATGCTAGTAAGTTTCAGAGTTAAGAGTAAGACATTCAATCTCAGCTGAAAGTTCATAAAAATCTGTGATTTCACAGATTGTTCACAAGACAAATAAGATGACAAAGTGATTTTACACTTTTTCTTCCTCACTTAATGATGACATTTTTGGCCCCAGTAACTATTGTCAGAACCTGTGAACTAGGCAATGATTTGTCAGAATATAATGAGCTGAGAGCAACAAAGTTGTCAGAATATTCAATCCCTTCAACATGTTTTATTATGTCCACAGTTTATGGACCAGTAATTGTCAGGACAAGGAGGATGCCTTGTCCCCTTGATACTGTCTCTTTCAATTACTACTGCTTTTTCTACTCAATCCATAAAATGTTAAGGACATACATGTTTCAAAGAAGGAAAACAAAAACTTCTGTGCATATGAAGCAATATAGCAATAAGTATTAGAATTGTATTGGATATAAATTTCTTGTTAATTAGAAAGACTGCAAACTCTCATGCAAAAGAAAAAAATTTAGCATTTGAGTTGCCTCATTCAAAATGCAGACAGTGAACAGAATATCTGTGTACTAAATATTAAATAGGTAATTAACTTTTTCAGGTGTCAAGCTAAGGTAAATACCCATAAACCCTGCTGTGTCAGCACCCCAGTGTAGCTGCACTGGGTTCTGCACATTGACAGCAGAGAATGCAATTGCAGCACGAAGGGAAAAGGAGGTTCTCCAGCTGTTACTGTGTCAATGGGAGCAACGTGACCAAGATATGAACTAAACCTCAGGGAAGTGTGCGTGGGGAGCTTCGATCTCCCGTTTCATGTCCCAAACTATTCATATACTGTCTACAATGTCATTACATACAGCATGACTGGGTAAGTGGACAGATTCCCCCCCCCTTTTTTTTTTCTTTTTTTTTTTTAAATCTAGGTCTGTAGGAGCAATAGAATCCTTGTTCTTCTAAGTAATTGATTTCAGTACAGGTCAGAAATCCATATTGCTTACCAAGTAATAAATATTGTCAAGTAGATAATGTAGATAATGCTGGTGAGGAATGTAAACAATGACATTTGCTATTTGACCTTAATAAGCCCATAGGGTCAATGAAAAATTGCTGAAAGATGCATAATTTTTGATTCACTAGCTAGGGAAAAAAACCCCCAACAAAACAAACTCAAAAAAAAAAAAAGAAAAAAGAACGCAATAAAAATGAAAGAGGATAGTTAAAATCTCTCATAATTTATTCTTAAATTGATTTATTGTTTTCAGTCAGAGGTTGTAAATAAAAAGGAATCGAGTCAGCATGCGCTATTTGGTTAGCTTTTTTTTTTTTCCCTCAAAGTAATTTTGAATTTGGAGTCCAGATTGATTTTATTTCATCTTGTCATTACATCTTCCTTCAAATCAAAAAATATTTTTGTAGCTAAATCCAAATTAGAATAATCTGATTAGCTGATTAAGCAAAAATACAAGACCTTTGTCCATAACTGTAAAAGTAAAATTTAGAAACATTAGAATAATTATTTCAATATACTACCTATCAAATTTCTGAAATACTTGTAGAGTATTTTAGAGTAATTTACTGTAAATTTATACATATACAACTTTCATATACTGTATATACGTGTATCTAATATTTATAAGAACACCTTCATTAGGAGAACACTGAAGTTGCACTGTCAGAGGAAGCACATATACTAATGTGTTGTAATTTTATTAACATTGGTAGCATATTTCCCTGCTTTTATTCACATAATAAAGTGTAGCCTGATGTGTGCACACAACCTGTATATCTTCACAGCTTTACATGCGATAGGTAAAGCTTATTACTGAAATGGAAAGAGAATTAGGTCTACCTACACAAGGCAGTGTCACATACTGAGACTGGAAGGGTCTTTACCTATAGGTTAGAGAGATCCCTTTACCTGCAGGTTGAAAACATTTGCAAATGTCTAATTTACACTACAGCCATTTTGTACAGTTTTAGATGCACCATCTTCCTATGTACCGGAATACTAGCCTTTGTATCTGCCATCCATTTTCCTAGGGATACCATACACTAATTTCCATGTCATAAGTTATTTATTTCTATCTCTCTTATTTAAATTAAATTTAAGAAGAAAGAATGCATAGGAATAAGCAGTGCATCTTTCCAACTTTAAGAGGGAGCTGCCATAGTATTTTATGCAAGAAATTATTTGTAGCCTATTGGCATACAGAAAGACAGGTCAGAGAGCCTGACTGGGATGCTTAGGCCCTGCGGCCTCCTCATGAGAAGAGACTTCAACTATACTTATCAGGCCTTCTGCTGAGGTGGGATTAGCTTTACTACAGGGCATGTAGAGAATAATGAAGGGAGGGAGGCCCCAAACAAAGCTAATCAAGTCACAAAAGATGAAAAAGAGAGTAAGAAAATCCTGCTCTACAGAAGCAGAATTGGACCAAATCAGGACCCAAGGAATCTGGCCTACAAAGGTCAATAGAAAGTCCTTGGCGCCTGGGAGAGATTTTAGCCAAAGTTTTTCCATGAGACGTCTTTCTCCCTGTTGCATACAAAATGTACAGCATGTTGTAGGACTCTCCAGCTGGGGGAGATTTTTGCTGAGAGTCCCTTTCATATCTGCAACTATGAAAGACTCCTGAGTCATTCTGGAACCTGTAAATTCCATCATTATTTGAATTGACCTAATGATACTAATTGCTTATTTGACTTGAAGGGGAAAGGATGGAAGGAAGAATATTGATATAAACTATAAATATAAAATCCCAAATACTTACAAAATATAAATACAATAGGTAGGTATCTATAAAATGTATCATACACATAAAGCATGGTTATCTTGTACAGGTAAATACAGGTTATTTATGAGATTATTATGATTGTTCACGTCATTATTTTTTTCTTCCTTTTTAAATTTTTTTTAAAAAAATACATTCTGAAGCTTTTAGTAGAAAAAAGTGACATCTCTCCATTTTACATATTTGATGATATATTTCAAATTAGAAAGACATTTGAAGCTCTCTGAAGGTGCACCAGGACAGATCAGTGTCAATTACCACTTCTAATATCTACATTACAGGTAGACATAATCCTGAAAAACAAACTATGGCCTAAGTTATAAATAAAGGTAGTTGGTTAAATGTGTAATGACTGACTGGATTGGCTTTTTTATTTTTTTCTTCTATCATGACTCTTCTAAACTGGAAATAGACTTTTTTTGAATTCTGCTACAATCTTGAATCTTTACTACTTTTATTGGTACATTATCATTTGCATTTTAGTCCACTTAAGCCCTTCTAACAAAAAAATCGGACCTTATACGAGTTTCTCACTGTTTGAAAAAGCATTTAGAAGCATAGCAGCAGCACGGGAAAGTCACCCAAAACAGTAATCAAGACAAAGAATATTTCTATATTTTAGTTATAGCACTTAAAATAATGGTTTTAACTACACAGACCATCTCATGTGGCGCTTTTTATCCCATTTGGGTGATTTAAGATTTGCTGCTAGGAATCAGCCATATTGTATGTGTGTGAGCTTTATCCTCCTTCCTTTGGAAAAAGTTGCTCAATTAATGAGAATTTAAAAATTGAGAATGACTTGGCTTCAAGACTAGAATGTTTGAAACTTGTTTTGCAATATAGAACACAACTGGCCTGCTGCAAGAAAATATCACTTTGATGAAAATTAATATGTTGTGCTAGTGTGGTTTTTGCTCACACAGAGAGATTCAGCACTTTACCAAAAAGAAACCCATGTACTCTTTCTCTAATCAATGCTTCTTTTGAAGTATTACTGTAATTTATCAGTTGGAAACTGCAGAGCAATATTATTAGGGAATTATAGTAATAATCCCTTGAGAATGTTGTTTCTCTGTTCTTACTCTGATTTATAATTAAATGGCCTACAAGTATGTAGAAGTAATACAAAATATCAGGCTTAGACCATGCAAATGAATTTATTTATGAAAAAAATCTGTCTTTTTCAGAAGCAGGGGGAAGCTGTATAACCTCTGATTTATGTTTCCAAAGAGTGAAAAAGTGGTTTATAGGCATTTTAAAATTGATTTAAATATAGGATTGCATGTGTACATATATACTTATTCATAGGAGAATATAGAAGAGCATTAATAGATAATAGCAGAAAGTCTAAATATTTTATTTTGAAAATTGAAAATGGACAGCTGGGAAAAATCTTATCCAACCACTTAATCTTTTAAAAAGCACTATAATCAACCTACATTTAGGAGAAAAAAAAAAATTAAATTATAATATGCAGAAATATTTCAGTTTCAAAATATTTTTAGTTAATAGCTTATCAGAAAACTTATTTTTCTGTGAAGTAGTTTTTGGTTTGGTAAAAGAATATATATAGATTACATATATACAGATATATATTTAGCAACAACTAGTTGAACTGAAAATGTCCTGATCATCCTTTGTTGCTCTTTTTATAATGTTGAACATCTGAGTAGTACTGTTTAAGCACTGTTAAATTCTATTAACACCAATTTAATATGGATGTCTGACCTTGCTAGTAGCAGATTTGGTAGCATACACTAATTATATAACAGTACAGAATCTAAGAACCCTGCATTACACAAGCAGAAAAAAGCAATATTTTTAACATGTTTGTGTAGGTGGTTAAGCAGTCTTCAAAATAATTCCTATTTTTCTGCTGTGGTCTTTGTTTTTAATGCTCTTGAAAGTTTCTAATTTCATCATTTTTTTCTTAATTTTTTAAAAATATCTTCTTTGCAGAGTGAGTATGCATGCTGTCAATGACTTATGTCTCTCTTCGTCCTTACTAATGCCAGTGACTCACCATGGTAAGTCACTGTATCAAATCAATCATGCCATATTGATCTTGAAGATACTGCATTATAGAGAGGATTGATATTATGTTTTGATATTTGAAAGACGACTTACTACCTAAATTATCTGAAAACTGTAAATTTAAGGGGAGTTATTTTAGAAGAAAAAGCATGCTGTAGTAGTATAATCCTTGGGAAAAAAAAATCAAAATTGTGCAACTACAACTCTATTCACCCACTGACAAAATCTGAAGCTTAGCTAAAGCTCTACAAATTACTGTGTGACCTTCTTGAAAGGGAACATTCAAATAATTTGGTAAGAAAACTAGCTTATATGAATTCAGAGCTGGTTAGGATTCCACTGTAAAAAATATCTTAACTACTTGTTATTTATCACCATCAGATTTGTATGATCTTAATACAGATGAAAGGATATATTTTCTCTTCCAAACAGCTAAATTTTTTTGTAATTCCTTTTGAAACTACTGCTTTGGAAAGAGTGGAAAAAATAGGAAAGATAAGTAGGGCCAAATTGAAAGAGTAAAAAGAACAACTGTAGGACAACTACCTTTAGTCTGAGCTTTGAAGTGAGGAGCTGAGATTTCTATTTTCTGCACCAAAGCTGTTTGTGTGGGTCACTAAGCAATCATTAGACAAAGTACAAAATCCAAAGGCCAAACAAAATCACTGCTCTTAAAGGAACATTTAATTTTCTGTGTGTATCTAACTAATAGAGTCTAAGCTCTCTGTTCTGCAGTGCACTCAGTTCAGCAAGACTCAAATGTAAGGGAGTGGGGAGCAAGTGTCATCAAAATTAATAAAAAGTCCATGTGAAAACCTGCCTTTTCCCGAATACTGCAAGATTGGAGGTTAATTTTGGAAAGAATACAAGAGAAGTTAAGTGAAAGCTTCGCTCGTCAAGGATGGGTTTTGAGAGGGAGAACAGCAATAATAGCAGTCATGGTGAAAGTTGTATCTGTGTTTGTCTTTTAATGGAAATACTCAAACTGTTTACGAGATTAGTTGATTTTGACAGCTTTTGAAGCTTGATTTTCAAATAGGAAAAAGATCTTTGAAATTACTAAGATGTTCCATTTGATGCCTTTAGAATGAAAATGCTTGTTTCTGAGGTAATAAATGTTTTGGGGTTTTTTAATTTCAGATTGTATGGAAGAAAAGTAAGATTGAAGTTGCAAGATCTGTTTTCATGCTTCTGAAGACAATTTTTCAGAGAGACTAAGAGGCCAAAAATCAATACTTTTTTTCCCCCCTGTGTTGGGTTTGCGAGGCAAGGTTTTGGTAGCGGGGGGTGGGGCTAAAGGGGTGGCTTCTGTGAGAAGCTGCTAGAAGCTTCCCCTGTGTCTGACAGAGCCAATGCCAGCCGGCTCCAAGATGGACCCGCCGCTGGCCAAGGCCAAGCCCATCAGCGCCTCTGTGATAACATATTTAAGAAAGAGAAAAACAGTTAGAGAGAGCTTTTGCAGCCAGAGAGAGGAGTGAGAAGATGTAAGAAACTCTGCAGACACCAAGGTCAGTGCAGAAGGAGGGGGAGGAGGTGCTCCAGGCGCTGGAGCAGAGATCTCCCTGCAGCCCGTGGTGAAGACCATGGTGAAGCAGGCTGTCTCCCTGCAGCCCATGGAGGAAGGATGAGGGGGTGTAGAGATTCCACCTGCAGCCCATGGAGGACCCCACGCCGGAGCAGGTGGAGGCACCTGAAGGAGGCTGTGATCCCCTGGGAAGCCCGCGCTGGAGCAAGCTGCTGGCAGGACCTGTGGACCTGTGGAGAGAGGAGCCCATGCCAGAGCAGGTTTGCTGGCAGGACTTGTGATCCCGTGGGGGACCCACGCTGGAGCAGTTTGCTCCTGAAGGTCTGCACACCGTGGGAGAGACCCATGCTGGAGAAGTTCGTGAAGGACTGTCTCCCGTGAGAGGGACCCCACACTGGAGCAGGGGAACGATGAGAGGAGTCCTTCCCCTGAGGATGAAGAAGCGGCACAAACAACGTTTGATGAACTGACCGTAGTCCCCATTCCCCGTCCCCCTGTGCCGCTGAGGGGGGCGGAGGTTGAAGCTGGGAGTGAAGTTGAGCCCGGGAAGATGGGAGGGGTGGGGGGAGGTGTTTTAAGATTTGTTTTTATTTCTCATTCTTCTACTCTGTTTTGCTTGGTGATAAATAAGATGAATTCCCTCTCTAAGTTCAGTCTGTTTTGCTCGTGATGATAATTAGAGAATGATCTCTCCCTGTCCTTATCTCGAGCCATAAGCTTTTCGTTGTACTTTTCTCACCTGTCTAGTGACGGAGGGGAGTGATAGAGCGGCTCTGGTGGGCACCTGGCCCTCAGCCAGTGTCAACCCACCACACCCCCCATTTTCAAATGGATTTTAATCTTTATACTCACAAATAATAGGAATGCTGTAATAATTCATGTGGTTATAGACCAGAAGAGAAAACAAGAAGAGGTGCCATGCTGGACCTTATTCTCACCAACAATGAGAAGCTGGTGGAGAATGTGAAGCTCAAGGGCAGCCTTGGCTGCAGTGAGCATGAAATGATGGAGTTCAAGATCCTCAGGGCAGCGAGGAGGGTGCACAGCAAGCTCACTGCCCTGGACTTCAGGAAAGCAGACTTCGGCCTCTTCAGGTACATGCTTGGTACCCTGGGACAAAGTCCTGGAGGGAAGAAGGGCTCAGGACAGCTGGCTAATATTCAAGGACCACCTCCTCCAAGCTCAGGAGCAATACATCCCAACAAAGGGGAAGTCAGACAAACATGCCTGGAAGCCTGCATGGATGAACAAGGAGCTCCTGGACAAACTCAAGCACAAAAAGGAAGCGTAGAGAGGGTGGAAGCCTGGGAGGAATATAGAGAAACTGTCTGAGCAGCCAGAGATCAAGTTAGGAAAGCTAAAGCCCTGATAGAATTAAATCTGGCCAGGGATGTCAAGGGCAAGAAGATAAGCTTCTATAGGTACATCAGTGATAAAAGGAAGATGATGGAAAATGTGGGCCTCCTCTGGAATGAAATGGGAGACCTGGTTACCCAGGATATGGAGAAGGCTGAGGTACTCAATGACTTTTTTGTCTCAGTCTTCACCAGCAAGTGCTCTAGCCACACCACCCAAGTCACAGAAGGCAAAGGCAAGGACTGGGAGAATGAAGAACTGCCCACTGTAGGAGATCAGGTTCAAGACCATCTAAGGAACCTGAAGGTACACAAGTCCACAGGATCTGATGAGATACATCCACAAGTTCTCAGGAAACTGGTGGATGAAGTTGCTAAGCCACTATCCATCATATATGAGAAGTCAGAGCAGTCCGGTGAAGTTCCCACTGGCTGGAAAAGGGGAAACATAACCCCCATTTTTAAAAAGGTGTCCTGGTTCTTGCAAGGATAGAGTTAATTTCACAAGGAGCCAGGACAGGTGAGCCAAGCTGGCTGGGGGCTATTCCATACCATGTGACATCATGCTCACCATAAAAGGGGGCTAGTCGGGTAGGGGAGGGGCGGCGCAGTTTCGGTGTGGTTCCGGGACGGGCTGAGTGTCTGGTTGGTCAGTCGGTCGGTCGTTGGTTGGTTCGGTGAATTGTTCTCTATTATCACCCATTGTTAATATTTGTTATCAGCACTGTTGTTGATTGTTTTTCCCTCTCACTTGCTGTCCCAGTAAACTGCCCTTACCCAATCCTCGAGGCTTTTGCCATTGTTTTTTTTCCCGTTCTCCTTCCCGTCCTGCTGGGGAAGGAGTGAGTGAGCAGCCGCGTGGCGCTCAGCTGCCGGCTGGGCCTAAACCACGTCAGTCCTTTTTGGCACCCAACGTGGGGCCCGAGAAAATTGAGATAAGGATACTAATTGGAAGAGGTAATGGGCAAAACATGAACTGAACGTAGTTTGAGACTGAAATAATGGTGAAGGGACGAGGGGTGGACTCTGTGTGTATTGGTGTTGTGATGGGGATGTTTTGACTTTAGTGTGGGAAATTCTTTTTTTTTCCTTTTTCTTTATAGATGTGATTAGTGTTTGTGAAGTTTTTGTGTTGAATGTATATTTTAATGATTCTTAAATATGTGATTCACAGAGGCGAGGGGTGGAATGTGTTGGGTTTGTGTGGCAAGGTTTTGGTAGCGGGTGGGGGCATGGGCTATAGGGGTGGCTCCTGTGAGGAGCTTCTAGAAGCTTCCACAGTGTCTGACAGAGCCAATGCCAGCCAGCTCCAAGATGGGCCTGCCCCTGGCCAAGGCCAAGCCAATCAGCGCCTCTGTGATAACATATTTAAGAAGGGGGGAAGTTTTTTTTTTTTTGGAGCTGGAAGGGGAAGTGTGAAGATGTAACACCAAGGTCAGTGCAGGAGGAAGGGGGAGGAGGTGCTCCAGACACCGGAGCAGAGATCCCCTTGCAGCCCGTGGCAAAAACCATGGTGAAGCAGGCTGTTCCCCTGCAGCCCATGGAGGAAGGATGAGGGGGTGTAGAGATTCCACCTGCAGCCTGTGGAGAACCCCACGCCGGAGCAGGTGGAGGCACCTGAGGGAGGCTGTGGCCCGTGGGAACCCCGGGCTGAAGCAAGTCCCTGTCCAGACCAGTAGACCTGTGGAGAGGGGAGCCCACGCCAGGGCAGGTTTTGGTGGCAGGACTTGTGACCCCGTGGGAGACCCACACTGGAGCAGTTTTCTCCTAAAGGTCTGCACCCCATGGAAGAGACCATGCTGGAGCAGTTTGGGAAGGACTGTAGCCCGTGGGAGAGACTCCATTTTGGAGCAGGGGAGCGATGAGAGGAGTCCTCCCCCCGAGGGCAAAGAAGCGGCAGAAACAACGGGCGCTGCACTGACCTCAACCCCCATTCCCGCCCCACCCCCCACCCCCCCCCGCCCCCCGCTGCTGAGGGGGGAGGAGGTTGAAGCAGGGAGTGAAGTTGAGCCCGGGAAGGTGGGAGGGGTGGGGGGAGGTGTTTTAAGACTTGATGTTATTTTTTTTTCATTGCTCTATTCTGTTTAGTAATAAATTAGATGAATCCCTTTTTCTAAGTTCAGTTTGTTTTGCTCGTGACGATAATTAGTGAGCTCTCCCTTATCTCGACCCAAGCCTTTTGTTACGCTTCTCCCCATCATGCTGGGGAAGGAGTGAGTGAGCGGCCGCGTGGCGCTCAGCTGCTGGCTGGGCCTAAACCATGTCAGTCCTTTTTGGCGCCCAACGTGGGGCTGGCTGGCATTGCCTCTATCAGATACTGTGGAAGCTTCTAGAAGCTCCTCACAGGAGCCACCCTATAGCCCATGCCCCCACCCGCTACCAAAACCTTGCCACACAAACCCAACACAAAAGGAAAAAAAGGAAGACCCAGGAAACTACAGGTCGGTCAGTCTCACCTCTGTGCCCAGCAAGATCGTGGAGCTATGCTCAGGCACATGGAAAATAAGGATGTGATTGGTGTCAGCCAACACAGCTTCACTAAGGGCAAATTGTGCCTGACAAATTTGGTGACCTTCTATGGTGGAGTTACAGAATTGGTGGATAAGGGAAGAGTGACAGACATAGTCTTTGGGACTCATGCAAAGCACGTGCGTCCAGCTCTGGGGGCCCAAGTACAGGAGAGACATGGAGCTGTTGGAGCGAGTCCAGAGGAGGGCCGCGAAGCTGATCAGAAGGCTGGAGCACCTCTCCTATGAGGACAGGCTGAGAGAGTTGGGATTGTTCAGCCTGGAGAAGAGAAGGCTCTGGGGAGACCTTACAACAGCCTTCCAGTACCTGAAAGGGGCCTACAGGAAAGATGGTGAAGGATTGTTTATCAGGGAGTGTAGTGATAGGACAAGGAGTAATGGGTTTAAGCTGAAGGAGTGTAGATTTAGATTAGATGTTAGAAAGAAATTCTTTACTGTGAGAGTGGTGAGGCACTTGAACAGGTTGCCCAGAGAGGTTGTGGAGGTGTCATCCCTGGAGGTGTTTAAGACCAGGTTGGATGAGGCTTTGGGCAACCTGGTCTAGTGGAGGGTGTCCCTGCCCATGGCAGGGGGGTTGGAACTAGGTGATCTTTAAGGTCCCTTCCAACCCAAACCATTCCATGATTCTATGATTTGACACTGTCCCACACAACATCCTTGTCTCGAAATTGGACAGACATGGATTCGATGGATGGACCACTTGGTGGATAAAGAATTGGCTGGATGGTCACACTCAAAGAGTTGTAGTCAACGGCTCAATGTCTAAGTGGAGACCAGTGATGAGTGGCATTCCTAAGGGGTCAGTACTGGGACCAACTGTTTAACATCTTTGTTGGGGACACGGACAGTGGGATTGAGTGCATCCTCTGCAAGTTTGCCGATGACACCAAGCTGTGTGGTGTGGTTGACACACTGGAGGGAAGGCATGCCATTCAGAAGGACCTTGACAGGCTGGAGAGGTGGGCCTGTGCAAACCCCATGAAGTTCAACAAGGCCAACTGCATGTGGGTTTGCACAGTCCCAAGCAGAACTAGAGGCTGGGTGGGGAATGGATTGGGAGCAGCCCTGAGGAGAAGGACTTGGGGGTGTTGGTTGATGAAAAGCTCAGCATGAGCCGGCAATGTGCACCTGCAGCCCAGAAAGCCAACCGTGTCCTGGGCTGCATCAACAGAAGCGTGAACAGCAGGTCAAGGGAGGTGATCCTGCCCCTCTACTCCGCTCTTGTGAGACCCCACCTGGCGTACTGCATCTGGCTCTGCAGTCCCCAACATAAGAAGGACATGCACCTGTTGGAGAGAGTCCAGAGGAGGGCCACAAAGCTGATCAGAGGGCTGGAGCACCTCTCCTATGAGGACAGGCTGAGAGAGTTGGGGTTGTTCAGCCTGGAGAAAAGAAGGCTCTAAGGGGACCTTACTGTGGCCTTCCAGTACCTAAAAGGGGCCTACAGGAAAGCTGGAGAGGACTGTTTACAAGAGCACGTAGTGACAGGACAAGGCACAATGGCTTTAAACTAAAAGAGGGTAGATTTAGATTAGATGTTAGAAAGAAATTCTTTACTGTGAGAGTGGTGAGGCACTGGAACAGGTTGCCCAGAGAGGCTGTGGATGCCCCCTCCCTGGAAGTGTTCAAGGCCAGGTTGGATGGGGCTTTGGGCAATGTGGTCTAGTGGAGAGTGTCCCTGCCCATGGCAGGGGCGTTGGAACTAGGTGATTTTTAAGGTCCCTTCCAAACCAAACCATTCTGTGATTCTGTGAAAATACTATACTATACAGGTATAGTATACATACTATAACTGTAGCTATATATATATATATAAAAATATATATACTATATATTTATATACTATACAGGTAGCTAGCTAGATTTGTATTCGGTGCAGTTATTAGCTAAACTATCTATTGTGTTAAAAATAACAAACAAGCAAATATGCAGTCAAAAGTATGTCAAGAGTCCTTTAGCTATGAATTCACAGTAGTGATGCATGTAGTCTGTTGTTTCTTGTATTTTTAGCAACTGGATGACAGAGGATAAGTTGACTAATCAAGGTATGCTTCTTTTCCTTTCATGTTATCATTTTGATTAATTATTAATTATCCAGCTCTTTCCTGCCTTTATTTCCTCCTTCTTGTATACTGTTGGATTTGGACAACTTTTGAGCTACGTGACTTATCTGCTGAGACCACTTCTGACTCTGTCTTAAACACATAAGCTCATGGCATTATACACTGCAATATGTCAGAAGTTTATTTTTGAGAATAGAGAATTTGATTTAATGTATATTAAGTGTATACATATGCATTAAAAGTATATCTGTTTATGTATATTTAATGTTCCAACCCATTAACTTTAGCTGATGAGCTGCAGCATACAAAGAAATGCTAAAGAGATTTCTAAGAAATAAAAGGGAAAGGAAAATATCTAACAGTTTAAAAAGACTAATTAAAATGTCACAGCCATCTTAAATGAATATTTGCTGAAGACTTGTCAGGTCTAGTTTACTATAAAGAAAATGCTAGAATTATTTTAATAGTTATTTAAATTCTATGAAATACCATATGATGTTTATTCAAGGATAATTCACTAGTTATTCATATATTAAATATAATTATGATTTTAAGTCTTTTTCTAAGAAAGGAATAACAGTTATTGAAGCCAGCCAGTTTGGTAAAACAATGAAATTAGTTTGGCTCCACTATATCTTATTTCAAAACATTCAATTGAATGAAAATAAATTCTAATATTGCATGGATAGATTCATATGCACATTGAGTAGCATCTCTTACAATAAATGAATGGCAAAGATAATACTTTTGTATATCTGCTAAGTTATTTTCCCAACTGTGAATTCACTACAGCACAAATTTCAGAAAGAAGAACAGTTATTTTAGGCATCTGTTTTTAAAAGCACAAAATATCTAAATCCACAAATTTAAACTTGACTTTTGCATAGATGCTAGATTATCAATTACCTTCAGTAAATTTTAGGTGAGATAATTTTGGAACATCTGGCTTAAGCAAATTAACTATCAGTAGAACCATTTAAAAATATGAGATCGTGTGTTAAATGTTTAAATGAGAGTTCATGAACATCTCTTAAAAGTCAAACTGCAGGAAAAAATAACATGCAAGCTCAGACTCAATGAAACAAGACACTTCCTGGTAGCTTTTAAATCCTTTTGTGTCATTGTAAACCTACAAACAGGTAATAAACCTCTTAGAATGACCAAGAGAAAATCCTATGACACTTTAAGTGATGTTAGCATAAATCTTTTGTAAATACACACATTTTGTGAAAGACACAAGCAAGCATTTTTATATGTAGATGATCTGTGGATGTCAGTTGTTCAAGCAATTCAAAAGAAAAGTAGTTTCAGAACAGGAGTCACTTTGCTTAAATCCTTCAGTGACAAAGACTGCAGCTATCATCAGTAAATGACAGACCCTGACACATAACCAGTAGCTTTGTTAGAATATTGAATTTATTCTGGTGAAAATTGTTAAGTTCTGTTTCTTCAAGAAAAAAAAAAGTCTTTTTTCCTTAATTTAATTTTAAAAACACAAACAAACATTCCCCAATTTTGAATACAAACCTAGATAGGTTATAGATGTTAAGTGTATCCTGAATCAAATGTTTTACTGAGTCATTTTTAAATAGAATAATTACAAGAGATAGTATTAATACCTAGCTTTTTATTTATTTTCCATTTATACATTTTAAAGTTCTTTATAAAAAATAGTAATTTTTTTTCCTCCTTTTTTTCAGATAAGAAACCAAAACCAGAATGAAGGTATGACCCACTCAAATTCAGCTAGAAATCTGTGACAAAATTTGAAACCGAACCCTTACCCCTGATTCTCTGTTGAGGCTCAGTCTGTTATAACACAAGGACCTGAAAGAGCTACTTCTCTGCTGAAACTGTGCACATTTAAGAGTGCTTGAAGTCTTGACAAAGAAAGATTAGTGGCAACAGCAGTCTGTGAATGCTACTCGGGTCCTCATTCAAGCTTACCCAGTGGGAAGAAGGGCGGGCCACTGTGGACATGACATGAGGAAATCTAGGGGGAAGCTTGAACAAATCATTTCTGATCTATGAATGAGAATATGGAAGCTCAGAATCTTTTCATCTGCTTGGCTGAGAAATTTCTCCTTATTCAGTTACAAATAAAGACACTTTTTTCTAAGTTAGTTAATAAAGAGAACACATAAGAACATTTTACTATACACCAGCTCAGAGAATTTGGTGGCAACAAATGATCACACAATTTAACCTGCTTAGACAGATGCCCAAGGATAGCTGTGTTATCTATAATGAGCTCATTAATGTCTATAGGTCAAAGATACACATTTTAAAAGCTCTTCAAACAGATTTAGTAATTAATATAACAAACCTCATCATCTTTATTTAAGAAAAATAAGTCTAAATTGTATTTATCCAATTCAAAATGTCTGTACACTTATACACTGATCATCTTTACTTGACATGAAAGCACTTCACTCTTATGTCATTCTCACATATATCAAAGATATTTCTCTTTAAAATTAGGTTGTTTTAACTCTACCTTTTTGTATGCAGAGAGTTCATCCATTATTAGAGCTGCTTTCATAAACCATAAAAATGAAAAGAAATGCTTTGTTGGCCTACCTTTTGACAGGATTCCTACTGAGCTAATAAAAGAAGTATTGAAGTAAAACCTATCAGGAGTTAACTTTAAAAGACATTAGTGTATATTTTATTCTGCGTTTGCTTCTCATACATTGTCAAATAAATGCAGTTAGGTAAAAATCTAATGCTGAAAATCAAGTTAGCCTTCAGTTAGGAGTCAGTGACTCACAAAAGGTCCTTGGTTAGTTAGTACTTCAGAAGTTGAAATTTAATTAATATAAAAGGGTTCAAAATGTTCATCCATGCCTGAATTTTGCAAAATAGCAGCTGATGAACAGAATATTGGGAAAATAGAAATTAAGCAGGAGGGTGGTTCAGAGGGTAAAACACTAACTTTCATCTCTTCTTTGATTCTGTGTTCAATCATCCACTGAGAAAACAGTCTAAATCACAAATCCACACTTAATTTATCACCATGGGCATGATCCCCACCTCTGCTCTCAAAGTTTATGACTAATCTATCATGGAGTTTTAATAGTCTCCAGCAGGATAAAGAATTCTGGCAGGTCAGCATTGCGGTCACTATACAATAACAAAGATCCATGGTCTACAGACAGAAATATTGTCACCTTTACACCTCCTTGGTACATGTGGCTTTGCACAATTTTCAGGTGAGTACATTCTCAACCTCAGTTCGCATATAATCTATGTCCTGAAAAGCTCTCAATCATATTCTTCAACTTATTTGTCTCTTCTTCAGGGAAAAGGTTCTGAAATCTGACTTATAAAAGCCTAAAAATTATCAGTGTTCTCCATGATATTTCAAATAATGTATCTGCTTTCCCTTTCCACATAATTAAAATGTGATTATTAGAAACTTCACCTAATATTCTTTCTCTCTTATGTCTTCCACCTACATGGTACCAAAGTCTCCACATTACTGACAGGTGAACATAGTTCAAGAAATCACATCTGAAGAGAAACAAAATGTTAATTTTAGTACATAAATTTTAAGCAGTTTTCAGCTAGCAGATACATACCATATCAGGGCCTATAATCCATGCTATTTTCGGCATAGAGCACAGGTGAACTCTAACCCTGTGAATATGGTGTTGCCACTGCTGGGGCAGGCATCGGGCTGTGTCGGGTCCCAGGGGGTGTGCGGGCTGCCCGTGCCCTGAGCGGGGCTGAGCTGGGTTGACCAGGCGCCCCGTGGCCAAGTGCCCATTGCCCAGCCTGTCTGAGCTCCAGCTCTGCCAGTGCCGCCGGGGAGGGGGCTGACAGCCCCAGCCCATCCCTGACGGACAAACGGCCCCTGGGCGCTACTGGGGGGATGCGGGGCAGCTTGCACCCCTTCCCTGGGGGCAGGGGGAAGGGAGCAGGTGGGGATGGGAAAACGTATTAGAAGAAAGCCAAGGAGATCTCAGGAATGATGAGGAAAAATATATCATACCATCAACACCATACTTCTCCCAGTAAAGACTGTAGGATACTCATAGCCAATCATAGACAACCTCAGTCTTCTTCAAGAAGACTGAAACTGTCAGCCTTGGGACACACTGGAACCTTGAAAGGGTGAGCATGACTCCAGAGAAGATGGGCAGATACCAGAAACACTGATAATTTTAATATTTTAATAAGGCTTTTCTGGTTTACTTGCATGATTTGGACTATTAGAGCATTACAGCATTAATTGTACTAATATACTCTTAGTTCTAAGAATATGAGATGTTTCCTTTCACCCATAATGAGATTTTGGGTGTAACAGAGCAAACACATACAGAACCTGCGGAAACACTGAAATGCAGAATTAGCTACTAAGGCTAGCTCTTTTCTCTGCATCACTCATTTCCTCATACCAGAAGCTCATCTTAGTAAAAGGAAACATGATTAGAGGATGGAAGGTCAGGAATTACACAATCTATATGTTTTCTCTCTCTCTTGGGATTGTTTGTTTTTAAGGCTAGGAATCCTCCTCCAAAACAGAGAGAAACTAGAGTCAGGAATGTTGCTATGGCAGTACCAATACAACACAACAGCTTGAATCCATTGATATTAGCTCTGTAGCACTAGTGGTGTGCTTTTGAAGTGAATGTCCTAGTCATTCCTACCTTAGAGTCATAACATCAGAGTCACTCAGGTGAGAACAGACTTTGGGAGGTCTGTAGTCAAGCCTCCTGCCCAAATCAGCACAGCCAGCTTTGGAATCAGCCAGGCTGCTTAGGGCTTTCTCCAAGCAGGTCTTGAAAGCCTCAAGGGATGGAGTGCAAACAACCTCACTGAACAACCTACTTCCATACTTGACTGCCCTTGTGAGGATAAAGCTTATTCTCGTAACCAGCCTTAAGCATCTTGTTTTAATTTATACCTGTTGTTTTTGTCCTACCCCCCTCCATGTAGCTATCTCTTCTTGAAGAAGCCAAGCTCTCTCAGCATCTCCTTACATGGCAAGTGCTCCAGCATTGATTGACTTGACATCCCTACTCTTACCTTGCTTCAGTTCATAGATGCCTTTGTTGTACTGGGTGTTCCAAATTGCACACAGCATCTAGGTACGATCTAATGAGCAACGAATAGAAGGGATACTCACTTCCCTGAACCTACTGTGTCTCTGTATATAATAGCCCAGGGTACTGCTGGCAGGGCAGGCTGAGTCATACTCAGCTTGCTTCCAGCTTAGAGACTACCATTCCTTCAGCATAGCTCAGGTAGAAGGATGAAGACCCTGGGCTGAGCTTAAATAGAGCTCTTGTGCCCACTGCTGTGGGTGGAGGTCCCAGGTGGGGCTGGTCAGGCTTAGTACTACTCAGGGTTCTGCTGTTGTGTGCTGTTTGGTAAAGTAGAAGTAGTCTTTGTTTACCTGCTCACAGAACCTTACAGCCCTAACACTTTTGAGGACTTGACATCTGACCATTCCTCTTAAGCATCCTGTTACAAAGGGAACTGTGAAGGAGCAAATAATAAGTACATTTGTGGATAAAGTGTTTCACCCTATTGTATTTCTTGAATTGTTCAATATTATCAAGCATGTACTTGAAAAAGCTTCTGCTGCTAACTTGGTCTGGGAAATGTTTATGATTTCATAAGCAAATAGTGTGGCCAAAGGTTTCATTGAGTGCCATCATTTAGTGTATTTGTTCGAATAGTCTACAGATAAATTGAATAAAATGTTGAAAGATAAAGGATAATTAGATTTGTATTAAGAAAGGAAAAATGAAAATGCATATATTAAGAAGCAGGTCTTTCATTCTGAGAGTGATGTGGGAATTCAGAAGCAAAAATATACTACTCTGTTTATTGTGACAATAACTCCATTTAAGATTGGACTCAGTAAGAGATATGCTTAATTACTTGTAAAGACCTAATTTCCCAGAAAAATCCTTGCTATATATCCCTGAAGACCTCATTCTTCTACTTAGTCCAAAATCCAGGTTCGACATGAGGAAAGGCAGTAAAAATTTCTCATCCCATGGCATGTTTCTGAAAAGAGACAGAAGAGGTCTAGCTTTTTGACCATTCAGTACCTGGCAAGTGCACTGACATTGTCTGCTAGTGTGCTAATTAGTCTCAGCTGAGGCCATGGTTTTATCGATGTGGACACTTGGCTTCTGGCAATTGGATCGAGGTCACAAAACTCATTTCATGTAGTTCTTGAACTCTGAATTAAAGGTGTATGTGTACGAGTGTTATTTGTAACTTGTTACTCTGCTAAAACTGCACTAAGTCAGTACAGTATTGAGGTGATTTAATGCCACTGCTTATGTGCTAACCATTCTCTTAACCCATGTGTATTAAACCTTGAAATCCGGAGGAGTGCCCTGTCACTGCCTCACTCTGGAAGCAGCACCTTAAAGAGGTGTTATTTCTGAGAATGATATCTTGGTGTCAGCAAAATACTGGAGTTACATGCTTTGTCATTTCTAAAGAAATAGTCTTCAAAGAAAGGTCTTTCGGGAAACTGATGGAAGGCTGTAAGTAAAAACTTTGATGTTATCTGCGTAGGCAAGTCACTACAGTGACCACAGTTTTCAGCTGGGAAATTGATCATACTGTCATTTTTTCCTGATCTGATTTCCCTAACCACTGCTGACTATAATTAAGTTTATTGTTCTACATATGCATACTAAGATCTATTTTGTATTATTTATCACTTAATATATCCTGCTTCATTGTTTATTTCCCATCCTTGCTTTGAACCCTATTTAATGGAATCCTGTTTTCATTTCATCTCTGTACCCTCTCGTACTTCATTATTTTCTGTTATTTATTATCCTATTTTTTTGTTTCTCTTTATCTTATGCTTTTGTCTAAGTCCAATCTGTTTATTTCCATCTCTGTAGGAACATGAATAAGGGGCTATCCTCATAACTGTGCTAGGCTGGGGCAACCCTGTTTCCATATTTATGTGGGCTGCTAGTCTTCTTTTCTCTGTTCTCTTCAGCTGCAGTTATGGCTTGTTCTTCTGCTGGCTCACTGTGAGATGGTAGACTGGCTAGGATGGACTGGAGGAGGTCTGACAGGACTTCCTGGAATATTTGTGAAAACTCTGAAGAAACCAGAATTCACAGAATTAAGCTAAAATTCAGATGTGAGTAGAATGTGATGGGTCTAGAAGGCTCTTGGTTGGTTTTCATTTTTATTGTCATAGAAATGAAACATGTTTTGAATGCATGGAATCATTTTTTGTGATCCTTTTGAAGTAATGCATGCATTTCTTTCTTATAATTTGTGAGATCTTCCAAATTTCCAACAAGGACAGAACTGAATAGAATAACATTTAAATAATAAAACTTTCCATCAAATAATGGCTTTCAGGTTTCAGGGAAAAAAAAAAAAAAAAGAGAGAGACTTTGGAACCAAGTTAAAGAAACAAACATTTGAAAAAAAGTTTAGTTTACACCAACAGCTCAGGTAGCTGATGCATAGGAAAATAGGCCTATGTAAGTAAAAGACGTGGAATTTCTAGTTAAGAGAAGACTTCTTTTGCTTGGAAAAATTGACTCATGAACTACTGTTTTAACTCATCTTTCTTTAAATATCCACAATACCGTTATGAAATAATCATCTAGATTCTTGTATGGTAAATGGAGAGAGTTAGATGCGTTTTGCATGCAATTCGTCTGTCTTGTGTTGTATCTTTTAGGATGAGATTAATGGAACTATAGAAGTGACTGGTTTTTTTCACACTGACTATAAAGGCAGCCTGAAAGAATCTCTCAGATGCTGTGCTGGTTTTGGTTGGGATAAAGTTAATTTTCTTCATGGTAGCTAGTATGGGACTATGATTTGGATTTGTGCTGGAAACAGAGTTGATATAACACAGGGATGTTTTGGTTCCTGCTGAGCAGTGCTTACACAGAGCCAAGGCCTTTGCTGCTCCTCACACCACCCCACCAGCGAGTGGGCTGGGGGTGCACAAGGAGCTGGGAGGGGACACAGCCAGGACAGGTGACCCCAACTGGCCAAAGAGATATTCCATACCATATGATGTCATGATCAGTATAAAAAGCTGGGGGAAGAAGAAGGAAGTCAGGGCAGGGCAGGGCAGGGCAGGGCAGGACAGGACAGGACAGCGCAGCGCAGCGCAGCACAGCACAGCACAGCACAGCACACCGCACCACAGCACAGCACAGCACAGCATAACATTCTGAGTGATAGTGTTTGTCTTCCCAAGTCCCTGCTACGCCTGATGGAGCCCTGCTTTTCCTTTACCTATTAAACAGTTTTTATCTAAACTCATGAGTTTTCTCACTTTCACTCTTCCAATTCTCTCCTCCACCCCAAGTGGGGGGAGAGTGAGTGAGTGGCTGCGTGGTACTTAGCTACCGGCTGGGACAAAACCACAATAGATGCAGATATTTTATGATTACTCTTAAAATGAGGTAATATGCCTCCTCAGCCACAGGTGTTTACAAACAAGATAGGAAAACAAATCAAAATCCCAGTCAATCTTTGATAGTGATGTCATTTCTAAGTGTTCCCTAATTACTATATTTTGATATTTGTGACTGCAAGCCTGAAACTTTAGAAATCCTGACAATAACTTAAATTCTTAAAATGTTATCATCATATCAGTGAACCTGGAATAATAAAAATGTCTCTCAAGCTGCCTGTAAAATTGACTGTCCCAGCTGTGACTCACTGGAAGTCAGAAATTTTCAGTTGTCAGTTAGGAAAACAGCATGGCGTCTACTGGTGAAAGTTCAGTGTGCCTAACTTGCGTTTACAAACTATTTTTGTGGGCAAGCTTCTGGCAAGCGCTACTCATAAGGCACCACTTTCCTTCAGCAGGCTGCCCTTATGCTGGCCCTGCATTCTAGAGCCTATGAGGAGAGATGCCAGAGTGCAAAGCATACTGCTTTGCGCAGAACAAATTATGAAATGTGACTAAAACAGAGTTAGTTATATCACTTTTTTAAAGGCTATAGAAATAACAAGAGCATATAAATAGTGTGAGCTCTAGTGTATTGCACAACACAGCAGCTTCTGTACTCCTCAGGATCATTCTGTAATGATACCATTACATTATTACTCTGTATCATTATAGAATATGAAAAAAAAATTCATTTGCATGAAAAATTCCTCCATTTTTTTTCTTCCTTCTGCAATTTTGACTATGACATACCTATCTTTCACTGAGATTAGTCTATCTTAGTCTATCTATTAATCTATATCTTTAGTCTCACTGATGCTACGATGAGGAATAGTGTATAATTGCTCTTCAGGAATTAGTCACACGCATAACATATTTTGCTATGAAGCCAGTTAGTAAAGTATGTTAAGCATACATACTTCTAAAACAAATGGTAGCAATTATTATCATCTTTACAACTTCTCTGCCTTGGCAAGAACAAAAAGAAATGTCGTGTGTCAGAATCCTCATAAAGAAGAGAATAGCTCCTCCTCATAAAACAAACAAATAAACAACATAAATGTCCAACATACATATTTGTACACTATATCCAAAATAATTTCCATAGTATTGTTCAAACATCTTATTCTGCTGATTTAATGTTGCGCTTCTATCAATCATATATTGCAGCATCACCACATTAGCCATTAACTTCACAATATCATGAAAAGGACAGCCTAACTTCACTGACAACTGAACTTGATGATGAAATATCTAATAATGTAGTCAAAACCCCCTACTATATATTTTACAAGTATTTCAAACCCAATCCATGAATGTTTTACAAGGATAAATGTTTTTGTTACCCCATTACTAAAATATAATATGCCTACCCTTATGCCAATGCAACACTTTACATGCATATTTCCAAGGGCTTATGCATCTCCTGCACCAAGTACTCTGATGCATCAATTATATGAAAGTAACAAAAATTTAATCAGGGAAATCAAAATCTCAGTAAGTTTCCTTTACTTATATTTAAAAAATGTATTTCTAAAAGTTTTAATAAACAGCAAACACCATGATATAATCAATAACCATTACTACTAAAGGTAAGACTGAACCCTTCAATCCAATACTTGCTACCTTTATGAATAATGCTGTTGTGGTCTGGAGGATTATCCATATGCATGAGTTAAGTATGTGCAAAAAAATCAACAAGATCAAGGTCATAACGTATTGAATGAGCCTTTTCCTCAGTTATTTTTGGACCACAAGTACATAATGCTAAATCTTGAGTTGTGTCTGCTATATTTGCTGATGGCCTCCAAGCCAAATTTTGCTAAACATACAAAACAGGCTTAGGTTGGCCTCATACATTTAGGGGGGAGAGAGTCTGCAATGGTTCTTAGTTTATCTGAAAAGACTGTCTGTCCTTAATACAGGGATGAAAGTAACATGCTTTATTGCACAATTTGCAATATTGTGTTTGAAATCTCTGCAGGATCACCCAACCTGCTGAGCATAATTTCAGAACCTAGCAGTACCATTAAAAATAAATGTTCTATTGACTATTCTACCAAATTGCCATTACAACAAATGACAAGGATCATCCCCTAGGGCTACCCTAAAATATCTGATCTCTGTCCCACTGTACTTTGATTCTATGCTGAGTTGTCTGATGTTTGAAGAATATGCAAAAAACACCACCTTCTTGACTTTCTGCCTTTAAGCCTTTGAAATGAATTCTCAGGCAGTGAAAAGAAAATATGCCCCTATGTTTTGCTTTATCAAGTCATATTACTTCTCCCCTTAACAACAATAATAAAACAATGCAACCATGATAACCCAGAGAGCGCTTTTGTGTTAAATGTATGTCTGAGTCGTTCTCATGGCATGATTTCTTGACCTTCTTCCAGGTCTCTTATATGGTGTGTCACTAATTATTTGCATCTTTTCCAGCCTGTCTTCCACAGACTATCAAGTTAGTGAAGTGTTTGTTTTTGTTCACTAAATGAGCCATTGATATATGGGACTGGTAGCTAGAAAGATATGAATGCCTGGAGTTCAAATCCATTCTTGTATGTGACCTTCATAATGTGAACAAGAAGATATAGTTAAAGTTGATGAACTATACTGAATGAATTATATTTAGACAAGTTACTAGATCTAGGAAACGCTTCATTTTCCTTGGATTTTATGACTATGATTCTGTGCTCTTTATGCTTATAATTCTCAGCAGTTTTGAGAATTAAGTGTATGTACAGCCATATTTTTGAATTATACAGCTCATCTAACTGAAGATAGAAATACATGAGGACCTTAGAGGCAGGAAAGATTTTTCTGCAGAAGTAGTGTTCTCCATATCCCAATGACAGCCCGCTGAAATCTTAATTTCACTTTCCCCTCCTCTCTTTATGTTACTGCCACAGGAATGCAGCTATGCCGGGAGAAAGACGCGATAACATTGTCTTAGTCAGGCCTATATCCCTAGGATGAATTGTGCCAAATTTGCAGGAGATACCTGTGGCTCAGAATCTCAGAGAGACTTCAGAGAGATCTGTTCTGAGATATTTCCACTTAGAAGAATACTGCCCAAAAGGGCAAGGTATTTGCGCTTCAGGGGATCGACAATGTAGAGGGTAAATTAAGATAACATTGCAAATCCTTCCTTAATATAAATGAGGTGAGCTTGTCCCTCGATACTACATTTTGTGTGGCTGCCACTGTTCTCCAGGTAGAATTTAGACAGACTCTAGGTGTTTGAGCTCCAAATTTGGATTCTTATCATTACCAGCTTCTCGCAACTCTCCTGAAGCCCCGAATTTTGGTGATTATATTTCGTCATCTAATTTTCCTTTTTTTGGATGTGTGTGGTAGATGGCTAGTGTTGAAACAGCTGAACAGCCCATTTCCTTCAGCATGACAAGCCTTACGGAATGAGCAAAGGGAGGACTCAATCATCAAGCCACCAGCTTGGTTTGGTAAGGGGCCCAGCCGTGCCCTGTGATGGGTGGGTTGGAGCCAGCTGGAACTGGCTGTGTCCAGCACTGGGCAGCCCCGGCCCCTCCTCACAGAGGCCCCTGCAGCCCCTGACAGACCCTGGGCACCCACACCCGGTACAGTGTTTTTGCAACCTATTTGGGCTTAAATCAATGTGTTCAATTTATATCCTTAAACTCATGTTCTTGTACTAAACACAAATGAAATATAATATTTCATAAGTTTTATAACATGCTGTTACTATTCTGACTGGTACCTGAAGTCTGCAGTGCTAGCTTTATCTCATGAAAGTGGACTTGTTTTGTATGGAGAGAGACAGAGAAATAGTATCAGTCAAATATAGAGCATAAATATACTTAATTGTCAGTGATTTCTTTTGTTTAAGCTGGTACATCTGCTCAGAGGGCCCAGGAGTGGTATGGAATTGACACTGGTGTGGGGTGAGCAGCAGTATTGACCCACGGCACTCCACATGGGAGGAACAAAGTGGCTCCCAGTGACCTGAGCATGAAATCCACAGTGGAGGACACTGCCATGCAGCTCACGCCGTGTCAGCCCTCTTCCCTTATTGTTCAGCCCTCTGCTGCATGGAGAATGGCAGTCCTGAGTTGATCATCCTTCATCAGTACCTTCACATTTAGTGGTTTCTCTCACTGCTTCTTCACACCTTCTTTCAGGTTCTTGCCTGTGGCTCCCTCCACTCTCCAAGAGTTCATTTCATTGGTCTGTTTTTCCATGACTGATAATAGAAAGGCAGCTGAGTTATAGAATGTACTCTTTCAAATCCTGAAAACATCCACACCTACACTGATACGTCTCACCTCCAGTCTCATCCATGTCATTTTCTCTTATTCCACACTGCCTGGTCTCCACAGGCATTTTAGTAAGCAGTTTCTTCCTTTAGGACTATTTGTATAAGTGATGACTCATCCTTACTTGTTATGATATCATTAGCTTTTTTTCAGATCACTGAGGTAGGTCTCTTCCTGCCTTGCAAACTGCAGGTACTGTTTAATATGATTTTTTTTTTAAATATATATGGATAAAAAGGAAGTATTTCATTACTAATGTAAGATGTAGCAACACGTATGTGGTTATATTTCTTGAAGCTTCTTATCTGACATATTGTCTTAATTCATTATCATCCTTTCATCCAGAAGTGGCTCCGTGATGCAAAATCACAACCAACTCTTCAGTTATGCAGTAAAATTACTTATTATACTAGCATTTTGCTGTATAACTGAAAAGTTGATTGTGATTTTACAATTCTGGATTGGTTATTTCCCTTGTAAGCTCTTTTTGGTTTTCAGAAGTCATATTAATCATTTTATCCTTGCCTGTGATAAATAAATACATATTTAATCTTCATGTATAAATAATGTGCTCTTCTGAATGTACCAAACAAAATGTGATGAATGGTGGGGCCATTTTCAGTCTCTCCTTTAGATTTCCTTGTGATACTAGTAGACAGAAGGAGAATTGAGTCTCAGTCCCTAGGGATGTGTTACTGTTGTAATGGAATTAATAGAGCTGATAAAGTGAATAATTCATGATGCAGTATCTCTTGACAAAACTTCTCAAAAGAGTCCAGTACAGACCAGCTAACTTCTGGTTAGGAACTGGCAATCACTGCCACACTTTTCTTTTTCCTTTTTTTTTTTCCTCTCCAGTTAACTGCTATTATTAATAATATAATAATAAATAATAACTGTCCTTGTATGTCCTCCCATCTAACAAAATAGAACTAAGATGGGATTGTGAGGTCAAAACAAACAAACAAAAGAAGATACTGAAGAAAAACGTCATCAGAAAAGCACATTATGTTTCTAATTGAACAGAGGGATTTAACTTTTTCCAGTGAGCTGAAATATACATACATGTATTTCCTGTACTCAGCACCTATGTGATATACTGTAGGAACCTCTCATTTAAAGACCGTGTAGTAGTACCTACATGTTTTTTTAACCCTTGCAACTGTATCTACTCCAGGCACTTTAAATACACTCTGTTTGTCCATGCCTCAGACATGTTTCAACCACAAGATTAATTACCAGTGCACTTGGGTTCCTCAGGGCTGTGATTTCTAGGTGCTTCTGGGTAGATGATAAACCCTCTTAGTTTCTCAGAAAATTTGCAGCTCACATAGAGCCAAGAAAAATGACCATGGAGAGTGAGGAAAAGGCAAGTCGTTGCTTGTTTCCTAAGTTTAAGATGCATCTCCCTACCTCAGTTCAACAACGTCTATTACTTACTATTATCTACCAACATAGCATTCTCCTTCTGGAGAACTGGAAAATCTGTCAGAGAAAACACAAAATAAAGCAAGGCTGTGCTTTAAGAAGTGGTCACACAGGAGTTTGGATAACAAACTGTCATGAGCAGGATGGACCACATCCTAGAATTACAATCTACAGTTAAAAAAAAATCCTTTATCCATATTATGATAATTGTACTGCTGATTTTACTTTTACTTCCTGTGGTAGCCTACTGGTTATCAATCAAGGGGAAAGTTGATTGCCAGATACCATTATAGGTGGAATGACACTAAATGAGATGATCTAGGTATTATGTTGGTTTAATTTTAAAATCTTTTGAAAACAACAGAACTTCAGAGATACTGAATAAACTATTTAAATTATACAGCATTTTAGATGAAATACATTAGATATATTAAATTATTCTGAGCTGCATGCATTTAGGTAATGTCTGAATGGGAGTACGTTACAATTCTGGACCACTTCATCTGATTAGGAAAATTTACATTATACAGAGTAGAGCTAATGAGAGATGTGAAGGTGGAGTTATATCTCCCTTAAGCCATCTGGTCAATCAATGTGTGTTCTTATCATTTATTGTTCTGTTAGTTTATCCAAAAGAAGGTTAAAAAGGTAATTTAGTAGAGTCATCAGGAATTGAAAAGATTTCTAACAGAACAGGACACTTGAATTAACGAGACCAAAGAAGTACAAAGTTCAGTGGCTGAAATTCAAACCCATATAAATTAAGATTGGAAGAAGGACATACATTATTAACAGTGAAGATAAGAAACAACTAGAAGAATTTGTAGGGACATGGTGGTAACTTCTAGTCTATAAACCAGGATTGTATGCTTTTCTACAATAAATGCTTTAGCTCATGATTATTCATTAGTCACTAGTAAAGCTGAATTTTTGACAAATATGTTCTATATAGGATTTACAGTTTTATTTAAAATATGCAAATTTACATATTTTGAAATATTAATTGTAAGAAATAAAGCCATTTATAAATAAGAATTGGCAGAAGTGGTGTAAAGTATTCTATCAAAATCAAAAATATATTTACTACTAATAATCCTACTATGCAGCCTTCCACCTCTCCTCCTGTGCTCAACAGAGAGTTGGTATCTAGATCTGCTTCATTACCCTCCTGCTGTACACCTCTGTGTGGTCACAGCCGGGGCCGAGTTTCTGCAAGCCTGATAATCAGGAAGTTGTTCCGTCTGCCCACTCTCACAGACAACTTGGATCTAATTTAGCTATGCTTTTGCTGAAAGTCACATGGATTCTTAGGCATGATGGAGGTGAGTCAGTTAATTAAAATAAATTTAGTGTAGGTACAATCATGCCAGTACTTCTGATGGTTTGTGTGTTATTTCTGTATCTCTCCTGACACATGGTGACCAAAGAAGAGGATATGATTTGGCATGGGTTTCTTTTTATTTTTTTCCCCTAGCAGTTAGGTAACCATTAAAAAGTGTAGAAATGCTGGTGTAAACTGTGTGGAAAAATGAAGAAAAGGATGGATGTATTTTAACTAATGTATCATCCCAGCAGTGATATTGAACATTTTCTGCTCCTGTGTATGTTTAAGGCACTATGATAATCATAAATGTTATCCTTTAAATGCAATTTTATAACTGTTTAGAAACAGCATACAGTAATTTTTCAGTAAAATAAAGTTCTTTAAGCCTCAATGGTTTACATTGTTGGTTTTTAAGGATGCCTCTACTTGAAGACTTTTTATGTTAACATTATTGCTCCATTCATAACAATGGTAGCACATAAATAAAGACTAGCAGTATTAAGGCAAAAAGCTTAAAATTGACATTAAGGTCGCAGTCCTGTTCATGCTAAGAAAAATACTAAGTGATGTTTGTTGTCTAATCTTTACTATTTTCAAGTGCATGAAAGCTCTTGATTGTATGGAAAAGTTTAGCACAAAACCCCCTATTTTTTAAAGCCAGTCCAGCACTATGATGCAAACCAATTACTGTGGAAGTACCACAGTAGAATTTATTACTTTCTATTTACTTTTTGTATTTTTGTATTTTAATTGTAAACTTGTTGAAGTTCCTTATTAGGTAGTAAGCTCACTGGAGTTTGGACAGTGGTCAAATATGCTGTGTGTATTATTCACTTTACAATACTCATCATTAAGTGACATCAACTAGTTGTCATCTTGAAATAGTAAAGTAATATAATCATATTGCTATTTGAGGAACTTTGTTCTGTTAAACTTACACCACGTAAGAAAAAAATGAATGTACAGCTTATGATGCAAATAATTATGAAAATTATATTGCATATGCAGACAAAATGCCCATAAAATCTTGTGATTATGAAATAGTTAGCATGGCAGGATGATCTGCAGCTCTGTCACGTACCCTGTTTTTAAAGGTGCCCCAGCAATGAAGAGTCTATCTTACACTTGTAGTGGATGCATTTGGAAATTTTTCCTTTCAAAGTAGCATTCAATCTAAATCTCTCTTGTTACTTTCACACTCAGGACTTCTTGTCCTATCTTCTACAGACTTAGATAAAAGATTATTCTTTTCATCTTTTCATCAGTTTTTGAAGTATTTGAATATTGTTTGTCTCATCATCCTTTTCTGAAGAGTAAGGACTCTAAATTTTCTCAACATTTCTAAGTAGGTTTCTGTAATTTGCATGAATATTCTGAGCAACAAACTGTCTTCACACCTCTTGTGATGCTAGCCAAAGAGCTTGTGCCTACCAAAGGAGATTTCTTTCCAGTGTTATGGTATCTATCTGTCTTTAAACCTTGCAGTTTGGTGGAAAGCATATACTCCAGCTCTGAATCCTATTTTTAGTAATCACCATTATAAGTCATCACCCACTGCTCTTGTAGGAAGAGCATAGCTAGTCTTTCTCAAATAACTTTGGGACCAGGATAATTATATGACTTTTAAAACAAAGAGTAAATCTAGTTTATTCTGAGTAAACATTTGATTAAGCATTTTGTAAACTCAGGCACAAAACAAACAAACAAAAAGTATATCAGTAGTATCTCAAAGCTTATCTGTCACCAGGTGTTAGTGGAGAATCTCAACAGTCATTGCTGCCTCCAAGTTGAGTGTCTTACAGACATCCTCCCTAGAGAGAAAAGCCTGAGACACTGCCTCTACTCTGCATGTAGACTCTTATTTATACTCTTGAGATACCTGGTGTGTATAGCAATAAGTTTTTTTGCAGGGTTGTTCCATCATTGTTACGAAAAAAATGTGTTTTCATCAAAATACATTGTATATCAGGTTTCTTTACAAGGACAACATGAAATACAGCTCTTTAGGACAGGCTTATAGAATACTCATTGTAAGAGTTATATGAGAATAAAAATGTATGAAAAAGACATTTCAAAGCTCAGATTTTCTTTTTAGTCTTCAGAGTTCTGGTTCATTTGACACTAATAAATAGAAATGGGAAGTGAGAGATATCCTCTTGTCCTTAGGGGTTGATTGAGTCTCTGCACCTAGGTTGTGCACATTGTTACCCAATCTCTCTAGGTCAGATAACTCCTTCCTGCAAGTTAAAATATTTCATAAACAATGTATCTCAGGAAAAAAATGATACCTGTCCTATTAACACTACAAACACATTTTGGTGTCTTGCATTCACAGGAACTAAGCAAAGCATAGAGATGTAACAAACATTGAGTTTGGGAATGACATTCTCTCCCCATCACAGCTGTAGAGACATGCAGTCATGTTTGCCAGATTGCAAGCACTCTTGCCTTAATTTTGTTCATAATGGTTCTTGTGCAGCGTTGAGCCAAAACCTGACTTTCTGTAAGTAGAAGAATGCTGTTTACTTCTATTACAATGCATGAGATTAGAATCACCAGCATAGTCCCCTATAGCACTGGTGTCTCCAGAGATCCAGTTGTCTTGCTCTTTGGCTGTTCATTCAGCAAAGATCACCTCTCAGTGCCCTTTCTCCTCCTGACACAGCTGTGTCAGTTGTCATCTATCCCCAAATGACAGAAGTGAATCTTCTCATAGAGGACATGAGATAGGGGATTATCCATCATGTTTCATGGCAGAGCCAGAGTAAAAGCTGTGGGGCTCAGTACCAAGTGAAGAACAATAGATGAGGTAGCAATGACAGCTATGATTTGGGTGTGTGAGAAATGACACTGAGTAGTACAAAAAGCATTGGCAGCTTGTGAGACTCTCTGCAGGAGCCCACCACTTCCCTGTAACACTGCAGGAGATGCTGTCAGTCAAGCCATCTGAAAATCTTATGCCTCTTTGATCTTGAACATTGCCAAAGCTGGATTTTCTTAGTGTAAACTATGTGAGAGGGCAGGACCTGAAATTACGATAGTCATACCTGGCAGGGTGTCCTAGCTTGGACCCAGCAGCTTCTACGGGCATGAGAAAATTAAACTTTTTTTTTTGTCTGAAACTAGCAAGCCAATCAAACCAGGTAGGTTTAAATTTAAGCTTTAAATTCATATTTAAGTTGCCAGATGCCTATCCAAAATTAAAAGTCTCTTTGGTTTCATCTCCTTTTTGGCACTGACAAACCAGCCTTTAAAATTTCTTTTTTCTGTAGGTTCATTGTGCTTTTCCCTAGAGATCGCAGAAGTATGAGATATTCCCCATGAGGAATTACACTGAAATATTTAAGAAGCTTTACTGCCTCCCTCCAGAAACCCATGCTACTGTAAGAACATTTCCCATTATACTATTGCTTCAGGGTTTAAGAATTTTTTTTAAGGAAGACATTTTATGGCTACTACTCATTCTCTGTTTCTATGTATGTTAGATGCAACCTAGAAGACATACCTTTTTAAAGATTTTTTAGCTCTTGTTGATATGCAGGGCATACCTAAGTGCTATGAAAATAATGACTGTGTTCATAATTTCTGCTAATATTTGAGTATGATCAGAGACATTTGGTTGAAGAATGTTGACTCTCCTTCTGGAGAGAATCAGAGAAAAACTATCTGGGCATTTAAGAGACCAAGATACAGTTAGACAACCATTTCTGTACAGCAGAGGTTTAAGTTTTGCTTTTGCTTATCTCTTCCTTTCCTGCAACTGTTAGACTTCCTCACCAAACCTTGTAGTAGGACAGACAGTTGTGGTGGGTTGACCCTGACTGGACACCAGGTGCCCACCAAAGCTGCTGTATCACTCCCCTCCTCAGATGCACAGAGGAGAGAAAATATAACAAAAGGCTCGTGGGTCGAGATAAGGACAAGGAGATCACTCACCAATGACCGTCATGGGCAAAACAGATTGAGCTTGGGTAAAATTAATTTAATTTATCACCAATCAAATCAGAGTAGGATAATGAGAAATAAACCCAAACCTTAAAACACCTCCCCCTACCTCTCCCTTCTTCCCGGGCTTAACTTTACTCCCAGTTTTCTCTGCCTCCTCCCCCTCAGCGGCACAGGGGGACGGGGAATGGGGGTTGTGGTCAGTTCATCACACGTTGTCTCTGCTGCTCCTTCCTCCTCAGGGGGAGGACTCCTCACACTCTTCCCCTGCTCCAGCGTGGGGTCCCTCCTACAGGAGACAGTCCTCCACCAACTTCTCCAACATGAGCCCTTCCCACGGGCTGTAGTTCTTCAAACTGCTCCAGCGTGGGTCCCCCACGGGATCACAAGTCCTGCCAGCAAACCTGCTCTGGCGTGGGCTCCTCTCTCCACGGGGCCACAGGTCCTGCCAGGAGCCTGCCCCAGCACAGGCTTCCTGCTGGGTCACAGCCTCCTTCAGGTGCCTCCACCTACTCTGGCATGGGGTCCTCCACAGGCTTCAGGTGGATATCTGCTCCACCATCATTGTTCATGGGCTGCAGGGGACAGCCTGCCTCACCACGGTCTTCTCCATGGGCTGCAGGGGAATCTCTGCTCCAGTGCCTGGTGCACCTCCTCCCCCTCCTTCTTCACTGACCTTGGTGTCTGCAGAGTCGTTCCTCTCATATATTCTCTTTCCTCTGTTGTGACTGCTGCTGGTGTTGCACAGTTTTTTCCCCTCCTTCTTAACTATGTTATCCCAGAGGTGCTCCCACCATCGCTGATGGGCTCAGCCTTGGCCAGTGGCAGGTCCATCTTGGAGCCAGCTGGCATTGGCTCTGTCAGACACAGGGGAAGCTTCTAGCAGCTTTTCACAGAAGCCACCCCTGTAGCGCTCCTGCTATCAAAATCTTGCTACACAAACCCAATACAACAGTGGAAAGAAGTAAGCAAAGTGATGACTCCAGTAACCTCTGTGTCACATTTTCCAAAGCTCCCAGTCTCGAGAGCATATGCAGTCACCTCCAAATAGTCCTTGCCAGCCTGCAAGCACAAATGATGGTAAATGCAATGATTTCATTCTAAATGATTGCTTTAAAATCAAGTCTTCACAAATGTGTGTACAAATTGATATGTGACACAATTGTTTACAAGTCTGATAAGTAATTAGCATTCCCATCATTGAATTTTTCATTTTGAATCCTGGTCTTTCCTTAGGGAGTCTTGCTGTCTTGTAACTCTTCTGAAGTGTCATCTTAACAAAAAAATAATCTATACTTTTTTTCAGTCTTATTATAACCCTGCAATCCTTATTCAAGCACACTCCAATGGCCTTCTAAAACACATTGTTTATTCCATGAAAGAAGTGTTGATTCTGTGATATCTATATGAGGAAAATAAGACGTTTTTCTACAACCTGGACTGGTCTAATGAAATGCCTGAACATCTTTCACTTCAATAATAGTTCCTTTTTAATTAGTATCCTGGCGACTATGTTTCATGGAAAATATTCATTGGATAGCAGTGTTCTCTCTTAGGGTCCGAGCTGTGTAGCCACATTATTTATTTTGTAAGGTGACAGTTTCTTCTCTTCTTTGACAAATCATGTAATATAGAATCATGGAATCACAGAGTCATAGAATGGTTTGAGTTGGAAGGGACCTTAAAAATCACCTAGTTCCAACGCCCCTGCCATGGGCAGGGACACCCTCCACTAGACCAGGTTGCCCAAAGCCCCATCCAACCTGGCCTTGAACACTTCCAGGGAGGGGGCATCCACAGCTTCTCTGGGCAACCTGTTCCAGTGCCTCACCACCCTCACAGTGAAGAATTTCTTCCTTATGTGTAATCTAAATCTACCCTCTTTCAGCTTAAAGCCATAACCCCTTGTCCTATCACTACAAACCCTTGTAAACTGTCCTTCTCCAGATTTCTTGTAGGTCCCCTTCAGGTACTGGAAGGCCACAATAAAGTCTCCCTGGAGCCTTCTCTTCTCCAAGCTGAACAATCCCAACTCTCTCAGCCTGTGGAGAGAGAGGTGCTCGAGCCCTCTTATTATCTGTGTGGCCCTTATCTGGACTTGCTCCAACAGCTCCATGTCCTTCTTATATGGGAGACCCGAGAACTGGACACAATACTCCAGGTGGGGTCTCATGAGAGTGGAGTAGAGGGGCAGGATCACCTCCCTTGACCTTCTGGTCACGCTTCTTTTGATGCAGCACAACATATGGTTGGCATCTTATGATACTACTTGCATCAGAGAAAAATGATCCATGAACAACAGATATTCAAATTGCCCGAACTCTGTTTTGGTGTAATATCAAGCAATTTAATTTTGAACTAATTCAGAACACAATTCTAGTCAAAGTTTCTGAGATGGTATTTCTACCCTATTTTTCCCTGTTTTTGTTTAACTTAAATCCTGAATATAGTTTAAAAAAAAACACACCACCACCAAAAATCAAAACAAACAAACCACACACAGCCCCCTCCCCCCCCCCAAAAAAAAAAAAAAAAAAAGAAACAAACAAAACCCTGGAACACTCAGCCTTTTAAATGCTTGGCTTGTCTCTGCTGTCTTTCTCTAGGCCCTAAGTGAAAAATTAAAGCACAAGGTCTTCTGAGGAATCTGAGTTTCTAATGATTTCTGTGTATAGATGATGAGAGTTTACAATGAATATTGAAGTCCCTTCAGGAACCTGGTCTACTAAAACAAAGTTAGAAAAAAATAGGAATTTTTACCAATAAGGGAGTGTGTCTTCTCTAAAATATTGTCAAAACTGCTTTGGCATGTTTGAAGTTCAACCAAAACATGACTGTGACTTTTTTGGGTTTTGGTTGGTTGGTTGGTTTTGCTTATGTTTTCTATGTTTAGTCTGTGTCAGCAAGCCAACAACTAAGCCTAGTTTCCATATATGAATGTAAGCATCTTGAACAAACAAGATCTCTAGAGGATGGTTATGTTTTAAAGAGCAAAAAATGTGGATGGTGAAGATCAGGGTTTAAAGGAAAAGAACAGCCATTTACCATTTTTCACTTGAATGAAGATATCAGGATGGATCCCTCTGTGTTAACCTTCTTCCTCCTCAAGTAAAGTCCCTCTGAAATTTATTCCAGAAACTACAATTTTTGCAGGAGGAGCTACCTAAAAACTCATAATCCAAGTAACATCACAGATGTCTATGGTGTATTTTTTAAAGTTATCCATTTCATCCTGGCCAGACATTCCCTTGAGAAAGTGAATTTCTGAATTTAAAAGAAAGGATGAGTTTGGCTTAAGTTGTTTTGTTAGCCAGGTTGTTTACTTTATGGATCATCTGTTGCCCTCTGTGTGACTTAAGATTCTCTTAACTGATCAGTGTTTATGTGTTATCTGTTGCTCAACAGATGTCTCAGACTCTAAGGTTCCCCCTGAGTACAGTATTTGTTTGTATGTGCAAGCATTCCCAATTGCAGAAGTATACTTGTACTGAAATATGAGGTAAATTAATGTTAACTTCACTTGCGTATACTAACAAACATTACACTTGTTCTGTACGAAACATTCAAGTTAACCAAAAGACACAAGTAAAGATGAGTGACACAGAAGATTATTGTTCTGGTCAATATTTGAGAAGAATATATCTCTAAGGAATAAGAAATTAGATGTTTTACTCAATTTTAATGTCTTTTACATTTTTTACAAGAGAAAAGACTACACCCATGGAGGGAAAGGCAAACATGAGCATGAGTGATCAGTCTTGTGAGTATAGGCTTTACACAGGAAAGAATCTTCAGTTCTTTGCGTCTACAAGTCCCAGAGAAATATGAACTATCTTGAAATCTCATTAGGAGATTTAATTTTTAGTTTCTTCAGCATTTACCAGCCCACAGAAATAAATCAATTATTTGAGAGATTTTTTTGCATCCAAGTTAAAAGAAAATAACAAATCTTTTTCCACTAAATTAAAGAAACGGAGAACTGCAACCAATTCACTATATCGTAATTGATTTATGAGGTTCTAATTTCATGTAAACACAAAGTGCAAAAAGGTGAGAAACCTACGTAGTTTTCCAACTGTTATTCATTCCATTAAACTAATTGACCATGAATTTGTTGGTAGTTGAGCCTTGAAGTGGGACAAAACCAGAGCACAGGTACATATTATTTTAATGAACAGTGATGTGTGAAATGAATCATAGCCTTGTCAACAAGATAATAGTGAATTATATCCCAGTCATGGTTGAGAGAATATATGACAAACATGCTGCATGTAGTATGCAAAAGCTGCTAAATGTTTATCAATTTGAAATTTCTGTGTGAAAACTGTAAAATGAAGAAACTCTACAAGTGCTCATTGATCAGGCATAACAAATAGAGCTTCAACCCAATATTCATATACTCTTGAGTTTTTGTGAATATGGGGTAAACCTTTGATTGCCTTCTGTTTGTCTTCAATTATAGCAGCCATTTCTTTCTCTGATATATGTTTATACTAATAGAATTTTCCTGAACATATGGAAACAGGATAGAAATATCTAAATGAAAAATGAGGAATATTGTTGCCTTATTTGGAGATGTTTTATTTTTAATTTTTGCCTAGGAATTTTGTTAATTTATTTTCAGGAATGCTCGATATTAAAACATAAAACTATTGCTTTATCATTGTTACAAATGTAACCCAAAACTGTTAAAATTTAGAAATAAAGATCAGAGAGACTCTATTGACTCATTTTTGTAAGATGCTTGTTTGGCTTTTTGCTCAGTTTGTTCAGTGAGGTAGTGCCTTCAGACTTTAAATTAGCAACCCCGCCTCTTTAAAAATTATATTTCTGAATTTAATCATGTCCATATTCATCCTTTGTAATCCTTTGTAAAATAACATAGATTTAGACAAGCTTTTGAAAGTAGAAATAACAAGAGCTCCCCTCCTATCTATGCCCGAGAAAAGACTGCATACTTAGGTTATCCATTGACAGTCACGAAAAACAAATCTCCGCCCAACTGTTCTATATGCAGCTCTGTTTTATTCTTAGGAAAATAAATTATGGTAGATATTGAGAATGCTAACCTTTAAATAAAATATTAGGTACAAGCAGCTTATTGGAACATGTTTGGTTACAAGTAGATTTTTATGACTGCTTAGAATTGATATATTTTAATTTCTTAGACTGTCACACCCTCTTAAAATGATTATTCTGAAGCATTCACTTTTATGTTAGCCTTGACCTACTTTCTATTATGATGAGTACTTTGGTTATAAATATCTGGCACCTATTTCAGAAGCCTTATTGTCATGGAATAATAGACGTTATCTAGATTCTTTCAGTAGAGCTTTTCCTCTTTGCTTCACTCTGTCTAGGTGATGAAAAGATTTTATTATATTTTTAAAGGAGACAAGTGAGTGGGGGGAGAAAGGACTTGTTAAGGAATTCATAGTATCCTTCAGTGAGATAATTAAATTCTTTATGGTTTCTCTTGGTTGGATCACTAAATATCTGCTGTACTGCAGTGGAAGAAAAGGAAAAGTAACAGAATCAGCCGTGTGCTGCACATAGTATGAATGAGAAAGTAAATAATAAAACCTTAGCAGCTGCTACCATCTGGATGGGAAACAGATCGAGGAGCTTGCAATCACTCTTCTTAGTAAGGAAATACAGGCATCTTGACAGCTGAAGCAGTCACTATGTGTCATATCGAGGTATGCTTTGAGATGCAGGGGTGTATAGTGTTGAGCTTAAGATGATGCAGAAGGATATAATCAGTAATTATTCTATATAGGGCTGGCACTTCATTTTGCCAATTCCTGCTCAAATACATAGTGTGTTCATTGTCCCAAAGACCTGCTGATCTGTTCTAATCTAGGCACAAGTTTGCAGTTAACCAAGTTGAGAATAGGATTTGACAGAAGTACATAAGTGAAATTTCCATCTAGAAAGCTCAGCAGATTTAAGACAAATCAAACAGTCATTCTTTCAACTGAGGTTATGTCATTGTTTTAATTTCTGAATTTTCATGTTTTCCTTTCCTCTTCCCATTGCTGAATTAAGTCTCCTGATGGTCTGTCATCTCTCCTTCTTGGAGAATCTCCTGGCTGCCTTTGTTCACACTCTGGTGCCACATCCATTGAGCGCTTCTGCTGAAAGTGCATTTCTGCTTCTCGAGTATGCGTTATATCAGCTACAGATTCTCCTTTCCTGCCTCATGCCTTCATATATTGTCTCCTCTCACACTCCATTCTTGGATGCTTTTTCTGGGCTTGGCCCACAGCCACAAATCAAGCCTAAGCAAGCAAGGTAGTGGCCATGAATAATAGAGGAGGTTGCGGCATGTCCTAAAGCATATTTAATAATATCTTTGGATTAGAAGTTCCTCCTGGATTACGACTGCTTTAACAGTAGACTGATTTTCCGAATAAGCAGGAACTGCCTTCAGCGGGACCCACTACTGGGTAAATAACAATTGTGATTTTATCTGGATTTTTATCAGGTGAATGTCAAGTTAGTTTCATTAGCTTTTTCTAGTCCTCATAGCATCAACCAATGATGATTTAGAAGGATTAAGGTGAATGTAGAGGAGGGGGGGGAAAAAAAAAAGAGCAAATAATAAACTCCAACCATTAATTGACCTAATTCAAACTAGTTTGTGTTTTTCAGTGTACAGGGACTGTTGGTTGCAGAGTTGTTCAGAGAGGTGCTATTTTTTTAGTTCACAGTAAAAAAAGTGCTATCAATGCTGTGACTTCTCCTGTAAGAAAGAAGATTTAAGAAACATACAGAGAGTGGCACATTTGATCTATTCACCAAAACTGCAAACACACAACTCTCTAGGTATGTATTTTCCAGAGGGTTTTTGATTAAGACAGTTACATAATTTCAAACAGAGATGAGAGAATTTCTGAACTGCAAGAAAGCTTTATTTCTCTATTATTTTAAATCCACAGATGATCTGTAGGAATAAAGAGAAGAAATGCTCTCTTCAAAAGAGTATCTATTTGATGTATTTGGGATTGAAAAGGAAGAAAACTTTTTTTTAATACCATTCAACATTATAGCAGATTAATTTGTAGACAAATTTTCTGATTTCTTAATTGATGTTAGCTGTGATTTTTAATTTTTTGGGGGGGTGAGGGTTTTGGTTTTTTTTTTTTTTTTTTTATTTTAAATAAGAAGTGGATCTGTGAAGCTACTGATCTTGAAACCTTAACTTAGCTTGCAGTAGTTCTGTTAGTGAGATGCTAGGCAAAGATCACAAGAAAATTTGTTCCTTTAAACAGTGTCACAAAAGGTTATAAAGAAATTATAAGCAACTATGAAGCTTTTTGACAGATAGTCATATGCTTCTTCCTTTCACTGTAGTCTAATACTAGATAGTATATTATTCTTTACTTGCAATTTTTATATCCACTCTCACTGGATTTTGTTTCCTGATGACTTAAGGCCCACTTTTATGCATCTTCAAGTGAAGACAACTAAAACACAGGAAATATTTCTTGTACTTCTCTCTGATCTCACGGTATGCCCACTGTGTTGGTGGTTTGTGGGTTTTCTGTTTTTTTTTCTTCTCTCCCTTCCTCCCTCTCTCCTTCCCTCTTTTTTGGAGATCTATGATTTCAGCAGTTAGTTAAAGAATAATACTTATAAATGAAACCTCTTCAGCAATGGGCAAGCTTTCCTTACTCACATGATGACAATAGTGAGATTGTGTAGGCTTAGCTCAGAGTGCTATTACCATAGCTGTAATACATTTCTTGTTCCCCTGCTGTGGGTAGGTACAGGTCAGAAGAGCGCACAAGACAGACATTCAAAACATCAAGCACTAGAAGTGTCTGAGAGTCCAAGTTCAACGGAAATTAATTTCAGCAGGCCCATTACTGTTCATTCTTACATTCTTTAGTCCAGGGGTGACCTTGAAAAAGAAACAATGAAATATAAGTGAGTGCTGGGTCACATGAAGATAACATTGCTTGCCTTATGCTGATACTAAAGATTTGAACTAAGTTTTACAACCCTTTTAGCAAGAGCCATGGCTTTAAGGAGTACATTTTGTCACAAAATGTTTCTTCCTGGGATTTTAAGTAGACTTACATTTCAAGATAGAAAAGGACATACACATCTATATAAGAAAAAGTTGTTTTACAGAAGGAGGCATTTCAACAGAAGAGAGAATGCTTCAACAAAGAGCTTCAGAAGTAGCTGAAATGAAGATTTTTTTTCATCTAGGGGACAGAATGTGCTAAGAAAGAATGAGTGCTTCACTAAAACCAGTTTTCATACAGCAACAGAACAGAGAAGGAGTTATGGGCCCAATGCTAGCGTGACTGAATGCAGAGGCTAGGTAGCTATTGATTTAAGCTTAGAGTAAGGTCAAGATTGACATATAGTGGAAGAATGTATTTTGGTGAACGTGTGACTTCGTGAATCAGTAAAATCAGGGAAGCAAAGAACAAAACTCTGGTGAAGCAACATAATCTTCTAATAGTAAATTTGCTTGGGAATTCAAGCAATCTCTATTCCCAAAATACTTGTGCTGTTTGCCACAGGTACATTTGTTTTGTCATTACAGAAATGAATAATAGCTTTGCGTTGTCAGAAGAATGGCATCTAGAGTTTATAAAAACAAGAAAATCCAGCAACATTTTATGTTGAAGTAGATATTTTACACACTTGGAGTGGTGTCTGATGTAAAAAATTTGTGGGAATGGAATAGATCAACTATGTAAATATTTAGTTAGGCTTATTTACAGCTATAGTACAGTATAAGAACTATTACTGGTCCTCTATGAGTAGTATTGACACTAAATCATTTAGGACATAACAAGCAAAGTGGCAGTGTAATTTTCTAACATGCCTAAGTCTGCAGAATAGCTGATGCAAATTATGCAGGACTCCACATTTGCCCAAATGCAAGGATCTTTTGAAATAACATTACAGAGACCTCATTTTGCAGAGCAAGGACTTTGCTTTTACTTATTAAAAGAAATTTTCAAGAACCCCATTGACAGTAGTAGGGCAAGACATTGGCCCTTGCAGATGATTTTATTGAATAGGACTTGCAAATGGAGAGTTGGAAACATATTCTTCTTTCCTTCAAGGTGGCAGATGCCTTTTATTATCATATATAAAAGCAGCACCAAAACTTCATATTTCAGCTTTTCTTTCAGCTTGATAACTCCATTTAAATGGGATATATAACTGATATTTTCATTGTTTGTTTAATGTTAAGTCAAATTAAAAGTAAACAGACTAGTATATAACATCAGCTTTACAGAAGAACAGCTTGCAAGCATTCTTGTCGTATAGCAAGAACCCAGTCAGAACAAATGATTGGATTTGTGCCTTGCAAACACGTCACTCTTTCATCCCCAAAGACTCAATCAATATACGTATCATTTTAATGATCACCAGGCTGCATTCAACTTGATCTGAGATCTAATCTTTAACAAATCACTGTAATTGTTTTGATTAGTTCTAAGTCCTATCTGAATTAGTTTGCACTGTCAGTAATTACATTCGTTATTTTTCATTTGATCGCAACTGTCTAAAATTTCCTTTTAATCTTGTGTCTTTTTCTTTGACTTTTGCTTTTATTTTCTTTTTCTTTGATGATACTTCTTTCTGCAACACCATCATTCAAAGTATCTTCTCTTCCCTCGCCATTTTTCTCAAGCTACAGTAACATTGCTTCACTCTTCTCTGTCATTTCCAGTTATTTCATTGAGCCTAGCTAACTTGGCTGGATATTTCCTGCTAACATTACCACCCAGTGTCACTGCACAGCTGACTCTGTTCAGAGCTGAACTACCCTCACTGTGAAAAAATTCCTATGTTTAATCAGAATTTCCTGCATTGCAAGTTCTGCCCATTGCCTTTCTTCCTTTCAATATGTATCTCTGAGAAAAGTCTGGCACCTTCTTTTCCATATCCTTCTGCTGAGTAGCTGAAGAGATATTTGATCAAAATTAACCAGTGCCGGTTGCAATGGAAATTTTCAAAGAACTGCGTGTGAGAAATTTACAGAAGAGCTTTGGGAAATATTTTTAGCAATAAAATATATATAGAAGTAATCTTACCATTTCTTGAATGTATTTTTTCCCCTAATGTTTGGAGAAATGTGTTTGAATGTTTTGTTTAAATGATTTGCTCTATACATTTTGTAAGCATTTCTGTAGGATTGCTGCTTTTATAGCAGGAAGAGATCATATGTTAACAGCTTGCAGCTGCTGAATGCTAGTGCTCATCCTAAATACAATTTTAGAATTTCAACATTGAAACAAAAACAAAGTTTATGAAGTGAAATGTGAGTGACAAGTAGTCCTTTAGATATGTGTATCACAACTTAAACAGCTTGCAATACTTAGCTTTGAAACAGAATGAATTGCAAACTTGTTTTACATCATTTGTGTTCTTCCTCCTCCTGCTATAGCGCATAGCTTCCCAGTTTCGTCAAAGTGAACACTGGTCCGGAGCCTCCAGGAATGTTGCTCCATAGGTCAGTTGTGAGATGACTGGCCCTGTGAAGTATAAAGCTTACCAATGAGGAAAATATTTCTATTTGAAAGGAAAGAAAACATTTTTTCTTGAACAGCCAACATCATGTAACTTTAGTTAATTCATTAAGGGATGTGTCTGAAGCTTGCATGTTGCTGTCTCTTTTTCCCCAACTAAGCACAGAAATAAATCTTGAAACTTTCTTAATGGCCATCCCCAGCTTTAGATTAGACTTGCTTGTGGATGGTGGAATTCGTTCACGTTTAGAAACTGAGCTAGGCTGAGTTTTGCCACAGTAACATAGAAAAAGTATTAAAATGTGTTTTCAGTGGTGGGTTGACCCTGGCTGAGGGCCAGGTGCCCACCAGAGCCGCTCTATCACTCCCCTCTTTCATTAGACAGGGGAGAAAAGGTACAATGAAAAAAAAAAAACTTACGGGTCGAGATAAAGACAGGGAGAGATCATTCTCTAATTATCATCACGAGCAAAACAGACCGAATTTAGAGAGGGAATTCATCTTATTTATTACCAAGCAAAACAGAGTAGAGGAATGAGAAATAAAACCAAATCTTAAAACACCTCCCCCCACCCCTCCCATCTTCCCGGGCTCAACTTCACTCCCAGCTTCAACCTCCTCCCCCCTCAGCGGCACAGGGGGACGGGGAGTGGGGGTTACGGTCAGTTCATCACACAGTGTTTCTGCCGCTTCTTCATCCTCAGGGGGAGGACTCCTCTCATCGTTCCCCTGCTCCAGCGTGGGGTCCCTCTCACGGGAGACAGTCCTTCATGACCTTCTCCAATGTGAGTCTCCTCCACGGGGTGCAGACCTTCAGGAGCAAACTGCTCCAGCGTGGGTCCCCCACGGGGTCACAAGTCCTGCCAGCAAACCTGCTCTGGCGTGGGCTCCTCTCTCCACAGGTCCACAGGTCCTGCCAGGAGCTTGCTCCAGCGCGGGCTTCCCACAGGGTCACAGCCTCCTTCAGGTGCCTCCACCTGTTCTGGCGTGGGGTCCTCCACAGGCTGCAGGTGGAATCTCTACACCCCCTCATCCTTCCTCCATGGGCTGCAGGGGGACAGCCTGCTTCACCATGGTCTTCATCACGGGCTGCAGGGGAATCTTGCTCCGGCACCTGGAGCACCTCCTGCCCCTCCTTCTGCACTGACCTTGGTGTCTGCAGAGTTTCTTACATCTTCTCACTCCTCTCTTTGGCTGCAAAAGCTCTCCCTAACTGTTTTTTCCCTTCTTAAATATATTATCACAGAGGCGCTGATGGGCTTGGCCTTGGCCAGCAGCGGGTCCGTCTTGGAGCCGGCTGGCATTGGCTCTGTCAGACACAGGGGAAGCTTCTAGCAGCTTCTCACAGAAGCCACCCCTGTAGCCCCCCCGCTACCAAACCCTTGCCACGCAAAACCAACACAAGTTATGAGGAAGATAATTTAAAGAAATGATGGACACGGTTTCCTTTATCATTCACCATATGGAGAAATTTGTATATGTAAAAATTAAGTATAACATCTAGTAGATCATACTAGGTTTGTTTTGTTTATTTTTGTTCAAGTAAAATGATATTATCAGATACAGATGAGCATGTTTCTAAGAAGAATGTTGGTTTTATTTAGGTCCATAATCTTGTCATTTGCATTTTCTTGACATCTTCTATACTGTGGTCACTAATTTCAGCAGTCCTGATTTGTACAGAAATTAATTTTCATTTTGTTTCACACATACAGATGTTAGCATCAGGCTATGTTAATATCATGTAGTTATTTCAATGTTTATAGACTCTATGATGTCACATTATCCAGCTTTCTAGGTTACAGTGAGACAGGTCTTAGTCTTTCTCAGTGTATTTTTGCATTTTAATGTCTGTTCCTCTTGCTTTATTTCTCTTAAATCTTTATATGGCCCTTATCATAGGAATTCTTATGAATGAATATATGTAGTCTCTACCATTTTGTACTTTTTCCTTCTAACTTTGTGATTTTAAGACTGTTTCTGAAATGCTTCCAATTTGATCAATTCTCCACCACACACCAAAGTTTTACTGAGCAGTGGAAGCCATCTCAGGCATGAAAAATCTCATGTGAACAATATTACAAAATAAGTGATCTTGTTTAAAATGCAATAGATAAAATAGATTTGTTTATCAAGTAGAAATGTTTTTAGATGACAATTGCCCCTGCTTTACTGTGTCAGCTAGAAGGAAGAGAATATAGCTGGGGACAGTTGGGAACAAGAAATCTGACAGTACAAAAGTTGTCACAGTACGAGACAGCATTTCCCCGCACTAGGGAATGCAATGCACTCTCTGAGGCACTTCTGGTCTGGCTAGGTAAACTATGTCAAGGAAGATTTCATTTTGCTTCAGTATTTATGTTGTCATGGTCCAAAGTTTAAGCAATGTATAATCTTGGAGGTGATGGCATTATCAAGAAGAATCATTGATGAGAGAGATGACCAGTTGTGTCTCCTTTAAGGTGTATCACAGAATCACAGAACAGTTGAGATTGGAAGGGACCTCTGGAGGTCATCTGGTCCAACCCTACTGCTCAAGCAGAGCCACCTAGAGCCAGTTACCCAAGATGTGTCCAGACAGTTTTTGATTATCTCAAAGAAGGGAGATTCCACAGCCTCTCTGGGCAACATATTCTAGTACTCAGTCACCCTCACAGTAAAAGAAAAGAGTTTCCTGATGTTCAGAGGGAGCCTCCTGTGTTTCAGTCTGTGCCCATTGCCTCTTGTCTTGCCACTGAGCACTGCTGAAGAAAGCCTGGCTTCATGCTCTTTGCACTCTCCCTTCAGGAATTTATATACATTGATAGGATCCCCCTTGAACCTTCTTTATTTTTTTTCCTGCTGTGAGTTAGCAGATACCTAAAAAAATTGGTTATATTGACTGCAGTAGTTTTTTTTGGTTTTTTTTGTTTTTTTTTTTTTTTTTTTAAGTTCAGCTTAATAATTCTTTTTGTGTTAGTCACTACATGACTGGAGAATGACAGGAGAAAGTGTAATACCTCTGAGTGACTATCATCAGATGACTGATGTCTATGTCTTCTGCTGTTTGCCTGAAAGCGCTAATGATGATTGAACATCATTGCTATGCTGTCTTGTATGTGAACTCCTGAATGCTCAGAAGCTAGGTGGTTTGGCATTTTTACAATAAATATGTAATTATCAAAGTAATGCAAAGTTGATTGATAACAATACTAGGCAGCCTCGGTTTATGAGTTCTACACGGATATTGAGTTTTCTTTTAAATGTAAGTTTCATTGATAACAGCAATAGTGCAATTTACCACTTCCATTTCTGTAAACTTTTTGTTTTGCTACAGCATGGTATTTTGGTTAAAAAGTCAGATGATACAAAATCAATAGAACAGTTCATATTGATTAAGTACTGCCTTTGTTACTGATGTTTGTGAGGTCTTTAAGGATCAGTTCTTGACCTTTTGCTATTTAATATTGTTATCAATGACTTGGAGAAAAACGAACTGTTATTGATTGAATTTATAGCATATACACACACACGCATAAAGGAATGTCAAAGAAGTGGTATTCAGCAGGGAAATGTAGGTGGCTTGATAAGTGGAGTATAAATACACAATTTGCAATTCAGTATAGCCAAGTCACATTTTGGTTCTAGTGAAGTGTGAATAGAAGCCATGCTTTGAGGCTACAAATGCTGTCTTGAAGAGCAGCTGCTCTTAAAAAGGTTCAAGAAGTCACACCAAAAATGAACACTCAGTACAATTCCACATGGAAAGGGCAAATGTGAGACATAAACATGAGAATATTGAGTAGAAATGAATTGTGCTACCTCTGTAATTCTCCCTGTGTGGCTGTTGCTTCCATTTCTGAAATCCACAATTCAGAAAGGGCATTGATAAATTGGAGAGGATTAAGGGAAAGCCAGGAGAATTATTAAAGGACTGTGACTCAGGGAGCTCAAACTATAAATTTAGGGAAGGAAAGGTTAAGAACTGTGTCTATAGTACTCATAGCTCTTCACAGCTGGGTGCTCATCAGAGTAGACCTTTGTGCTCTCAAGCTTTCCTGCTCTGTGAAAGAATGTCCTGACAAATCTCTGTCCTTTCTAAAATGCTTGGTACAGGCATTGGTGTCCCTTTCCAGATGCGGCACCTCATAGCGGAGCTGCCCTTGTTTCCAGAATCATCACTGACCACCTTAGCTATACCCTTCCCACACTTGTTGTTTACATGGATTTGGATAACCAAAATATGTTGCCAACAGGCTTGAAGAGGTTTTGGGCAGAATCATTTTGCTTTAGTTACTACATAGAATGTCAGTTCTTAATAGAACATTAAAAATCAGGGTTCATTTTTTTTTATTTATTTCCTCACCTTTTTTCAGAGGTCATTTGCAGTTGACCAGTGTACCTAGAATCTCTTTTGAGCATAGGATGTATCTTCTAAAATGTGCTGTCTTGTTCTTGTCTTTTTACTGTGTGTGGTGGTGTTCTGCTCATTCCCTTCTATTTTAGTACAGGGGAGCTGTAGCTTTTCTTGCGCTGCCTGCTCTTTGGGAGTGATTTGGAGTGTTGCAGGGAGGGAAATGCAAACTCTGGACATATCTTTAAACTTTTGATGCACACAGCCTTTAATTCCTTCTAGCAAAAACAGGCAAGGACAATGGAGGTATAGCAGGATCATAGAGCAATGCAAGGGTTCACTGATGCCGTAGGTGCAGCCATCCCCAAACACAAAACAAAACACACACCTACATACACTGCCTCTCCCAGCAATGGGATTCTTCACTTTTTTCTCCTGTACCTTTGCCTGCTGGTTGGCCCAGCATGCCACTCTGGGATCCAACACTGCTGTGGGGTTCCTGTGGGGCCCTTTGGAGGTCTGGTGTCCCACAGGAGCTCCCTGCAGAAACCCAGCACTCATGGGTGCTGCTGCCACTCATCCATCCTGGGGCAGCCCTGTGCATCCTTTCATATTGTCCCTGGTTCTTTGAGTTGTCCCAGCCAGTTGGGATCAATCCAGCAATCATTGGATGTTGTTTCTAGGCAGATGCTAGGTGGCTTTTCCCCAGTGTCATCTAAACAGTTTTGTCACAGTCAGTCACGTGGTGGTGTCAAACTAGCTGTCCTTCCAACAGCATATGTGGGGACGGGACGTCTCCACAGTGAGAATCCAATATTTAAAAATAATAATTTGCTGAAACTGACTGACTGATAAGATCAATAGACATTTCAGACTAGTTGATCTGTTGTTAATTTGACAGTTTGCATAGATTACTCTTAGTTTCTGCTCCATTGTTTTGTTTCCACTCTAAAATAACATTTTCCTAATTTGTTTGTTTGTTTGTTTTAGTTCTATGTCATTTCCCCTCAGAATTCCTCCTCAAAATTGAAGCATAAAGATAGTAGAGAAAAGCAGAAAAGCCCAATAGTGATGTGGAATTTGCGCAATCATAAAGATTCCACAGGAAGAAAAAAAAAGGGGGGGAATTCATGAAGTCCACAACAATTCCCTCACTTGTTAAGTGTGATTTGATTGCAGTTGATAGAAAATAATATAAGAAATAAAAAATTATTGAGAGGATTCTCAAATCTAGCAGGAAATTGCATAATGAATTATAGCATATGGAAGTTGTAGATAGACATATTCAGATCAGAAAAAAATCACATTTTAAAATATTAGAACAATTTATATTCCAGTTCAGCCACAGAAGTTAATTCAAGGAAGTTGTATGGCCTATGTAATAGAAGCAGTCAGATGATGTGATCATAATGGTCCCCCCTCTGGCCTGAAAAGTCCATGAATCTATTAAATAAATGAAAGCAATATTGGATTTTTTTGTCATTTTCTCTGTTTCATCAATAATGTCAAGTACAATTTACCCGCAAGTGATATTTTACTAACCCTAGTGTCAGCAGAAATGAACCATCACCACAGTTACCTACCCACTGCTTTCCTTCCCTCTCCAATTTGCATTCATAATCCCTGAGATCTGTAAATGGAACCATTCAGTTTTGAAAAGATAATGAGATTAAATCCCCTACGTGTAATCAATATCAATTTAATTTTAAAAAGTAAAATAACTTTTCTTTGGTATTAAAAAAGTATTTGTAAGTATGTTAGAATCATTTGCATTGGTTTTCATCCTATTTCTTATACTTGTATGTTGAAAAGGCCTGTATTCAGAAAATAGAGGCCAAAATGCAACAGGTTTTGATGATAAGTTAATTAAAAGGAACAAGAATACCTTAGCAAGCATACGAACTAAGCTCCAAGTCATGCGTTATACTGATCATAACGAAGAGCGTTTTTAACTCAGCAGCTCTTTTGTAGGTTCATAGTGTTCTGTGGGATTGGTTTTGATAACAAATGTGAGATCAGTCCCTTCGTATATTTAACAAATGGGAATTATGATCTCTGGTTCTGTCTGTATCTGGTTTTTAGTCAAACGCTATAATAATTAATATAAATAATTTTATAAATTTTTGTGGTTTCTCATGTTTATTGCAGAGCAAAATCATCCTCACTCTTTTCATTATGCACATCATATACCCATTTCAAAGAGACCAAAGGCAACCATCCTCAACTTCTGCAGAGCAGATTCTCTATGACTGTATTATTCCAGGAAATTGTTGTCCTCAAAGGGCTTCTGTTGATTGAAAGCCCGTAACTGCCTTCACCCAAGTGCTCTAGGGGCTCACTGACCTTGCCATTGAAAAATTGCACTAAGTTTAGCTTTGCAGATCCTATATAATCTCGTTTTCGTTCTCTGTGAATATGGAAAATAGATTATTCTTCCCCTTTTCACAACAGCCTTTTATCTATACAAAGATTGTTGTCTCCCTCTTCACTCTCTCTTTTATTAGACTAACCTATCACTATTCATTCATTTTTCTTTATAAGTCATATTTTTCACATCTCTGACTTTTTCTGATTACACTCATTTGGACTTTTTTTAGTTGGCCTACGTCTTCTTTGAAGTGACATGAGCAGAGCAGAAGGCTTATACTCCTGTCCATATATCCCATTAGTGAATCACGACCACGTAAATTCTTGTTCAAAATGTATCAAAGCCAATGAAGCACTCGCATTTGCTTTTATAAATGATTAACATCTGCTATAGAACTGTTTTGTAAAAAGAATCATAGTGTCAAAGAATCACAGAATCACGGAATGGTTTGGGTTGGAAGGGACCTTAAAGATCATCTAGTTCCAACCCCCCTGCCATGGGCAGGGACACCCTCCACCAGACCACGTTGCCCAAAGCCCCATCCAACCTGGCCTTGAACACTTCCAGGGAGGGGGCATCCACAACTTCTCTGGGCAACCTGTTCCAGTGCCTCACCACCCTCACAGGGAAGAATTTTTTCCTAATATCTGATCTAAATCTACCCTCTTTCAGCTTAAACCCATTACCCCTTGTCCTATCACTACATGCCCTTGTAAAAAGTCCCTTAAACTCTTATTTGCAACTGAACACAGCAAAAGAAACTCAGTTTTATTGAACTTTATGGTAGAATTGGTTTCAATATCTTGAGGCATATGTTGTCTTGCACAATACTCTAGTGAAATAGTTACAGCAAGTAACTAATTTTGACTTTAATACTTTGTATAGTTCAAGTTAGAGCTATTAAAAATGTAGATTGCTCTGTTCCTAGGTGAATTGTCTTTTTCCTATAAGATTTCTATTCTGATTAGAACAAGTTCAACTATATATTGTCATGAATTCAAAGAAAAAATCGGACAGACATATAGAATTGTGATAATTTCTTGCATAAGAATTACAAATATTGTATTAAAAAGAATATTTCATTCTGTTTCTTTTCTTGCATTACTCTTAGTAATTTATACATCCTTCATGACATGAGTCATTAGGAGTACACTATAACATGAAATAATAGGTTGGCCTAAATACTGTATTTTATTTCTGTGTTAAAATTAAAGGAATCTGTGATTTACTACTCTTCCAAACTTCTCACATTCTCAGAGCTTCTTCTTCTCTCACTCTTTTTTTTTTTTTTTAATAATGAAAGTATTTCATATGGTGAAAGCAATGAAGTTTATCATCATGTGATTTTGACATCATGCCACAGTATTATTGAATTATAATATATATATATATATAAACACTGTGGTGGGTTGACCCTGGCTGAGGGCCAGGTGCCCACCAGAGCTGCTCTATCACTGCCCTCATTCACCAGACAGGGGAGAAAAAGTACAATGGAAAGCTTGTGGGTTGAGATAAGGACAGGGAGAGATCATTCTCTAATTATCATTATGAGCAAAACAGACCGAACTTAGAGAGGGAATTCATCTTATTTATTACTAAGCAAAACAGAGTAGAGGAATAAGAAATAAAACCAAATCTTAAAAAACACCTCCCTCCACCCCTCCCATCTTCCCGGGCTCAACTTCACTCCCGGCTTCAACCTCCTCCCCCCTCAGCAGCACAGGGGGACGGGGAGTGGGGGTTACGGTCAGTTCATCACGCGGTGTTTCTGCCGCTTCTTCATCCTCAGGGGGAGGACTCCTCTCATCGTTCCCCTGCTCCAGCGTGGGGTCCCTCTCACGGGAGACAGTCCTTCACGACCTTCTCCAACGTGAGTCTCCTCCACGGGGTGCAGACCTTCGGGAGCAAACTGCTCCAGCGTGGGTCCCCCACGGGGTCACACGTCCTGCCAGCAAACCTGCTCTGGCGTGGGCTCCTCTCTCCACAGGTCCACAGGTCCTGCCAGGAGCTTGCTCCAGCGTGGGCTTCCCACGGGGTCACAGCCTCCTTCAGGTGCCTCCACCTGTTCTGGCGTGGGGTCCTCCACGGGCTGCAGGTGGAATCTCTACACCCCCTCATCCTTCCTCCATGGGCTGCAGGGGGACAGCCTGCTTCACCATGGTCTTCACCACGGGCTGCAGGGGAATCTTGCTCCAGCGCCTGGAGCACCTCCTGCCCCTCCTTCTGCACTGACCTTGGTGTCTGCAGAGTTTCTTACATCTTCTCACTCCTCTCTCTGGCTGCAAAAGCTCTCCCTAACTGTTTTTTCCCTTCTTAAATATGTTATCACAGAGGCGCTGATGGGCTTGGCCTTGGCCAGCAGCGGGTCCGTCTTGGAGCCGGCTGGCATTGGCTCTGTCAGACACAGGGGAAGCTTCTAGCAGCTTCTCACAGAAGCCACCCCTGTAGCCCCCCCGCTACCAAAACCTTGCCACGCAAAACCAACACAATACACATATAAAGTATAAAGTGAAATGTCATTGACAACTTTTTAAAAGAAAAAAACATTCTTTTATAGAAAATGCTTCAGATATCTAACAGATGTTGCCAGTGGTGTTTTTCAAGACAGTGTTCCTCCCTGTACAATTTTGAATTTCCAGTTCTCTGTCATAGAACTCTTACTTTAAAAGGCAAAAGCTCCCCTGCCTCAAAACCTCACTTCTAAAACATTCATTACTTCCTTTGAGGTTTCACAATTGTTCAGGCCAACTAGGCTCACAGCTCTAAAACTCTGAAGTCAATAATTGCCCAATTTACTGAATTCCTTGCACTGGGCTGCAGGACCTCCCACACTCATGTCAGGAACAGAAACAGCAGTAGAGAGGGTCATCCTTTGACCAAATATTTGTCTGGTTTATGTTATGGTGCAGCTTTTCTTTTGCCAAAAGCAATAGCCACTCATCCATGTCTCTGATATGGGATCCGAGAACTGAAGAGATGCTGCAATAACCCTCTAGGAATAGATGCTGCTCTAGAAAGCAAGTGCCAAACAGGCATCTGCTAAAGAAATCTCATAGAGAAAACAAGAGAACTGACAAATTTCCCTTCTGCCTTACAGAGCTCTTAGTTCTGCTTGTCTTGAGCTGCCGAATGATTGGCAATAGCTCCTTTGCTGTTTTTAAACTTCTTGGTTTCACTTGTCAACAGTAAGTAAACTCCAACAGGTGTTTTTTTCCCTAAGCTGTTTCAATGGAAAACCATGTTAGGAATCAGCTGTGTTTAGAGCTATTAAAAGAGTTCCTTTAGTAAAATGCTTAAAGAAATGCTTAGCACCTGTTAGACATTTTAGTTAGAAGTAAAAAGATACATTCAAAATAGATTTTATAACTTGATAAAGAGATATACAGAGAATTCATAATTTTTCTTACGGTTATTTAATTTTACTGATAAATGAATTTAATATTCATATAAAGGAAGTATGTAGTAAACCCAAAGCATTACATAAAACCAGTGAGGATCCCTGTCATACTCAGTTAAGATAAATCCAAGGATCTTATTTTCTTTCATTTTAAAGTTTCCATGAAGGAGAAACTAATCTAACTGAATCCCTAAAATCTCATTTCTGCCAATAGAACCAAGACTTTAGACCTTTATTTTGTAAATGTATTCCAGGAAACATCTAGAAGTTAGGGACTTAAGCATGCCTATATAATTAAAAACTTCCTACCATTTTTAATTTTTTTTCACATAATAAAATAAAGGATCCAACTTTTTCTAATTTTCAACCTGCTTGCAGGGCACACATTGATTTAGACCTGTGTTCTGATTGCTCTTGCTTTCCAAATCTCAGTAGGAATCGTTTCAGTCAATTGTTAAGAATGATTAAATTGCAGAATCTTAGCATACTGAAATGTGTTAAATTAGAAAGAAGAACAAAGCTGTCATTGTTAAACAGATAACCTATGAGCAGTGTGGCACTCTTTTATTTATGGACTTTGTTGCTCACAGTATGACTCTGTAAAATACAAAAAGGGTTTTCTCTAAAGACTAAATTTCAAAGACTTATGTATCTGTGACTGAAGAAAAGCATTTCTTTTCTCCAGGTACACATTCCTGAGAAAGATTAATAAAGCTAGAGAAAAGATTCTCTTCATAAGAGATCACACTCTAAGCATCCTGTGTATGCATCACAATGTTGTGCATCAGAGGAATGGGAAGGAAATAAAATCCTGTCCCTGGAAACCAATGTATAAACAGTAGCTGCCCAGAGTCTTGAGAAGTATAAATAAATGTGCTTATCTTTGCTGGAGTTAGTGGCACTGTGCCACTTTAGACCCAATGTGGATCTGATCCTGTAGCATTAAAATAATACAGCTCCAGTAACTGAAGTTAAGAGAAGTCTAAAGGACCATCCACAGAAAATATTCCTTTAATCTCTCCATGTAGCTTTCATTAACATCTTCTGCAACTCTGCAACTGTTTATGATATTTGACTATATTGATCTTTGAAAGTATGTATTTAACATTATCTTTCAATGTATCAGAGTCAAAGCTCATTTGACACATCAGGTAACAAAACCTCAGCAACACTAAATCAGAATCTCTATGAAAGAAGTGCCAGCAAATACATGTTTTGTATGTAAGCTGATGCTTCTAACCTCATAACATTTCACTGAAAAGATCATTAAAATATGCTTTTATGTGGGTTTTTTTGTGTTTTTTTTTTTTTTTTAATATTTCTTGCTATTTGGTAGAATTTCACATGAATAATCTCCTGTAATCTCCCAGCATACTGTAGTCTTTTGTATGTGATGGCACTTGAAAAAAAAAAAAAAAAATCTCCTACAAAAAACTCCATTTTAGGCTTAGGTCAAGAAGCAGCAATTTTTTTTGTTTGTTTGTTTGTTTTTCAACTGTCTGCTTTACCAGAACCCATGTAATTGAGTAAGCATCCTAGCTGCTAAGATTTTTTTAAAAAACACAATAAACCAAATATTTCAAAAATACCTATGTCTGTAAATAAATATTATTTATCTAGAAAAGGATTTAAGAAAAATACCCAGCTGTAAACTTCTGATCCTGCTTTTCATATGCTGTCGAATTGTGAAGCTATTCAGATCCCATGGAGGCCTTGGCTCTTTTTGTTCATTGCTCCAGAAATAACTAAAACTGCACTATTAATATGTTTGGAGCTACACCTGTATTGTCAGGGCTAAGGCACTTGCTGTAAATCTCTGAATCAGAATCCATAAACCAAGTATCCTTCAGTCCACATTCCCCGCGGGAGCTGATCCAGTCAGCAGTCTCAGGGCACGCTCTTGCCACACATCACTAGAAGTCGGAGAGGATGCCTTGCCACATAAAATGAGTAGTGGGTTGCTTTCTTTTCAGACAAGGTGGTTATGCTTCCTCTGTGTACAATAGCTAGCAATGGCTTGTCAATAAAATAGGTAACCAGAATCCAGAACAAGGGTGAGGGCAGAGAACAGGTCAGTTGCTTATTGAAAATACTATTTGCCAGTTTTCAAAATCCATGGGATACCTGTAAGAGTCGATCTATTTGCCACAAATACATTAATTATTATGCAATGACATCTCAACATTGTTAACAGTGTGCAACATTAATAATATCATGTTATTACTGCTACTACAATTGATGGACAACTTCAGGCACAGGAAATCTTGTCTTTTTTTTTTTTTCCTGTGTTTAGCATTACTCAGTACTGACTGAAGACGATATGATTCAGTCTATTTTCCCAGACAGAACCTTAATGCCATTTTACATTGCGTGTGTGTATGTGTGTGTTTGTGTGCTCTGTGTGTGCATTTTTTTCCAGTCCTATTGTTGAACAGGCCATGCTCTTGGAAATGTACATGACAAAGGGGGAACAAAGAAAGAATGAAAAGGGAGCTTTACTGCAAATTACAGCACTGACCTAAAGAAGCTGTGAGTCATGCTGAAGTGTTTCACTCAGTGAAAACTCAGTGTAAAATAAAACCCACTAGGAATAGAACTAAGAGTCATATCCCTTTTTGTGCACTTTTTTTTACTGGCTCAGAGAACTTTAAATACCTTTCTGCACCGAGGCACGGCTTTTGAAGAAAGAAGGCTGTGTTTCGTTCTGCCTCCTTTGGCTTTGCAGCTGCCAAGCCCCTCATTTCAGAACAGTTTCCATTAATGGCTGATTTTTAAAAGATGTGGGTGATGCTGCACAAAGAGGAACGTTTTCTATGAACCAGTGGCAGGTGGATAATGCTCAGAGGGCAGTTGTATATTCAATAGCTCTAGCTGTTCTCAGTTTAAACAGAAGTGATCTATTTTGCACTTTATGACATTTCAAGTGTGGTGGCAGATATGTCTAACTAGGAGAAGTAATAAGCTTCTGGGGTTGCCAATTTCTTAAATGGCTAAAGCTATATGTGGAAAAGATATAACGTCCCCATGGTCCAACAAGGAAATCAGGGAAAGTCATCAAAAGATAAATCAACTGATACTTACTTCAAACACATGTACATCCACAGCTAACGACATTCACAGTTGCAATTTCTTCACTTAACACCTCGCCTATGTCAGTAGCATCTGCACTGTTTAAGGATAGGATAGTATAAAGCTGATATAAAATGTACCCTTAGCCAATATATTGAACATGTTTTAAATGAGTTTTACCACTTGACAATAGATTTTTTGGGTAGTATTTTGTCATTTGTGCCATTTATACTAAAAGAGACAATAATGTACATACTGCTGCTTCTTGCTCTCACATTTCTTGTAGTTCTTTCTTTGAAGTATTTATTGTTTTCAGCTTGCCTACTGATCTCTTCATCCATGTCAACATATCAGCTGATGGACAGGCATGAGAGCAGCTGAAATCACATCAGGCTATGTGCAATCCATCTGCTTCCATACACAGACTATCTACAGAGCCATCTCTCAGGTTGTTTTAAGGCATCTCAGACAGGTTTACCTGGGAGGATATGTAGCCTCACAGAGTGCCGTGACTGGCCATGAGTTTGCTGCATGCTCAACTGGCCCGATCTTGAAAGACCTCAATTTTTTCTCCCTGTGTAGTGTTGTTGTATCTTCCAGCATGAGTGTGGTGACCTGACACATAAACTTTTATAATGCAGTCTATTAGGGAAACAGTGAAAATCATCAATCCACTTAAACTGAAATCACATCAAAATAGCTAAGACAACTTTGGCAGCAAGCCAAATAACAGAACACGTTTGAGGTATAATTAACATTGATTGGAGTCACTCAATAATAAAGACTATACTTGAAGGTAAGGAAGTGCTTTGCTTGAAGACCTAAACTTTTGGAGTGTCACTTGGCAGGTGCTTTGGCTTTTTCTTTTTTGGTCATCTGTTCTTTTGAACCTAAACTAAATCTTTATCGAGAGAGTCATGCAGGACCCATTACAGACTCTTTAGGCCAAAGGTCTTCAAGACAAGTGTTAGCAAAGGGTAGACAGGCTTTGTACTGACTCTCTACAGCAGGGTGAAATTCAGACACGTTCAGCAAAGCTTAGGAGAGGAGAGTCTGTTTAAATAAAAGCACTTGATTGCAGAGGCACTGTTAGTCTATCATTGAAGCCACAGGAGAAAAATCTCTCTCTGCATAGTGGGAAGAGAATGGGAAGATCACCATATAAATACCATACCGTTATCTGATGCTATTATCCACACCCTTCGGTCTTGTGGTGCTCTCCCTAGGTGTCAGGTCAGCTTACATGCTCTGAATGTATTTAAGGCTTTTCCAAGTATTATCAGAGTTCTCTTCAAATTGTACTCCTGCAGCTGACCATAAAAATTCATTCCTAAAGTCCATGAAGTGTTAATAAGCACCTAACTTCATAAAAATGAAAGAACACTTTTTCTGAAATGATTCCTCATTGCCTCTCGGTGTTTGTGAACCAAAACTGCCACAATTTGCTCCTTAGTACAGTTGATTAAATCTAGCTTAAGAACTCTTTTATTCTAGTTTTTCCTCAAAGATTTTTACACTAAGCATGATAAATAGTCATATGGAATAATTTAGTCAAAGAACTTGTCTCAAATGAATTTACCAGGACAGTACAATTTTCACTGGGATGACCAGGTTTTTCTACAATATTTGGGCAGAGTTTGTTAAAAAATTACTGCTTGAACTAATGACATTGAAGAAAAGATACAATAACACTGAAATAGCTCAGAAGATAGATGAGATGTTTTATCTAAGTTTGTCTCAGATAAGGTGGGAGTTTTTTATGTCTTGCTGAAGTCATGGTCCTGTTCAAGGTAAATTTAACTAATAAGATGCTTGAATTTCTGAGTGGCTAAACATTCACACACACAGTATTCATCTTTGTCTAGGAGACTGGATATACAATATTTATTGTGTAATATAAACCCATCTAATATCAATAAGAACTGAACTTAATTACTTTTTGATGACAATGTGATGGTTTAATGTGTAGGTTATTGTCTGGGTACCAAAAAGATCAGCCATGTACTTGTTTGCTATTTTAGTGAAGAAATTAAAGACTGAATGGGTAATTTCAATAACTAAACTTTTTTTCTTCTTACAGTTTCTTTCTCCAAGTCAAAATAAATTAAATCTGGCAGTCCCAGTGTTTTGGGTTTATGTGGCAAGGTTTTGGTAGCAGAGGGGCTGCAGGGGTGGCTTCTGTGAGAAGGTACCAGGGGGTCCCCCATGTCAAACAAAGCCAATGCCATCCAGCTCCAAGACGGACCTGCCACTGGCCAAAGCTGAGCCCTTCAGTGATACGGGTGGCCCCTCTGTGGTAACATATTTAGGCAAGCATTAAAAACTACTGTGCAGCAGCTGTGAGAGAGGAGTTACTGACTGTAATCCCCATTCCCCATCCTTCTGTGCCACTCGGCTGGGATAGGAGGAGGTAGACCTGGGAAGAAGAGGGGTTTGAGGGTAGGTGGTTTTAGTTTTGGTTTTGTTTCTCACTATCCTACTCTGGTTTTAACTGGCATTAAATTAAATTAATTTTCCTAGTCAAGTCTATTTTGCCTATGACAGTAAATGGTGAGTGATCTCCCTGTCCTTATCTTACCCATGAGCTTTTTCATTCCCCGGTCCTGCTGAGGAGCAGGAGTGAGACAGTGGCTTCCTGGGCATCTGGCAGCCTGCTGAGGTTAACAAACCACCGCTAGTATCAGGAATTTTGCCTATATTCTAAATCTTTTTTAAATAGTAGATGTTACACTGCAAGCATCTATCACAAGATTTTACACACACATGTGCACGTGTGCACACACACACGTGTGGATATATAAAGTGCCAGACAGTGATATAAACCCAGCAATTTGAAAAGGTCAGAAATACTTTGGTGCAATCACACAGAATTAGTATACTCCAGGATGACAGAAAAATTCCTGACAGCATATTGTGTCTCACTATTCAAATGTTATGTCAAGTCACACAAGGCATACACAGGACTGTAACACCTCCTGGTTAATGTGTCAAGACTTGTGTCAACACACGCCATGTTATTTCCAAAAGCAATGAACTTATTAAAAAGAAAAAGATATCACTGTGCTGTGACAGGCTTGATCCTTTGCTAGCGCTCTTCCAGTGATCTCTGAATTACTGCAGCACTGAATTGTACTCAGCATTGGAAATATCCCTTGTTCAGCTCTACTCAACAGCATTTTTAACATCAAAACACTTTTATTTTGAGGCACCAGATATCTCTGCAGCTGGTTGAAAGGGGAAATGGAGATTTTGGCATGAAGGAAGTTATGAGAAATAGTTTGTGATTTTGAAGCGCAGATGGCAATGGGGATATTTAGCAACGGGTACAGAAGCAAACTCTAACACCATTGACATTGGCGAAGCTGAAAAAGAAACTTAAATATTTGAGTCGAGCTAGAATTCTTCCTTTTAAGTTAAGTGCTACAAAATGCTGCTCTGCTGTCCACCACTACCTTACAAATGAGTATCTGTATAGTTCTTCAAAATGAACCATAAATAATTAGTGATGATCTCAGTTTTTACAGAATGGAAATTCTGATTCTGTGTAATACTCTTGTGCAATTATCTCATGACTTTCTAAGTTTGTTCACATCTGTGCATTTGTAACTAACCATAATAACATTTTAACAAGAGAAAACAGGAGTGTATGCTGGCACTCTAACTTGACTTTGGAAATCCTAAATCATTAGAAATATTCACTCTGCATAACATGATTTTCTTTACCTCCTCTGAAAAATGGTAGGGATAACAATTTGTCCCTTTTCTTTCACTGCATTAATCTAAATGGCTTTCATAGGATTAAAATACCATGCATTACTGTGCTAAGAAGGCACAGGCTTATCCTTCTTTGCTCCAAGACAGTGTTTATCCTATCATATATGCATAAAGACATCTTCAGGTGGTTTTTTTTTAACATTGGACAGTGCCATATTCTAGTCACCTCCATCAACTGATGCCTGTTGGTCTTGGAACAATCTATCCCCAAACCAATTTCATTCTCCTTCAGATTGCCTTTAGGATCTATCGTTCAACATGAAACATCTTCTACGTGTTATACCTCCAAGAATTCATGCTGCTTCCAGAAATACTGGTCTAAGCCACATATCCATAACACAGATCATCTATTTGTCAGGCACAAATATATACAGTTTTACCCCTGCCAGTCCTTAAAAGCCAAAGCTGCCCCAACATAGGCTACGGTCTTTTCTAAGTTATTCACCTTGTTTCTCTCTGTAGGCCACATGAGGATGAGACTTTTCTTGAAGTTGGTTAATCAAAACTGTCTTGGACACTTGTCTTAGACAAGGACAACTCTCCTCCTTGCCTTCCCATTGATTATATGGGTACTTAGTTGATTGGTTTAAACCAGGTATATATCTTTAAATTATCTTGAGTTCAGTGACAAGGATCTTGCCTTAAATAAGAAGAAAACCAGTGTAAGCTGTTAAAGAAGTTATCCTGGCACAGTCTGCTCCATTAGCATATTTCCTGTGAGCAATTTTATTAGTAAAGCAATTTATGAAATAATTTTTTTATTCTGATTCTCAGAAATAATCAGTATTCCAGAACTACGAGGACTGTGTATATCTGTGGTGCTACAATTTGCTTTTCTTTTCTTACAACAATGCACATTTAAGAAAATGGCCAGGTTACTAGTCACAAAGAGATACTTTACATAATTTCATTTCTATCACAGTAAGCAGTCAACATTTTGAAAACCATCTTGTCAAAATGTTTAAATGAACTGATTATTCAATGTGGGAGTGCTCTGAGTGGGAAGAGTGCATTGTGACTGCTCAGTCCCACTTGTTTAGTCTTTAGCTGTAAGTGATCTCAGTGAAGTACCTTCCTGCAATTTAATGAGGCACAGGTAATCACATAAAGGGGGTTATTTTTGTTATTTTCTATTTACTCGCCTCAGTGAAAATGTCACCTTGTCTCTAATTACGTTTTCATTCCTTCTCAAGTTTCCTTCTTAAAAATTCATGATAGAAGAAATTAGATGCTTTCTTCAGTCCTGGAGATGACAAATGTTGCTTTAAAAAAAAATTTTTTTTTCATTATTATTTATTTCCACAGGGTTTTGTAAGGGTAAGATTAACATGTGCCCTTTCTCCATAGAAGCTAACTGTGACATCCTCTGCTGCCATGCCTGTGTCAGGCTCAAGGGGAATGATGGGAGCAATGCTTGCACTAGTAGCTGAAATAGTGGCAGAAGTGTTTGGCAGAAATTACGCACAATAAGATACAGTATGATTTCTAGCATTTTCCCTCTTCTCATTTTTAATTAATCAAACAATAAAACCAGTCTCATGCTTAGATTGTCTTTTGCTCTATTTCATACAGACTAATGGCACACTCTGCTCCCAAGAAGCTGTCTGCTGAAGGGGAGAGAGGAAGCAAAAGAGCAAATGAGCTGGTAACAACAGCAGCTGGCTGGGTGATGAATGGGAGTTTCCTGTCTTTTATCAAAGGCATCGGCAGGCATTCATTCTGATCCAGATTTCAAAAATGCTGTGAATAACACTCAGTAGCTTCCTACAGATGTCTGGAAACAACATTTCACAAACACACACACGCGCACGCGCACACACACGCTCGTGTACGCGTGCGCGCGCACACGCACACACAGAGCGTGTAATAGCTACTTGGCCAATCATTCACTGTAACTGAGTTTGCATGCTTCTCTTTTTTCATGGAACACAAAACACAATTTACTGATTTTAGTTTATCAGGGGTGTTTTGAGGAGCTCTTCTATCTTGAGGACTCCAATTGTCCTAGCTTTTTAAAATCAATATTCATTGCTCAAGCGTGACTGTTGCTTGTGTGGTAGCAGATTATTCCTCTTTTACCTACAAATGGGTCTGTTCGAGAGGTGCAGGGGTAACCAGATCTCATGCTGTCCCACATGCTGGCAGGCATTGCTGGTCAAAGAAGCTCCTGATTCACTGGTATTGCTGAATAAAATAGCAATGAGATGTGTTAGGTGGTGTAATGGGAGAGGAATCGCTTTGCTTGGATTAAAAAATGTATTATTAGAGCTACTTTTGTACTGGCTTCGAGTTATTTTCCTTTGCCAGTGATCATGGAGGAAATAAACCAGATGATTTGGGAGATGCAGTTGAATTCTGATAGAAAAACAAAACTGCTTTTACAGCTAAATTTTAAGTGCAGCATTATCATCAAGAGAAGAGGAAAGGAAACTCATGCTTCCGCCACATGTTTTCCTTCCAGCAACATAGTGGCTCTAAAATATTGGCACTAATCATGAAATGTGAAGAGTGGCTTAAATTTCATTTCGTGTAATTCTGGAATGTGTTTTTTCACATTTAGGTGATGCATGTTCTAATGGCTCTAAATTCACAAAGAACCTGTTATAAGGCTTCATGCTTTTCTATCCTATTAAACCATGAAGCTAGAGTTCCTAAATTATACTTACCTATATTTGCAAATTTTCTCCAAACTAGCTGTTTTGCATTGGAAACCTGGGGAAAGGTTATTTTCTGTTCATCTCTTGATGAGAAATCCATCTGCAGTTGATAAATTAGTTCATCTAAGGGTCTGAGACCTGTGAATAAAGATTACTATATAAATCTCACACATTACTCTCATTATAGTTTTATGTGCATGATATAAATGGATGCAATAGCAATTTGTTTTAAAAAGAGGCAGCCTCCACAAACTCACTGACTAGCTAGGATTCACTCATGAAACTTGTCAGTCTTCCCATAACTCCTAGCGTTAGTGCATTTTTTTATAAAAGGCCAAAAGCTCAGTGTAAGTTCATGTGAAGAGTCCTAAATAAGATTAACAGTAGTGCTAGTCAGCGTATTTATTATGTGTCACTTGTATATGTTTTTACATCACCTATCTCTTTAAAACAAGTTCATTTAAAGGTTCCCAAATTAGCAGAGCATTGCTACCTTTCCTCCACATATATGTCAGGTTTTTTCCTGTTACAGTTCTAGACTTTGGTCATTCTAGGGTGCGCTTTGCTTTGATGTTATGGCAACAGGTGTTTTAGATCCGCTTAGAGAGGTTAGACTACTTAAGCAAGAGCTGAAACCTCTTTGGTTCTCTTTCTTACCTTTCCTCACCAACCTTCGCTTGCTTTGAAAAATAAGTATCTGGAGGTCCTTTTGAAGTGGTTTTATTCCCTTCTCTTACAGATTTCATTGCTATAGTGGGCAAAAAATAACATTCTTTTTTTCTACAAAATTAGAGATATCAGCCTCTTTGTCCAACTGAATGAAATCATGTTATATGCACAAGAATGGTTCTCAGTTTTCTTCCATTGGTTAATTTTAATATGGTTATGGTGCAATATGTTACAACATATAGCTTAATGTGTAGAAGATGCATTGCTTTAGTGTTTCATTTTCGTTCTAACACTTCTATTCTTTGTCTGTGGTCATCTACTACATCTACTCACATTCTTCAGAATTCATTCAAGTGGGTGCTTAAAATCTCTGGCAAATAGAAAAAGACAGTCAACGACTTTGCCTATAGTAATAATTCAGTCTCCCAGTCCTTTTTCAGTACATAGTTCAATCGGTTTGGACACATATCCATGCCTTAACTGAATGTGGTGCGCTATTACTTAGTAAACCTCTTGCTATTTCGTGTTTATAAACAGGACAAGTTCTAGGCCAGAGCTTCGCTACAGGTTTCATTGTAATGAATCTTAAAATTTTGTTCCACATAAATTTTATGAACTTTTGTAAATGGGAAACATCTGACCTACATATGATAGAAGACTTCTGTCAAAAGAGGAAAAATGTAATTCATTAGCATGAAAGTTTGTACAAGTGACTAAAGTAACACATTCATGAGCATCAAAGGTACTTGTCTGGGAACTTTTCTAGAAGACAATGGGAAGTGAAAGGTATTTTCACTAAGATACTGTGCTGACAACCAGACACACATGGAATAATCTTTTTCTTCTAGGTAGCAGAGGGGGGAAAGTTAATTCAGGACAGCTGCATTTGCATGGATTTGCATTTATCCATAGTTCTGAATATTTTTTTTATGCTTTCATTACTATTTTTCTATGTTTCCATTATATATATGACAACAGATTATGATTGTAACTGTATTCATGAAAAGATGCCAGGATTGTGCTGTGGAGTGCATGAGTCATATGCTCACTTTACAGTTTGCGCATTGATTCGCAGAAGAAAATCACAGTTATTAAAAAAATTAAAAAATAAAAAAAGGGACTTAGAGAGCAAACTCTCTATCCCAGGGAGCAAAGACTCTGTCAAAAGGTCCCTCCTGTTTTGTTCTATCTTCACATGGTTGATTGACCTTTGTGGCAAGTGAAAACACGACTTCACATCAGGGATTCTTTTGAACTACTGTGACACAGAAATTACTTCATAACAAGGCATGAGGGCTTGCAGCCTCCGGCTACAGGTGTACTACGCAAGAAATAACATAATTGTCAGTTTAGCTAGCTGCTCATTTTCTTCGTAAACCATATGACCACTCCTTTATCCACTTCAGTCTAAATAGGCAACTACAAGAGATCTTCTGTTTGAGCTAAGTTAGTACAGGCAAGCAGCTGAGGATGCCTGGAGTTAATAACTTCTGTAACCATAATGTACGTGTGTACATATGGACATATACACTTAAGGAATAGAACATCCTTCTCAAGCAGTTATGAGCAAACCTCACCAGTGTTTACCAAAATTGATGTGCTAATTTGTTTCCTACTTTGCATTCTAGCTAAAACATAGTTGGGAGTTCCCAAAGACTGGATTTTATTTCGGAAAACTGAAAGGACTGCCTGTGAAATGGACGGAAGGGAAAAATTACTCTTTTAAAAACAGGACAAGGAGTATTTTCTCTTTATTTTAGAAAAGAATTTCCAGAGTGCGGACTTCAGCTGCACTTACTGTCATTGACAACTGCTGGAAGTGTCACACTGAAAACAAGTCTTCCCAGTTTCAGCAGTGAATATAGTGACACGATAGGGTATCAGAAGATGATGACATAGATGGTCTAATATAAAGCCAGATAATAAGCAGTACAAGAAAGGCTATGGTCCTCTTTACCCCATTTGCTTGAGCTTTAAAGTTCCAAGGAATCTAGGGTGAAAATGGAGGTAATCTATAGCTTGTTAATTTTTGCCTTGTCAGCTAGCAGTACCATTTCTGCTGTGAAGCACTTGGGACTGTGCTACTGAAGAAAAAAATCAGAATCGCTACCCCTCCAAATCAATGCCCTTCACATTTGTCAAATTGGCACAGCTGGCCCAGATTCAAGCATACATTTGTAAGAGCAATGTCACTAAGGTAATATTGCTTCAGTAGGAAGGGGCCATACTGAGGCAGCTGTGCTAATGTCTCAGAGTGGACAGTATGTTATCAGACAGCAGGCACTACAGTACCCAGAGAAAAAGATGTTGAGCTACTGGGCTGCTAGCAGTTGAAGAAACAAGAGATTTTAATCAGTAATACATGCGATTTTAAAGGAAACACATTATAATTTGTTGCAAAACTGAAAATGGGCACACCCAGGAATCATACTATGAAGCAATAGAGTGTTCATTATCCTTTTGTTGCAATATTAAGTAGCAGCGACTTAGAAGGAAAATCTGATGGTAGAATTTGTCTTTGACAAGACAGAGATGGCCAAAGGCATTCAATATCTCTGTGACATGGGCCCCTTAAGAACTGACTTGTATTTTTATGTGGGGAATTGCAGCAGAACCAAGTAGTAGAGCAGGATTTGGGCAGTATTGTCCCAGGGTTTCTATTTCCCACAGCAGGGAGGAAAAAATGCTGATTTATCATCCCCAGATTGTGTATTTTATCATAAAGCAGTCAGTATAGATATTCTGTGCCTCATTGAAAAATTATACTGAACATTGCATATTAATATTCTCAGACAAAATATTGCACTTTTGCTGAAATGTACTTTGTCCTCTTGGTTTCCAAAACTGCTAAAATGAGGATTAAGACTATCACATTTTATAAATACATCTCTATTTCCCTGAATATAACCATTTCATTTTGAGAACCTTCTATTTGAGATAAATTCACTGGTTACTATTTAAATGTCAATTATAAGGAGTCTTGTAGACATAATAAAACAGACATTTATACTGTGTTTCACACAAGCATCAACAGAAGAATTGAACGCTATTACAAATCAAATCACTGACCTTCCTCCAATGTATAATAAAGTAATCAAAAGTGCTTTCAGCCTCAAATGGCCAAAAGAAAATCAACAAGCAATTACTGCAAACATCCCAGTAGTTGCATGACTCAGTGATTCATTCAGATTCAGGGCAAGGAGACACACAATAAAATCCATCTGCTCCAAAATATCATGTAGGTCAAATTTAAATTACAGTTTTGCTGCTATAGGAAGCAGCTTTCTCTGATGCTGTGTAGATGACAGTGTGAAATGATACCGATAGCCAAGAAAAAGAGATTAAGACATGGAAATTTTAAGATAAGGAAATGCAACTTTTTGGTTACATGGATTTGCAAGACCATATTGTAAAATGAGACTCACAGTTTTAAAAAGGCAAGATATGAAAGGGAAATTGATAATTATTTTTGAAGGTGACAGAAAATGAAATTAAATGACTACACTGAGGACTAGAGTGGCAAATAGAATTGAGAAAGTTCAAAGCAGTAGATTCAGTGGTATGTTTAGCATCCTACCTAAAATGAACTTTATGAAATTAAGTTTTGAAACAGATGAAGCTGTAGCTGTATCTAAACTATAACTGAATGGTAAAGGAAATATAACAGATAAAAAAATATTTTCTGCAAGTTTTGACTCCAGGGGCAGCCGCTCTGTGCCAGGTTCCAGCCTTATTTATGACTGATTTTGCTTTTGGAATTACACTCTACTTCTGTTGCAATTCGCATTTTTTTTTAGCAAATTTAAGAACCATCTTCCTCTCAGTCTCCTTATATCATGAACTTTCCATGTGTCTTCTTGGATTTGGTCAAAATTGACATTTCTTCACTTATACAGTTTTTTACATAGTCTTTATTTATACAGTTCATTATATATATATTTTATAGGCTGCTTTTAATTGTCATTATTGGTGAAGTGTTATATATGTGTGGTATCTTCATTCCTCCTTACTTTGGCATGTTTGAGGATCTGTGATCTGGAAGTCAAATAGTTAACACTAATCTTTAATGTATTTAGGCATTTACCTGCCATTAAATACTAATATGAATAAATCTGTAAGCATATTTGTAAAAAAGTGTGAAAGCATTCTTTGTAAAAGACAATCGCAATAAGTACAAGAAATTGAATATAAAGATGAGACTTAATGTAGTGAATTCTTATTCCAAAGAGCAAAATCATGTAGTATGTAGTACTTATTCCTTAAAAAAAAAAAAAAAAAATCTATATTTTAACATACATTTTTAATTAGTAGAGCTGTATTCTCTGTTTTGGAACCTTTAAAAGACCATCCTCTGTTTCTGGAGGGTTTATTAAGCCCTATGAATCAAAGTCATCATGCAATGCCATGCATTATTTTCGTTTTGGTTTGTTTTTTTGTTGTTTTGGTTTTGTTTTTCAATGATCCTTTTCCTGTTCTGTGACTGTAAAATGAACGAGTAGAATGAAGGTATTTTCATGTCTCTCTCTATTTCTCTCAGTCTGTTTGTATTCTAAATTTATGTTTCCTTCTTTGCCTATAGTAAGGGTGTAGATAAGTGAAAGACGAGGCCTAAACCCTCGTGTAACTAATCCATAGTTACATGTAATTCATAGCATTTACTAGCCCTGACTATGAAAGAAATTACAAATTATCAGGCTAACTCTAAATGATGGAAATGAAAGCCGTATTCTCTCTTGCCTGCAGCATAAACCAACTAAAAGTTATTATAAAGCTGTAAGAAACAGATACTAAAATAACCAGGAGCTCATTCAAAACATTCAAAAACTGAAATTCTCTTTACATCCTGGCCCTATGGTCTCTTCAAAAACTCTTTCCGATTAGTTCAGTTTAATTACCTGGTGGGATATCTGGCACAAAGACATGGTGACTGGGTGAGAGGAAGATGCAAGATGGGGAATCTTTTGGAGTGATTTTTCTCCTTCTTCTCTGGTCTCCTGTCCTCCATCCTCATCTGTGAAGGGTGATTTCTTCCCTGAACTCAGAGGCAATGCCCACACCGTAGGGCAAACAGCTCACAGAAAGTGATGCAGACCTTGTCCCTCGCTTGTTTGACTGGGATGTCACTGAAGCCTAAAACTGCCTGTCAGCCTACACATTCGTGTATTTTTGCATGTTAACTAATGTACAAAGGCTGTTGTGTCCTGGATATCAGCCCAGAAAGAAAAAATAGCACTTTGAGCATAGATATTCCCTTGAGTAATGTCTGCTACAAGAAACAACTCTTTTGAATTTCCTCATCTAGATTTATGAGCCTTGCACCAAACGCCAGCCTTTTCTTGAGAAACACCTGCTGAAGCAGTCATCTCTCTTCTTCTCTCTAATGTACATTTTGTTCTAGTACACAAGTGGATTTTTTTTTTTTATTTAGAAAACCTATGAGTTGTCAGTATTGCTCATTTCTCCTTTGAGGTTACAGGGAATGCCTATTTTTTTCTTCAAGAGATAGAAATAAGAGAACAGAAACCTCTGGTTTATTATTTTTTAAAAATAATATAAAATAAATCACTGGGGAAAATTTTACAGGTATAAATGAAGCTGATAACTGCTGACCATGGGTAGGAGTTACTTGTAATATTTATATAAATTTATAAAAATAAAACAGAGTTGTAGTCTAATTTGCTCAACCAATAAGTTACATTTTAAAAGAAGTTTTCTAAGACTTTTTACCTCAGTTCTTTTCTTTAGTCTGTGCTTCCTCCAACAAGATCGGACTTAAGTGTACCTAGAGTATCTAGTGAATGGGCTAGCACCCACAGCGTGCACTCTCTTATCTTACTGGCTTTGACTCTCTCTTTGTGTGTTTTTGATCAAGCTAATTTACTTTAGCAGGCATATTTTCAAGTATTCCTTGAATTTCTAGGAAGCAGTAAAAATAATCTATGCTACTGTGTTCTGTCTCTGATAGGGACTTCTTCATCTTAATGACACTTTTTGCCATTATTAATCATTATGAACTCTGCGGAGCCACTGAAATATATTAGAAATTTAAAATTTGCAAGTTACTTCACTTGTGAAGCAATTCAGTGAAATTACCACCTAACAAACCATTCAAAAAATTAAAGACACTTCGGCATATGTACTGTTATTGTTTTAAAAATTGAATTTAGCTGCATCCAAATTGTGGCTAGACTTAAAACAATCCATGAAGAGTAGAGTAAGAGATTTTCTCAGATTTGAATTTTGCCTGGAGTGAGTTTTAAAAGGTTGCATTATGTGTTCATCCTGTAAGTATAATATAGACAGGAATACTAGGAAACAAAGCAAAGACATGCGTATATTGTGATGGGGGCTTGAGAAATAAATAGGAACTATTACATTATTGATTAATTTGAAATGGATGCAGTCCTATTGTGGTCATTATTTCATTTAATTACACTAAGACTGGGAAAATATCAACATAAATAATATCTAATATAAAATCAGTGCATTCTGCGGTAGAAGTATACTCATCTCCAAACCACTTTCCTATGATGTGTAAAGCCTATGCTTTTGCTATGATAAAAATCTGTCAGTGTTCAATAAAAGACTCTTGCTACTACTTACTACAGATTTTTTTTTTTTTTTTTTGCTTGTGAGAGTCCAGGTATCAAACACTGCTTTGCACAACTACAGATCTGGAAAATTCTTGTCTTAGTGAATGCAACTTTGAAATTTCTATATTAAGTCCTGCATAGTCTGATTATATATCCCTCAGGTTTGCTTTCTAAAGTTTAGCAAGTGATGCATCGTGCAATTGCTCTGTTGAAACCCTTCCTTTTGGGCAAACTAGACCTGACAACAGCCCCTGAAAGTCACCAGCAAATTTGTAATTTTTATGGATAGTGTTGTAGGGCATATAACTTGAGCTGCTCTATGCTGATTGTCAGCTTGCTGTCTCCCTTATGTGGAAAAAGATGAAACTAAGACCCTGTGATCTGAAGTGAAGAAAATATTCAAGGTGATTGCTATAAGCAGAGATGCATCCTGCAGGCTGAAGTGCAGTGCCAGGAGAAAGCAGAGTCCTTGAAAGGGCAGTACAACGAAGTGAAGTATATTAAGTTCCTCAGCAGCTGCCAGGCAACTTCTTCCTGTTTGGAAGAGCCAGACTATTGCTTCCAAGCAGTTCAATCCAAGATCCTCTTAATTCTGGCTGCAGGGAGCTATGGTGTGGCTCCCTGCCTTTATACAGTATATTTTGGAAGCTGGAATGAAAGTACATATCCCTGAGATATCTGAGATACCCTGAAAGAGATACCTGAGATGCTTTTGTTGTTACTGAATATATGTGTGGAGATATATATATATATTTATATACATGCATATATTAATATAAGCACATTATACATATGCATCTACAAATAAATTATATCTAATATATTATATATGCATATGTCTATGTATCAGTTAGGAAATTGGAGATCACTGTGTAGGGAGTGTTTGAAAGATTAATGAATCAGGCCACTTTCAACAGATCAATACTTGATTGACAGTCTTTAATGTCACACTGCTAATGGTTAGCTCTTAGTCACCTTCAATCATTATCAATACATATTCAAAGCAGTCAGTCCTTAACATTTATAACCTGAATTGTATATTCAATTATATATTCAATTATAACTTGTGAATATACAATACCAGGGAGCTGACACAGAGTAGTTAGTGTTGATGGTCATTGTTGCCTTGGCCAAAGCAATCAGGTTTCAGAGCTCCTCAGTGAGAGAAGACAGAAATGAAACAGGCTGTTGCCCTTCTTCCTCATCTTTCTTCTCTCACTGTTGATGCTTTATGCTTCTTGTTGTCTCCCCAGAAGAAAAGCGGATGATCTCATCTGGCCTTGACATAGTGCATCTTATTTTTGGGACCAGGACTTGCTCTTGTTTTGCCAGACATCTTTATTGATTATTCTGCAGGATCATTCTGGTTCCATCAGATAGCTCTCCTGCTCTTTCTGGAGGATTATTTTGGGTTTCATCACACGTATTTCTTGCCTGCTGTAAATCCTTAACTGTTACCAGATTTTACTGCTTGAACATATTTTCCTGCACCCTAGTTGTGCAGTTACACCACAAATCTTCATTTGCCCCTTTGTGGCTATGTATTGCTTATATACTTGTGTTTAACTGTGTTACAAAATTCTGTTAGTACTCTTACAATGTTAGAGAATTCTTATATACAGTCACAGATTACCCTGCTTTAGCATACTTATGTCTGGGTTCAAGACAAACGTGCTTACTATATGTTGCTTGGTTTCAAACTCCGTGGGTGTCACAGGCTTCTGCTGTATTTTCCTGGGAAAAAACTCTGCTTTATATGAAATTTGGGGGTCTATCTTAGAGATGTAGTAAGCCCTGCAGGGTTTGACTGGACAAGATGTTTGTTTGTAACTGGTTTTAAATGTCAATGAACCAGGCTTTGTTTGTTTTGTCTTAATTTAACCTTTACTTTGCAGTATTGTGAGACCAAACATAATGGTGTTGTATTAGCAGACAGGAATCATAAAGGAAACCAGTCACACATGAGTTATATTTGCTTCTGTAGCTTCAGGGGGTTGCTCTGAATACAGAACAAGACATAGACAATGTAAGTTCTGATAAGTAAATTCAGTTCAAGGACTTGCAAATAAAGATGTATAGTAAAATTTATTGCACATACAAAGAAACAGAAAAAAATACTTTTTTGCAACCTAATTTTTTTACCAAAATAGTAAAAGAAAATTATATTCCATTTTGGAGGTGGATACCTGAAATGCATGCTGAATTTGGGGAGTTACTGGAAGTGATTGCTGAATTTGGTTACTGAATTTGTTTTGCTGAATTTAAGTTATTGGGTATACTCCTTGGTCTGTGGACTTGTTCTTAACATAGCACAACCAAAAGTAAGCTATATACCCTGAAATGGAATTCCCAGTGAGAAATTAGGTACTCACTTTCTATAGAGTGAGCAAAGAAGGTCAGTTGCCCAAGAAAGTGATATAACTTATCAACATAGATGGCAAGAGCCAACAAACTAGCAAGGGAGAGAAAGGTAATGCTGCCTGGCCTCAGGCACCTAACTGGATCCATAGCATGGCTTGCCTGAGAAAGTGGTGATCAGAGCCTGCTTCCCAAGCTGAAGTGCCTAAGGAAAGAGTGGTGTGGCTAGCCCCAGCCTGCCTTTTTCCAAGATGCATGGACTGGAGCACCCACCCAAAAACAGAGAGAAGAAAAACAGGTTCCTGGCTCTGCTTTGCTCCATAGTTCTCTCGACAATGTTTTAAACAGGAGACGATGACTGAGTTGGTGTAAAAGGGAAGGAAATGATGAATGGAAACACTTCCTGTGCTGTGGTCAAAGGTAGCCAGTTATGCTGGCATCTAGACCAGGTATCTAGGTAATGAATGACCTAAAGAGCCATTTGTCTCTTCACTCTGGTACTTAAAATACTTAAGGTTTAGAGGCAAGCCCTAGAATTCCATCTGTTGTTTTCTAGGGTTGATGATAGTTCATAGAATTACTTCTGGTGTTTATCTAATGAATGTAGTAAATATAATACATAAATAACTCAGGGAAACCAGAACTCCTACAGTTCAGTGGAGGGGTGGCCTACTTGGTTACATAGCAAGACTGAATAACAGCCTAAAACCAAAAAGTTTACGGGAAAAATAAACCAAGCAAATAAATAGAAGTAATTCAGCAAGAGTGTGCTTTCATGTAAGCGTGTTTTAGCCTCAGATGAGATATCACAATATAGACGCTTGAATAGCCCACCTTTGAGTGCTGAAGAGGCCATATAGCCATTTACAGCATTGCTGTGATTAACTTAATAGGCCCTGATGTGAGGTAGCATATTTGAAATTAAGCACAATGACCACTGAGTGTTGTTTCAGGGCTTCCAGAGTGATGCTAGCTCCCCTTCAGTGACTGAGGAGCACAGATTATACACATGACAGCCTCTGGTCTTTCTTTGACCAACCCAGAAACATTATCATATCCACTTGATCTTCAGCTTGTTCCCATTCATATGCCAGTATACACCTTCTACCATGATGGAAACTCACTTGTTTTTGGTGTGGATGAATTACAAAATTCTCTGTTATCAAGTCTTGCTGTGGAACTCTCTGGGTTTCAGCGTGGGGGCAGGTAGTATGAGCAGCATAATCCCCAAGTGCTCTGATTTTCTTCCTCAAACATCTGCTCTGAATGGAATTTGGGGAGCGAATGATTGAAAAGAATAATACAGAGTTCACTAGTAAAAGAAAAACTACGTGGTGACAGTTTTTGGCCTAAAACAAGTATTATGTCACCATACTTAGCCCAGAATGTTTTCCACAAAAGGAATATGTTTAAATACCAAAAATAAACCCCATTATCTTTTCACAAAGATGTGACTTTTTGCCTTCATTCAGGTTCTGCACTGAGGAAACTTGCTTGTGGTTTTCAAAGCCTCACAGTTTAACTAAAGGCTCATGAGAGAAAATTTAGTAACTCTGTTCAGCTCAGATAAGCACCATAGAGCCTAACTTCCTGTGTAAACCTGATTAAGATGTTACAGGCATTTGGAAATCCACTCCGTGCCTTTGGTAGCTCATGTTTCTTTGTTCTTCCTGACACCTGAGCAAGCTTCTGGCACAACGCAGCCCTCCCTCTGTTCTTTCCCTTGACCGTTCATTGCACACAATCCCAGCAACCTGCAGTCGTTCCCTGCCAGTGACAGACTGTTCTCTCAAATAACTTTTATTTGTAGAAAAGTTTTTGGGTCTCATTGGCTATAACAACTTCATCACTTGTCTTAGGTGTTTGCTTTCAGATTTGCTTAATGACTGAAAGTTCTCCTAACTTGAATACATTAAACTTAGTGCTTAACCCTGCATGGAAGACACTCATTGTCAGCCAAATGTGATTCCTTGGCGATTACAGTTCAGGCACTATCTCTCAAAGTCAGCAAATAGGTTAAAATTAGTCCTTCTAAAATGTGTCACAATGCCAGTGTTTCCTTTGGATAGTGTTTGTGACTATTGATTAATTTGTCAGTTAAAAAGTCCTGTTTGAATGTTTCATAATTATATCTGTTTAGCTGTTTTAGCTAACATACATCATATCACTAAAAAGTGTTTCCATCTACCTCTTTATCCCATGTTGCAGTCTGTTGATTAATTTACTAAATAAAACTGAGTCCTTCTAGAAGCAATTGGACTACTAGCTTCTCTCCAACTTACTCCTCTGTTGGTTGATCTGTTTCTTACCTTACTGAGGACACATATGGAAGAGTAGCCTGTAATAATGGGTGAAATCAACTTGGTCCTTTAGCAAACATCTCAACCTTCCAATATCCTTTGATAGAAGAACTCACATGCTATGTCATGGCAGAGGGACTGTCGGTCAGGGTACATGACAGTACCATGTGTACACACATCACATTGTCCGATGACTATGAGTTTTAATATGCAAAAGCTAGGGTGCAGCACTGCAGCTTTGTTATTTCATCTAGAGGACCTCCTTTCAGGGCAGATCTCTGCTAGGATGCTTCCTCCTCACATGCCGCAATGCAACATGCTTAGTCTCCCTTCCTCTCTCACCTCCTTTTCTCTCTCTCTTTCTCTCAGTTTGGGACCTCTTATGCAAAATAAAAACAGCTGTTTCTGGCCCATGGCATCATACATCAAGAGAAGGTGTGCTGCCTGAACATGATATATATATACTCACACCATGAGGAGACAGGAGATATAAAATGCATTCAGGGAAATTAATCAGTCTCAGATTTTCTGTGGACATCTTTCTGCTATTAACCACTGACCCTTAATTCTAATGTATAAGAAACTGTCATATTTGCTGCCAGAAAAATATGCTCAAGTTAAAAAAAAAAAAAAAAAAAAACCAAACCAAAATACTCATGAATTTAAGGCCAGTTTTGTATTGCATTTCTAAGTAGACAAAGAGATAACAGAATCAGAATCTGGGTTGCATATTTGAAGACTGGACTGAGTGCCAAAATTAGTCCTTTGCAATGGTTCATAGGCCAAATAAGTGGATAACTAATAGAATCTGCCAAATAATAAGTGGATAAGTAATAGAATCTTCAAAAACGAGACTGTGAATAACAAAGAAGTAGCAGTGTACGAAAAATGTGCCTGTCAAATCTGTTATTATATCTGGATTTGACATCAGTCTTGCATAAAAGAATTTTTGATTGATAGTGCTAGTTAGAAATACAGTAAAAAGGTCTGTAATGTTCAGTATCTCTTTATTAATTGACATGCACTTGTCATCCGGTCTATATCTTTTACTTTATTTTGTTTGTAGATTTTAGAAAATGATAGGACTAAAATGAAGTTATTAAAACAACAGTACCATCAAAGGACTCAATTTTTCTATTCTTATAACAATTAGTAACTTATCCCATGGTTAATCCATTTACTTTAAATAGTGGTTATCAAGAAGTTAAATGCTATGCAGGGTGTATAATCAGGATACAGATTTAAAGGGACCCTTTCAAAAGAAAATATGATCAGCTTTATTTCCATAGTTAAGAAAATGGAAATATAAGCATACCTCTATGCAAAACATTGTCTTCCCCCTTCCCCTGGGTATAATTTAACACTTCATTTATAGTGAATGCCCATTATTTTTTGCAGATTTCACAGACTGACTTCTGCTGGAGTGGCAATATTCGATTTGACTACAGTAAGGTTTAGATTAAGAGCTCTTACCCAATTTACACCTAAGGATTTTACGTCTTTTGTGTAAATACAACCCTGGTCAAAAATATTGTTCCCTCTTAAAATTAAAGGAGAGAAAATGCTGAGAATGGAGATTTATAGCTAAATAGGGATATTACTAATACTGCTAGTCTTGGGAGTGAGTATTTTTTCAGCCTTGCAAAAAAAAAAAAGGAATAAATTACTTACAATGTGAAATATTAGAAGAAAGTGGTTTGCAATAAAAGTTAAGGTTTCTCTAATTTGAGATAAATTAGTCTCTTTATGCAAGGTGGTTTTGGTAAATAGTCTTTTTCATATGTTACAATATCTCTGGAGAAATTGAGGCAGTTCCTAAACTTGATTGTAGAAATCTTAAGCTGTACAGATTCAAAATGTCCTTTCACTTTCTTTTTAAGGGTGTAATTTTGTTTTTATATAATGTAATTTTAAACTACAATATCTGTGCGATCTCTATTTCATGGCATATATGTTTTACATACAGCATCTTTGTTGGTGACATGGACAGTGGGATCAAGTGCACCCTCAGCAAGCTTGCTGACAACACCAAGCTGTGTGGTGTGGTCGACATGCTGGAGGGAAGGGATGCCATCCAGAGGGACCTTGACAGGCTGGAGAGGTGGGCCCGTATGAACCGAACTGCATGAAGTTCAACAAGGCCAAGTGCAAGGTCCTGCACCTGGGTTGGTGCAATCCCAAGCACAGCTACAGGCTTGGCGGAGAATGGATTGAAAGCAGCCCTGAGGAGAAGGACTTGGGGGTATTGATTGATGAGAAGCTCAGCATGACCCAGCAATGTGCACTTGCAGCCCAGAAAGCCAACCGTGTCCTGGGCTGCATCAAAAGAGGTGTGACCAGCAGGTCGAGGGAGGGGATCCTGCCCCTCTACTCCGCTCTTGTGAGACCCCCACCTGGAGTACTGCGTCCAGCTCTGGGGGCCCCAGTACAAGAATGGACCTGATGGAGTGAGTCCAGAGGAGGGCCAGAAAGCTGATCAGAGGGCTGGAGCACCTCTCCTATGAAGACAGGCTGAGAGAGCTGGGGTTGTTCATGTAGTGATAGGACAGGGGGTAATGGCCTTAAACTGAAGGAGGGTAGATTTAGATTCGATATTAGGAAAAAATTCTTCACTGTGAGGGTGGTGAGGCACTGGAACAGGTTGCCCAGAGAAGCTGTGGATGCCCCCTCCCTGGAAGTGTTCAAGGCCAGGTTGGATGGGGCTTTGGGCAATGTGGTCTAGTGGAGGGTGTCCCTGCCCATGGCAGGGGGGTTGGAACTAGATGATCTTTAAGGTCCCTTCCAACCCGGGCCATCCTATGATTCTGTGATTCTATGATTCTATGATTCTATGAAATGTAGAAGTCTATATTGCTATATTGGTTTTTTTGATGAAGGAAAGCATCTTTTTCTAGCAGATTATTTCTGAAAATATTACATACAATATTATTATAATATGGCATGTATAGCACATAGATATAAATTTAAAATCACTTTTGAGTTTGTTATTGCAGTAGTGCCTAAGGATTTGAACCAAAACTGAGGACTTGCTGCACTGATGAATAAATAGGTAACAGAATAGTCTATATCCAAAACATCACTGGCCCCATTCTAAGTAGTCAGCCACTTCCTAAGTGCACTCTATTGGAATTAAGGACTGAGACTCCTTCAGTCTAGATAAACACTTCCACTATAAAAATATAAAAGTGACAAATGTAAGAAAGAAAGAAAGGGAACTGACTCGCGCAGAATATTGAAGAAGATGAAAAATGGGCTACTTTCCAAATGTACTATCTGATAATTGCCTTCCTGACAGATAAGAACTTCTCCATGGAAAGGCAGTGAAATGACTGCAAGGGAAGAAGGGAAGATTCATATTGCTCACTTCTGAATACTTTATGTAGACATTCAAATTAACCTGCTAGTTTTCTTACATTTTTTTTTCTGGTTAGCACATACTGTGTTTCAGGGAATCTAAATCAAATCTGATTAATTTGGGTTCTAGAGCTGATGAAAGCACTCTTGTGACTAGCTTGGAGACAAGGATTTATATCCTCAGCCTGCTGAAATCGATGAGTATGTGATAATATGTACCATACTTAGATATTTTGTGCATGAATTCTGTAGCATCTTTTGAATAAGATATGCCACATTCATGGCCATGATTGTTACTGAAAGTCAGTTAAAGATTTGCGGAGACCTTCCCACTATTCTGGACAGGAGTTCCTCTCACATGAAATCAACAGGTAACACTATCTAGACCTGAATATGGAAAAATGTAAAGAGAATTCTTTAACAGACAGTGTGTCAAATTCCTTATAGCAAGGAAATGGGGCGGGGGCCAGTGAGGGGAGGCTATCCCTTGTTTTTAGCTACTACATATTAGAAGGATCCTTGATAATCTGAGAGCAAAGTCTCCTCTTCTCGTGTTTGGATTCCTTGAACTGAAGCAGTAAGAGGAATATAAAACACTAACATCTTTACGCATTTTGTAAGCTTTCAAGCAGAGCAGCAAAAATGCATTTCCAGCTAAAATGAACCAGTCAGTCAGGTGGAAAAAGCTCTTGGGTAGAAATTGACAGAAATGTCAGAAACCTGTTAGTGTATTTGCCTACTAACTCTTCCCTCAGGAGCTGATAATGATAACTGAAAGAAAGTAAAAACAACAGGAAGTGAAGTCCCAGGGATGGTTATTGTACTTTTTGTTTGATGGTAAAAATGCAGATTATTTTCCTAAAAAAGAGATGAAATTAAAAATGGGAGGAATTTTTTAGAGTAGCAAAAAAGACAAACAGAAGCAGTCATCAGACTTCTTCACAAAGTGACATTTAGGACCTCGGTGCTTTGTAGCAATGGTACTACTTTGGGTGTATAGGCTCCAGTTGCACTTCAGAGTGGCTGGAATTCACCAAGACCAGCAAGCAAAGTGGGGCACCGTCAATGCTGAGAATCACAGTCTATAGCTGTCCCTCAAAGGTATAGCATGCTGTATACAAAATAGGTGCATAGTTCTTATCAGGATTTATAACCATATCAGTTTGCAAGCCTACTGAATCAAAAAATAAAAACAGACTAGAATACCCCACTATATGACCTAACCTACAACATAGGCTATAAAAGGGGCATATGTTCAAAGTCTTCCAGACTCATTTTCCTCTAGAATAATTCAAAGACATTGATGATGAACGGTTTCTCTGAGAAACACCGGAGATTTGCAGAGATAAAGAATATGTCTGTTTCTTTTCAATATCTCTATGACACTACTGAGAGAAATAGTGCCATGCCATGGGATTAGATGTCATGAGTTAGTTTGTTGAAAAGTACATTTTTAAATTCCATTCACTGATTCATCTCTTATTACTGCTAGTAAAGTGCAAATGCCAATATGCGTCCTTGTCAGGCCTAGAAGAATTGTATGTGAAGTAGCCATCAGCTTCCAAAGAAGATGTCTAGCATGCATAGATCACTAGGGTCTCTTTTGACTCCTTTTTCGTCCTGTTTATTGGTCAAAACACTGCTGACTTCTGCCTTTCCTAGGACATAGCAATGCTTTCCAGATATGTCTTGTTTTGATTACTGAATTATTGTCTATGAAGACGATTCTGAATACAAAGTGGAAGTTCTACTTTGTACAGAAGCTACATACCTTCTCAAGAGGCTGTAAGCACAGGTGTGAGAAGGTTAAATCATCCACTGACATCCACCCAGCTTCTGAGATGAATTTAGGGAAGCAAGAAGTGAGGAGTGCCAGCAAAACCTAGTTAGGGACCTATTAACGGCAGCTGTTTCTGTGAGGAGCAGAAAGTTTGAGTTGTGTCTTGTAGATGAACTTTAAATATAACATGATGCTCATGTCTGTGCAAAAAAAAAAAACAACAAAAAACCCCCCAAAAACACGGAAAAAAGGTGTATATGTATTTCTGTTAGGAAAAAAACAAGACAATTAATTCCAAGGGTATGGGAAATCCTCTTTGCAGTCCTGCTTGAAATTTAGAGGTTCCAGTTCCAATCCAATTTTTAAAATGCAACATTTAAAAGTTGTCTCTCTCAGTATTTCTTCTGCCTTTTACTGGCTATCTACGTAGCATGTTGGAAATGTTGTATACAATATCAAGATAAGAGGTTTTTTTCCGTATACTCCATAATGATGGCTAAGTGCTTAACCAAGACTCTGGGAGCATGTACTTCAAAGTTAGCTGGCTAAAACTTGTATGCTGCAGTGCTTAGGTACTTTCATGGGTGTACCTTGAGATTTAAGGCACAGAGCAGCATAAAATTCTGAGATCTATTCTTGATCAAGGCTATAATCAACTGCCTGGGTTGGGAGAGCATGTCATTTTATTTTATAGGTTTTTAGAGATATTTCCTGGACTTGCTTTGTTCAATTCTGGTTTTTATTATTGTTCAGAACAACTCTGATCTTTATTAGACCATTCTGTTAAATTGTCTTTCTGAATTCCCTAGCTCTTAACAAACAACTGCCCTTCTTAAAATATTTTTCCAGTGTTGTGGATATTGCATTTTCTCCCTGCTGTGTTGTATTGAATTGCTTTTTTGATTTACTAATGGTTTACATTAATTCAAAAACTCCCTTTGCTGTTAGTGACTGGAATGAAGCAGCACACCAGCTGAGATATATCATTGTATATATACATACATATATATATGTTTGAAATCCAGACTTTAAATCAATAAGGAGGCACTAGAACTAAAGATGACGATTATATAACTTAGTACCGCACCATGAGAAAAATAGAAACATTTATTCCAATGCCAATCTATGATCTGAAGATGACTGTTTATTACTAACATTACCTGATTACTCTCTGTGAAGAAAGTACCTAAACAGATGGGGCTTACTAGTATTAACAAGCAGAATTTCTCTCAAAGTGAGAACTCCAGTCTGTAATTATCCCTAATTCACATCTGCAAATAACTCTGAGATCAGTGTCCTAGAAAGAAGCAGAGCTGGAGAATGTAACTTCCCCTTTCTCCTCCCTGTTCCAAGTTAAAACCAAAACACTGGTTGACCGTACAGACCTGACTCATTTACTGTACAGATTAATGCCATGGAAATCTTACAGTAGGTTTGTACCTGGGGCCCTTTTTTCAGGTATGTGCATAGACAGAGCATCTTCTTTCATGGAGTGCCTCCCCAGGGCAAGGGAATGGTCTGCTCTGATGGGCAAAAAACCCGACAGGCCTGGCAAAAACCTTGCTTGACTCACCATGAACCTTCTGACACAAAAAAGGAAGTATAGAAAAGGTGAAAGGCAGGAGAAGCTGTCCAGAAAGGATACGGATACATTGCCTGGGCATACAGCTATGGGACTGTGAAAACCATAGCTCAGATGAGCATGACACTGGTGAATAAAGTGCATGGCAACAAAAAAATTTTTTTGGGTATATTGGCAGCAAATGTGTGGATGGACTCAAGAATAAGGACAAAGAAAAATTTAAGGTGTATTTTTTTTGCCTTTCTCTTTACAGTCAAGGTTTGCTCTCAGGTTCCCTTGTCCCTGAGCTTAGGGGCAGAGCCTGGTGGAATGAAACGTGCTACTCAGCCTATGAGGAGATTGATCAGGGACCATGTAGGCAGAGTGGGCATAGAGGACTGGATGGCATGGATGCATTGAAGGGTGCAGAGGGAGCTCACCAACAGCATTGCGAGGACTTCCTCTGCCATGTTTGAAAAGTATTGACATAAGTCACCATGAAGTCATCAAAGACAAATCACGCATGACCAACAAGATAACCACCTGTGATGAAACGAATAGTTTGACAGAAGAGAAGAATATTGGGTGTCATTTTGCCTGACATCAGCAAGATGTTTGACCCTATCTCCCATAGCATCTTTGTAGCCGAGTTGAGCATGTAAGAAATGGATAAATGAGTTGCAAGTTAGTTGTAAAACTGGCCAGACCATTGGGCTCAATTGTCTGTGGTCAGCAGTTTGAAGTCCCTCTGGCAGCCAGTTAAGAGTAACATTTTTCAGGATTTAATACAGTGGCCACTATTGTTTATTGATGTTGATCTGGATGATGGGATGCAGATCTTTCCAAATTCACAGACAATGTCAAACAGGGGTGTGAGTTAGCAGTTGATGTACTGGAGGGCAGGGATACTATTCAAAGTGCTTTCAACAGGCTGGAGAAATTTGCTGATGGAAACTTTTGTGAAGCTCAACAAAGGCAAATCAAAAGTCCTCATCTGGAATGGAATAACCCCATGTGTGAATAAAGGCTGAGGGACAACCAGATAGAAGGCAGTTTTGCAGAAAAGGACCTGGGTGTCTTGGTGTATGGCAAGGTGAATATGAGCCAACAGTGTGCCCTTTATAACAGTGTTACTAAGAAAATGGCTGAAAGGTCAAGGGAAAGTACTAATCCCCTATACTTGGACTTACGATATTGCATCCTGAGTACTATGTCTAGCTCAGACCTCCCCAATGCAGGAAAGAGGATGACAAACTGAAGCATGTCCAGTGGTGGGTCATGGAGATGCCTGGGGGATGGAGCACATGGTATTCAAATGAACGCCAGGAGAGCTGGGCTTGTTCAGAGCAAGGAAAAATGGCTGAGAGGGACATTGCTGCTGCCTTAGCTTCCTAGTGGGTTGTTACAGCAAAGATGAAGCCAGACACCTCCCAGAGGTTCCTAGAGGTTCCCAAGAGCTGACAGGCACAAGCTGAACATGGGAAATTCAAAGTAGGTATAAGGAAATATTTTTTGCTGTGAAACACAGGGTGCTCAGAGATGCTGTGTGGTCTCTGTCACTAAATATACAGAATTCAGCTGGAAAACATGACCTAGACCAACTTGCTCTGAGTTTGTAGTTGACCCTGCTTTGAGGAGAAGGTAGGAGCAGGTGACTTTCAGAGGTGCCCTCCAAACGAAATTACTCAATGATTTTCATAGAATCATAGAATGATTTGGGTTGGAAGGGACCTTAAAGATCATCTAGTTCCAACCCCCCTGCCATGGGCAGGGACACCCTCCACTAGACCACGTTGCCCAAAGCCCCATCCAACCTGGCCTTGAACACTTCCAGGGAGGGGGCATCCACAGCTTCTCTGGGCAACCTGTTCCAGTGCCTCACCACCCTCACAGTGAAGAATTTTTTCCTAATATCGAATCTAAATCTACCCTCCTTCAGTTTAAGGCCATTACCCCCTGTCCTATCACTACATGAACAACCCCAGCCTGTCTTCATAGGAGAGGTGCTCCAGCCCTCTGATCAGCTTTGTGGCCCTCCTCTGGACTCACTCCATCAGGTCCATTCTTGTACTGGGGCCCCCAGAGCTGGACGCAGTACTCCAGGTGGGGGTCTCACAAGAGCGGAGTAGAGGGGCAGGATCCCCTCCCTCGACCTGCTGGTCACACCTCTTTTGATGCAGCCCAGGACACGGTTGGCTTTCTGGGCTGCAAGTGCACATTGCTGGGTCATGCTGAGCTTCTCATCAATCAATACCCCCAAGTCCTTCTCCTCAGGGCTGCTTTCAATCCATTCTCCGCCAAGCCTGTAGCTGTGCTTGGGATTGCACCAACCCAGGTGCAGGACCTTGCACTTGGCCTTGTTGAACTTCATGCAGTTCGGTTCATACGGGCCCACCTCTCCAGCCTGTCAAGGTCCCTCTGGATGGCATCCCTTCCCTCCAGCATGTCGACCACACCACACAGCTTGGTGTTGTCAGCAAGCTTGCTGAGGGTGCACTTGATCCCACTGTCCATGTCACCAACAAAGATGTTAAACAGTCCCAGTCCCAGTACTGACCCCTGAGGAATGCCACTCGTGACAGGTCTCCACTTGGACATTGACGTGGTTTAGGCCCAGCCGGCAGCTGAGCACCACGCGGCTGCTCACTCACTCCTTCCCCAGCGGGACGGGGAGGAGAACAGGAAAAACAACAGCAAGGCCTCGAGGGTTGGAATAAGGGCAGTTTACTGGGACAACAAGGGAGAGGGAAAACAATCAACAACAGTGCTGATAACAAATATTAACAATGGGTGATAACAGAACAATTTACCGAACCAACGACCAACCGACCAGACACTCAGCCCGTCCCGGAACCGTGCCGAAACCGTGCCGCCCCTCCCCTACCCGACTAGCCCCCCTTTTATGGTGAGCATGACGTCACACGGTATGGAATAGCCTCCGGCCAGCTTGGGTCACCTGTCCTGGCTCCTTGTAAAATTAACTCTATCCTTGCCAGAACCAGGATAGACATTGAGCCACTGACCACTACTCTTTGAGTGCAACTATCCAGCCAATTCCTTATCCACCAAGTGGTCCATTCATCAAATCCTGTCACTCCAATTTAGAGACAAGAATGTTGTGTGGGACAGGGTCAAATGCTTTGCATGAGTCAAGATAGATGACATTAGTTGCTCTTCCTTTATTCACCAATGCTATAACTCTGTCATAGAAGGCTTCTAAATTTGTCAGGCATGATTTGCCCTTAGTGAAGCCATGTTGGCTGTCACCAATCACCTCCTTATTTTCCATGTGCTTGAGCATAGTTTCCAGGAGGATCTGCTCCATGATCTTGCCAGGCACGGAGGTGATACTGACCAGCCTGTAGTCCTGTAATTTTAAGGCATCATCCTTTATGTTCATTCCTACTGAAGGACTCTCCTGAAGATGCTTTCTCCTTTTACAGGAATCTGTAATTATAACATAGGAGACATATCTGAAATGGATTTATGGTTTGAAGGGTATCAGGCACAGAATTTTCACTATCCAGGCAAGAATCCCAGTTTCTGGCTGATCTGAAGCACTATTTCATCAATTATTTTGAAAGTGAATAAATTTTCAGGCAAGAATTAAAGGTTTATTGGCCTATAGATGGGATCAGAATAATTTACAAGGAGATGTGAGACCCACCTCTTTGTCAAGAGCTGTTTTTGCATTTTAACTTAGCAGTCATTTAATAAAAAGCATTAAGCAAAATCTTTTCTGAGGCAAGGGTTGGGAAAACTTAAAAGAGTCTAAAGTAATAACCTTAATTAGTGCACAAATGTGCTCTTTTTTTTTTTTCTTTTCAGACATATCTCTTTCTTCACTGTTCTCTTTTGCTAGTTCTAGATCTCTGCTTGTTCTTCATTTTGGTTTCTCTCTGCCATTTCAGGAAGTCCAGCTCTACCCAGACCTTACACTGGTGGGAACAACTTAAATCCAAGCTCTGGAAATGCTGCAGAAGCCAGACTCCTCAAAAATCCAAAATAATCCAGAATTCTGCATAATCCTCAGTCTTGTAACATCTTAGAGGTCGTTTGTAAATATAACTGTTGAGCTTTAATTCAATCTTCAATGAATGAATTATATAATTGATTACATTTGAAGTTACTTGGGGATTTCTTTCCCCCAGAATAGTTCACCATACCAGCCCAATGATAACTTTATAAGAATTACAAAAATCAGAGAAATTAATGTTCTTTTTTGTGCAAGTTCAAATGAATTTTGCTGCAATTTTGTCTGTTCTACATAACCGTAGCTGAGAATGTAAAATATGAGTAAAAAGGTCAACTTATATTTTTAATTATGAAAATAAAGAAATCTGTCCCTCATACAGGTTTGAAGCTCCTATATCAGCCTATAATTTAGTTAACTATCTGTGTTAATAAAGTGTTGTGGGTTGACCCTGGCTGGGGTCAGTATAACAAAAAGCTTATGGGTCGAGATAAGGACAGGGAGAGATCACTCACTAGTTATTGTCATGAGCAAAACAGACTGAACTTAGAGAGTAAATTCATCTAATTTATTACCAAGCAAAACAGAGTAGAGGAAAGAGAAATAAAACCAAATCTTAAAACACCTCCCCCCACCCCTCCCATCTTCCCGGGCTCAACTTCACTCCCGGCTTCAACCTCCTGCCCCCTCAGCGGCACAGGGGGACGGGGAGTGGGGGTTACGGTCAGTTCATCACACGGTGTTTCTGCCGCTTCTTCATCCTCAGGGGGAGGACTCCTCTCATCGTTCCCCTGCTCCAGTGTGGGGTCCCTCTCATGGGAGACAGTCCTTCACGACCTTCTCCAACATGAGTCTCTCCCACGGGCTACAGCCCTTCATGAACTGCTCCAGCGTGGGTCTCTCCCACGGGGTGCAGACCTTCAGGATCAGACTGCTCCAGCATGGGTCCCCCACAGGGTCACAAGTCCTGCCAGCAAACCTGCTCTGGCGTGGGCTCCTCTCTCCATGGGTCCACAGGTCCTGCCAGGAGCTTGCTCCAGCGTGGGCTTCCCACGGGGCCACAGCCTCCTTCAGGTACCTCCACCTGCTCTGGCATGGGGTCCTCCACGGGCTGCAGGTGGAATCTCTACACCCCCTCATCCTTCCTCCATGGGCTGCAGGGGGACAGCCTGCTTCACCATGGTCTTCACCACGGGCTGCAGGGGGATCTCTGCTCCGGCGCCTGGAGCACCTCCTGCCCCTCCTTCTGCACTGACCTTGGTGTCTGCAGAGTTTCTTACATCTTCTCACTCCTCTCTCCGGCTGCAAAAGCTCTCCCAACTGTTTTGTTTCCCTTCTTAAATATGTTATCACAGAGGCGCTGATTGGCTTGGCCTTGGCCAGCGGCGGGTCCGTCTTGGAGCCGGCTGGCATTGGCTCTGTCAGACACAGGGGAAGCTTCTAGCAGCTTCTCACAGAAGCCACCCCTGTAGTCCCCCCCGCCCCGCTACCAAAACCTTGCCATGCAAACCCAACACATAAAGATAACTTGTTGAAGTAAAAATACTCTTTTATTATGGATGGGATGCCCCATGATCCTGAAAACTATTTCAACATGCTTTAACCTTGAAGATTTTGCAGAGATGCTTTTGCTAGGAAAACACTGAGCAAATTTAAAGTTGCTGTTGCGACAGAGCATTGGATGTATATGATGTGACTTAGCACATTCTGGTACACTGTTGCTCCACTATAATGTAAGAAAAAGACACAACTATATAGCAAAATTGTTTTATTAAAAGAACTGATTGCATAATGGTACAGTACATCATGATAATGTTTTTTGCCTTCATGCTTGAATAAATACAAATTAGATGATAACACTTTATTTTAATGATACACTGATTAATACTGAATTACAATAAAACCTCTATGAAAGTGCATATGACATTTCCATTAATAGCAATTGAATTTGTTATTATTACTGTTATTATAATGAACAGCAAATCAAATTACTAGTGATAGAACACTTAAATTATATTGCTTGCTGTTTCAGGAAAAATCTAATTTTAGCTCTCAAACTTGCCCTATTCCCACCCCAGGAACCATTCTTGTATGAATTATTATGCTTAAATAACCATAGATATTAAAATCAAAATTCTGCATGATCATGATGTCTTTTAATCCTTAATTTTAAGAAGACACTTACTTACATAATTTTATCAAAACAATTTCATCTTACTAATTGGTGAATGCAGAGAATTATGATAAAGTCTATAAAATATTTTAGTATAATATAACTTCTGAGTTGTGAAATATTTGGCCAGCAATAAAATCTGTTTCAAAGAATTTTCTACATTTATACATTTAATTGTGATTATTGCAAATGGCCGCCAAAGTATGAGATAAATTCTAAAAGTTTGCTCTGAATTAAAACTCAACCAAACCATTTAGAAATATCTTATATTAAAAATCTCTTTGAGTTACATCATGCACATTTCTAGTAATGAAGTCCTTAGTATTCCTTGGTGATACTCTGAGTGCCCTTCTCATGATACGTATCAGAAATTTGCTCATTATCCTTTTCATTTCCTTTTCACTGGTAGTGGTAGTAGATTATTTCCATATTCCAATCTAGATTTAATTCTAGCAGTTGTAGATATTCAGGATAAGTTTTCATCTCATCCCATAACTCCATATGCAATGTACAAATAAATAGCTTCTCTTTCAAATACGTTTTGTAGGGAGGAAACTTAACTATATGATGTTGTTGCAATATGTTAACATATCTGTGCCAAAATGCATGTGCTAAATTATTGGTACATAAACATCTGGGCTGTTGTAGTCACTCTAAAAAGCAGAAGACAGCTTTATACTAAAGCTTAGGCTCTGAAAATTGGCTTGACAGACTCACCGCATAAACTATAATATTCTGAAAATAGGGAATCATGCCCCAAATCTTTTAAAATTAAGCTTTATGTACATCTCGTCCAGTCTTAGACCAAGGTGCTATTAAAAGATCAATAATTTGAAAGATTTTACATGCTTAGAGGCACTTTAAGGGCACTTTTTGGAACATTTTATTCAAATGGCATTTATTCACTTGTCTGAATGTGAAACTCAAACTAAACAAACAGGTGAATGACTGTCATTCATTTCAAATGCAAAAGAATTTCAAAAGCCCGTTTCAAGGATTAGCCAGTGGGGAACGCACAGCAGTTTGCCCCTTCCCTGAAATGGAATGTTTCTTTTATAAGTCACCCAGTAGGCACAAGCTTTGATTTTGAAATACTCTCTAAAAAAAACTCTGCAGACATTACTTGCATTAACTGCAATCATTTCAGATTCCGTGAAGCAGTGGGGAAAAGTGTTCATCTCACCACTGTACAACCTGCAGAGATTTAATTTGGAAGGAGTCCTGTCAAGGTGGTGGTGTTTCCTTTCTGTAATAGCTGCACGAGGCAGAGACAAGCAATGTTTGTTCAGCACTGACCCATCAGCAAGAAGACAAGTCTGATTCGAGGGATCAGAGTTCTCCAAGGAAGTTGGAGCTGAATTGATCATATCTCTAGTTAAACTTCCTACCATACAAGCATAGACAGAACTGAAATTTTGGCTGTAGTTTACTGACACAATGCATATTTTTTCACTTTGCTAAACATACAAATGAATTGTGCCTGTCAATGGGAAGCTAAATTGAAAACTATTATAGAGAAACTAAAATACAGAGTTCTCAAACAAACTTTTTTAGAACAAACAACTGAAAATATGCCCACACATTCCTAAATCAAATAATAAGAGCACATCATATTCATTTGCAGAAGAAACAACAACATACTGTTTATCCCTGGTCCTTCAGAGAGAGGACTGTTGAATATTTATAGCATACTTCCAGATTACAATTAGCACTTGCTCAGTGACTGAACGTGAGCTTGCAAGATTATGAAGTGATCCAAATTGAAGTGAAATGCGTATAGGAAAAACATTTATTAAAACATATAATTTTAAAGGATACTTTGAGGAATTATATACTTGGCTTACTGCTGATGTCTGTCTCTCTTCGGGCCATCCTCTTCACAGTTTTCCTATTTATAAGAATGATGGTTTTGAACACCCTTCTGCCAACTGTTGCAGTTCAACAGTGAAAGATGTTTAATATATCTTGGGAAATGTTGCGCATTATCGCTGATAGTTGTGAAAAAGACCTTAGACCAGTTCCAGTCATGAATGATTTTGCTATATACCTCTTTTTTGTTTATATTGAAAGATTTTTTTCTGTTGTTTGCTTTTCCCAGATGAAGACAAGGTAGATTGACTGAATTTAATTGCCAAAAAGGAAGTTCTTAGAAAAAAAATTTCATAGAATTTTTTTGTTGGAAAAAAAAGAAAAAATCCTAACATGAACAGACTACTTGTTATGTTATAAACAAAGTTCATGGCAATAAAGAATTTTATTTTTAGTTGTTATCTGTCTCCTGATATTATTGACACTAAAGAACTTTTAGCAAATCAGGTGCAGTTTGTGTTTTCAGCAATAAAATAATTTCTATATGTGAATAGTGACATTTTGTCTTTACTGATAATCATCATGAGAAAACCATGCCAAGATAAAGTTCAGTGGAAAATGTAGGCTTTAGGCACACACATGACTTCAAAAAGTTAAAAAACCTGAAATACCTCCAGATTAACATCTTCTGACTCTTTATTAAATTGGAAGAATACTTGCCAGTAATAACAAAAACATTATTTATTTATTTACTTATTTATTTATGTATTTTTCCTAATAAAGGAAGTATTTCCTGGACTTTCATAAAAAAGTCTTTGGTAACAGTGGATATATTTCTTTTACAGGAATTTGAGTCACCTTCAGAGCTGATAACATAATTCTAGAGCTGAATAAAAAATCTGCATGTGGAAATCTGACATTGGAATGTAGAGGTTTATTAAACAATATGAGGCCAAATCTGAATGATTGTTGCCACTATGTACATCTGAAGTTCATGAGTGCTATTTCAAACAGTATTTTTCTGTTTTATTATTCACCAGTTGTAACCAGTGAATCAAAGCAACCAAGACAAGACAATACAGTACTTAATGGTATGTATTTAAAGTATAATATAGTCACTTTCAGACTTCTCTAATGTAGACTGAAAATGCAGTTTAAATATGCCATATATGCATATCATTGTGCAGCATATATCAGTTCATTTTCTTCATCCCTTTTCATAAAACCCATAAAATATTGTCTTAGCTCTATAGGTCTTGAATAAAAGGGACAATTATGTACGAAAAATTCCACTGAGTGTATCATAAAGAATTCTCCAAGTAAACCACCAAAACAAATGATAAGGAAAAGATGATATGTCCTTGGGTTAGCAGAAAGCAAGCATAGAAATAAATTGAGATTCTTTTTCAAGCCTCATCACAGAAATTAAAGGAAATACATCAACATAAGAAATCACCTACCATTGCAAAGCAAGATCAACTATAATTCTGCCATTCCTGACAGTTACTTCTTCAACTTCCAGTAGAGGAGTTTCTACAATTTCCACCAAAATATATTGCTGTGCTTCAGTACTGTAGCAAGGTTGCACTGATAATGAAAACAAAACAGGTCTAGATGTGATGCACGCACAGGTCATTCTACCCAAAAGTTTACCAAGGGAAGATTTTCTTTCCACTGTGTTTTCTGACAATTTTTTTTTATATACATGTAACTATTATTGTAGGTTCTCTCTTCCTCCTCTTTAACCTGTCTTCCTAAGTCAGTTTCTCACAAGTCTATAATTTTCATTATTCTTCTCTGAACCCTGTCGACCTGGATTCCATCCTTCTTGAACTGTGGCAAATTCTGCTCGGCAGAGTTCATGCCAACGCTGAATAGAATTAAACAACGTGTCATATGCCTCATGGACAATAATCTGGTTTACGTATTCCAGAATGTGTTTCCCTTTCTGGTAATTACGTGACACTGTTGATTCATGTTCAGTTTGTGATCCATTAAATGCCTGGGTTCTTTTCAATAGTGATGATGTTTAATCATTTGTTTCTCATCTTGTATTTATGGCAGTTGATCATTTCTGCTGAGTGCATAGCTTGTCATTTGTCCTTATTGAAGCGCATTTTTGCTCTCCAGATTGTTTCTCCAATTGGCTGTGATCATGTCAAATTCTAAGACTGGCCTCTGTCACGCTTGTAAATACTCCCAGCCTGGTATGAATTGCAATTTTTCCTTCTCACTCTTCATTTTTTATCAGAATTGTAAAAAATAAAAAAAATTTTAAAACCAGACTCAGTATAAGACTGCATTCGCACAGATTTTCATTTGACAGGGAAAAAATAATCACTCTTTAATTATTGTTTTCCAATTAGTTAGGCATTCAGCAGACATTCTGTCTTGACCATGTTTCCTTAGCATGTTACCTGAGAAAATGTTAAAAGTTTTAGTAATGCCAAAGTATTTACAAATTCTCCACAACCACCGAGGTCAGTTTCCCTGCTGTAGAAGCAATTAGATTATCTTCATCAACCTAGCTCATGATAAATCCATACTGGTCTGTATTGATCTCTTTGTTATCTTTTAGGTGGTTATAAAGCACTTGGTTTGTTCCAATATGTTTTCTGGGAATAGAAGTGAAGCTGACTGGACAGTAATTTCCTTTTTCTTCATTCTTTCCCTTTTCTTGCCCTCACACTTTGATAGTGGGCACTATCTTTACACTTCTTTAGTCTTCTGGATTTCTCCATTTTCTGTAAACTCTCAAAGACAAGTTCAAATGGTTCTGGGATTACTCCAGCCAATACTCAGACTGTAATATAGTGAATTTCATCACACCCAGCCAACTTGAAAACATCTGTCTTACTCTTTAATACATTCTATTTCTACTGAAAGAAAATTCTTAGTCTTTGTCATTGCAGTGTACTGTTTTAAGCGCCTGATAACAATGAACCTAGAAGCAAAAAAGGCTTTAATCAGTTCTGTCTCCTTGGTACCAACAACTTTCATCACTGAGCAGGAGATGAAGTCTTTTGTCTTCCTTTTGTAAGTCTTTCTTTTATTAGTTAAGTAATTACAGAGAATAGTTTTAATAACACCTAATTTATGGTATTCATAGGTACTTAAAACATAAATGTTTAATCTATAGATTTTGGTCATCTGGACACCCTCTTCAGCTAGGAGAAAAGGATAATTATCTCTTCATAAGAAAGGTGAGCAAAGTTGTTTTCTGGAGGTATTCTTCCTTAGCCATTGTCATCCAGTTCTAATTAGGCTTTTTAATCTCTGATAGATAAATTTAAGTAAGATATATCCCACACAGAATGTTACATATTTCTTTCCCCTTGTATTATTCTTTGTGCTTTGAATATATTGACTTTTGTCCCTATAGGTTTGTGCTAATATTCTGCATTATAAACCTAATATTTTAATTTTGGGTGTCTTTCTTGTTTGTGAGGGAATTGAAGTACTCATAATTAAGATTACATAATTTCTTATCATGATTTATCTTATTATGTCCTCATTATGATGACATGGTTTCTTATCTTCCTTTTTTTTTTTTTTTTTTTTTTTTACTGAAATAATCTGCATTTCTGCCATTACAATTTTCTGAACTCCATTTTTGTAGTCTACTTACCAATTCTCTGAGCTTATTAATGCTTTTTTTAAAAAAAAAGTTGTCTCCACTTCTGTCCTTCCTTCCGCCCTCCCTCCCTCCTTCTTTTCCTTTACTTTCTTCTCTCCTTAATTCCTTACTTCCTCTTTCCCTCTCTCCCTTCCCTCCCTTCTCCTTCACTTCCTTCCTTCCTTGTAATTTTTTCTTGGTTTTCTTTCATAGTTAGACTGTACCAAGTTCCTTTCCACCATCATATTCCCAAACATTTCCCACCTACTGATAATTGAAGCTTGTAGCACCTTCCCCATCTAATTGTATTTGGAACAACTCTGTTCCCAGTACATTCCAAGGATATGTTCACCATTTTTTTTTCCTTGAAAAAATTTATTTCCCATTAGATGACAGTGGTCCACGGTTGTGCTGTGTTTAGTATCCCACAAGTGATCAGAGTGGCTCCAATTCAATATTACTATAACTCCAGAACCTTCTCACAGTGTTGAAGATTTTATTTCTGTGGGTTTGATTTTAATTAAAGAAAATCAGCCACTGAACTAAATCTTAAATATCTTCAAACTGGTGAACGTATGTGGCTCCTGCTATTGGGTCACTAGTAGACTGTTACTAATATGTCTGTTTTAGACTTTCCTTCATTTCCTAAATCTCTATTTTCTTCTGGTTTATATGACATTACAAGTAAAAAGAGAAAAAAATCCAAACAACCCCAAAGCAAAAAACAAAACAGCAAACTTTCCCAAACCAGATATACATTCTTAGAAAAAGAATTATCATAGAGCAGGAGCTGTGGAAACTTTTCAAGAATTTTAATGGCAGAGAAAGTTAGTCAAACTGTAATTAGCTACAGTAGGCTCCCACATACATTGTGACACCATCACCTAGAGCCAAGTGACACTAAGCATGTGTTTCCCTACTCCTGCCATCTTTAAAAACAGAATTAAAGGAATTGATTCTAAACTGATATTTACATGTTGAAATTACACAAAGGACAACCCAAAGAACATACTGACCAAATGTTTTCTTGCTAGTTTAATAGGAATTTTGGAATGAGAATTTTATATATTTATTTCAGTAGTAGTTATACATCACAGAATCCTGTAAGCCCCCAGCAATGACTGTGTGAGAGAATGAGCTCCAATTTATTGCAGAGTTCTTCATGAAGAGTTAATGGTTGTAAAAAGAAGCATTCATCAAAAGTAATTAGAGGAATCCTTTCCATGCTATTTTATCAGCCTTTCAAGAGCCTGTAAAACATCTTAAAAACATATTTGGAAACTAGATTGCTGAATAATTACCAAAGACACTTGTTTAAAAACAAAACAAAACAAAAGAAGTTGTGTATTATTCTATCAGCTTTTTTACTGTAGAATCAGATGTACCACAAACTGCAGTTTTTTTCAAAAAGCATGTTTCTACAGTTAATTTACTACAATATTATTCATATTCCTAAATAAGGCTTTTACATTGGCTAACTAAATAATAAACTTTTTGTTTGTTTGTTTAGAAAAGAAAAACCCTTAAAAGTCTAGTTTGGATCAGACCAAAAATATGGTTTTGCTCCTTTCCAAAACACTAGATGAATCTAATACTTGAAGAAGAAAGAAATGAACAAGTTAAATACTCAAGCAAAATATTATTACTTTTGCCAGTTTTAGAATATAATTGAAATAAATTTCTAAGATAAATATTTGTAAGAAAAATCATAATTAAAACCCCCAAACTTCTCAAATATTTTTCCTTCCTTATCAAGTATTTTTGAAGTTTTTCACCCTTGAAGTGGTGTAAGATGTCAAAATTCATGAAGTTCTCACATTGGTGCTTACAATCAGCTCTTGTGCCCTGCCTGTCCTCCTTGCAGTGCTTGTCCAGCGGATGAGCTTATTGAAACCCCAGCCCTAGATAAAACATAAATAGTCCAGGACAGTTATTTACGCCTCACTCCTGGGTAGAAAACTCAGCTGTGCGAGGCTTAGATCTGGTTTCTTCTTTGATTCAGATCAAAGACTTAATCTGTGCTCTCCCAAGGCGTAGCAGAGCACCTTAACCTCTCAGATGTCAGGTGTCCTGAGATACGGCGTGCTCAGTCATGTCTGGTGAAGTGTTCCAGTTCGTACCCATAAACAACGAGACTGGTACAGCAACGCTGTGGTTGTGTACTCATCGGTGGTGAAAAAAAAAGCTTCTGGTCTAAATTCGGTAGAAGACTGCAGTTCTTATACCTGTACTATAGTGTTGGATAAAGAGAAAGGAAATGTTATAATTTTGGTGTTTTGTGGTTGATTGGTTGTTTGTTTGGGTTTTTTTTTCTTTCTTTTCTTTCCTGAGAAAGGCTGGCTTGACTGACACATATTGTTTGCTCCGTGACTGGCTTTCTGACTGTGATGCCTTTGTGGTGATATGTATTTCACTTGATCTCCAAGTGCCTGAGGGCAAGGAAACAGGGACATTTAGTTTAAGGTGTGCCTTTGAAAAAGCAACTTTTTGCTCAGTAAGAACAAAATTTCTGTTAATTCTGTTCGGAGAGGCTACTGCTCCCTGTGACAGCGGGTTGGGAGTGAAACGGGAATGCAGGGATGGTAAATTTCAGCAGTGCCAGGATGTGAAAAACCTAGTTCCTACAGTGTTAATTCCTTCCTTAACCACTCTGTCCAGCTTCATGCATTTCTATTTGACACTTAAACCTGTATGTGTACTTATGTGTATGTGTTTTGTCAAGCAAACTGTTCAGCAATATTTTCAGTGTCTTGGGGTTTTTTTTGTATTTGTTTTGTTCTGTGGGTTTTTTGTTGGGTGGGGTATTTGGGGTTTTTTTTGTTTTTGTTTTGTCAACAGCAATATAGTAAACATTTTAAAAATACTTCTTTTACAGTTACATTATCGTTAGCCATCAGAAACCCACAGATAGTTCTTCTGGGCCTAAAAGGGCTTCATAGATAATTGTTAAGTAATCAGATACCCAGGAGCCAGTAATGACATAAATTATTTTTTTCCACTTCACGTGCTTACAGAAATGTGTACTGCCAAACTCACTCACAGACAGGTAAAGGCTTTCTTAAGTGTTCTTTACCTTTATTACCACCGTAGTACCCATCCTTTTGTTTCAAGATGTTTTTTGAACTAGCTTTCAAGATGTTTTCAAATATTTTCATGACCCTTAGCTGGATGTCTCTGAACCATGAAGAAAGTTTTCAAGGAAAAAAGTTGTCATAACTGAGAAGTACGATTGTACTGGAGGGATGAAAGTAGAAAGAAAAAGAATGAGACCAAATGGATTTTAGGTACTGAACATTATTGTACAATACCCTTTAGTCAAACACAGCTATGTCGGATTAATGATGTTCTTAAAATTTCCTGTACAACACCGTCAGACTCTGTTTAACATTGCTGACCTGTAAAACAGCTATTTCACAAAATCCATTTGCTTCTGAAAACTTCATTCCTCTCTGTCCTATTTTTTTCTTTTTTTAGAATAGAAAAGAGAAGGAATAGGTGATGGGAAGGAAAATATGAAAATAGTAGAGGGAAAAGGCAGAAATAAAGAATGTAGATATAACAAGGAAGGAAGCACACGGAAGAGGAAAATTGCTAATTTTTTACAAGACATTGCATGCAGTCATTATATGCTTCGTTGGAAAAATAATGTAAGAGCAATAAGATATAGAAAGAGGTTTTCTTGGGCAATTTTTAGTGATGAGAATGATATTTTGGGAGTGGTTTTTAAATTTTAATTACCTACCCTTTCAGTAATTGACCATAGTTAACATTAATATCAATAATAATTAGCAAACTGGTATGAAAAGACTACTTCTACTTAACATCAACCATAAGAAAAAGCAAAGGATAGCAGACAAACACAGCAGTCAACAGTGTAAACACAAATCTACAATTTTCAAGGATAAATTTTATGTGAACTGTAATCCTGTATCTCCCTTCTTCCAGATAAAAATTCAAACATTATAGATTATTGATAAAGAAAGCAGTTCCTCATTGAGCCACCAAAAGTGAAGAAGAAAGAAAATAGAGGCTGATAGCTGATTCAAATGTAAAAACAAAAAAATATTTGGTTTTCAGTCACCTTTTTTGTGTGCTTCTTGGAATTTCTTTTGGATAGTGGTCATACAGTGGATATAGAAAAAAATGAATAGATACTGCACTGGCACTGAAGATATACTGTTTGGCTTGCTAGCAGGGAACCATGTTGGATACACATGTTAAAAATGTTTTAAACATTGCTTCACCAACAATTTAATTAATGAAACACTAGTTTGGGGGTAAACATGAAAGGTACAAATGTGGTATGTAAACATAGAGTTTAGACTAGTACAAAGAAAAGCGATCTGGATGAGGGGATCAGGTGCACCCTCAGTAAGTTTGCAGATGACACCAAGTTGTGCGGGAGTGTCGATCTGCTTGAGGGAGGAAGGCTCTACAGAGGGATCTGGACAGGCTGGATCAATGGGCCAAGGCCAACTGTATGAGGTTCAACAAGATCAAGTGCTGGGTCCTGCACTTGGGTTACAACAACCCCGTGCAACGCTACAGGCTTAGGGAACAGTGGCTGGAAAGATGCCTGACAGAAGAGGACCCGGGGGTGTTGGTCGACAGCTGGCTGAATACGAGCCGGCAGTGTGCCCAGGTGGCCAAGGAGGCCAACAGTATCCTGGCTTGTATCAGAAACAGTGTGGCCAGCAGTACTAGGGAAGTGATCGTCCCCCTATAGTCGGCATTGGTGAGGCCGCACCTCGAGTACTGTGTTTGGTTTTGGGCCTTTCCCTGCAAGAAAGACATTGAGGAGCTGGAGCGTGTCCAAAGAACAACAATGAAGCTGGTGAAATGTCTAGAGCACAAGTCTTATGAGGAGTGTCTGAGAGAACTGGGGGTGTTTAGCCTGGAGAAAAGGAGGCTGAGGGGAGACCATATCGCTGTCTACAACTACCTGAAAGGAGGTTGTAGCCAGGTGGGTGTCGACTCGTTTTCCCAGGTAACAAGTGGTAGAACAAGAGGAAATGGCCTCAGTTTGCACCAGGGGAGGTTTAGGTTGGATATTAGGAAAAATGTCTTCACTAAAAGGGTTTTCAATCACTGGAACAGGCTGCCCAGAGAATTGGTTGAGTCACCATCCCTGGAAGTATTTAAAAGATGTTTCGATGTGTTGCTTAGGGACATGGTTTAGTGGCGGACTTGGCAGAGCTAGGTTAATGGTCGAACCTGATGACCTTAAAGATCTTTTCCAACCTAAACGATTCTATGATTCCATGTGCTGCTTGAGACTTGAGGTCTCATTTGCACTTCTCTGGTCCTTAGGCTATTGAATCTTTTTAACCTTCCCATACACTATTTTTTCTTTACTTACTGCTTACAATATATGATTTTTTTGGAAAGAAAGAAGCCACCCATTTTTTACAGTCCTTGACTGTGTCTTCCAGTACCACAAGGTGAGGTAACCATATGGGGATACTGCCAGAATACAGCTGGTAGGCAGAATTTGTTCTTTTTTTTTTTTTTTTTTTTTCATTCTTTTGGTTTCATCTCTAGTGATGACACTGACTCCCTTCAGTGGAAATGATTTTCAATCGTAACGGAAGAGATTTTTTAGGAATGTGCTGTGCTTTAAAAAACATGACTGGGTCAGCTTCCGGTTTTGTATATGATGAAGGAATCTGGGGTTGAAATGGAAGTGATAGCAAATGTGCTTTAGAGGCAGAAGTAGAAGTAAAAGAGAAAGGACAGAAAACAGTAAAAGAATCAGAGAGTTAGTTGTGACAAAAACCAACCAACCAAACACTCCCCCAAAACCCCATTGAAACAACACAAAGATATGAAACCATGTACTTGACTTTTAACTCCTGCAGGCAATGCCATTGTAAGGTGCTTTTTTCACTTATAATGTCTGAGTTTAAGATGTCAGAGATGGTTCAAATTTCAATAAAATTCCCTCCCCAGTCAGAAACTAGTTTTCAGATTTATGTTTTCTATATGATAAAAACCTCCTACAAAATTGAAACTGAAATGTCTTGCTGCTAGTGACTGAATATACACTCTTTCATACACGGTTATGCCTAATTCCTCTTACTTTCCATGGTTTTTTTTCTTTTGCTTGCTTAGATACTGGGAAATTAGGAAATTTTCTGTTTACTTTATTAAAATAGGGACAGAAAGAGGAGTTAGAATACCCTTTCTGTCTCCATGCTATCAGAAGATATCCAGTGGCTTGCTCCAAACCCTTCTTACTCCTTTTATCTATAACCTTGTAATATTCCAACAACATAATGTCTGTAGCAAAGAAGGAAAAGATGAATACAACTCTTTGGGTGACGCTTTGTGTTGGGTAGTGATGGAAAACCAAGGGAAGATCATGAAGCATAGACCTTCCCTTTTAAAAACAAGCCAGGGAAAGTGAATCAAGAGCTCTCCAGAATTCAATTCTCTCACCTGAGTGAACAGACAGCTGCTGCCACACCATGCTGAACTGGCAAGCACTTTCTTAATTACTCAGCCCTTCCAGAAGGCAACACTTCAGTGGTGATGAAGAGGAACAATTTCCAGAGCTCCAGTGGGAATTGTTTTCAACTCCTCAGAAGATTTATAGGAAGTGTTCTACCAACATTAGACTATATATAAGAAACATTTTCCTGTCTGAATGCATGTTGAACCATTAAAAAGTCAACTTTCCCACTTGCATCTCACTATTGCTACAAATAACTCCTCTCAGAAATGTATGGAGTACATGGAATAATGTATACTGCTAGTAGTCTTGCAGATTTCTGTACAACAAACTTTAATCCTAAAAACGCTAGGTTGATTTCTCTTGACTACGTTGCATAGAAGATGCCTGAAGGCTTTAAGCTGTTTGAAGGTCACACAGTGGGGGGAAAAAAATAATTTCCATTGCTTAAATAAGCATTCTGAAAGGCTATTTTTATGCAGATTTGGACAGTTTTGTGTGCAGACATAAGTTATTCATTGATAAAATTAAGCAAACTTCTTAATGTAGACCTTTAAGGGGAAATATAAGAAGACATTATCTCTTCCCCTTACACTCAGCAGATATCCACAATAAAATCTCAGTTTCCAACTTTGTCTGCATTGAGGAAATTTGGGAATTTGCTTGAAATATTTCCAATGCTGAGCCCCTCAGTATTTAGGTATCATCACTTAAAGGTTTTTTTCATCTGATGGCGGTAAAGCTTTTTATAAATACTAGCGAAAAGAAAAGAGAAAAGAAAAGAGAAAAGAAAAGAGAAGAAAAGAGAAGAAAAGAAAAGAGAAGAAAAGAGAAGAAAAGAAAAGAGAAGAAAAGAGAAGAAAAGAGAAGAAAAGAGAAAAAAAGAAAATAAAAGAAAATAAAAGAAAATAAAAGAAAATAAAAGAAAAGAAAAGAAAAGAAAAGAAAAGAAAAGAAAAGAAAAGAAAAGAAAAGAAAAGAAAAGAAAAGAAAAGAAAAGAAAAGAAAAGAAAAGAAAAGAAAAGAAGAAAAAAAGAAAAGAAAAGAAAAGAAAAGAAAAGAAAAGAAAAGAAAAGAAAAGAAAAGAAAAGAAAAGAAAAGAAAAGAAAAGAAAAGAAAAGAAAAGAAAAGAAAAGAAAAGAAAAGAAAAGAAAAGAAAAGAAAAGAAAAGAAAAGAAAAGAGAAAAGAAAAAAAGAAACTTTTGGAGTAAGGAGAGCAACTGATTTTCCTCTTTTTTTTTTTTTTTTTTTTTTTTTTGATTGCTGTGAAAAAGCAAATGCTGGAATAAGTGCCTATCCTAAATATAAAAGACATACATTTCTTATCCACAGTACTAAGCCTTAATATATGCCAGTTTGCTAACTGAGCCCACTGTTATTTCTATCTCTCTGAGTCATTGAAAAAAAAAGAAAATATTCCTTTGTAGAAATGGATATCTTTAAATTTTTCCTGTATAAAAATTTCCTAAAACTTAGTTTTAGGGAAAAAAAATATAGGAAAACATCTACATTTCCTAAAATTCAATGAACAATTTTTTTTTATTTTTTTTTTAAATCTTCATTCTAGGGACAAGGAATGTATAGTCAGCTTGGAAGGTAATTCCATAATATATATCTTTTTTTGCTTATTTTTGTGATTGATTTCTATTAATCACTTAGATAAGAGAAATACAAACAGCAATTAGTCTATCAAGTAATTTTTTTCTAAAGAATTCAGCAACAATTTTCGTTCCTTTGCTTTCTTCATTATTATACTCTCACTAACAGTAAATTGTACTTTTCAATTGACCTAGTGACTAGATATCATGAACTGCTAGTTATTTCTATGTTTTTAACATTTGAAATGTAATGAAGCCACTGTCCATTGTACACTCAGAAAAGCCATTTGAAATTCCCCATATGAAAAATTTGCTATAACATTGTGCATCATTTATTGTTGGCTGTATAGTAAGAGAAATGCAGGAATACCGATGCATTCCTCAATTTGTGAAACAAAGCAAACCGTGCAGAAACTGAATTACATAAATTGAATTTTGTTGCCTCTCTTTATTGATAAGAAATTGCCTGCTAAGACTGATGGAAACATTTTGGGGTGTATTACATCATCTTGAATGAGGATTTAACTATAGTTAAATAGTTAAATTTAAATGGGGATAGTGTTGGTTATGAAAGAAAAAGACAAATGTAGGCTGAGTTTGCAGAAGCAAGAATTAAATTTTTTACCAATATTTAACAGAACAAAAAAGAGGCTGATTAAAAGCATAATTCACTCTACATGGCTTTTATATTTTAGACTCAGTAGTGTTCTTTTTTCACAGTTTTTCTTTGCTTTCTTCTGTTCTTTCAGTTGTGTGGATACAGCTTAGTAGATACAAATGTGTTTATAGTGAAATCATACCTATCCCCATCTTTTCCTCTATTCTCTAACATAGAGAGATTACTCACATCTCTTCATGCTCTGCCTAAAGACTTTGTATCCCACTTATATGCTCCAAAAATGAATCCCACTCAACTTCTTCATTTATTTTCATTGCTTTCCTTTATTTATTCTGTCTGTGGTCTTGATATATGTTATATTGCATTTTTATGCTACAGCAACACCAGTAAATCAATGCTTCATTTCTATTCTGAAGACTTCTTCTTTTCTATCACAAGAAAGATCAGCTACTGTAACTGCTTGTCACTTAAATATCTTAGAATAATATCAGTTTCTAGCAAATGAACAAAGTATGTTACTATATTGTTTCTTCCTTTAATGTACTGTTTAAATTTGGAATGCCAATTAGCGCAGTCCATTTTACAATACACTACAGTAAATCACTGTGCTTTTTTGTGTTGCTTATTTTTCTTTCCTTTTTTTTATTTTTGTATATATAAGAACATATTTGTACTATCTTCAACCAAATTTAGACTGGAAAAGACCATGCAAGAGTAATTATATAGTACTGTGCTGTCATCAAACCCACTAGTTAGTTCTTAATATTCTTCTGTACATATAAAAAATGCGCATACATCTACTCATGAATTTCTATTATCATCATTAGGAAGTATAAAGCAATAAATACAAAAACAAACACTTATGATTCAGTGAGTTGTAAATACCACAGATTTTCTAAACCACAAAAAAAACCCCACCAGATAACAACATCTTTTAATGCTTCAAGTGAAAATTGTTAATGATTTTATAGTGTGGAGAAATTTTAATAGAAACAGAATGCAGTTATCAAATTGTGCAATATTTATTCTATCCTCTTGTTGAAATAGTGTTGCAGATCATGTTTTGCTGAAAAAAAATATTGAGTTGTATATAGAGTGACATCTGGTTTATTATTTAGAGTAGATAAGAAATGGTTTGTATTTTCAGTCACCTTGTTTCCACAAGAACATGTTTGTACCATCTTTTTAGTTTGGACTCCTCAAATTCATCTTATATTCTTTTGCAAAAAGGTACCTGAATCACAAATAAAAATAGCAATGCACTTAGAAAAGTAAACACAATTAAAAGAAATAATTATTTGACTGTGATTGGAGGTTTAGATGTTGAAGCTGCAGTTGGCATTGAGGATAGGAACCAAAGCCAAGAATATATTTTAATTTTATACAGTGGAAGTTCCACTTGCACCTTATACATCTACACATGATCTGGGTAGACATGATCTAGCTGTGGTTCTGATGCCATGTAATATGTCAGCGTGACACTGAGCTTGACGGTACTAGCAGGGCTATACAGCTAAATACAACTGTCTGTTGTTTTACAGTGTAGGTAAAGGGGCACAGAAGAATCTGCAGCAAGCTGTAAAGACCTGACTTAAATCTACAGTCCCCAGTGGACAGATTGTAAATAACCTGCTGAAGTAGAAAAAAAGAAAGTTTGAAATGTCTAAATGCTTGGGAAAATAGATATTTGATAGCTCAGTTGATGACTCATCATCCACCTCTATCAAAACCTCAAACAATCCATAATGGCTGATGACTTCAGTGATGGGAAGAAGATGTAAGTTTCAATAAATGTAATGTGGGGTGAAACCTAACTATTGCCACAGCCTAGAAGTACTTTCTGGTTAAACTAACTAATAAAAGATTTGCTGAGATTGAAGAAATTCTACAAAATCACCTACCATTAAAGTCTTGTGTGATCGCAGAATGTTCCTATTAAAAAAAAAAAAAATATATATATATATCTTAAATGCTATATATAATGAAACAAACAGATGAAGTATTGTCAAAGCAAAGAGTTTGATGGATCAATTGCTTGTTATGTAACACATAAAATAAACTAATTCAGAAGTAGTTAGTGGCTTAGGCTGCTTCTTAGACTGCTTTGAGTTAGGCACATACGCTGTACATTGTCTTTTCTGTGGATGTTGCAACTAAAATTGCCAAAGAATCACAACGTCTTGATGAAATCTTTTCAGTCATTTTCAAGTTCAAGAAGAATCAATAAGGTGGGGAACACTTACAATGAGGCTTTTTACTACAATGAAAAGAAATTAATTTATTATTTGAATTTTTCTTCAGAGGCCAAAATGACTTCAAAAGGAATTTAATGCAGAGCCATTTGCTTTTAGTAATTACATAGCAACATTATCACTTAAAAGGTTAAAGCTGTAGAAAAGCTCAGTGAAGTACTGATTTCCCAGGGCTTATTATCACAAACATAATACATAATGCAAAGACAGAGCCAAAAAACCCTGCTGTGTATCACATGTGATTCACAATTATTAATAACCTGGTATTGCAATGGGAGCTGTATCTCTTGCCTACAATGTAGGAGATATTTGCCTAATTAACATCTTTCCACAAGCTTAAGCTAAGTCTGGCCTTAGTCTACTGTAGTCAACCCGCTGTTTGTCAGAAAGCATTATGTAGGCAATAAAGTGAATTCCTGATATTCACTTTCAATTGAATAATGTAGTTATGAAAGCTGGCAACAAATAAAGCCATGAGAACATCCCAAAAGTCCTTTCTACAGCACTCACAAGTTCCCAGTAGAGTACTTGCTTAGAACAAAAAGGAAATATTAGACATATTTTGTGCTTTGTGTGTACATTTTTCAATGGTAAAGGATGGTTGACTTACCTGTTCGCTTTCTAAGATGAAATAACAAGACCTGTGGATGAGGGGAGAGCAGTGGGTATTGCCTGTCTTTACTTCAAAAGGCTTTTGACATGGTGTCCTACAACATCCTTGTTGTATGCAGATTGACACATTGTGGTCTAGTCAGGTGATCTACTAGATGGACGAGAAACAAGTTGGATGGTCAATCTCAAAGGATAATGTTTAGTGATTCTTTCTCTGGCTCAAGGCCAGTTACAGGTGGAGTTTCTTCAGGATATGCAGTGGGTTCTATCCTATTTAACATCTTTATCAATGACCTCGAGGAGGAGATGAAGTATACTCTCGTTGGGTTTATGGATGATATCTGGGTAGGGAACAGCCTGACAGGAAACCTCTTGAAAATTCCCACACCTGGGATGAACTAACCCTTGGAATAATACAGGCTGGAGTCTGAATGCATGGGGAGCAACTGTGCTGAAAAAGACTGGGGGGTCCGGTCCAACAGCAAGCTGAGTGTGAGCTAGCAGTGGGTCCTGGCAGCAAAAGATGGACAACAGTGTCCTGGGCCATATGAACAGGGGCACAGCTGATAGATCAAAGGAAGTGATTTTTTCTTCTTTACACAACACTCATCAGACCATGTATGAATTACTGTGTCCAGTTCAGGCCTCCCCAGTATGAGAGACACTAAAAAACTGGAGCGAGTTCAGTGAAGGGCCACCAAGCTGGTCAGGGGCTGGAGAACAAGAGGCTGGGGCAGATGGGCTTGTTCAGCCTGGATGAGAGGCAGCTTCAGGGGGACCTAACAGCTGCCTGTGGGGAAGTCATTGAGAAGACAGAGCCAGGCTCTTCACTGAGGAATGTGTTATGTGTATCAGGGATAGTGGACATGAACTGAGAAAAAGACATTCAGTCTGAATACAACAAAACCCTTTTCCCCTTTGAACACAGTCAAGCAGAGGAGAAGGTTGCCAGAGAGGTTGTGCAGACTCCATCTTTGGAAGATTTCATGACCCACCTGGCCAAAGCCCTGAATGACCTGGTCTGATCTCAGACCTGGCCCTGCTTTGGGCAGGAGGTTGGGCAAGATTACCTGTTGAGATTCCTTCCAACCTGAATTTTTTGATGATTCTATATTAACAAAGACTATTACGCCCAGTTGACCTTGGCCAGCTGCTAAACACCCACACAGCTGCTAGTTCATTCTCCCCCCACAGCAGGATAGAGGAAGAGAATAGGAAGAGTGAGAAAATAAAAGGAAGGCATGCAAACTCATGGACTAAGATAAAGACAGCTTAATAAGTGAAGTAAAACTGTGCATGCAAGCCAAGCAAAGAAGGAATTCATTCACTGCTTCCCATCGGCAGGCAGGTGTTTAACCAATGCCTGGAAAGCCTGGCCTCAGCAAATCTAACAGTTACTTGGGAAAACTAATGCTATAGCAACGAACGTACTCCCTTCCTTCTCCTTTCTTTGATCTGTATTGCTGAGCATGATACCTTTGGCCAGTTTGGGTCATTTGTCCTGGCTGTGTCTCTTCCCAACACCTCCAGCCTATTTGCTGAGGGACAGAGTAGGAGAAACAGAAGGGCCTAGAGGCTGTACAAGGAATGCTCAGCGACACTGAAAATGTCAGTGTGTTACCAACGCTGTTTTGGTCACAAGTCTAAAACAGAGCACCATACAGGCTGCTGTGAAAAAAGATTATCATTATCCCAGCCAGACTCAGTACAAATACCTGCAAAAAATCAAAGCATAATGCTGAGGCACCCCATAGTCTCAGTGTGTATCATAATTATGAACATCCCTGGGAACTGTGAGTTATTAGTGTCTTGTCCGACATACCACTCTTACTTCCACTGAATAAAGTCTTATGCAACATGTAGATGTCCTGGAAGTTCACATGAAAAGTTTTGTCACATAAGAGAATCTTTAAAGTCTGCAAGGTATCTTCTGCCTATAAAGTAAGCTTATGGAAGTTAATCATATGGAGTAAGAGCAGTGATTTTACAGGTTAAGAATTACTGACTTTGCTTTGTAGATTTCTTACTTCAGCAAAATGTCAGTATGCCTAAATTGATAGAAACCTCTGAGTTCTACCTCAGAATCATTAATATCTCAGTGGAAAGCAATTTACAACTATTGGCTTCAAATATTACCCTAAAAAAAAGATGTAGTGGCATTGACTGTCTAAGAGTGGATGATTTCCTTTACTTCTTATCCATCATGTTATCTGGTTAAAAAGAATCATCAGACATGCAAATCAAGATTGCTCATGAAACCTGTCAATATAACCAACAAGTAAGTGTACTGAGGTAGGCCTAATAAATCTGAAAAATTTTACACAGATCAAGTTGCTGTAGTCAAACATGTAATAAAAAATACACAATCTTGTAGTACTGAGTGAAATGTATGTTACTGCAATGGGTGGACCAATTTCCTGGCCAAAAGCATTTCTGTTTTGCAAAGAATAGATGAAGGATTTGCTCTGGTGGCAGAGCTGCAAGAGGAAGTAGAAAGGTGAAGGAGTGTCAGGGAGCCCGAGAAAGAGATTGACTGGTGGAGCCATGCTCTGCCCTCCCTGAGACAGAAACAGGAATAACCACAAGAAAAAAACCAAGATCAAGGCGACCAAGGATGAAGGCAGTAGCTGAAAGGAAAGGAGTGGATGGAGGCAAGTCCACACTCAGGGCAGTAGCAGAACCCCCTGCTTTCCCACCTCACCTTCCCAGCTGCCTCTGTACAAAAGGTATGAAGCTCTGGACATCGAAGAACAGCCAATGGATGATGTGGATGATGGTCCATCAACATTGAGGTGTTGCCAAGGTCAGTAAGGCCTACCCCCCTGTATCATGACCACCTCCACAAGGGAAGGAAAGATAGGTTATAGTTGTAGGTGACTCCCTTCTGAGGGGAACAGATGGTCCAATATGCTGGACAGACCCTCCTCTTAGGGAAGTCTGTTGCCTCCCTGGGGCCTGGGTTAAGGACAGCACTAGGAAACTTCTTAACCTAGTATGGCCCTTGGACTATTACGCATTACTGCTCTTCCATGTGGGTGGCAATGAGCCATAATACATAGTCCAAGGGGAATCAAAAGAGACTTCAGGGCCTTGGGACAGTTGGTAAGGGAATTTGGTGCACAGGTTATTTTTTCCTCTCTCCTTCCAGTTGCAGGTAGTGACATGGGAAGAAACGGATGGACACAGTCTATTAATACATGGCTCTGTGGCTGGTTTGTTTTTTTTGATAATGGGATGACCTACGTGGCACCAGGCCTGCTGGTGTCAGATGGGATTCACCTTCCTCAAAGGGGGAAGAGAGTCTTTGCTCATGATCTAGTGGGACACATTGACAGAGCTTTAGACTTAAAGGGGGAGGGGGATAATATCAGGCTTGCCTGTGACAAGCTGTGGGATGACACGCCAAGGTTAGAGGAATGGGGTGCTAGCAAGGACCCTCAGCCTGTTGCTCTTAGACATGCTGGGTACACTGCAGCACACTTGAAGTCTTATGGAGATGAGCCAGGGGCTCCTGAGGTAATAGAAACCAAAAGGGAAACACCAGTGAAATACCGCAAAGGAATTAAGGTGTGTTCCTCTAAGAATGTGACACAATCAACAGCCCAGCTGAAGTGCCTCTACACCAATGCATGCAGCATGGGCAACAAACAGGGGGAGTCAGAAGCCACTAGCTACCACCTGGTTGCCACTACTGAAACTTGGTGGGACAAATGCCATGACCGGAATGCAGCTGTCAGTGGCTATAAGCTGTTTAGAAGGGACAGGCGAGGAAGGAGGGGTGGAGGGGTTGCCCTCTACATCAAGAAATGGATAAAGTATGAAAAGCTGTCTCTGAAGAACAGCAGAAAAAAGGTTATGGGTAAGAATTAGAGACCAAGGGAATAAAGGGAACCCTTGTGGTTGGTGTCTACTATGGGCCCCCTGATCAAGAGGAGTATATTGACAAAGCCTTCTTACTCCAGCTACAGGAGGCATTGTGCTCACAGGGTCTCATCCTGCTGGAGGACTTCAACTATCCCAACACCTGCTGGAAAAGCAGTACGGGCAGGAGACTCCTGGAGTGCATTGAGGATAACTTCTTAAGCCAGGTAATAGCCCTACCAGAGGGAATGTGATACTGGACCTGATGGTCACAAACTGGTGACACTGGATACTGCTCACCAATGCAAGTGAGCTAATTGGTGGTGTCAAGATTAGAGGCAGCCTGGGCTGCAGTGATCACACACTGGTGGAGTTCACAGTCCTGAAGGATATGGGTCAGGTGAAGAGTAAAGTCAGCACCCTGAATTTTAGGAAAGCAAAATTCCAGCTATTCAAGGAGTTAGTCAATAGAACCCCCCTGGGAAACTGCCCTGGGGGACAAGGGAGCAGAACAGAGCTGGCAGATCTTTAAGGACACTTTCCTTAGAGCACAAGAGCTCTCAGTCCCCAGGTGTAAGAAAACAGGAAAGGAAGGCAAGAGACTGGCACAGATGAGTTGAGACCTGCTGGTCAAACCAAAGGGTAAGAAGGAAATGCACAGGCTGTGGAAGCAGGGACAGGTATCCTGGGAAGAGTAGAGGGAAGCTGCCCGGTTGTGTAGGGATAGGGTCAGGAAGGCCAAGGTGCATCTGAAGCTGAACTTGGCAAGGGATACAAAGAATGATGAGAAGGGCATCTATAGGTATGCCAGCCAGAAAAGGAAGGTCGAAGAAAGTATACCCCCCCAAGGAACAAAACTGGAAAACTGGTAACAATCGATGAAGAGAAGGCTCAGGTTCTCAACAACATTTTTGCCTGTTGTGGTTTTGCCCCACCCAGTAGCTAAAACCACCACATTTTCACTCACTCCTCTCCTCTGCAGTGGGATGAGAACTGAAAATGGTAAAATTGAGAAAACTCATGGGGTGAGATAAAGACAGTTTAATAGGTAAAGCAAAAGCCGCTCACACAAGCAAAGCAAAGCAAGGAATTCATTCACCACTTCCCACGGGCAGGCAGGCATTCAGCCATCCCCAGGAAAGCAGGGCTCCATCACATGTAATTGTTATTTGGGAAGACAAATGCCATCACTCCAAACATGTCCTCCCCCTCCTTCCTCTTCCCCTAGCCCCTTATATGCTGAGTATGACGCCATATAGTATGGGATATCCCTTTGATCAGTTGGGGTCAGCTGTTCTGGCTGTGTCCCCTTACAACTTCTTGTGCATCCCTAGCCATTCTGCTGGTGGGGTGATGTGAGAAGCAGAAAAGACCTTGGATCTGTGTAAGCACTGCTCAACAATAACAAAAACATCTCTATATAACAAAAACGTCTCTATATTATCATCAACACTGTTTTCAGCACAAATCCAAAACATAACCCCATACTAGCTACTATGGAGAAAATTAACTCTATCCCAGCCAAAACCAGGACATTGCCTTAGTCTTCACTTGCAACGTCTCTTCCCACACCTCTTGAGTGGATGGACCTCAAGACAGGGACTGTAATAGCAAAGTCCCTCCCACTGTAAGAGAAGATCAGGTTTGTGACCACCTGAGGAACCTGAACATACATAAGTCTGGACATGATGAGATGAATCCCAGAGTACTGAAGAAATTGGCTGATGTAGTTGCCAAGCCACTCTCCATATTTGAAAAGTCATGGCAGTCAGGTGAAGTCCCTGGTGATTGAAAAAAGGGAAACATTGCACCCATTTTTAAAAAGGATAGAAAGGAGGACCACGGGAACTACTGACCTGTCAGCCGCACCTCTGTGCCTGGGAAGATCATGAAACAGATCCTCCAAGAAGCTATGCTAAGGCATGTAGAGGACAGGGAGGTGTTTTGACACAGCCAGCATGGTTACACCAAGGGCAAGTCTTGCCTGACCAACCTAATGGCCTTCTATGATAGAGTGACTACATCAGTGGACAAGAACAAAGTTATGGATGTCATCTATCTGGATTTCTGTAAAACCTTTGACGCAGTCCCCCGCAACATCCTTCTCTCCAAATTGGAGAGATATGGATTTGATGGATAGACTGTTCAGTGGATGAGGAATTGGGTGGATGGCTGCATCCAGAGGGTAGTGGTCCACAGCTCAGTGTCAGATGGAGATTGGTGACAAGTGGTGTCCCTCAGGGATCCATACTGGGACCAGTACTATTTATTATCTTCATGAATGACATAGACAGTGGGATTGAGTACACCCTCAGCAAGTTTGCCAACAACACCAAGTCGTTGTGGTAGACACGCCTGAGGGACAGGATGCCATCCAGAGGGACCTGGACAAGCTCAAGAAGTGGGCCAATGTGAACCTCATGAGGTTTAACAAGGCCAAGTGCAACATCCTGCACATGGATTAGGGAAACTCCTGATACCAACACAGGCTGGAGGATGAAGGGATTGAAAACAGCCCTGCTGAGAAGGACTTGGGGGTTCTGGTGCATCACAATTTGAACATGAGCTGGCAATGTGCACTTGCAGCCCAGAAAGCCAACCATATCCTGGGCTGCATGAAAAGAAGTGTGACCAGAAGGTCGAGGGAGTTGACCTACTCCACTCTGGTGAGACCCCACCTGGAGTACTGTGTCCAGCTCTGGAGTCCTCAGTATAGGAAAGACATGGATCTGTTGGATCGAGCCCAGAGGAGGGCCAAGAAGATGATCAGAGGTCTGGAGCACCTCTGCTATGAGGACAGGCTGAGAGAGTTGGGGTTGCTCAGCCTGGAGAAGAGAAGGCTCTGGGGAGACCTCATAGTAGCCTTTCAGTACCTGAAGGGGGCTTATAAAAAAGATGAGGACAAACTTACTAATAGGGACTGTTGCAATAGGACAAGGGGTAATGGTTTTAAACTAAAAGAGGGTAGATTCAGACCAGATATAAGGAAAAAAATTTTTACAATGGGGGTGGGGAAACATTGGAACAGGTTGCCCAGAGAGGTGGTAGCTGCCCCATCACTGGAAAAATTCAAGATCAGGTTGGATGGAGCTCTGAGCAACCTGATCTAGTTGAAGATGTCCCTGGTCATTGCAGGGGGGTTGAACTAGATGATCTTTGGAGGTCTCTTCCAACTCGAACTATTCTATGATTCTATGATTATAGAGAAGAAGAGTGTTTATTGGTTATTCTTATAAATGTGAAATTCAATAATATCAAGGCCTAAAGAAGCAGATGAAGATCATTTAAGTTTTGTAAAACTAAAAGTCATAATTAGAAATGTACTTTTGACTGAAATAGATTGATGGCGATTTAATGCCTGAATAATAGCCTGTACAAAAAGATCTAATATACTTCCTTTATGTTTAACTGATATTATACCTTTAATTGTTTCACCTTATCTATCTGAAACATTTTTGAAATGTCTATTTTGTCTACTGTTTTAGGTTTGTCCTGGTTCTGGCCACGTTCTTAACTCTATCCTCGCCAGAACCAGGACAAGGTTCTACCTTACAGAATCAAAATGCTAATATAAATCAAGAGTAGTTCACATATAAATAGGATGATAATGGACTGTAGCTTTTAGTTTTGTTTGGGTTTCTTTTTATCCATTCTGTAATAAAAAAAATCTTTTATAATGTAGAATCAGCTGCAACGGACAGAACGTAAATACTTCATATCAAGCACAAAAATCTGTGTGTTATAAGCTGTTGAAGCAGTAAAGTTTACATTTGCAAAGGTATTTGAAACACTGCCCTGTATGATTGTTTTAATGGTCACTTGCATGACACAACAGTTTCCCATTCTTTGTAGAATAAAAAATAATAATCACAGGTCAAAGTTTTCATCTGAGCATTTTTTTAACATAGAGGAAAAACAGTTTAGCTTTAAAGTGAGGACAGAACTCGGATACAGTCTATAAATATGGGATTCAGCTGTGAGATTCTGGCTTTTCAAAATCAAGTGTCTCAGATACATCCTCTAAAGAACTGAGATGGAACTTGAAGATAATTGAGGGATTTAGGAGGTAAATTTCTCTTTCTTACTTTTTTTTTTTTTAAAGTTTATAGTTTGGTTGTTTTATGGTTTTTTTGGTTGGTTGGTTTGGTTTTTAAGTTTATTTTATGTAATACTTTTAAGGAAAATGTACCTGCTTTAAGATAGCTGATTTTTCTGGTTTCTGTTTCCTGTGTACTTCAGGATAAAATTGTCAATCTGCACAGTGTGGTTTGCACATTGTCATATTCTTACTGATGAAGGATTACTGTGATATGGACATGAACATATAGATGCAATACTGTGCTGTTCTCTCATTTGGAACTTAAACCTAAAACTTCTTCCCATACTCTCCCTTATATTGAGATCAGGGCATCTCACCATACAGAGTGCTAGCCTGACCTTTGATATAAACAAGAAGTTCTTGATTCTGCAGTGAGTCTTTCTGACAGTTCAGAGATTTCGGACTGTCTACTCTGCCTTTCTTCGTAGTTCATAGGAGATGTAATCTGCTTTTAGAGAAAAACCCTTAGCAGGCACTTAGTTGACCATCCAACCACCGTGCCACTGTTTCTTACAGCATATCAGAGAGATATAAGTTGAAGTCCTCAATTCATTCCATTTTACAGTGAGAATTTGAAAGCTAGTTACATTTCATTTCACCTCATAGGAACAATTACTATTTGAGAGTCTGGCTCTTAGCTTCCTGAATTCCAACCAAATTATGGACACATCCTGCAGTTTGTACATGATAACAATACAAAATAAGTAGTGAAAAAATAAGATAATATGATAGTTATGCTGAAGGCTGGAAGTCTGACATAACTGTTCATGTCACTTTTTATCTAACTCAAATGGTACAGTTAATCTCTGACCCTGCAAAGTGGTCCATCTGGCTGGAAGGCATTGTGCCCTTGCAGAGCCCTGCTGAAGTCAATGGAGTTCACATGCCAGGAGCAGCTTGCAAGGCATGGCTAATTCTATAAATTAATAACTGGGTTCCATTACACAAGCATCTGTGTCAGGTTTCCCTTAAGTAGTCCGACCCAGCTCCATTATTGTTTTATCATTAAATGATCTTTTTCCAGCTGTAACAATTTGCACAAATCTCAGAGTAGCACTTTCTGCACAGATCTGCAGAACACAACACTGAGAGCTTCTCCAAAACGCTTGCCATATGCATAAAGCATATGGCACAGTTGTATAATTGTGTTATGTAGCAGGAACCTTGCAAATTTTCAAAGATCAAGAACTAGAGGACAGAATAACTTAGACATTGCAAACCCTTTAATAGATAAGTGTTGTGCTCCCAGAAAACAAACAGTAACGTTAATAGAAATGAATGTCAAGGTAATGTAACAGGGAAGATGAAGTAATCTTGGGCAATTAATTTTGAGATTACCATTTTTGCTGAATTAAAGAAATGCAGTCTATAGCATTTTATTTGGTTTGCCATTTCCCAGCATAGTGCTTTATGTGATGTTTTCTGCCTGAAGAAAATTAAAATCTATAGAAAATTCCTATATTTAAGTGTACTATTAGGAATGAACATTATTTGTGTTACTGAAAATGCTTAACAGACCCAAGAGAATTTGGGATAACATTACTTGTTCATATTTAAAAAGAATACATGGGCTGGGGTTCAGCTGCACTAATGCTAGTACATGCTTCTTGTGACTCTGACTGTCTTGCCATCCAACAGCCTCAGGGAGGATCAGCCTAGATGGATAGAGTCTAGATCTGTGGACTTTCTCCTCAAGTGACTCTTTTCCTTTATATTCACCTGTATGTTCATAAGATATACACAATTCAGTCTCTTCCCACCTTTCTTTTCTTTCCCTGTCTCTGGAGGACAGTCACTCCATCATTATAATTGCAATTGTTAATTTTTTGCATAAAGACCAAGTAGGTGCATACCTTTTCATTGCAGGGAACCTCTAGGACTGTGGTATGAGAGGAAATGAACAGCTTCATCAACAAGTGCCAACAGGAGAGGCACAGCTTTGCATCTCATGAGAGTAAAGCTATGGTACTCAGAAAACCAATTAACCATTAACCGTGCTGGAACACTGGAAGAATCATGCAGAGGTTCTCCGTGTGCTCCATAGGTGACATAATGTTCCAGGCAGTTTTCTATCACTGACAATAAGGAGGTGGAGAAGAAAGGAGAAAAAAAAATCACCAAAGAATACAGCTTTTATTGACACTGTCATAGCAGATACAGAGCTCTTTTTACATTTAAGTATCAACTCTGTGCTAAAAGTACAGTATTTTCTGACAGTACTGTGGTATCAAGGTGATAAAACAAAGACCATGTGCGAAGGTGGAACTTACAATAAATAGTGATTAGTTGATCAAATGGTTGATAATATTTAGTACAGAGAAATGTAGTGCTGCACATAGATTTGTAAAAAAAAAAAAAAAAAAAAAAAAAGGCCTGATTTTAAATATGTGTGTTATAATGGCTACTAATATTAAGAAAAGATATTGCAATCACATTAGATAATTCTATGAAAATGTTGGCTCCACAGAAATTAGGAAAGTAAATCAAATGGTAAAGTTTTTATAAATGTGACAGATAATGTCATTATGCCACTTGAAGAGGTCTATGGTGTACTTAGATCTTGAATTCCTATGAGTAATTCTGCTCTTCATGTCCCCAAAAAGTGTGTGGTGACACCCTGTGTATCAAACTACATTAGAGGTGGCCTAAAACACCCTTCTTTTAGCTGCAGTTACCATAGCAGGTCCTGCCTAAAGGCAAATGGACACCTTACTGGAGGCTACAGGAACATGCAGTATAGCCCTCTTCCGCTCTACTCATTTGTAGAAAATCTTTATGATTGTAACAAGGGACAAAGCACTTTACTCAAAGATTTTATGGATATCTTAATCAATATGTTATATTGCCAAAAAAATTGTCCAGGCCCCAAATGGAACATCATGAGTAAGATAATCCATGAAAGAATCCATGACTGGAGAATCTCATCTGCTTTCAGATCCAGGGTCACAATCTTAATCAGATATCATTTAACAACAGCAACTGTGATTTCTGTTTATTAACATGCAAGCAGCAGTTGCTGTTTGCATCTAGAAGGCATTTTAAGATGAGTATTTTCTAGTACATTTAAATTGACTCACCTAATGAAATTATTTTTGTAAGGTTCTTTTTCAAGATAATCAGGACTGCTAGCACTGTTAGACATTGACTAAAAGAAATTTGCTGCTATTTAGGCATAAGTTGCAAATTATAGTTTTTTGATCAGTCAAGAAACTGTTGTGGGGTTCTTTTCAGTCACCAAAATCTTATAGACAAGATATATAACAAGATTTTCAAATTCAGTGCTACATATTTTTTTTTCGGTACACTATCTCTCAGTTTCCTGACTGAAAAAAAATGACTAAAACCACCAACTTCTCAGCATGTTTACTCTCACTGAAGTTTCTTCAGATGTAGGAGACAGTATTCAACAGTAGTAATCTTGACTCCATGTAATTGCAATCAGCAGAAGTGATTTTGGCATTGCAATTTGAAATATTCTGTCCTAAACTTTTTTTCTCAAAACTCCTGCCTTATTACCTCCTGCTCTTTACATTCTACAATTCTGTTCTGTTGCTTTTGCAAGTTGGTAATTGTGTGTTTTAGTAGTTTCCACAAGAAAGGAAATTCTAATCCTATCTTGTCCTACTCAAGCACTCTTTTTGATTAAAAAGGTTTCAAAGGATTTAAACCGTACTGCTGAAATTATTTGAACTTCACAACTTGTGTCTTCACAGTTGTTTCCATTAAAAGAATTTTAAAACATAAGGTAGTTTCAAGTCAGCATTGCAGAAAAAAGGGAATTTAAGGTTATTAAAACTTTGAAAGAAAATTATGTATAATTTATTATCTTAGAAACAGAAAAAGTGGTTTTTATGCCTAATCTTAGGAAAAAAAATAAAATTCATATAATATACTGAGTCCTGGAGGAGAATCAAGGAAGCTGCAGTGAATGACACTGTAGAATCAACTAATGACGTGTTTCTTCTCGAGTCAATATTGTCTCAGTATGCTAGCACAAAATTAGAATTGTGTTGCTGGGGTAGCACAGAAAATAAGGGTGAAACTAATTGCTAATCTGAACAAAGTAAAATGCAAAATGCAGACAAACTTTAATAGAGGCAAGATTTCTGCCAAAACCTAAAGATTCAATATGTCTTCTATAATTAAATTTATTACATGCTTTAGTATCTTTCTGTCATTGCAAAACCTAGTGTGCACAGTTAGATTCTGCCTGCCTCTGCCCAAAATTTCAGTAGTAATATGGGGACACATTCTAAAGCAAAACTTCCAGGGTTTATATCACAGATAACTCCATTAACTGCAAAGAAATTACTATAGCCATACCTCAGCTAAAGAAAGGAGGCATCTTTTCTTTTACGACAAGTGTCATGTAATATATTTCCCTCTCTCTCTTTTTCCTATTTTGGGCACTAATGCGCAAGGGCACACACTCATAATTTTATGTGTTTGAGAGCAGACCTGTGAATAACTGTAGGAACTGTTTATTTATCAATTTAATTAAATTAAATGGCATATAAAAATACTTGTGACTTCTCTGTGTAAAAATATGAATATTGTTAACAGGAAAATATGCACTGCTCTAAAGTATCTTCTCCTTCCTGTATTTGTCAAAAGTGAATAGTTATACCTGTTAAACACCAAACAGAAAAAAAAAAACCTTGTAACAACATATGAAAATGTGATTTCACATTTTTATAAAATAAATAAATATATATTTAATCTCTTCACTAAATACAACATGAATTTAATCTGCCTTCCTTCAGGTTAGTATATATATTCTGTGATGCAATTATGGCACAACTCCTCCCTGGAAAGGACTGATATAAATTCAGCATTCAATACTCTGTTTGTGATAGAGTCTGCTATTATGTGTTGAATCCATATACTAGGATCTCAACATTAGCAGTAATAATGAATGCTCCAAAAAAGTCATTATATAAATTTATAACAAACTTCTGCAGTTGAGTTCTGCCATAATTAATAAAAGCATTTGCAGTTCCAATACAATTCTTAGTGTTTAATCCTGTATATGGAAAGTCATTGTTTACAGTACAGATGCTTGTACCCCATGTAAGAGGAGGGAAATGTTTTTCTTCATCTCTTGGAACAAGTAGAAAAAGAACAATTTGCTTATTGACTAAAATGCCAAAATAGCTATAATTATGGTATAAACATATCACTAGATTGATGTTATCCAACTACAAGCCCATTCCTTCCTATGTTGCTGAACCTCTAGAAGCAAGTTTTTAAATATAGAGTCAGTCTACAAAACAGATTTTTCAACTCATTACCTTTCTTTTTGAGATTCTGTATATGTTTAGCAGACAGACCTTAACAATTTGGGTGAAAGTCATGAAAACGTTTCATTGGATTCTACACATTTTAACATCACCATTACCATCATCTCAAGCAAAAAGTGGAACCCAGCTGTTTATACTAAGGACTCTGAACAGCTATTAACATTTAAAAAGAAAAACAAGGCCCATACTTTCACATCAGCCAAGTGTCTGAGTGTTGTTTGGTATCCATATCTGAGGGTTTAAGCACATTCTGGTGACATGTAAATTATGTTCTGGCTCTCCCCTGCCAGACAAAAATGCATTTTACTTTGGATTGTAGAATAGTAACAATTTTGGCATAATATGCTTTTTTCAGATTTTAACTTTTGATTTCAAATTTGAAAAAATACAGAATATTTCAAGTAAAAGGAAAGGAATTATGAAACATCAAATTCATCTTTTTTTTCTTTTCCCATTGCTTTTCACACTTACATTTTCTTACTTTTTTTTTTCCACTTTTTTCTAAACCTCTTTTCCCTGCCTTTTTTCCTACACCAATTCAGTCCATTTTCAAAACCTTCTCTACCTTTCTCTTATTTCTACATTTGATTTTCTCTCTTTCATTCTTCTTTCATAGAATCATAGAATGGTTTGGGTTGGAAGGACCTTTAAAGATCATCTACTCCAACTCCTCTGCCACAGGCAGGGACATCTTTCACTAGATCAGGTTTCTCAAACCTCTATCTAACCCAACTTTGAGCACTTCCAATGATGAGGCATCCACAATTTAGCTAGGCAACTGGCTCCAGTGTCTCACCACCCTCATAGTAAACAATTTATTTGTTATATCTAATCTAATCTAAATTTACCCTCTTTCAGTTTAAAATCATTACTGTATAACTACAGGCCCCAGTAAACAGTCCCTCTCCATCTTTCCTGTAGACCTCCCTCAAGTACTGGAAGGTGCTATAAGGTTTCCCCGGAGCCTTCTCTTCTCCAGGCTGAACAACCCCAACTCTCTCAGCCTGTCTTCACAGGGGAGGTGCTCCAACCCTTTGATCAGTTTTCTGGCCTTCCTCTTGACCCACTTTAACAGGTCCATGTCCTTTTTGTGCTGGGGGCCCCAGGTCTGAACGCAATACTCCAGGTGGGGTCTCACAAGAGTACGTATTGCTCATTACAGCCTCAATGCCCTCGTAAAGGCATTTGGAACACCTAACACCTTGACCAGCTTGATGAAAAGCCATGTCACTGTCTGAAAGCAATGTAGATTTCCAAAATGAACTCCATCCCCACAAGCAGGTCCCTCTCCACACAGCACCAAATGTGTCTCCAGATTTCATGAGACCTTCTGCACTGACTGAGTCACCAGCCCAAAAAGCCAGTCTGGAAGTGTCTTGCCTGGTATCACACAACATGGAATTTCAGAAGCAAAACTTCCCATACTGGTGGTCACTTTATGGTGCTAGTTACATCTATCTAGGATGCATATGAGTAGGGCCTGACTCTGAAAATTTAGAGTAATCTAAAAAAATCCAGAATGTAGGTTTGCAGAAATCAAGAACAAACAAAGTAACAATGCCTTCCTTCCAAGCCCACTTTTCCACCTGCACTTCTTCCTCCAGCATCACTTTTACTTTAGTCTGTGAGTGTCATCTGTGCATATCAAATACACATAGATATGATCATCATGTTATCTAAGGAAATTATCAAAGGAAAACAAATACTGACACTGATTTCATTGTGAGACTGTTTATTTCAAGGCACTTCTTCACAGATTGATTATGCACAAAACTTAATATTTCTGTGACAATATGTACAAAGTAGAGAGACCAGCAAAATTTAGGGTACGTTCTTAGACTTTCCATCTCAGGAAATACTGTAAAAAAATCATGAATTACCTATTAAAGATTCTTTGCATGAGGCATATCAATGAATCTGTATTCCAACATATACAGCTGAAATTGTTTTCTGTTTTAACATGCTGCCATATCATATTTTCATAGCTACTGGTAGATGGGGGTAAGTTGCTGTTCCCACTTTAAATGTTTCCATTATAAATACTATTTTACAAGTGAATTAGCTATGGCAGGCCACTTTAATAAGCATCAGACCGAACCTATGGGCCCTACTCATTTCAGTTACACAGCATGTAACTCATGTTCCCATTTGCTTTGAATAATAAAGCTACATAATCCAGCTATCCATTAGAGTACACAAGCGTGGTAGTCTCCCATCCAGATAATTATGTGCAACTCAAATTACATTCCATTAACATGTTGGCTAGCTGATCACAGGGAATGGGGTGTATTCAGCCAGGAAGGGTAGGAGCAGTCCAAATGAACAACTTTAATGTATTCAAAGACAAAGTCGAGCCAAGGCACTGAGGCTGGCATTTTAAAGTGAGTAATTTACAGTGTGAAAGCACAACTTTTCTCCTGAATTAACTTACTTCACTTCCCTACTGCTTTTGGGGGTGAATGTAACTGAAGTTCAAATAAGTTACTTGTGACAAAATTCAAACATGTCAGGAAGTTGCAGACACCTGCTAGCGGCAACACAGCCTAAGCCGGTGAGTGGGTGCAGGTTCTCAAACCGGTGCATTGTCACTCAGTCATGATTTTGAGATTCAAAACTCTTATCTCTTCAAGAATTTGTCATAAAAGCTGAACAACTTTTGTGGTTTCCTCTCTGCATTAATATATCACTTCTGCATTGCAAAGATCACTGATACACGTAAATGTTATGACAATTACTGTGGAATCTTTATGCCTCCAGTTAATTTCAACTAGGAGAGGAAAGAGAAGTTGGAAAACAGTCCTACATGGCAATTCTTGGAAGAAAAACATCTGGGAGGAAGCTTAGATGAAAGTGTGGTATGCTATTGTTCTTAAATATCAGTGAGTCATATCCTGCAGAGAAGGAAGCATACTGATACTAGCTCAGGGTGCCTTTTGCTTGATGTGGACAGATCTCTCTTCATATGCGGTTATGTAAATGTATGATTATATGTATTATAATCTCAAGAACATCTCTGCTTGAAAGCTGAACTGTTCTTCTTCAGCTACTTTAGCTCATGAAAGCCACTATACACTCTCTACCTACAACCTTTACTTCACTTCTGCATTATTACACCATCTGTAAAAGACTGAAAATTTCATGCCTCTATTACAGGGTTACTGAGCTTTGAAATAGGTACCAGCCAAACACCTCTTCTCTAAGAAGCCATTGACTACATGCAGTATTTAGGGATAGACAAAATATGTATGAGAAGATGGAGTGCAGCCATAACCACTTCCAAATGAACACAAACATCATCATAGACAGCACTTTTCTTAATATGGCCATCACACCTCCTGTGTAAAAGCATGATACAAATCTAGAAATCGACAGTGCTTAGAAATGAATACATGCATATTTAAATTCTCAAAGATGCAGAGAAAGGGCTTGACCACATTTGAGCAAATTGAAACAGTTATGAGACATTGTGCAATGGGAAAACAAGTCATTGTATAGGTGGAACAAAGGGATACCAAAGGGAGGACAATAAAATGAGCAATGAAAATAAAGTTCTCGAGAGATAAGGAATAAGAATCATAGCAATAATCATTACATAACCAAAGATGTATTTTTCTTTAATGTCTAATGCCACAAGGATGAAAACATTTAAAAATGACCTTATCACCCCGAGCAAAAATATCTTTATATATGTCATTTGAGACCATCCTTCCTCCTGTGTAAAGTTTTCTTTGATGTGTCATTGCAATACTACAGGTAAATGGCTTCTGTACAGATTTCTCGTCTCCTCTTTTCCAGCTGATTTGACCTTGTCTCCCTTCAGCAAGTGTATTCTGTGGGCATCTGCTGGAGAGAAAAAAGATCTGAATGAAAAGGACCGTTATACATGCTCAGTTTACAACTTCTGTTGCATTATCACGGGACTTTTAAGCTCAAAGAGTGATGTTGAAATGATGAGTATTATACAACTGACCAAAATGCAGAAGCATTTTGCATGTTTATGGGCCACACTAGTCTTAAGAAATGGCTTGTACCCTGGAATTAAAAAAATCCTTCTTATGACTAAATGAAGACAAAGACTTTGAGAATTTTTTGGGGGTAGGAAGCTGTATTACTTGCAGTTGGAAAGAAATCTCAGATATACCAAAATCCAGAAATGTTTAGCCAGAACAGCTAGCAAATATGTGCAACAACAGGTAAAAGACAGGAAAGCAAGAAACGTAACTAAACAAAAATGGTTATGGGTGGCTTATGATCCCAAATCAGCTGAAGCTGAGGTGTTCCTAGCCCATAAACCAAACTTGGTGATAACAAACTGTGAGTGGGATTTTTACTGAAGTAAATACTTACTAGAAGCAGCCAGCCATACTGGCAATACATTAAGAAATTTAAGAGGATGTTTTAAAATTATTACTGGTTTTATTATTCTTACCATTATTTTTGGAAGGTCTAGTTGGCTGTTGTATGTAACCATGTTCATTTTCTGGTTTTTTCCCATTTTTTATTTCTGTTCAGTATGGCAACATTCTGTGAAACCATATGATGTACTGTTTGCGAGTAGAGATGTAGTTCGTTGAACACTTAGCCTAATGTAATTTTCCTTGGTTTCTGTTTTCTTTGTTTCTACTTGACCTTGCAGTATTGAATCCCCAAACTAAGCACAAGCTCTACCGCTCCAAATCAAGGTATGTATAAGGATTGTCTATCCCAAAAAACCTAGTTTCACTGACATTTTGAGTTTTCTTCTTGTACAGCCTATAAACTTAGAAAAACTTGAGTAAACATAATGATTGTAATTGTAATCCCAGTAATTCTTCCCATGTTGATTTTCAAGAGTAAAATCCTTGATCTACTAAAATACTTTCCAAATTATCTTTATTTTGACGTGACAATATTTCTTTCAAAATTCTAATTAATTAGACTCTTCACTGCAGTTAACCCAACAATATCACTTTTGCTACAACATTTGTAATGAAGATGAACTTTATTTTCAAAATACTTTTATCTTTGAAATACACAAAAACTGTTAGCAAAGAAGATGTAGGTATTTATTTTCACCGTCCATACACCAATAGTCATAAAAAGAACCATGGATGGAGGTTTAACAAAAGGAAATGTAATTAATTTCAACATGTAGCTGGTAATGTGAAAAATAAAATATAAGAAGCAAAGAAATGAACAAATCCTGGTATGGGATACAAAAGCTTATTTTGGAGATATTCTGTTGCAAATTCTGGATATGTCATAGCCTCATCATCAATATCTATGGAAACCCAAGTGCAGAAGGTTTCCTAATAGACATTCACGGTATTCATAAATGAGTATTGTCTGGCTGGAAATCAGTGCATGGGGCCCTTAAAAAATTGCATAAAGTTCTCTGATATGAAGACTGCAGATATAAGAACGCTATGAAAAAGCAATAGAGCAGAATGTATAAGTAACAAAAGAAAAAAAGTGATCAGATAAAGATGAGACCCATAAGAAGAACCAACAAAACACATCTAAGGCATTACAAAATACAAGACAAACCATACCAGCCAAAAAAGTTTCATTTACATTTGTGGGAACTTCAAATACCAATAAACAAGATACCACAAAATTAACCAGCAAGGAGAAAAGTGTGGAAAGATTTAGTCCCTGCTCTGAAGTTATATGTGTATCCGCACCACTGCAAATACAAGGACATATATTTTGGTGTGCTTGAGGATAGGAACAAAACCATCTGAAATGAGCAGACCCTCACTTGTCATAGGTGTCACAATCAAGAAAAACGTCCTTCAAAAACCCTTACATGAAGAACTAAGTTTTGAGGCTATTGGCAGATATATATAAAAATTGTGTTAACTTATTTAGTGTTCTGATTTTGTTGTCATGTTTCTAGCGTTATTATCATGCACTTCATTGCTTTGTAAGTAAAAGGACTGTTATTTTAACTTTGAACTTATCTAGAGAAGTAAAGCTGATAGGTACTAACCTCTATAGTGGCAGACCTACATAAATGAGTGTTGCAAACTAGCAACCTAGATGGACATTTGCACTGCAAGACAAAAGAAATTTGGAGGTGTTTCCCCCTACAGTGCAACATGAACAGTGCACCAGAATTCTTGGATTTACTTTGGTCCCAAATTTGCATACACAAGGTCTTGGATAATGGTGCCTAGTCCAATAAGGACTCAATGACAGTGAAATATTTCTTTTTCTCTACCTAATATTTTAAAAGATAAATTTCAGAATGTTGGGAGGAGGGAAGGGGAGAATGATACTCTTTAATTAATGGTACACTCCATACTTGTAAATTATATTGTAAATTAGAGAAAACTCACATAAAATGTACTAAATTCTATAAATCCAGAAGACCTTGTTCAGAAAATATAGAAAAGATAAGTTGAAATCATAATTAAAATGTACATAAAAGGTCAGAATATTTTTCATCTGAAAACAGGGTTTGGTTAAAATCAATATGTTTCAAAAGAATGTGTCAATTTGACAATGTCATAGAGAAAAAACCAAAGCAAACTGTTTCAGATTTATCATTTCATCTTTATAAAGGAAAAGTACTATTTTGTTTTTACAATATTCCTATATTCATTTTGTTCTGAATATTAAAACACTATTTTCTTCTTTTTATGTCAATGAATCGGGGCTCATTTTGGACAGGGTATGTACATTGCCAGACCTCCAAATCCTGGCAAAATATAAAGGAGGAAAGAGCCCTTTGCCCTCACTCAGTGCTCCCTTGTAGCTTGTCTGTCTTATTCAAGGCCAGATTAATCTCATTTCACTTTAGTTGCCTAAAGTAAGGTGTTCAGCCTGTGTTCATCTTTTATAGTCAACAGGCTCTCCAATAATAATTGTTCTAGTTACTTCAAGGCAGGTTAAAGTACAGCGCGCTCTCTGAGGTTATTTGTTTAATGCTGTGGAGCTATGTATACCTTACAATTTACCTTCTTAGATCGATACAAAACCCCTATGCCACAATCCCACACAGTAAGTTACATTGTTTGGGCATATTGTCTCAAAGCTATCCATTTGAATTCTAGCCTTCTGGTTAGCTCTTCAGTGAAAAGTAAAATCATTAAACAAAGGAATTCCTTATGTACACCATAATTCATTTTAATCATAAAAATATCAGAGAATTACTGATCTAGTCAAAACAATGTATTAAAAGCTTCTGAACATTATGCTTCTAGTTTGATCTTCTACCTACTGTGAATCCCTGATTTGATGCTTAAAGGCATTCAATCCTCTTTCCACGTGATTTTAAAGAAGCAGTATTTCCCTTTTAAAATTTATTCTCTGAGCTAGTTTCCAGTATATGAGATCTACTAGATTCCATCCAAATAGGATGGACACCTGACAACAGGAGACCAACATTTCATAGGGAATAAACATTCAATACTGAGGACCCATGGTCACTCTCTAGGTATGTGGTATTACTTTAAAAGTATCACCAGATTGTTTCACAGTAACAACTTAGGAAACTGGGGTAATATGGGGTAATATAGGGTAATAGGGTAATTTAGGGTAATAAACCTTATACCTTACTCTTTACGACCTTGTCAATAAAGAACAGTTTTTCCTCTGGTCTACTACACATCCCAAGAATATACTGTGGTTTAAAGGTTTTAAAGGAAAGTTCAGTGTGGAAGAAATAGAATTGTCCCGACCTACAGTGAGAAAAATTCTACATATAACAGCCATAAAAACTGATGACTCCCAATTTGGCAGATCTCACCCAATTTCTGACCATGTCTAAGCAAGCAAGCAAACTGATTTATTTTCTGTGTATAACATAGGTAGAGTTACTTCAGAGACTTTAGATTCCTTTAATCTTTATAAACATTTTTGTTATCGGATGAAGGTGGTAACCCTTCTGCACGGCTTCCCAATCAAAGGTCTGGCACTTTATATTTTGTGGCAAAGATGTAAGGAAACTATAAGATATCAGATAAAAAGGAGTTGTCTAGAAGTTTGAGGTTCTATAAATTCATCAGTTTCCCGAAGGAAGAAGTTCTGCTTCAGAGGATTCAAGAGATGAGCATTATTTTGAATCAACCTGTAAAATTTCTAAAGATTGTGTGTCTGATCTGTTCTGATTTAACCTTTTTGCTGTCTGTAAGTCGAATATTAAATGTACTTCTCATGTGAGAAACGGAGGTAACCTGGGAGAATTCATTACTGTCTAGATATCTGGAAACTCTAAATCTTCCAATTTCAGTGATAAATTAGATTGCAGAGGGACTAAAACATCCATTTATCAAAAATTCTATTCACATAGTAATTCCCAAACAATTACAAGTGGATCTATATTCAATAAAATACTACATTTTAAAGCAATGGTGAGAAAGAGATCAAATGCAATAGAAAATGGTTCTCTTTTAAAAGCTTGGTCTAGTTGTTTGGTTATACCCAAAATTCTGTGGAGGAGATTTTGGTTTAAAGTTTAAAACACTAAGTATAGTCAAGCATATCTCTGTGCAGTTGCATGAGAGTGTTACATATTTCTTACTGGAGATAGAAGGAAAAGAACACAAAAGCAAAATGATTTCACAGTATGTTTTTATTATTGACTAACAACAGTAAACGACAAATTTAATCTATTATGGTAAATTCTGAATTGTGTGTGGTAAGGATCTCTTGGAGTTAGGTACAGTGATTTAGCTATTCTATTCAAATAAGGGGACAAATGGGACAATATAGAGGAAATTCAAGTAAATGTATCTTGCATAATATAGCTGTTAAAACCAGCAAAGACAATAATTCCTCCATCATCACTGGAGAGAAACCTTAGTTGTCTGGTCATTCGGTTAGAATGGGATCAAGAAAGATCTAAAAATTCTCCCACTTCTGGCTAGAGGAGAAGTTTGAAAGAGCAGGAAAATCCTGCCCAGTTTGTGGCTGTGCAAAACTGTCGCACAGACACATATACACAGAGGGAAGAAGATAAAAGGGCAGCAAGGGGTACTGCAATTTTTTCTTTGACTGATTTTTTTCTCTGTCAGATAGATGAAGATAGCATGAAGGATTTCCAGAGGTGTAGCCAATACCCTACACCCACAATTTTTTTTTTAAACCCGTATTCCTAAATACTTTGTGCCTTTGAGCATTGAATAAATAAGGCTTTATTTAGGAAATGTTGGTTTAATGTCAGAGAAAAAAGGCAAAGTTTTACTCTGCTACACCAGAGGAAATTTGAGATATGAGGTAACTTTCATTCAGATGGAATTACAATATGAAAATACCTATGGAATCATTGCAGGTTAGCTAAAACTACATTTACAGTAATAGCAGCTGTTTTAATGTTAATTTTCCATGTATGTTTTCTCTGAGGTAGTTGCAAAGATAGAGTGAGCCTATTCGATGGGATTTCAGTTCATCAGAGCAATCAAAATAAACTTGTACTTGAGTTCATTTTAAATCATTATGCTCTTCTAAATCAAGCTTTTTTGCTTTCTTAGGACCAGTTACTAATCAGTCTTAAGCCCCAAGTCCTTATCACAAATTTTGGCTTCAATTTATACTTGAATTGCAAGAAAAGAAGGGGGAAAAAAAAAAAAAAAAAGAGCCCCAGAACCAGTTTTACTTTGCTTCTGATCTGCAAAATGGATCATATTGACTTGCCTTTCTGGCATTTCAGTGACCCTTGGACCATTCAACTCCTTCCCTCACCCCACCTCATCTCCTCCGAGCACCAGGACCATTCCTCATTCACACGGCCTGTTTTTCTGCTGGCTGTATCGGGCATGTTGGCTACATCCGAGTTTCCCTCCAGTCTTCCCAAGGAAAATGAAAGGTTCAACCTCAGGATCCAGAGGGACACTGAAAGAGCAGGCAGAATACTAGAGAAAAGGAGTAGATGTTAGTAAGTTTAAATGTATAACAATTTTAATGGTATTGTTAATGGGGCTTTTCTGTATTAAGTTGAACTACAAGTGTTAATATTATTGTAAGCTGGCTAATAGTTTGACTATTAGGCTGAAACAACATTCATTGGACTAAAACAAACTTGTGGCTTCACATTCGTAGTTTGTTCTTTTTTGGCCATAACGTTATTTTGAGTATTCAGAGCTGTTATTCAACAGCTGAACACCCACACTCCCCTCTCCTGCAGTATCAGAAAAAATGGAAAGAAGAAAAGGAGACTTCTGGGTCAAGATAAAGAAAGTTTAATAAGTGAAGCAAAAGCCACACATGCAAGCAAAGCAAAAAGAGGAATTCATTCATGACTTCCCAGCACCAGGTGATGTCCAGCCACTTGCTGGAAATCACGGCCTCAGCATACACTACAGACAAACACCAAAACCAAAAAACATTCCCCCCTCCTTTTGCTTTCCCTCGCTGTGCGCAACATCAAATGGTATGGGATATCCCTTTGGTCAGTTTGGATCAGCTGTCCTGGCCATGTCCCCTCCCAGTCTCTTGCCCACCCCCAGACCGCTTGCTGCGGGGGCAGAGTGGGAAAAAGAGAAAGCCTTGACGCCAGGCAAGCACTGCTCAGCAATAGCCAAAATGTTAGTGAGTTAGCAAGACTGTTTTAGCCACAAATACAAAACACAGCACCATACAGGATGCTATGAAGAAAGTTCACTCCATCCTAACCAGATCCAGTACACAATGTCATGTTTTAAAAGAAAATGGGTGGCACATTATGTCTGCCAAAGACACTCCCAAATCTAGGAAAGCCTGCAAAAGCCAATGCATTTCCTGATTCAGATCACTGATCTTTCACTCCAGGTAATCTCCTGGCACCATATAAATTAAGGGTAGTATCAAATGTTAACTTTAAAGCTTTTACTTGCTGTAATAAGGCAAAAAATGTTTTACTTGTCTGTAATAAAGCAAAAGTTTAAGCTACTTGGACGCACTGTAAGAATTGTGACTAGGAAACCTGCTTGGAAAAGCTTGTATCCTCCTCAAGTCCATAATGAGGATACTAGCTTTACAGCGATCATGGCTTCTGGTAATGCAATTTCTCCACTGAAAGTGTTTCGCAAGCTAAGCTTATTAACTTTTATATAAGTTGTATTTTGATGTTTAGTTTTATTGCAACTTCACGAATGGACTGTATAGCATTTAGGTATGCTGCAGGCTGGTGTTCTGTTCTTTACAACATCTAAGAAACTGATTTTATATCCCTGAAACATTCAAATAACAGATAAGAACTTATGTAATGTGTACATCAAGAAATATGGACAGATTTCAGGAACGGCCTTCAAGCAAATCCAAGTCTGTCTAAGAGTTTCATACCACAATTACTTTTATTTAGCTCCAAACAGCTTAACAGAACTAGACTTTGTTGTTGTTTTGTTTGTTTGCTTGTTTGTTTCTGTAGTTATGCTTTCCCACACTTATGACAATTTTCACTGAAGTGGAAAGTACTCTTAAGTGACTTGTGAGATGGACAGACTGTGTATGCCTTCAAGCTGTGTGAACTAGTATAACACTAAACTTTGGAAGCAGTGTGTGTTTATCTGAAAAATTCACTACGTCTCATCCCTAGAGACTTCATCAGCACTCCACTGCTCATGCCTTATAGGCAGAGGAGAATAACAAGTGTTTTCTACTAACGTTTTTCCTATCCAAAGGCCAATTTTTAAAAGCTCTTAAAACCACCACACAATTCGGAATTCTATAGACCTAATCGTTCAAAGTGATCAACTTGAGTAAAATTGCAATAGCTTTTCCTCACTTACCAACCTCAGCTGCTTAAAGACACAACACCAAAATACTCTCAATTATATCATAAACTAAATAACCATATAAGTACTGCCCTTAAGAATGGTTATGAGCATATGGGTTTAAAAAATCTGAGAGATATATTGGGCTATATCCACTGCAGTGTCTTTGCATTAGAGCAGAAAACCTTAAAAATAATACAAGATTTTATAGAGACCAAGGGTAAAGACTATAAAAACAGGGAACTGGTGCTTCTGAACATTTGATAATGTCTGAGAATGGATGCATACGTATCGTGTATAAACTATATTTTGAGGATGTTGTAATTAGAAATCCCCACAGGTAAGAAGAGAAAAAAAATTAAGCCATAAACCAGTAGAAAGTTATATGTCCTAACTGCAGGCTATTCTGGTTATTTAAGGCCATTTATTAGAAAAGAAAAAAGAAAAAAAAAAAGAAAAAATAAAGGAAGGGGAAAAAAAAAAAAGAAGAAAGAAATCCTTACCTTCATCACTCAAACATATAATCAGTGGACAAGAAAACTATTCGGAAACCTGTGGGATGTTCCAGGCCACAATGAAAGAAAGAGCATCCAGGCAGGGATTCTACAGCTTAGAAGCCTCTGTGTTTTATTAGACATTTCTATGCTAGCAATAGTTGATTGTGTAATTGAATATATACTTCTAAAGAGAAAACAATTACCCTTTATGATCCACCTTCCTGCACTCCCCATGAAGTTTAAAGCAGAACACATCGATGCAGTTGGTGGAAAGGCTTCCAGCACAAACTCTTGTTGTCATTCTGTGGCTGAACAAGTGGTGGTATGGCATTCATTTTCCACTGACTCCTGGAATGCGATGCTGCAGTCATGCCTATTACAAATGAACAAACCCATACAAAATTTGAATTATACTCTACATATCAAATGCAAAATCAGGATTCTCATCACCATTGCAGAAAATGTAGATGGAAAGGCAAATATAAATGTTGAGTTGGATTTTAGAAATCAGAAGCTGAGAATCTAAAGAATTGCATTATATCTATGTGTAGTAGTCTATGCAATTATTGTATCGTGGATAATGCAAATGGCTTTATCACAACTTTAAAAAAGTTTTTATATTTATGGAACAATATTTGCAAATTGCAGCAAGATTACCTGTGACTAATAATTAAAAAAATGATACCTGAGAACACAAGCCCAAAGCATTTCAAAATACACTATTTTATCAAGAGGCTAGTGGTGATAATGAGATAAGGCAGATTCAGGAGTGTACAGTTTGGTTGACTGGACTCATAAAATAACAATAATGTGAACAGGTTATTGTTGAAGAGAGTATTGCTCTGAAGCAATTTTGATAATCTAACAATGATAATATCATAACTAAAAGATATTAATACAAAAAATAATTACATATGCATCTTCTAATGGATCAATATACTCCAGGATCCTACAATGCAAGTGTGGGCATTACTAGGTAGTTCTAACAAAATGTCTATTACCAGGTAACTGCAGCTTGGAGGCTGTTGAATGAGAACAGGCAATTTTAACTGGGACCTCCAAAGATACAGGCACAAAAATGTCACTGGGGTCTTGAATGTCTAAGTAAGGAATAATAGCAGTGGCCCCAAGGTCATAAACACAAATCACTAAAAGTTTATTGATCATTAGAGCTCACTACTGATCACTATGGGAATGTAACCTTGGCAGCTTGGTAGAACCAGTTTTAGAGTATTAATTTAACATGCATAGAGTTGTGTGTGATAGCATGGGTGATGATGTCTCTATGTTATATACAAGATAACAATGGAAACAAGGAGCTGCTCAGACAACATGCTTCAGATATGGGTATGTGGAACAGATCACTGTTCAGATCTGTAGATATTCTGAACTATATATACATGTACACATATTTTATTGTCATTAAAGGGAGATATGCTTCTATTGCTCGTGTTTGACCCAGCATTCATTGTATTTGGTCTGGCATACCAATCTTGGGGCTTGGTTATAATTTAGATGCATAACATATACATAGACATATATACATATACACAGAAAGGGAAGGTAACGTAACGTAACGTAACGTAACGTAACATAACATAACATAACATAACATAACATAACATAACATAATTAATATAATTAATGGTATCACATTTATACACGTATCCATGCAAATATATAGCCTAGATGCCACAGGTTTCCAGACTAGGGTAGAGGGGGAAGGAAGGAAGGAAGGAAGGAAGGGGGGAAGGAAAGAAGGAAGGAAGGAAGGAAGGAAGGAAGGAAGGAAGGAAGGAAGGAAGGAAGGAAGGAAGGAAGGAAGGAAGGAAGGGAGGAAGGAAGGAAGGAAGGAAGGAAGGAGAATTACAGGACAGTACAGTAATTGGCATCATTTGCTATATCCCATTGGGCACATAAGGCTTCAGTGAAATTCTTTATTACCTTTTTCTCCATTCTTTCTCCTTTTCCCCAGATATGTTTTTCCCTCTTTCTGGCCTGAAATTTCTCTCAGTGCTTTCCAAGAGCTCTAAGAAGGACGTAGTGTCTGTTAAATGAGCGTGAATGGCCTAGTCATGGTTCAAGCTTAGGCTGCAGCACATTTTGTACTTGTCATTTTCCCCAGCATACTTGGGAAAGTCTGACTTTTCTTCCTTATCCAAACAAGTCTGTTGCCACTGCACCATCCTTACAGATGCGATTCATCACTTTTTCCTGGCAGAGTTCGGATTCACACCATCACTAGGATATCCACGGGGCCGTTTGGAGAGGAAGATGTGCAGCACAGCCTGTGAATGCTAAGCCGGGGACTGAGATTGCAAGGGGCTGGGTCTGACGGCATTTGCAGTGCTGAGATGTCAGAAGGTTGTTGTCTGAAGATGAAACACATCAGTTAAGCAACGAGAAGCACTCTTTGGGGGAAATAAGATTAGATGGAATAGCAGAAAGACTGTTATTCAGAAATGTTTAGCACAGGGAGTCTTATGGAGGATTAGATGAAACAGTTATTACAGTCAGGAAAGCTGATAGCTGGGCCATCCAAACACTACCAGCAGACGTACTTAAAAAGACAGGGAAGGTGACTGTCTCAAAGCAGCACAGGAAGGAAACAGTGGACAAGGAATATAAACCACCTGGCACGATAGTTTACTAAAGACGTAAGCATATGTCTTTGAGTTTTGTAACTGTGGAAGTATATTATTGCAAAATCTATATCTAAAATAGTGTCAAGAAGGATAATGCTTGTGGAGATAAAATCTCTATACCCCCAAAATGCAGGACTTGGCCCTTTATACATTAGCAAGAAATTCTGGTGAAGAAATCCCCAAAGATATCCAGATGCAACTGCCCTCTATATCCTGTACTCAGAAAAGTATGCAAAGGAAAAAAACCACAAATGTTAACAATAGGGTGTGAGTCTTGCTCAGCAACTTCCTAGAGCCAATTAGCAAGATTTCCATTATATTTGGATGTAGTTTAATTAAATTATGCAACAAGAACAACCAGCTGTCTCCAGGAATTAATAGATCATTTTTACTCATTCTTCTGAAGTGTATCCAGTGTTATCGTCAGATGCATATGTAGCTATTGCCATGCAGTCTGAGTTACATAGCACTGTACAAATATTACCTTTTCATGCACAGCTCATAAATCACATGAAACTACTGATAGCTCCACCTACAGTACTTAATATTTTGCACTGGAAGTTAATTAAAGAAGTCCATTCAAAATGTTTAATTGTTTAAATATAAATTACATTTTGTGCACTATAACCATTGTAAGTCTTTTACTCCATCTGTTCTTTCCTCTTAGTTTTTATATAATATGAGAAATATGCTGACACACTGCTTTTCACATAGCATCTGCCTTAACCACAACAGTGAAACAGTCCTCAAATATTCGCTGAACTAACTGTAGCTTGACAAAAGCACAGATACATCAGAATTGAAAGGTTTTACTGTATTTTACACACTAGATCAGGACACAGAATAAAATTTGTTCATTTGACGAAGAACTTTTTTCCCTACCTTTGGTAAATCATAATTTCTGAGAGCATTAATTCATCCCTTATAGAATGAAAATAATATATTTCTTTCTCTTTCCTGTTTGCTGTAATAAAAGTATTAGTAGAAATTATATCTTACTGTTCTCATACAAATGCAGTACATACTGGGCTTTCTCAGACCTCTTAGTGCTATTGCATTCAGAAAACAGCGTGACCTACTATTTGAATGTCAAAGTTAATTTAGTTCAATATTTCTTTTTATGTAGTAAAATAGTGAATAAAATGTTTTGCGATCAAGTTAGATTAAGCAATTCAATACAAGAAGAGACAAAATTAGAGATTATTTTAAAAATTCTAAGTCATATTCTGGCATTTGCAACTAAAGTTGTAACTAAGTCTAATTTAATTGGCATGCTTTATCACATTTCAGTTTGGAGGGGAAAGCAAAAGAGGGGCAATATCTCCAAGTGAGGATGGATGAATTCATTTGCATATTTTAAAGAAAATGTTCTATTTGGAAAATATAAACCAAAAAACATGGCATTTATTTTCTGGGGATTTTTTTTTTTTAATAATTAAGGAATTTAACCTTTCATTTTGAAATGACAGCTTTGCATCAAAAACTAGTTCCAAAACTTCTCTACTGAGTGATACCACAAATGAATTAAAAAAAAACCCAACTGTTTATAGAGATCCATCACTCACAAGTTAAAAAAACACATTCCAGAAATATTTTTTCAACAGTACTGCAGAATCCAGGACCTTAATGATAGCTCTCAGTTGTTGATAATTATGTATATTAATTCTGATCTCTTGAATTGTAGAATGACCACATGCTCATTGAAAATTGAGGGGGAAATAGAGAATATTTTTTAAAATTTCATCCTTCTGGGATTTTTACAGCAAATTAACCTTTGAGGGGTCCCTGCTTCAGGATGCCAGGCAAGATAAAAGATTCACTTTGAGGATCATATATTTCACACTACACTAACATTTATGTTTTGAGTCTTTTTGCTGTACATTTATCTATTGGTGCACAACATGTGTTCTGTTCAGTTGGAATTTTCAAAAGTATTCAGGGCAACAAAGATGGTGAAGGGTCTAGAGGGGAAGACGTATGAGGAGTGGCTGAAGTCCCTTGGCTTGTTCAGCCTAGAGAAGAGGAGACTGAGGGGAGACCTCATCCTGGCCTACAGCTTCCTCACTAGGGGGAGCGAAGGGGCAGGCGCTGATCTCCTCCCTCTGGTGACCAGTGATAGAACCCGAGGGAATGGCATGAAGCTGCAATGGGGGAGGTTTAGGTTGGATATCAGGAGAAGGTTCTTCACCGAGAGGGTGATCGGGCACTGGAACAGGCTCCCCAGGGAAGTGGTCACAGCACCGAGCTTGACTGAGTTCAAGAAGCATCTGGACAACACTCTCAGTCATATGCTCTGATTCGGCTGGTCATCTGTGGAGCCAGGAGTTGGACTCGATGATCCTTATGGGTCCCTTCCAACTCAGGGTATTCTATGATTCTATGATTCAGCACTGGCTTTTATCACTTCAAAAACGTCCCTTCCATAAGTACATGCAGTCTAATTTCAATGTAAGCCATGGCTTTTTGCCGTTCCCTTTTCATATCAATGACAATGCCAAGTTCCACCTGCTATAGGTAATTAGTTTTATTAAAGCAAACAAACTATGTTGAAAATGTCTGAGGGTTTTTCTTTTTTTTTTGTTTCAATACATGTTTTATTATGCCAGTAAAGTTTCTAGTAAAATACCAGACATTGATCAACATGAAGCATTCACCATATGCAGATGTTTAGTTCCAGCTGGGCACCTCTTCATTATTCTGATTCAACAAATTTCCAAACCACATGACAGAGAATACCTCATCAAAGAATATATATCAAAGTCCCATGGACAGAGCAATGCTAGACAGCACTACAGTCAGTTTCAATTTTTAAGTGTTTATCTAATTCCTCTGTATATTTTCTGGAAATGCTTTGAAGAACTTATTGACATGAGCTGCTTTAAAGAACTGCTTTGCTTTACTAGTCATATTTCAAATATTTGCCATTAGCTTAATTGAAATATATATTCATGTATAAATTGAGACTATTAGTTTCAGATTTTTTTACAGATCATTCAAATGAAGAATAATAGCATGTAGAAGCCCAGCCTTTCCATCTCTCATTTAGTTCTTGTTGAAGAGAGCAATTTACATGACAGTAACTCAGCTGTCTAACAGTAAATTAGAGGAGTAAAAGAAGTGTCTGAAGATGTATGTAAAAATTATGTATACACACATAAGGCAGAGAAATTTAGAGTCGGGGAGAGATGAGGGCAACTGATGTCATCCTACTTCCTAACCATACCAAAATACTTAATGATTTTTTAATTGGAATTTCACAGCATATCTTTTAAGGAAAAAAGGTAAAAACAAAGTTTCATTTTCCAAACATGCAACTCCATACCAGCACTGCTGCTCAGACTGAGCCACAGGATGACCCACAGCAGCAGAGAGCTGCTCTGATTTCAGTGACCTGTCTTAGTTCTGGCAAGGGGGTAACTGTTTTGTAGTCCAGCTGCAAAGTTCACTAATGAAGCAAGAGGCAAGGACAGGTGAGCCTTAAGCTCAGAATCACTAGTGGAAACTTTGTGCCAGTCTGCAGGGGTTGTAAAGTAGATTTTTAGACACAGACAGTGCTTTATTATAGCTCTAACATTACAAGACAGAGTTATCTTGTTGCTCTTTCCAAACTGACCTTCCAGACATACAGGATGTGATATTCATCAATCTTTCTGGACTCACCTTAACCTTTCTAACAAGCACTTTTTCTGCTGCCTGATAATATGAATTAGCAACATACCCACCAGCACAAAGCTGAAGCATGGCCTGAAGACATTATAAATTTAATAATCAGCGTCTTTCAAATCACCCCATCACCTCTACTTGACGTGATCCCAAAAGTCATCTCTCTTTCAATTCCCCCATCTCGCTCCACAGGCACACTCATTCATGTCAATGTACAGAAAAAGGCAGTAAGCAGAAGCTTATTCTAAATGTAGACTTAGAGGTTCATTCTGTCAGAGATGGATGACTAGAGTTGCCACCTGATATGAACAAAAAACAGTGTTGGTTTTTGTGGGTTTTTTTTGGCTGGCATCAGCCTGAATAACCTGATTAAATGACTGCCAGGGAGTAGCAATGGTTTCTGAGTTTTGATTAGACTTTGGGCTAGGGTAAGGATTGGGGGTTTTTTGATCAGGAGCTAATGTGCCAGGTTTAAATCTGATGCTTAGGAGTTCACAGGTTTTAACAGTTTAGCATTTGAGCCTGGCCAGACTGTTGAGTAATTGCTATTGCATGATCAAGTCCAGCACTAGAAATTAGAATTCATAACGCTTCCAGGGTGAGAACTAATTGCAAATGTTCACACAGCTTCTCAGGCTCTCAGGCTGTCTGTACAGGTTGGTGCTTGGAAAGCACTTCCACTGTTGGTATATGGCCTATGTCAACAAAGGCTAAGGAGATAGGCAGCAGAAAGTAGTTTTAAAACATGTAAGAAAAAGTCTATTTAGATTATTTGGACAGATTTCACTTAAGCTAATATTTTCAAGGGGAGATAACTTTGAAAACATTCTGAAGTACTTTGGTTAAAAGCTCAACTTTGAAACCATTCTGGTGTAAATTGGATTAAGATCAGATTGCCAGCCTTGCCCTTATTGTATCAGACTTATACCACAGTTCATTATTTTAATGAGACCATCTACAACTTCTGCTTGAAACCTTTTTGCACAATTCAAGATAAGCCCTCAAAAATACACAAAAAATTCTCTGTGCCTATACACATACTTACCCCTGCACAGAAATGCAGGCCCAGGCACATGTTATCATATAAATAAAAATCCATAGAAAGCCTGAAAACCTGCAGTCTTTTAAAGCGTTTGATATACCATCCCAGTCTGGGTAAGTGATTGACAATGAAGATGCAGGAAAATAAGTCACAAGATGACAGAAAAGCGCACCAGTGAAAAAAAGAAAAGTGCTGTTTTGGAACCTGATTAATGGGAATCTTCCCAGTATCTCCCTCTGTAATTCAGAGAGCAATGTTGCATTACACCCTGAGTGCCCCTTTAGCTGCTCAGCATGAGAGCCTAATAGCAAAACATGAGTCAGTTCGCAAAGGAGAAACTGGAGTACCAATCAGGCTTGGCACAATTCCTCCTGTACTTATCATTTCAAAACACAAAAGGGTTATAGAGATCAAGCAATCTGTTCTCAACAATCTGATGCTATGGAGACAAAGTTGCCATATTCACCACAGTAATTCCCAAAGCGAAATTTCTTAATACCGCATATCTTTCACCAATCGAATGGTAATCCGTACTTTCTGAATTAAGATATTACTGAGTTTTTAAGAAGCAAAACATGAGTTATGAAATAACAATAATCTGAATGACTGCTGCATATTTATTACAGCACAGAACAAGGACCATCGGGATGTAGCGCTGATGATAAAAAGAACTTGTTGCCTGAATTAGAGAGGTAGATATATTTTTAAGAGATTTATTTTTTAAATCAGTAACTTCCACAATGAAGCTTTGGAAGAAGTTGGATCAAGTTATGAGGAGTCAAATGTGAAACTAAGATAATTTCAGTAGTGTTTTGAAGTAGCAGTGGACTTCTCCGGTTCTTGCCTCTAAATGGTTATCAAATGATTTTTGAAAAAGTAACTTTGGATTAAAAGTATATTTGCTGTAGTAAGATCATAAGCATTTTCACCATTTTAAATACTTTTATCCAGATAGCTCTAAGGAACATCCTTTTTCATCTATTATAATAAGGGAACATTTTTCTTTTTCCTTATTTTCAGTAATTGGAAATATTGCACTCTAGGTTTAGTTCTATCATATTAATAGGCCGTAGTAGCTAACAATCTGTATACTACAAGGACTCATTCTATCAGAACATTTTTGGGACAAAACTAGTGAAAACATGAGATCTAATGAAAAGAAAACAAAAAGTCCAGTTTTCACTTTGAAAATGTTACTGTTCCTGAGCAATATTCTGGACTTGCAAAAATTACTGTTACAGGAAAAAAAAAGCTTCAGAGATACCTTCAGAAATGCCCACCTTCAAGTCCAATATTCCTGATGTTAAAGCACTGGTTTATGTCAGAGAAAGAGAGATTTTCTTCATGTGGATAAAGATTTCATTATAGTTTTTAGCATGATAAATAGGAATTTCGTGATCAAAAATCATTCAAGAGGTAGTATTTTCTCAGGTCATTATTACTAATATAAATGAAAATAAATTATTTTTTAAATTATATTTAGTAATATAATACTGAAATCTAAGTGTAATGACATAGACATGACATTTCAGCTTGTAATAATATAGACATCACATTTCAACTCTACAGTCAATTTATATCTATCTGTTACAGACACTTACTCTGATATAAAACGTGCAACTTCAAAAATAGAGATATCTTGCACAGTATTTCTTGTGTGGTATGGAAATACCAGCCCACTGACCTGTGCGCCAACAGAAGGTTCAGGTGAATTCTCCATATTGCAGCTTAAATTATGCAACAAAAATTCAGCCCCTTAGACAAAAAAACTGTATTTTACATAAGGTGGAATAGAACTGTAATGGATAGATGTCAGAAAACTAATAAGCCAGAGTATTAAGACATTAGGCTGCTTAATAAGGGTTGTCTTTCTCAATCCTCCTTCTTCTATTAGAAACAGTCATTGCCAAAATGGGATTCACTTTCAGATGTTTCTGGTTATGTTCAGCATTATGTTCCCTGTTAACTCACACTGCTCTGATGTGAAATTATGTTCTCTGTAGGAGTTCTCAGTTTTTCCAAACCACAGCTCTGTGGTATTTTTCTGTCTTTTTAATACTGTAATTTTGCTTTAATTTAAAATGAACGCTACATGTACTGATCTTGGATGGGGAGGCAAGGATTGCTTTATTCAAAAAGCATTCTGTCTATACCAAGGCACACAAATTATTTCTTTTGCAATTTAAGATTTGGCTGAATGCTCCGAATGTTTTGCTAAGTAGATACAGAATAAAATAGACAATAATAAACTTTGATTTCCACTGGAAACAGTGCAATACATTTTACTTTAAAGAGCTCCCTTTCAGTCCACGAAGGTGGATGCTTTCTTGAAGACATGCAATACACTGCATGTAAAGAATGTTGCCTGAGGTACCTCCTTTCCACTCCTTTACCTATGTGAGGCAAAGAGGGTGAAATAACAGTGCATGTACTTTTCACAGTTTTAAAAGTGATGGAGTTCCATTTCTTTTATAGCTTCCTCATGACCAAGAAATGAAGCTTTATCAGGCTCCTGCAGTAACATCAGGACTTGTGGCTTGAACAACCTGTCCTGTTTGCAGCTGAAGAGGCTCTGGGATGGAGTGCTCTAGTGTATGAGCAACCATGAAACTCTGCCAAGTTACATGGAAAAATAAACTTAATGACCTAGGACTTGCAATCATTATTTGGAGTCTTAGCCTGCCTAAAAACCCTGATATCATGGAAATACTTTTTTTTTTTTTTTTTTTTTTTTTAAATTTTGAACAGTTCTTAGTGGGGGTTGTGTCACTGGAAGTGTCTATAGTGAAGGACAAAGGGATGCTTCTCAGATTCTTTGTCCTGGAGCCTGCACTAACTGTTGCCCATCCCACCTTCACACAGGATCTAAAGCCAGCTGAGTAGACAGGAAAGAGCTACAGTGTTTCTGAGAGGTTACCTGTACTGAAAAATCTGGGACTGTAGGGTAAGAGTAGAAATTGCCTTATCCATAGTAAAGACATGAACATCTATGGATAGAAATCAATGATGGTAGGATAAAATTCCTGATGGTCCAGACACGCAGAGTGCATTGATTTTATTGGGAGCTTTGTGCATGAAAGATCTGATTCTGGGAAATAACAAGCACTTACAACTCAATGTGAAGCCAATAAGGATTGTGAATGCTCAGTTGGCATTTCAGGCTATTCATTTCAGCTGCTCAGCAGTGTAAGGTGAATACGTGATCCTGAAAGTCTGTACACTAATGTGACTTCATTGATTTAAAAGAAACTGCTCTGAGCGAGACAAATAGGATTTGTCTCTTACTTCTTAATTTCACACTGTAGACAGCACGATATTCTGCAAAACTAATCTTTGAAACACGTCTGTCTTATCCTCTTATCCTGCCATTTCTGGTTTTCAGTCAACAAAAGAAACATCACAACTACTCTTTTCTGTCTTTTTGATGCTTAGATTGTGCTTCATCTCCATCCAAGTACCTATAAAGACAAAATGCACACTAAGCATTTTCCTTGAAATGGTTTTTGACCATTACACTTTTCCTGAACTAACTGATTCCATCGACTGTTAAAGAGTTTTCCAAAATGGAGGAATGCTGGGTCTGTAAAGGGAATTCCCAAGAAATGTTATATTTTCCAATTGTAAAGTGCAATTCAAGAGTCTCTTTAGTGACATACAACTCTCTTGTCTGTCAGATGCAGCACCAGTGAAGCACTCTAGTACCTAAAGGTTTTGCAGTGTTGGAACTCTGTCACCTTTGAGTATGTCTAGGAAGATTTTTTTAAAATGGTACTTTTTGCCTAAAAGTAATCTTTAAAAAAATCTGCTGGACAGTTAAATACATTTCAACACTTTTAAGTACAGATCTTATAGATTATATTTTTCCAATTCACCAGTGCAATTAAGTTGACAGCAAATGTTTCCAAGAGCTATAATATGAATGGCAGTTTCTCGTATGTACCCAGTGAATTTAATTGACATATATTTCCACTGAAATGGCTGACAATATCAATTGCTATGCCTTATACATATGCCACAGTGATTAGAAAATTAACATCATTATGTTATTTCTAGTGACACTCTGACTAACTCAAAAAGGATATATTCGGAAGTTTTTCCATGGGAGTGTTCTGAAGTTATACAAATTAACGGAAATAGCATGCATATTTGTCAAATGTTCTAGCCTTTATGTTATCCTTAGATATGTCCAAGACAGATTGCAATTGAAAAGTAGATTTAAAAAGTATTCATCTCCAAAGGGTAGTGCAGTGGAAAAACAAGTAATGTTATACCAGTTAGCGCAACCTCACAACACCAAGATCCCTCACTGGTCGGAAATTGATTGTTCTAAAAAAATCCCAAGAAAACAATGAGCTAAAATACATAACAATAATTTGGAAAGCTGTCTATGGGCCCAGCCCAGCTTCCACTCTCTTTAGTGAGTTTTGAAATAAAATCATGTGACAAGAGTTTTTGGCATTAAGGATTTGGAGAAATAGATCTTGAATAAATGACATATGTGCACCTGTACATTCAAAATTTTGTGAGTACATTTTGAAGATTTAATAGATATTGTAATATGTGATTTGAGTTTCCCTTTACGTACAGTAACAGTAGGAAAAGAGTGCCAAAGGATGGTAGATTAGGTGGTTTAAAGGTCTAGGGATTGGATATGTAAATGTATGGAAGTGAAACACATCTCTCTGACCTGGGGGTTGTGTGTAGAACTTTTCAAAAATCCTCCCCTAAAACTTGCAAATGCCTCACATCACTGGGAATAAACTGCAAAGCAGACTAACAGGTACAAATCCTGCTCTGTTATGCCACTGGCTTTCAGACTCCTGGGGTAGAGGTTACTTCCCTACTACTTTGCCACACGTCACAGAGCTTTCCATGCTTATGCTCACTTTACCTTTACAGAGAATTAAGTCAGCAGGTATCAAAATGGCTCACAAGGATTGGTGGAAATACATTTTGTCTTTAAATATCCAGGCAAATACATCTCTATGGCTACATCTTTACTAATAAATTAATTTTCTGTTCTTTGAAGCACTGACTCAGACAAAACAGAGACACCTCTCTATATGCAGTTAAACTCTCCTAACTTCTGAAATAAGATGTTCATGTCAAAACGTCTACTGACAATACATCCTTTGCTGATGCACTGACTCCTGGAAAGTACCTAAAACTTGTTTCAGAGGCTTCTGGATGACATAGGCTAAAACCACACTGGAACACTTGTAACATTTAAACAGCACAAGGAATCAAATTCCAGCCCTGGGAATTTTCCCTGGCATTTTTCAATTTACAAGTATGGGCATTATTTATAAAAACATGCAGTATGCTATTTTTCAAGGTTTTAGCAAGCCTAAATTGAAATAATTGAAAACAGAGACCATACTTGCAGCACAATACATAAATAAATAGTCTATATGTGCAAGATCAGCTCAATTTTTTTCCACCTGCCCAATTCAGCTGACAGACCAGGCCTCTGTTCAGAGCACTGCCAGCTGAGAACTCTGCTGTGGTTTTGAAATAGACTATTAACCTAGGGAAACCTTAGTCCCATTATGGTCCAAATCCATCCGTGTGATCAATGAAATTCAATAACCTCTTCATCACATTAATTATTATTTATTTCTACAAACAACCTGGTGAGTCCTTCCTGACACTGCACCTTTGTTGGCCCTATTCTGGTTTAGAGATGCTGATGTCCTTTGAAATGACTCAAACAGTTCAGACAATAATTATCTTCCTGCTTGGCAAAGCTATATCAGGTTATTTATTGTGAAGCAAAACATTCCTTCCCACTGGAATAGAAAATGCCCAAGTCTCACAGCAAATATTTTTCACGTTTTAAAAGAATCACATTTTCATTACCTTGCAAAAAGCTGTAAAAAAAATGTAACTAGAATTACAGCATGTGATTTATTGCTGAATCATTTGAAATCTGGCATAACCATTCTGAAGTGGTAAGTATCTAAAGAGTTGCTGTACAAGAAGTTTCTGATATATTTAGAGATATACCACGACGTCAACCCATGTGAAATTGGCACAGAATGACTTTCCCCAGTACAAAAGAGGAAATAAGACATTTCTGCAAAGCCATTCTAGTAACTCATAAGTAGGAAGGAGTTGTAAGAGATCTCAATATTGTGGTCTACACTGGGGATTAAATGTCATAGGCTAAGACTTTATTGACTCGTTTTCTGCCAACTCTGCTTAAAGGGATGACTTTCTAGGCAAGATTGAATGGAGGGTTGCTCACAGGTTTCTCAGTCTCTTAGGATTCTAACCATGGCATTTATCTTTCATAAAAAGTACTTACATAAAGTAATAGCCACAGGCAAGTTGTCTTTGTGTGCAAAAATCTGATTTTTATTGTTACATTCTTGCTGGAAATGACCCTATTCTTAGAAAGAATTATCAAATCTAGAGGTATGTTTTCTTTACTTTACACTACTTTTCAATTTTTTTCCTACAAAGCTGTTTATCCTTGTGCCTTTACACTGTTAAAGAAGGGTTACTGTTCAGGATTTACTTTAGCTCTTACTTATGTCAGCCCCAACATTAAAATCTTTCTAGCAGATTTGAACTCCTTTCAGCTATTACACTGTATAAATACATCTGAGGCTGTGTAACCTTCAGCCTGTTTACATGTTACCTGCTGAGCATCTGAGGTCTCCAAATTCTGAGATGTGTTTTTTGGATCAACAGGCACTCAGACTCTGACCTCAAAAGTACTGAGGAGTTAAATTCCACTAAGAAAGTTACATGTTCAAGTACTTTTGAGGATAAGGATGGTCTCAGAAAAATCTCACTTACAGATTACTGAACTGGTATATACTTACTGTGAACTTTCTCAAATATACACTAAGCAGACTTTGAATGCTCTTTTGAGGAGGCTCTGGCACAGCGGAGGGATAATGAGCTTCATTGTCTTTAGCTGACTGATTATGATAAGATAGGCTGTCTTGGACATAGATAAGAAGCACTTTCATAGTCTGTGGACAAAGGTAAGCTTCTCTAAGAGGTAAGGCAAGGTACCTAAACTGAGACTCTGGTTGAAAATCACTCCTTAGAGGACATCCTCTCTACTAGCTACGGAGTGAATCTAGGCAGAAAGTCCTATTCACATTATGAATAGTTCCTAAATCATTGTTATGCTTTTGCATTTTTTATGGTAATATTCAATTACTGAATACCTTTTCATGAATTTCAGAAAGGAAAAAGTATTTATTGGGATAGATTACTTTCATGCTGAACAAAATACTATACTTAACTATATGTTAACAATATGTAAAAATATGCTTCTATTTGTCATAATAAGGTTAACTTGTAACTATCAGTCAAGTGTTAAGATCAGAACCACAAAAAGAGGAATTGATTATATTGTCATTGCTTAGCATTGGATGAGGTAGTCTTGCTGCTGATGTACACAGAGCAGTAGATCTGTGATTATAAAAGTAATTTTGATACAATATTTAACTATGTCTTAACTCCACTATAGCAGACAATTTGCTATACACAGAATATTGCTCTTCTTTTGAATGTGGTATAGACTCCAGTCCTAAAGATCTCAAGAGGTATTATTAGCTTGGACTAACACTTCATTAGTTATGTTTACAAGGCTTCAGTTTGTCTCAGAGACAGAGCAGACTTGCATTTCTTCAGTGTGTAGATGGAGCATATTAGGCTCTCCTTTGCAAAACTGTCTAGACAGAACCATAGATAATCACTGATTCCATGACACCTGTGAATTTTAAGGTCAACATTTGCAATTATATATGTGGGGAAGACAAATACTGAGGAACACAGGTTTTGTAAGTAAGTTGATGGTCTTGTGCTCAGAAATTACTAAAGTAGCAGTCTAATTTTAGCCAAACTGAAAGCATTTGACAATCTGCATTTGATAAAGCCTAAAAGTAATTGGTAGATGAAGGAATTAATTTCAGCTCACAACCACTTATTTAATTTTTTGAGCCTATGCTGTTTCACTGTCATCACTTCTGGCTCAGCAGGAGAAAGGCCTAAGGTAGATGGAGAGGTAGAAAATACAGAAATCTCCACTGTAAACTGAATTAGATATGTGACTATAATAACTACTTTCTGTCTTTTTTCTCAACCACAAAGACTAACTCTCTCTGACTCTGTGGAAACCATGCATAACCATAGGAAAAGTTAAAAGCCTCCAATTCCAGTTATTGGCTAAGTCTATTTTTCTTCATGAGGAAAAACACTGAATTATATTTCTCATTAAAAAAGAAAAAAAAAGAAGGAAATATGACATCTTATCATATTTTGAGGTGTTTTAGTGCTTTGCAAAATGATCCAAATCTCACTAGGTGTCCATTGCAACTTAAAATGTTAATATTTATTAATGCATATTCCATTTTTGCAGTATAGCATATCAGCCACACAAAGTCAGTATTATAAGAGATTGATACATATTATTTTGAAAGTGGAGTGTTTGATAAGTACATATATACTCAGTCAAGATGGCTCACCTGGAAGATAGTTACTTCATAACTTTGGCTTGTACCACCACACCTCAAATAATGAATATCTGAAGATGAAAGTTCATAAATATCAGACTGGAGACCAGTCAACTACCAAAGTATGAATGCTAAAACCTAAAAATGTGAAACATTTTTCATAGAAGCATATAGAATATACTGAGCTGGAAGGGGCCCATGATGATCATCAAGTCCAACCCCTGACTCCACAGAGGGCAAACTAAAAGTTAAACCACATATTTAAGAGTGTTTTCAAAATACTTCTTGACACTGACAGGTGTGGGGCCATGACCACTTCCCTGGGGAGCCTGTTCCAGTGCTCGACCACCTTCTCAGTGAAGAACTTTTTCCTAATATGCAAACTGACCTTCCTCTTGTGCAGATTTAAACCATTCCATCATGTCCTGTCACTGGACATGAGAGAGGGAAGAGATCAATACCACTGTCTCTGCTTCCCCTCATGAGGAAGCTGTAGATGGCAAAGAAGTCACCCCTCAGTCTCCTCTTCTCTAAGCTGAACAAACCCAGTATCCTCAGTTTCTTCTCATAAGTCATGCCCTCTATTCCTTTCACTATTGTTATTGCCCTTCTTTGGATACATTCTAATATTTTATATATCCTTCATATATTGTGGAGCCCAAAACTAAGCACAGTACTCTAGGTGAGGCCCCACCAATGCTGAATATAGTGGGACAATCACTTTTTTCAACTGGTCAGCTATACTGTACTCAATATACCAGAGGATTCACTTGGCCCTTTTGGCCACCATGGCACATTGTTGATTCATATTGAGTTTACCATCAACCAAAACCCACAGATCCCTTTCTGCAGGGCTGCACTCCAGACTCCTGTTTCCCAGTCTTGCCATACATCCAGGATTACAACATCTCATGTGCAGAATCTGGTATTTGTTCTTGTTAAATTTTAGATGGTTGGTGATTGCCCAGCACTCTAATCTATCAAAATCTCTCTGTAAGGACTCTCTACCCTTGAGGGATTCAAAGGCTCCTTCTAATTTACTATCATTGGCAAATATCCTTATTGTGCACTCAACTCTTGTGTCCAGGCATTGATAAGAACATTGAGGAGATTTTCTCTTGCCTTTAGGAAAGGACACAGTATTATTTTGTCTTCTGTGTGTCCATTCCTTGTATTTTTGCTTGCTTGACTCTAGCAATGACCAGATGTCCTCCTCAAAAAAAATGTGTCAAAAGCCTAGATTCAAATATACCTTAACTTAGAGAAAGTTTAGATCTGTATTTGAACTGTGAGGTTTATGTCACAGTGTGTCCTTTATGCCAGTTTGAAGGAAAAAAAAAAAAAAAAAAGTTATGTGGTTCTTAAAAAAACCCAATATTACTGAGCTGCAAAGAGACAGATGGCTGGGAGACACAATAAATGGAGACTTTGGAAGGCGTGGGAATAAAGTAAAAGAAAAAAAACAGTTATGTTTCCTTTGTATCCCTTTTTATTTGATCATGCTTGTTACAGCTGGGACCCATGCCTAGTTATAACAACAGAATCACTGAGGCAGAAAGGGACCTCCAGAGATCAAGTCCAAACTGCTTGCTCAAGCAGGGTCAGCCAGAGCAGGTCATCCAGGACTGTGTCCAGCTGGGTAAATAAGATGAGATTTTAATTATAAATTGATTATGGATCACCACCACCACATATAAGGGTTATTTTTTCTGAACATCCTAAATGGATAATGATTATGAGTGTATAATCATACATTTCTCCTGAAGTCAATCTAAACCAGATAGATTGCAATTGCTAGTTTACTTCATTCTATGCATAATGAAAATAAAGCGGCTTACTATACAGATAAAATATATAGGTAGTTGTACTGATTTTGGCTAGAATAGAGTTAATTTTCTTCATAATAATTTGTAAGGTGTTATGTTTTGGTTTTGTGATGAAAACAGTGCTGATAACACACCAGGGTTACATCTATTTCTGAGCAGTGCTTGCACAGCCTTTTCTGTTTCTCAGACTGCCCGGTCAGCAAGTAGACTGAGGGTGCACAAGAAGCTGGGAGGGACACAGATGGAGCAGCTGGCCCCAACTGACTAAAGGGATATCCCATACCCTATGATGTCATGCTCAGCAATAAAAGCTGGGGGGAGAAGCGAGGGGACACACACATGTTCAGAGTCATGGCACCTGACTTCGAAACTAATCATTACGTGTGACGGACCTCTTCTTTCCTGGACATAGCTAAACATCTGCCTGCTGATAGGAAGTAGTGAATTAGTGTCTTATTCTCCTTGTGCACACAGCTTTTGCTTTACCTGTTAAACTGTCTTTACCTCAAACCAAGAGCTTTCTCACTTTTACCTTTCCGATTATCTCCGCCATCCCACTGGGGTGGAAGTGAGCGAGCGGCTGGGTGGGGCTTAGCTGCCTACATATGTAATTATGTGCAGGTACTATTGCAATTACTATTGCAATCAAACCCTATCTTCTCGCAGCCTTAAAAGAAGAGAAAATTATTCAGTAGGATCTGACTTGGCTGAGGATGTGGCAAATTACATTCAATTAAGTGCTTTATGACAGTCTGTCTACATGATGCTGCACTAGTCATCAGGAGCCTCAGTGAAAATTGCTCTCAAAGGCTATAATAAGGATAAAAAGCCACTATTGCAAAGATGTTCCAAGAAAACACTGGTACGCAAACTCCCGTTTGTGTGAGCTAAATCAGATGCAAGCAATAAGGTATGCATCTGCCACAGTACAACACTGCCTGAGTCAAAAATCCTTTCTGAGAGGCAAACTGTAGTAACTAAAACAATATTTATGTACTTAAAGAGCTCCCAGGTGAGCTTCTAGGTAGCTCTGCTGTGTCTTTACTTTTGTGTATACATGTACCCAAGGAGTTTTCTTCTCAACTACTTTAAAGTGCAATGATAGCACCTTTTTAGTGACTCCCACCCCGTTTCCCTTGCATTTGTTCTTTTCCAGTTTCTCCACAACTTACTTTCTCCTTTTCTTTTTAAAGGGATCATTTTCCAATTCTCCCCCAATTCTCCTTTGCCTTGCAGTTTCTTCTACTTTCCCTCCAGTGATTTGTCCTCTTTTTTTTTTTTTTTTCCCCAGCCTCAAGACTTTACGAATTATAGATGGCTGTTCATTTTCTCCCTCACCAATTATACCCCAGCAGCTGTCTGTAAAAGAAAGATTACAAGTTAGTCACTTCCCTGTCTGTATTGAACTGTGGGCAAAAGACTGAACTTGGTACAGGGAGGAACTGGCTAATCAGCCTTCCTTTACAGCCAGATTCATGTTTAAAAGAATTCAGAAAAATGAATCATTTCCAAAGCTGATAATACATTGCTTTGCACCTTGGGGGAAGTCATTTCAGTCTCTGGCAGATGAGCTCTGGCATCAGCAATTTAAGACAAAATTGTGCCCAACTCTCTGCCCACCCACAGACTAGCCTTCTGCAGCAGTGCGCAGAGGTGGTGTGTCACCATGCTTTACTGCTCCCACTTATTAGCCGGCTGCTCAGATTGAGACCTGAGCCTGGGGAACAGAACAACTAAAATGTGAATGCACTGTTCTTTCCCCACTGTAGATGGAACTTTTGTGCCTATATCCCTTCTTTAAACTGTGATTATAATCTGGAACAGCTGAAACTTTTGCTGAGGGTAGAGACACGAGCACATTTATGTACACTTGGAAACAATCATGTCTTAAACGTTTACATCTTTTGTTTAATTGAGATCCATTTAGATTCACACTAATGCCCAACACACACAGCAGAGGGGCAATTGATGATCTGGGAGGAAGGAATGGAGAAGAACAACCTGAGAGGAAGAAGTGAATTGTGAAGTTGTAAAAGAAATAAAATAATTTCAATGATGTCCCTTTTTTATTGGACATTTGTAGGTCTGTGTATATATTACATGAGTTTTCTAAGGTAATTGCTAATGACTTGAGGATCTCATTAGCCATCCAGTTTGTCACTCCAGATGATCCGAAAATATCTAATTCATATAAGTACACTCTAATCTGCTCTTTAACTACTGTGGGCTGAGGTTTTATTCTTGCATCAGTGTTTCTAATTGTTTCAGCCATCTGGTCACAGTTGACCCTTTTGGTGAAAACTAATGCAAAATAGTATTAAATACCTTGGCTTTCTTAGTACTATTAACCAATAATTTTCCTTTTCTGGGAAGAAGAAACATGATCCTGTATTTACTATTTCTCTCTCTGCAGTGTACACTGGCAATATTTTATTACATATTCTTGACATCCTTTGCTCACACCATCTTGAACAGTGTGCCTTGACTTTCTTGATTTTGTTCCTGTAAACTTACACTGAATTTCTATTCATCCTTCCTAATCTCCACTGTTTTATATGAAGTAAACGAAGATAATTTATGCATTGGCCAAGTCGATATCTTGCTATTCCTTTCTATCTTTCCTTCTTAATTGAATTGGTTGAATTTGAACCTTCTAGAACTGAAATTACCTTAAAGAAACAGCATCCTCACCATCGTCGTCATCACCATCTTCACTATTATTTTGTCTTGGAGCAGCTTCTCAGAAGAGCTAATCAGCCATTTTTCCAAGGCAAGCAAAGTAATATCAGGCTTATTTTAGACATGTCAGGGCTTTTGAGATACCTATATGGGGCTTGAGGTATGGCCTGTGGACTGTTCTCATCCTTTTGGAGGGGCAGCAAGACATCCTTCTGTATAGCACTTAAAATGCTAAATTCAATGGCCATTGTTAGGCATGGAATTCCATCCTGAGACCTACAGCATCTCCCTCCAAACAGATGTTTTGATTCACCTTTACATTGAAGCCTGTGCTCTGAATGACTTTGCATTTGTGCTTGAAAAGCTTCCATCTGATACCTAAGGTTGGCAATGTAGAGTACTATCAGATATTTTCAGTCTCCTCTGTGATGGACCTGAGAACAAGTGTATACCAGCACTGAACCAGCATCTGAACCAGCAGCTATTTCTTTACTCCTTCTTTTCTTTCCTGAGCAAGATATTCCTCTTCCAATTAATATTAACTTTTTGAATTATTCTATTCTGTCTTCATTATACCAATTTATATTTCAAGTCATGAATTAAAATTTCAAGATCCTCCACTTTCCTATACTTGTATCCTATCTGGGAGACACAGAAGACTAACACAAACACACACATATGCAATTTGATTAGACAGTATAAAAGTAGAACTGCTTTTCTTCATTTTTTCCCATGACCTTGTATTTTCTAAACACCTTTACTTTTGTGTACTGTCTACTGTTGATTTATGTATAAAGTAGGGCTATTCCAAATGGACATTCTTCCTCATGAAAGAAACAAATCTAGTTTATTTTGCTGGAAGTTTCTCTTGTTGAAATTTCTTTCAGCTACCTCTGCTTTTTTTGAAAGATTCTTAAGGGCACAGACACATGAACATTTACAGTAATAAATATAAATTAATAAACAGGTTTAACTTTAGGGAATTAGAACTTGTTAGTAATGCTTTGCTAACAACTTCAACATTTTCTATATCACTGCATCATTTAAACTATGAGTTGAAAAATCAGTTTGAAAATGAAAAAATTTGGGTTTTTTGACAAAAAAAGAGAGTGTTTTGGTTTTGTTTTTTCTTACAAGTATTTCATATGGGAATGGAAATATTTACTTGCATAAACAGTAACACTGGATACCTACCATAACTATTTATCAGAGAGAAGACTGTGCTTACTCATGTTGTGAGGCTTAGGATACATCACAATGGTCTGTCCTCAGGATCTATGGTTCATCTTTGTAGCAGATGTAATTCTTCCATATGGAATTGGGACAAAACTCAGTTTACTTACATAGAAGTGGCAACAAATGACCTTGTGAGTCACTTTTGTTTATTACATTTCAATATCACCGAGGAAACCACCTGATGCATACTAAAATAAGAATTGTTAAGATTCTGCATAATGAATACAAATGGGAGTACAGTGACAAGGCTAAATTAAGGAGTCACTGTGCTCAGAAAAAAAAAGAAAGGAAAAAAAGGCATGCCCCTGTAAACAACCTTTCAAGACAGTTAAGTTTCTTTGGAAACTATTACTCTTCATGCTGTAGAAAACTGCTTTTAACTTCTGATTCTGTTTTAAATTCTGAAATTTTTAATTGGTTCTGTGCTTGATACATTAAAGTTATTATCCATAAAATCCAAGATTTCTGAAGAATCAAGGAGGTCTCCTATACTATTGCCAGAACATTACATACTTTCTCTTCATCCTTATTTTCCTTATTTCTTTCCTTATTATTTTCCTTTTTTCTTTCCTTCTTCCCTTATCTCCACAAAGATTTGTGCCTCTTTCACCTTAGTAGGGCCTCCAGGGAATAATGGAATAAGTAAAGGAGAAAACAAACAAAATCCAGAGGAAATCCTCCCCATCTTGAATACCACAAAAGAGAGACATATCATGGCTCAGAATAAATTCAGTCAGGTTTTTTCTGAAATCAGATGTCTAAGACTTACCATAGAACTAAGATGAACTGAGATCATATCCGTTCCTTGCATTATGATCAATAATCCTGTGAAAAATTAATTTGATGGATTGCTTGCATTTAAAAGACTACCTTTCATACCTGTCACACAGTAATAGAATATCTTCACAGAATCACCACACTTTTTCTCCTCAGTGGTGTCTGAAGAGGTGCCAGTTTCTGCTTTCTCAGTTAAGCAGCTATCAAAGAAACAGGTATTTCATGTTAAAAATCTTTGTTTTCTAGAAAATCATACATTCTGTTAGCACATAAACAAATTCTAATAAAATTATTGTTCCAGTTCAACCCTTCCTGAAGCCTCCAAAGGAACCATATAACTTTCCTATGTATTTGACCACATGAAAATCTTATCTTTGGGATTTCTGTCTCAGATTATTGTAGGCTATTATGCTTTTTCCAGGGTTGCTCCCAGTAATTGTCCTTTTCCCTGGTCACTACAGGAATACAAATTTTCTTCAGTTCCTTAATCTGAAATCAACACTTTTCTTTCCTTCAGTCCCATGACCACATCTGATTGTGCTGATGCCAGGCAGCATAAAGACAGCACTTAGCTGATTGCATCCATATCCATCCCTTCAGGTTTGGGGCAGGGTTGGCAGCTTATGAAGGATCACAACCTCTCTCATCAAGTGAGAGAATATGTATTAACAAGATACAGCTTGCTCAATCTCAAAATGTAGGAGTGAATTTAAAATAAAATCTGGAGGAATAAAAGCACGGGCAATCTGAGCTGAGTAGAATGTGATCCTTACACAAATACTTCAAATATCAAAATTTTCAGCTCTGCTTAATCTTGAGTAAGGTCCAAAGTCTATCAAGACATCTCTTGCTAAATAGTCATCATTATTCTTTCTGATAAACTGTGAACCAATGTTAACTTTTCCTTGATAGGACAAAAGATGATCACAAAACTTAACTGTGGGCTGTTCATATAGCAGGCATTTAGTTTGGCTCTTCAGAAAATGTATGAAAACAGGGATCCAATCCATCAGCCACATGAATATTTCACAAGACTTTTGCATCCTTTAACAGATGTGTCATTGAGAACTTCTGCAAAATGATAGGGTATAGCTATAAAAAGAAACAGTAATACAAAACTGTATTGAATGTAGTGTTAAAATAGTTTACATCCCAAAGGAAGAACAATCTTCATGATGATAACCATCCAAGAAATTTGAACTAATCTTGAACTTATTCTACCTCTGCTACAGATTCCTGGGAATCAGTTTACTTAGCAGAATGGAATCAAAAGTAGCCAGAGTACATGCCTTTTACTGTGCATATGTAAATCATTCTAGCCTTAATGGAGATTCTGCAGACACACCATCAAGAATACATAGTGTCTTATGCCAGAAAGCTTGGAGCAAAACATAAGTGCATTAGTAAAATGTACAGACAGTAAAATGAGCCAATTAATTACAAATTTCATCTTAACTGGAATCAATTAATAATAATCATAACATTTAAAAGTGACAGAACAAAAGCTACCATAACAGTCACACATTAAAAAAAAATAATAACAAGGATGAATATAAACTTTGAGATAATAAAATAAAAATTAATTGAACTTTCGAGACAATAACTCTATTCACAAATTGTGGCCCATGGGTGATCCATGAAGGCTTAGATCTACAGCTGGTCACAAAATAATACTAATTACCAAACTTACTGACTTCATCAGTTTCATGTGACTATCTTAGTTATTTAGAAAGTCTGAGGGCTAAGGCTTGTGAATTGGTCTAGAGTGTGTTTAGTGGTGACTTAGGGAGAAGCCCCAAAATTAAAAATGTCTTTTGCTGTCTGATTGAAAACACATCACTGAGTCAGTTTTCTAGAAGTACTGAAGGCCTGCATTTCACATGAAATTCAGAGCTATGTGAAGACATAGATCAGCTGACAGCTAACACAGTCATTTTTCCTTCTCAATAGGTCACTTAGATCGTCTACAAGCAAGCCTCTTAGGGCTGAAATGAAATCTAAATAATATAAAGTTCTATATTCACTTCATCTACTCAGATTTAAGTATTGGGATTTCTCCCAAGATTAGTGTATTATTCTCTGCTTTCCTCTGGCATACTATAATAGTGTATTATTCGCTGCTTTCCTCTGGCATACTATAAATTTCTCCCTGCATGTGATGTTCAATAAAATATGTCCTAGAATTTCCTTAACTAAAGTGACTGGAGACATAGGGTTTTATTTTCTTAGTGGGTCATAGGAAGCAAATATATAGTTTTTCTCTTATCTCAGGAAAACATTGTTTCATTTCTTCTTAAACAACTCAAGGATCTCAACATCAATAAATCACAGAAAAATCCCCACAACCTGCCCCCTTCACTCCCCCCAAATCTCTGGCAAAATATACTAAAGCCTATGTTCAAAAAACTGCCAGCACTGTTATTCTATTTTCTGGCATCCTTTCGTAAATATTGTATCTTCTGCAGTAATTTCCCTCTTTATGACAACCTCAAGGCTTTATATATCTGTATACTTTTCTTCCTTCCATTAATGGCTGAATATTTTCATCTGCGTTACAATGTGTTCTATAAGCTCAGGCGTGTGATGATGTTTTTCCATTTGTTACAGTGGAGTATGTTTTAAGACTGCTGTGATTTGATTGAATTTTTAAGAATTTACAATTCTTGATGGGATATGAAATCACTTTTAAAAAAACCACTTTAAATCAGAAAAACGTACATGCACTGGTCCTTATGTCACCCAGCAGGACATATGTAAATATGGTGTACATGGATAAAATGAAGTAGATATATTATTTTTCCATGCTTGTACTTGAGAGATTGCTAGGGAAAAGCAATATTTGTCAAAATTACAGTGTTTAAATGTATTCACACATTTAAAAAAAAAAAATCATCAGGTAAACTTGAGTCTAGAACATTAATAAAAATTGAGGTATAAATTTGATAACAGTTCTTGAAGTTCATCATATCTTTGTCTATTTATTTGTAATTTAGCAAACTACTAAATGAAAACCGCTCACTACAGCCTCTTAAGAAAAACTGTAAAGCAGTGATTTTATCTCTAAACCTCAAACTCTCAACCCATTGTTGGTATCTAGATGCATTTGTGTCCAGTATTTGCAAAGAATCTTTGACTTCTCTAATAGAAGTGTTCTTAACTGAAGGTTTCAAGGGACAATTGTCTTTTTTATATCATTGTAACGAGTACTACAAGAAAAAGAATGAAAGTTAGATAGTAAGATATATACAGAAATCACAACTTGAAAATAAATCTTCTGCATCTAGTCACAGAGTGCTTAGAAATTTTACTTGAACCCCAAATTCTCTTCCCATTGTGGTAGAAATGGATTTTCTGCTATTTCATCCTGTTCCTGAATATTTTGTGAAAAAGTTGCATGTGATGACATTATTTGTAAGCTATGCCACAAAAATCACCTTATAAACCCCATTTCTGACAATATTTATATGTAACCCTCTGTCTGGCAATTTATCTTTAACCTAACATATTATTTATATAGCACCAATAGCCTGCAGGATTTATTACAGGCATGCAGGAAGACATATGGGTAGATTCTTCTCTCATTTATACTAGCATAAATCAGAACTAATACTACTGAAGTCAGTGGAGTTCCACTTGTTTAAAGGTGGACTAAAAATGCTCAGAACCAACCCCAAACTTACCTGTAAGTTTTCTGCCTTAATGGGATCATGTCAGGCAGGTTTTAATTCTATTGTCCAAATTAATTTTTTTATATAGCCTTAGCGGAAAGTTATTTAAACCTTTTAAACAGCAACAAGGCTTTGTGTCATTGTCTTGCCATCTTTGACTCAGCCATATCCAAATTCCTCCCTTGAAACCATACTTATGTCATTGGAGTAATGCCAAACAGTATTCATTTTGTCATTTTTTGAACTTAGGGACAATGTTTAAAAACCTTGAAATATTTACGGCACTTGCACATTACTTAGTACAGCAGTTTGGATGTAGTTGGATCTGTTCAGAACTTTAGATGCTCAAGGACATTTGGAAACTGAAGAGCTACCATTGTGAGAGCATGCAGTAGCTTGTAGTAGGTTAATAACGTGCAGCTATGCTATACCTGCTTGCTAATACTTTGAGTCACAGCAATAGAGAACAGGGACCTTTCAAGAGCTTCAGTTCAGAAAAGGTTGATATTAATTTATCAATATTTATCAAACTTTTAAAAAACTAAAATTACATATAAGCTCAGCATATCAAACCCTTCTTTGAAACTGTGATGTCTCTGTCCTGTAAAGTATTTTTGTGCCTGCGTTTTACTCAGTAAGTAATTATAGTTACTTGGTTAACAGGGAGACTTGAAGCATTGGCTTGTACTAACCAGAAAGTGAGCAGGTGCTCTTCACACCTCCCCACTTAACTCCAATGGGGTAATTAATTTCTGATCTACTTTGCCCTACTCTGTCTCTTTTTTCCCAAATGAAACAAACCACAAAACAACTTTAATGAAGGAAATCTAACACAAAGGCTCTACAATCACTGGCTACTAATACTCCAAGGTGACAGGATCTGGCCTCAGGGGTTTGTAGCATCTTAAGGCAACACATTTCTTATAGTGACCAAAAAGAATAAGCTATTTTTTTCAGAAATTCTTTGTTAAGGAAGAGGGGGGAAATAAAAAAGAAAGTAATTTCCCCTTTCTAGTTCATTCCTGCCTCAAAAAGAGAAGTAAAATCCAGACAAATCCTGAGCTGTTTAGCTGGTGTTCTTGTGCTTTCTGAAAGCAGGAAAAGTAAGGATAATATTAATAGCAGTAAGTATTTCAAGAACACCTCATTCAGATTTTTTGACCTATCATTGTGTATTCATATTTGAGTTAAGTATATTGCTATTCATTATATTGATAAATGCATACATGTAAAGATGGAGTGGACTCTTCATCTTAACAGCTAGCTTGTTTCTTTTGGATCTGCTGACTAAACAGCAGTAGTGAGTGCTGAATGAGTGCGTGTAAGTGGAGACTGAACAGAGTGGGCAGGAAAAGGCCACTTGTTTTCCCAGAGCCCCGCTGACCCCAATGAGTTTTGATCTGCTTTCGTAGTGAAACTTCACACAGGCAATAGCAAGTTCTTAGTTTTGGTGAAAGTAAGAAATTAAATAAAACTGAATTAATTTTGTAATTACAAGACTTACAATCCAACATATGCTTAAATAACTTATGGAACAGGACATAGAAATCAGAAACATTTTTAAAATAATAATCTGTTTAGAGGTTGGTTGTCTTATATAACTACCACATTTTGCACACCTCCATGTCTGACATTTATGCAAATTATTTCAGGAAACAATTTGCATAATTGAGTAATTTGCATATGCTCACCTTAAGCAGAAGGATAGATTTCGTGCTAGAGAATGTGTCAGCCTATCTGAGAGCTTGAGTGAATGAAGGCTAGCAACATGGTAATTTTGTGTTCATTGTACCTTCCACCATTTCTCATTATGTTTGTAATGGTGAAAACTGGGATAGCAGGGAGCTGTGAACTTGAAAACATGGGGAATATGAAAATCTATTTTTATTTCTGTTCCCTCTCTGTGTTAATTGTAGGCGCTGCTTTTTCACACTCCTTAAATGTTCTCTCTTCCTCATACTCATTCTTATCAATGGTTGTCACCCTGTTCTTCACAACTTGGTTATCATGCACAAAATTAGTTAGTCAGCTAAGTCAAAATCATGCTAACAAGCATGCTGTCATGGATTGCTAAATATTTGAAGCATGCAGAGCAACCCTTCTTCGCACTATGAACAAAATCTACCCTCTGCAGAGGATCCAGGAAATGGCCTTGCATTAGTTGCAGCTCTCATATTTAAAAGGTACTTCCAGTGAACTCAGACATTGTGTTGGCCTTCAGCACAGGTATGACATCTTACCTTAGTATTACATTAGAATTTCATGCCCTTAGTGAACGTGAAATAAGTGTTATCCGTCATGCAAAAATGGGCATGAGCTTCTAGCCATAGATCTACCCCTTGAATTATCATTTTCAGATACCAGCATTATCACTATAATCAATTAGCTTTTCACTAAGTTTAGAATAAAACTTGAGATTGCTGCACCCTTGCAAGTATAGAGAGATCCAGGCTGTTCATGGAGTCTTTCCTTCATGCTACCTCTAAAAAAGTCTAGGGATGGGGAAAAAAAAAATCCCAAGATTCCTTGTGATTCTACTTATCCAACAGAAACCCATGGGAGGATAAAAGTATGAGGAGATAGATGCAGTGAACAAAATCTATGCTAACTTGAGGATTCCTTTTACTGAGTTGCATTGAGATACTTTCACTGGTATTGTCAATAGAATTGATTGAGAACAAAACATCAAAACCTCTAGGAGGTTCAAACACAAGTTATTAGATGCATTTCACTGTTACTTGTACAGCTGGATTAGTAGCATTTTGTAGCTGACTGGATTTTGGCCAGAAATTACTAAGCTTCTGGACCTTGAAAATTTCATGAATAACAGAAAAGGAAGTTGCTAGTTTTTATTATTAATTTTTGCAAGATTCCAGCTGTGCCATCAGACAATCAAAGATGGGATACTAGTTAAGTTTTGTTCCTCATGTGTATGGAATCAATAAGACAATTCCTATACTGCAGGAAGTTCTGCAGCATGATACTAATTGGCTGTCTCTGAGAACAAAGTTATCTTACACGTGACAGCTCTTGCCCAGATTAGAAAACTCTTCCCTGACAAATGAATCATTAGCTGCTGTCAATAAACTGGAAGTTTCCTCAACAGCAGCAAGGTCAGGGTGAGGATGTACTGTGAGCTGTCTGTCCCTAAAAATACTCACTTCTGCTGCTGTGCAAAGCAAAGGACAGAAGACAGGCAAGAATACACAATGAAAACACACCACAGTGTGTGGTGTGCAGTAATTCTTAAGAACTTAAACCAGCTGTATAAAAGTAAATAACAACCTATTCCTCCTCCAAAAAAGACCTTTACATTTTTTCCAAGATTAAATCTTGAAAATTGTTGATAATAATGATGATAGATAGAATATTTCTGCATAAGAAAGCCAAAGTTTTTTCTGAGACTGAGCAAACAACTTCAAATAGCTTTCTTCCAGGGAAGTATGGCTTTTGTCTTAACTTGGATGAGATTAAGGATAGAGTCAAAATTGAACTACTAAGAACCAACAGTTATCTTGGAAGTTCAAGATGAATTTGGCTGAGGTAAAAAAGGAATGTTATCTGGGAGACAGATAATTAAGATGTGGAATAAGTAATTAAATGTTTCTTCTAGCCTGACCCAGAAGAAAATGTTTCCTACAGGAAAATCATAGTTAATTTAGGTGAAACAGAGGTTGCCCATTTTAAATACTTAAATTAGTGAGTTTTTAATGTATTCCTCTTTTATCCACCCTTTAAATTTCTAGCATTACATACAAATCAAGACATATGGCTGTCATCATACTCTAGTGATTTCAAAGTAAAATGGAAGTGCTACAGAAACATAAATGCAAGTCCTAAAATAATTTGATATGAGATAGGCATGATGAGAAGACTCAGATAACAGTATCTGTCAAAAGATTCTTAAAGCAAATAATTACGTTAAAAATATTAGCCTTGCAACCAGCTCTGTAAGACAGACTTGAAAGCACCCGTATGAGCAGCTAAAATGGGAACAGACCTTGACGCAGCAAGTGTTCTCAGCAGCTAGCTAAGAAAACGGGCTTGACTCAGAACTGCTTTCATAAACGGCCGTGGGATGCCAGCGTGCACTGATAGCATGCCTTCTGGCCACCCCCTCAGCCTGGCAAGAGCCAGGAGGCCCGGAGAGGCTGAGGTGCGCTGCCCTGCTGGAAGGCTTCCCGCCTCATGTCGGGAGGTAGCATTACACACGAAATGGTGAATCTTGCTCCCAGTGAGCATGTAGAGTGTGCCAAGAGCTATGGAGATTAAGTGAGATATAAGGATGAGTCTCAGGTTTCTTCTAGAGTTATACTTGTGGGTAGCTGGCTTTTAGGGCCTGTGTGCACACCCACTGCTCCTAAGCCGTGGTTAACTCCCTGAGTGAGTTGTTAACTCCCCGGCTAGTTGTCTGCACAGGCGAGATAACAGCCTGGTTTGAAAGAGAAGACCAACTTGAAACTGCACGATCACTTGAGCTCCCAGTACCTTTAAATGTGCTGGTCAACATCCTTGGTGGAGTGACCTGGAGAATCCTAGATAGTTCCTGCTGTAGAATGATCAAATTGTACATAGATAAGATATTTACATTGGTTGCGGGTGCCCAGGCACTGACAAGGAGCTGCAGGGTGGCCTCTGTGAGGAGCAGCTGGGGCTGCCCCATGATGGACACAGCCGGTTCCAGCGGCTGGAGCAGCACAAAAGTGTGAGAAGGAAGGAGCAGCAGAGAGGAGCTGTTACGGACTAAGCACAACCCTGATTTGCCTTCCCCCTGCACCATTTGGCAGGGGAGAGGCGAGGTAGAGGAGTGAAGTTGAGCCTGGGACAAGGCAGGAAGGGGGAAGGTGATGTTTTAATTTTTGTCTTTGTTTCTCACCATCCAACATTATTCTAACTTGCAATACATTAAATTATTTTTTTTTCCAAGTTGTAATGGGTTTGCATGGCAAGGTTTTGGCAGCGGGGAGGCTGCAGGTGTGACTTCTGTGAGACGCTGCTAGAAGCTTCCCCTGTGTCTGATAGAGCCAATACCTGCCAGCTCCAAGATAGACCCGCCGCTGGCCAAGGCCAAGCCCATCAGCGACGGTGGTAGCATCTCTGGGATAATATATTTAAGAAGGGCAAAAAGTTGCTGCGCAACAGCACCTGCAGTTGGAAAGAGGAGTGAGAATATGTGGAGAAACAACCCCGCAGACACCAAGGTCAGTGAAGAAGCGGAGGGGGACGAGGTGGTCCAGGCACTGGAGCAGAAATTCCCCTGCAGCCCATGGAGAACACCATGGTGAGGCAGGCTGTCCCACTGCAGCCCATGGAGGTTGATGGAGCAGATATCCACCTGCAGCCTGTAGAGGACCCCAAGCCAGAGAAAGTGGGTGCCCAAAGGAGGCTGTGACCCCGTGGGAAGCCTGTGCTGGGGCAGGCTCCTGGCAGGACCTTTGGACCCGTGGAGAGAGGAACCCAGGCTGGAGCAGGTTTTCTGGCAGGACTTGTGACCCCATGGAAGGGACCCACGCTGGAGCCATTCATGAAGAACTGCAGCCTGTGGGAAGGACTCATGTTGGAGAAGTTCATGGAGGGCTATTTCCTGTGGGAGGGACCCCACGCTGGAGCAGAGGAAGAGTGTGAGGAATCCTCCCCCTGAAGAGGAAGGAGCGGCAGAGACAACGTGTGATGAACTAACCACAACCCCCATTCCCCGTCCTCCTGTGCAGCTTGGGAGGGAAGGAGGTAGAGAAATTGGGAGTGAAGTTGAGCCCCGGGAAGAAGGGTGGGGTGGGGGAAGATGTTTTAAGATTTGGTTTTATTTCTCATTATCCTACTCTGATTTGATTGGTAATATATTAAATTAATTTTCCCCAAGTTGAGTCTGTTTTGCCCGTGATGGTCATTGGTGAGTGATCTCTCACTCACGAGCTTTTCATTATATTTTCTGTCCCCTGCCCAGCTGAGGAGGGGAGTGGTAGAGCAGCTTTGGTGGGCACCTGACCTCCAGTCAGGGTCAACCCACTTAGTTTAGCCCATGGTAGTAATTGGTAAGTGATCTCCCTGTCTTTATCTCAACCCATGAGCATTTTTGTCTTGTTTTCTCCCCCCCCATTCCTGTTGAGGGGAGGGAGTAAGAGCGCAGCTGAGCAGGCGTGTGGCAGCCAGTCAAGGTTAACCACAATAAACAGTATTAAAGACTCATGTAGAGGTAAAAATGGTTACAGAGAACAGTCTTACGTACACAGTTGAGATATTTAAGAGATTTTGTATGTAAGATAATTAATAGAGATGGACGGTGCATGTGCTGGGGTGTCTTCTAGGACCTCAGTCAGCTGGAGAATAAGAAATGAGGAAAACTAGTTTGGGGAGCCTTACCTGATTGAGCTAAAAATGCTGCTGTCAGCTATGGAGACACTCGTCTCCACTGAACAGTGAGGGACCATCCTGTTCAGGAGATTAGACTCCCCATGCGAGCATTATCCTGTGCCAAGATCTCAATAAATTGGTTTCTTTTTTTAACCAACACTCTGTCCCTTAGGGTCTGTGCAGCAAAAGTGTTATCTACAGCACTAAAGAAACCTACAGAAGCCTAAATGCTTTTTCTAATCACCATCTGAGATTAAAATAATCAGTTCTGTCAAAGTTTAGTGAAGGAATGTACACAGCTGAAATAGCAGTTAGTATTAACCTTAAGTGTACCCTGGCTAACCCTCTGCAGAGCTCTGAGCTTCAAATTTATTACATAGGGTGGTTCTATATTTTTTTGGTTTGTATTACCGATTTTCTTTCATCTTTCCACCGTATATAAAATGAAGGAGATCACGAACTTGTCTTACATTTTATGAGTTATAATTACTCACTGGTAAATTTTTGTTAAAAAGAGAACAAAACACCCTCCTACACCACTACCCGCAAGTCCTATTTTAGCATTGAGCAAATATTTTTAATATGTTCTGGAAAACCCACAGGGTGTTTCATTTCTTACTGTACCTATCTTTTCATTCTCAGATTTTATTATTTTTTCCTTTGAGAAAACATAATGCAAGGTGTAAGGGAGTAAATTGAACCTCTGCAGGGACTTGGGAGGAACCTCTGGGTACTACCAGGCACTGGGAACTGCATGACATGGGGAAAGGTAATTTCATTTCTCTTGGTCTTTTACTCCCATGCCCTGCCCTGCCCATAATCTGTCTCACCTATTAAAACTATGGGCTAAGAGGGAACTATCCCTCACTACATATATTTTAAATGCTTAGCAGAGTGAAGTTGTAATTTAAGACAGAACCTTAAAGCTCTATTGTAATAAATATTTATCTCAAATCGTAATGATTCATGTTCTACACAATCCCTGCTGTGTAATGTATTAATATCCTTTCTGGATATTGACAGAAAAATAATTTTGCATTTGTCTTGAGATTTCCTTAAAAAATAGATCAATAGTTTCTTAGAATATTGCTTCTTAATGCTTAGAATCAAGAACACAGAAATAAAAGTCTGTCTTTGAAAGCAAAGAGTTTAATATTCATTATTTTACACAAAATTCCAAAGAAAGAAGCTACCTACGAATTCTATATTCCAAAGTATTCTTCTAGTATTAGCAGCACTTTAATAAAAAGCAAGATCCAATTTGAAGAAGCACAAAGGTTTGTTGTTTTTGGTTGGTTTTTTTTTTTTTTTAAATGAAAAACAGGGGAAGTAGAGGATATGGAGAAATAATTATATGGTGAGATAATATAAAGACTGCAGGTTTGCATGTCTTCATATAACGCTAGTGAGTATGAGATCTGATGTTTGTTAATTAAAGACTTTTCTATTTCCACTAGATGGCTGCTTCTGAAAGACTAGCTTCTTAGCATAAAATTAATTAACCTTCAGAAGACAGTCCAAGGTACTTCAATGACCCCACTGCTGCCAAAAAAATAAATCCCATTACAGGATCTTTCACAAATCTTTTAAAGGCCTTCTACGACATGTGTGGTGAAAGAGTATAAAGTATTAGATATCCTTTTATTTTACATTATGTGCTAGAAGAACACAGAAGGCAATTATTTCTGCACCATATATCAGAACAGTGTCTCTTCTCACATTTAAGAGGTATGGGGACATCATGAGGAAACATGTAGAGGATATCATATCAGATTTACTCTCCTTGCTCCTTATCCTATACATCTAATGTTCACTCTCTGACCTCCTTCCTCTTCCCACCAAAAAATGTATTATGCAGGTACTAAATATCAGAAGCTATTGAATCAGACCTGTTTTTAATTCACATCCAAAAACCATCATAACTTTGGTCCAGAATTCAAGTAATTTGAAAATACCTTATTTGTATCCTTCTTTTGCAAGCAAGGAAAGTAAAGGATCCATCCTAATCTGGTACCAACACTGAAAGAAGGCAAAGATTTCATTTTAAATCCTCTTGCCTTTTGACCAAGGACTTTACAGATGGTTAAGGAAAAACAACACCTAACATCACCAATATCCCTACTGACATGTTATTTTAGAATCTGTTTTGATTTAGACAGCCTCAGTGAATTAATCTAGGAATGAAGTACCTTCTCAAACAATAGAAGTTATGATGGCTAATGATATGAAGTTACTCAGCGGTCTGACTTGAATGCATCAGATTTTTATCTTATACTTTGGAGTACTATAGGGGCTTTAAGTGTGGGTAAGAGTGCATTGAAGCCACAGAGACAGAATGCTGAACTCAGACTCAAAGTATGAACTTCCCTGCAGCCTCTGTGCTTCATTTTCTGTATGGCTTTCTGTATGTGATTTTAGTTTCCCCATCTGTAAGCTGAGAATAACAGTGCTGCTTCTCTTAAAACAAGTCTTAAGATCAGAAGATTTAAAAGTAGGCTTTATTATTGTACTAGATTATTGTACTTGTGCTATATATAGAAAATTGCACACTTACATGAAGGAAAAGATGTTTCCATATGTATTGCACCTAACATTGTCATACTCCAGTTCTACATCTGTTGCTGCCAGACATTTGCCAGCTTTCCAAGATGCTGTTACTTAAGCTCAGACGCAAGAGAAATAGAAAGTAGAGAATGATGGGATTTTCTAGTGCCAGGTCTAATAAACCACTTAGCAGTAGCTGCTTCCTGTGATCTTTGAAAATTATTGGACTTTTTAAACATTTCTTTTTATAAGAGAAAGACCCATTTGTTTGTTCTGTCCTTACTAGATTTTCTTCCTAACGGAAACTTCTAATTATTTTTATTAAGCTAACAAATTTAACTATAATATATTTTATGGTCAGGATGCCTGTATAACTCTTTCCTTCCTAAATCACTCTGAAATTTCTTCTCACCCCAAAAAGGGAATTCTGCATCTGTCTTTCAAGGATCCAAGGCCCAGCATTGATACCATGGCTCAGAGATCATAGGAATTTGCTACGATTTAAGAAAGAGCAGTGAGAAATTCTGGGTAGCAAGGCCATGCAAGATAAGAAATGTAGACAGAAGTAGGACTGTAGACATAGAGATTATTAGTACCTCAAAAAGTCAAGGTGTAAAATCAATGAAATGGATAGGTTTAAAACCCTAAAGGGAAAAATGCAGAAAAGTATCAGCATCAGAGGATGTGCAAGACAGCAAGCTGCCAACACTGAGGACACTTTCATATCTGATTGATGACTGCTTGGCCAGCAAAGGCTCTTCAGATTTCTTACTGGGGTGTTGAGCCCACTACTGCTCACCCTAGAAGCTTCTTAAATCCTAGCGATCTTGTGTGTGTATTAGCCAATGCACAGTTGCCTTATACCTTTATTTATTTTTATGTTTGTATGTACGTTTATGCAAATATATAAACATACATGTATGTATGTATCTATCAGTATTCTACTTACAAAGACTCTTCCTGCTCAGCTAAAAGACAACCAATTACAGTGACCCCAAAAGAGAGAGTAATAGCAATAAACATTTAAAATATTTTAAAAAGAAAATATAAATCTAGGAGGTTGCACAGTCTCTTTTTTAATATTGCAAAGTAGGACATTTAAAACCATTAATATAAAATCACATCTATACAAGTAGGTAAATGCTAAGCTCTTCACCTCCCCTGGAGAGAGTTATTGAAACTCTGGGACAGTTTAAAATAAACATAATTAATAGTTCTCCATCTATGCTCAGTCATTCTGACATTCCAGAATTTCAATATGAAAGGCTGACTTTGCTGAAGGATAATGGTGGGCATTCCAAGTCACCAATTAGGATGCAAACCTGAATGCTACCTATTGCTAAAATATACTCCATTTGCATACAAAAAAAGAGAGTCAAACAAACAAGAATGCTGCTTCTGGAATCTAAAGTAACTGAGACATAAACCTGGCTTTAGGCCAAGAAAAGAACCTTTTATTTTTATTTTTTTTTAAAAAGGGACATGAGAAAAAAATTTTATTTCAAAGGTTGTTCGCAGTGAAATAAATACAAAGTCCATCATAGTATCTGGTCAATCCATATATTTCTGCATCCCAAACACAAAAATAATTTACTTGAAAGATCTTGTTTCGTTGTATTAACCACAGAATTTATTAAAAAAAAACCCAAACAAGCCACAACATAATTTGGGACTTACAGAGTGATTTAGCTGTATTTTGAGACTCTTACACCAAAATTTCAGTCAGCAGCCATCTAAAGCCAAAAGAGTTTGCAGTGCTCAAACAATCTAAATTATTTTCTCTTAAAAGTTATTCAAGTCCTAAATTTATGCTTCTGTGCCTTATAACAATAAGATATGCAGATAATAGAAGCCTAAATACAGTCAGGATCTAAAAATCGATTTTTCTTTACCATTCACCATAAGAAAAATGAATTGGTGAATCTGTGTTCCATAAACAGCTTCCCAGATTTTTCTGATATCATCCCACTTTTTTTGTTGTAAATCATACATGGGCAGAAGTAGCTCACTTGTAGATGTCAAATGTACTGAATTTCCTGTCATTGTTTTAAGCACCTTTAGCTAAGCAGAAATAATGTTTTCCAGTGGAGCACCACACTATCTTTAATGTAGTTGAAATCATGACTCTCAGTTTCATTTTCTTCCTTCTGGAATTTGAAAGTGATAGGAAAATGCCATAGTGGCATGACACATCTACACATTTATACAAAGCTATTAATAGAATACTAGAGCTGTAAAAACAAGCACTCCAAAGTAGGAAATGTCAGAGCTAAATTTATTCTCTATGACCTTAATTCATTCTTTTTCACAGCATGTTCATTACGATACAGCATCTAATTACATAATCATATTATACATTTGGGTTTTCTCATGATATTCACACAAGTTACTTGAGAAATTGCAATGATAATAAAACAGGGAAAACAATGCATTTGTCATTCAGAGGAATCACCTCCAAAGCCAAACCTGCACTCCTAAATTAGCAAGCTAAAGTGAGTGTGGTATGTATATTCATTCTGCTGGAATGATGTGACTGCATTCTGTATAAATACAATAATTTTTTTGTTACTAAAGTGAAAAAGGAATTGATTTGTTACTCAAGTATTTCCAGGCATATATCATGGTCAAACACATGCTTAGATATGTCTCTGCTAATCTTGGAAAGGATAGACTGGGGCTCTGTGTGTGGTTCAAAATCCAGTAATGAGATTTACCACTCCCCTAAGCATTTAAAATCCTGCTCCTAGCTCGCTTCAATTTATGTCAGCAAGTAACAGCCCTTAATTGCAAAATTCAACATAAACAATGCAAAGGGAAGAAAGTAACATCCTTCTTTACAACAGGTGGCATAATGGAACCACAAGATGTTTATTTTCCTCAGTAGCTGCTTGACATACTGTATATATCTAATCCCACAGTCAGAGGCTCAATTCTGTTCCATGCCCTGTGTGACAGGTGTTGCAGAAAAGAAATCTTTCCCGTCACAGTCAATATACACATCATTTTTAGCCGTTTCCAAAGGGTTCCATGTGACTCTTCCTCCTTTGTCTGGTCCCAGAATTAGTGATCTTGATATCTGGAGTTTTACATTCCTCTGGGCACAACACAAATGCCCTCCTGATTTTGTAAATGCTAACAATCCTAAGGATGATTACGTGCTATCTAGTGGACTTTTTAAGCCATTATTGAATTGATTGCTTACTGGAAAGTAAGACCATAGAGATGATGGGTGGCTCTCAGTGTAAAAATTTTTCTCTGAATTGTTCATTTTACATTAATAAGTACTGAGACAATCATAAGTAATGCATGTAGATACATGGGATTGATATGTGCAATCTTGACCAAGATCTTGACTGGATCTTAACTAAGACCCCCAGAAAACATAGTGCAATTCAACCCTAAATCTATTTTTGACTGCTATACAGTCAGAAAAGGATTAAAAGAAGAGGATTTATGGTAGATATAGCAGCAAAAGAAAATAATTTATGGAAGAAAGGAACTACAGAGATTGAGAAAGAAATAGTTTACACTGAATAATTAGAAACTAAAACCTGATTAGCTACTGCTATTTGAGCAACCTGGCCAAATGGAGGGTGTCCCTGTCCATGGCAGGGGGGTTGAACTAGATTATCTTTGAGGTCCTTTCCAACCCAAACCATTATGTGATTCTGTGATTCTGTGATTCTTTGATTCTATGATTCTTTTCAAGGCCTTCTTCTACACTGGTTATGTCATCTGAGGAGACTTTGGAAACCCTATTCACTGTTGGCATTTACGAATATAGCCATTTGCTTTTGGGGTATATTGATTAGGTTAGGGTTTCCTTAGTGTTTCCCAATAATTATTATTTTCTCAGAAATAATAGTACAAACTTCTCATCAGAAGTTAGGCAGAAGATGCCATTTCTAAATTGTTCTTGTATACTTAGCAATTTACAGTCTGACTTTGTTTTTTATATTGGCATTAAACTTTATTGTTTTTTTAAAAAGAAATTTCTTCAATACTTTTAAAAACACAGCAAAATTCATGTCCTACATTAATGTGGGCACATAGTAAATGAAATGAAGGAAAAAAGTAATATATTTAATGAAGAATTAGTATGCTGGAGTCAGAGTCTGCAAAGGAGTGGCGTGTAGCTTACCAATTTACAGATCAATACAGGACCTGTCTGAAACATCAGAGACCTTCTTCAAAGATCTTTCTCAGACAATGAAATGGGAATGTCCTTTTGCACTTGGCTAAAGGGGCTTTAAAAGTAGCAAATATTTCTTTATCACAATCGATTTCTACTTCAGTAATGCTTACTTTAAACTAATGTACTCATATGATAAACCTAATAAGCTTTTTCCTCAACTTCTTGATCTTCAGAAATCTTAACTTCTGGCTGGTAAAAGTTCGTTTTCTTTTCTACCAATTTCTAACTCACATTTCCTACAATAACATTTCATTTGGCAAATTAAACTTTAACAATGCTCAGTAAAGCAAAGAGGGTTTAATAACAAAACATATACTGTAATACATATTTGATTGACATATGCAACAACAAAATTAAAATTAATCCAACCTTTCAGCAGATTTTATTTTATTTAGTCCTTTGCACCTACTTAGTCTATTTTAACATGTTGTACTTTTAAATCCATATAGCCTTGACATAGGTACAGATGAGGTAGTTACAACACCAGATTGTTCTTTCCTTGGTATCTGAAAACTGTCTAAATGGTGCTGTTATCTCTGTCTCTTTTCTGAACTACTTAAAACCTTGGTGAAATAGCACTGGACAACTGTTTGGTCCTGTAACATTTTTATTATTACTTACACATTTCCTAGTGACTCAGTTCTTTCCTTATATTTGATGTCCATGAATCCGGCTATTTTTGTAGTGCCAGGTCATGACTGTTTCAGTTGTTATTCAAAAAGCTGTCTTTTTTTGTGGACAATATAATTAGACACTTGGGAGCACTGTTGTCAACAGTGATCTATTGGAAATGTTGACTGCCACAGTGAGATAAAAGACCCATAATTCAATTTGATCAAAGTGCTTTAAACAACTACATACAGTGGTGAAACTCTATGAAATATTGATCAGGTCTTTCAAGTAATTCTGAAATAACCCACTTAAAATCTTAAAGACATACACAGGATTCCTATTTTAATTGTCTAAAACTACTAAAACTCCTTTTATGTTAATAACTGAATGGATTCAATAATGTTTACAAATAAAATTATCTTAACATTTTTGATATGTAATTAATAAGCTATTCAATTTAATACCAAGACTACAAAGAATCTTGAAGGAGTTTTAGGTTAATTGGATAGCCATTATTTGTTTTGAAAATATATTGTCTTTCTTCTGAATATTATGAAGATTAAATAAAATTACTGATCTGTCTTCATATAAAAAATACAGCTCTCTTTATTACTGATTACCATAATAATGCTACTTAACCTTTATATAACATGTTTCATGTTCAAAACACTGTACAGAGGTTAAGTAATTAATCCTACCCAGCCTGCTTGAGAACAAAGTGTAAAAACATTGTCATCTTCATTTCATGTTGATGACACAGAGGTGAAGAAGTGGAATGGTTTGCCCAAGGCAATGCAAAGGGGAAGGGATGGCACCAACATTATGAACTGAGGCTCCTTTTATTGCAAGATTGCACTTTCTTCCCATGATAAACTAATGTTTACATCCACTGGAACAATATCTCTCTTCCTCCCCTCCAGTTTTAATGGATTGTCCCTTAAAAATTTGTTTCCGTCTATAGCAATATCTTCCTGAAAACTGTGGTCATTTTCCTCAAGGTTACATATTGTTGTCATAAATCATATTATCTTTTTTTTACTTTGCCTCTCTAACATTTTCTGTACCTTTGCCTGTAATACCAGGTGTAAAGCCCAACATGCCATGGGAACAATGGAAACTGCCTTTAAAAAAGAATACTCTGTGCTTAGCTATGTACCGTGTAGTTCTATATTCATGCACTTCATCACAGTATTGACATTGACTGTCATTTGGGAGTATATGACACCATTTGGGGACTGTTTGTACACTCCAGAGCAGTTATACTGGATTTTAGGAGGCTATATACTTTATATGTTTTTTTCCCAAAAAAAATCTCATAAAGATTGAGAACCAGCTCATCACTGATGTTCAGCAGGCCCCTAATAACATCTTTCCTCTTCTGCAGCCATTGGTGACCGCCTGGAACTGGTACCAGGTTATTTTATACATATTTTTATATCCTATCTGTCACCTTAGCTTCTCACAGTCTTATATTCTTGGCATGCTGTAAACTCTCATAGTTACGGGAATGACCAAAAGGTGGGAGAAGCTGATGGGAAAAACACTAACTGATATGTTTACTATTTGTTGTTTTGTCATACTCACATGGAAAATACTGTCAATCCCTCCACTGCATGGAAAGGATCCTTATTTACTGACTAATACTAAAATAGATCAAATACCCTACCTTTTCTAATGCATAGCTCCATAACTTTGGGACACATATGCAGTACAAGTCAGGCACCATACAACTACATGATAGACATTCATTCTAGTTTCGAAAGAGGATGATATTGGAAAGAGAAAGGGAAGGGAAGGGAAGGGAAGGGAAGGGAAGGGAAGGGAAGGGAAGGGAAGGGAAGGGAAGGGAAGGGAAGGGAAGGGAAGGGAAGGGAAGGGAAGGGAAGGGAAGGGAAGGGAAGGGAAGGGAAGGGAAGGGAAGGGAAGGGAAGGGAAGGGAAGGGAAGGGAAGGGGAAGGGGAGGGGAGGGGAGGGGAGGGGAGGGGAGGGGAGGGGAGGGGAGGGGAGGGGAGGAGAGGAGAAGAGAAGAGAAGAGAAGAGAAGAGAAGAGAAGAGAAGAGAAGAGAAGAGAAGAGAAGAGAAGAGAAGAGAAGAGAAGAGAAGAGAAGAGAAGAGAAGAGAAGAGAAGAGAAGAGAAGAGAAAGGAAAAGAGAAAGGAAAAGAGAAAAGAAAAAAGAAAAGAAAAGAAAAGAAAAGAAAAGAAAAGAAAAGAAAAGAAAAGAAAAGAAAAGAAAAGAAAAGAAAAGAAAAGAAAAGAAAAGAAAAGAAAAGAAAAGAAAAGAAAAGAAAAGAAAAGAAAAGAAAAGAAAAGAAAAGAAAAGAAAAGAAAAGAGAGAAAAAGGGAAAAGAAAAAAGAAAAAAGAAAAAAAAAGGAAAAAGGAAAAAGGAAAAAGGAAAAAGGAAAAAGCTTTTTTCCTAGATTATTACCTAGTTTGCAATTATTAGAAATTTCAAAAAATGAAGGAACAAGTTTGCACCAGTGTCTATGGGGTGTGAAAATAAGAGGCTGACATACAGATGAGGTAAGTTTGTTCCCTTAGCTTCTATGTGCTATGGCTGAAAAGAAGGTAACATCAACTTTGCAAGGATATTATTTGTCTTCAGGCAGATATGGGAGTTGTATATACCAACAATAAGAATATCAGGCTATACTATTTAATACCTTGAAATGCTTTGCAAGGTTGATAAAAAAATCATGGTTCCTATTTTAAATCTCTAAATATGCAGGATTAAGATGGGACATTTGTGTATGATAAATTATCTTCCACCCACTTGCTGCATGATTCTTTACTTTTATATAAAATATTTGGTTACTATTGGTTACAGTTAGAGGTAGTGTAGATAATTCAGAAGATAGACTTTTATTCAGTATAGCAAATACTATTTTTATACTGCCTAGCACAGTGCTTTGGGTTCCTGAAACAAAAGGTGTTAAATACATGAACCCTGTTCCCTCAGCTGCTTCTCATAAGACTTGTTCTCTAGACCCTTCACCAGCTTCGTTGCCCTTCTCTGGACACACTCCAGCACCTCAATGTCTTTGTTGTAGGGAGGGCCCCAAAACTGAACACAGTACTCGAGGTGCAGCCTCACCAGTGCCGACTACAGGGGGATGATCACTTCCCTAGTACTGCTGGCCACAATGTTTCTGATACAAGCCAGGATGCTGTTGGCCTCCTTGGCCACCTGGACACACTGTTGGTTCCTATTCAGTCGGCTGTCGATCAACACCCGCAGGTCCTCTTCTGTCAGGCAGCTTTCCAGCCACTCTTCCCCAAGCCTGTAGCCTTGCATGGGGTTGTTGTGATCCAAGTGCAGGAGCTGGCACTTGGCCTTGTTGAACCTCTTACAGTCGGCCTCGGCCCATTGATCCAGCCTGTCCAGATCCCTCTGTAGAGCTTTCCTACCCTCAAGCAGATCAACACTCCTGCACAACTTGGTGTCATCTGCAAACTTACTCAGGGTGCGCTCAATCCCCTCATCCAGATCATTGATAAACATATTAAAGAGAATGGGCCCCAGTACTGAGCCCTGGGGAACACCACTTGTGACCGGCCACCAAGTGGATGAACTCCATTCACCACAACTCTTTGGGCCCAGCCATCCAGCCAGTTTTTTACCCACCAATGTGTACGTCTGTCCAAGCCATGAGCAGCCAGTTTCTCCAGGAGGATGCTGTGGGAAACTCTGTCAAAGGCTTTGCTAAAGTGCAGGTAAATGACATCCACAGCCTTTCCCTCATCCACTAAGCAGGTCACCTTGTCATAGAAGGAGATCAGGCCCGTCAAGTAGGACCTGCCTTTTGTAAACCCATATTGACTGGGCCCGATCATCCAGTTGTTCTGTACGTGTCATATGATGGCACTCAAGATGATCTACTCCATAACCTTCCCTGGCACCAAGGTCAGACTGACAGGCCTGTAGCTCCCCAGAGCCTCCTTCTGGCCCCTCTTATAAATGGGTGTCACATTTGCTAACTTCCAGTCAACTGGGACCTGCCCGTTTAGCCAGGACTGCTGAGAACTTCATTCACACACAAAGTTTAAAGTAAGCCTAATACCATCGATTGCAGTGTAACTTCTCTTGAGAATGATGTGATTAAGTATTTGAAGACTTTTACTGTAATCTGATCATGTGTCTTCTATGGTTCCACGGCATTCATGCCACATTTATATCAATGAGGAGGGAAATTATCCTTTCACTCACATCCATGCAAACCTGCTATCTGGTAAGTTAAAGGAAAACACTGAACAATATACACCTAAAGTTTTGAGACAGAATGGTAACTTGGGTACAGTAACTACTATTACAACGCCAAGCCAAAAGCTGATTGTAGTGAAGCTGAAAGGGAATTGATTATACTCCTATTAAAAATCAGAATCTGCAAAAAGTCCTCTCACATCAACATTATCAAGGCTTTTTCGCTAGTATAGAAAATAAATAGAAGCAGATTTGTTGTACAAATTTCCATTGTATTTCTTTGCTGTTTAAGTATTGACATCTGTAGTTCCAGGTCTAGGTATCATTGCCATGTAGATGCATGCCAAGTTAAAGATGCTTTTGGGACTCTCGGTCTTACTTGAAAGGGAGGAATACGTCTTATTTTGCATCAGAAACAACAAAAATTGAATTGGTTTCAGTTTAAGGTAAACAGAACTTCTGTATATGGAAGTAAGACTTCCTAATATTAGTGCATTATCTCTGATTGCTTTGGAAACAGAGTGGCCTCAGTTATGGAGTGTTATTACCATCTAATAGTTTAATTGGAGTTTATGTGATATTTAACAACAGCAAGGTGGACCTTTTATGTGAACAAAATGGACTTAGTTCAGTTACCAACTGGGTGATCCACTATAAACTAAGTGGTTGATAGTATACCCAATGCAACCTTACGTATCACTTCAGAAAATAATTTTGAGATCCTCTACTAAAAGACTGCTAGAACACTTAATTCTAACTTTCATGACAGGAAATTACACAATTATGTTTTAAAACTCTGAAACAGTTTTAGTTTACTCACTTCCTGTTACAGATGAAATCTTGCTTATTTCCCCTAAAGCATTCATTATCAGGGGCTGCATGACCCAAATGCCTATGGTAGCTAGGGGATTTCATTTCTCGCTTAACTTCAAACAAAGTATTTAGAATCTGGGTAACATTGCACAGGAGAAAGGGTAAGATACAGAATGCTGCAGTTTTCTTTTAAAGTATTAGAAGTTATCTGTAGCAAATATTTGATATATTTTTGGAAAATCAGACTGCTAACAACTGGTGATATTATAAGCTATAGTTTGTCTGACACTACTGTGGAAAGAGTATACAAATAGTGTAAAATTATGTTCTGCCAATTACAGATTCTTTGCAAAGGACAAATATTTTGGCAGTCCTTAAACAGCTGCCTCGTGAGACAACAGGAAACGTGTTTCCTCCTAGAAATCCCAGAGGCACTAATCACTTCAAAAAGGATAGAGAAGACACGGGACACTGACTCGCTCATACACAAACATAAGTCTGTGAATAAATAGTTTAAATAATATGAAAGTTGATGCAGCTTGCAAAATTTCACTGCTCCTCTGGGAAAAAGGGTAGTTTTGTCTCCATCTGGAAGCATATTCTCACCTTGTGTGCCCTAAGGGCTTCGAAGAGACCTGGAGTTATCCAGAGTTTTTAGGTGAATCTGCCTAGCCTATCTCCTACTCTAAATTCCACAATAAGAATGAAGGTGACTTTTTAAGATACCTCCCCTCGCAAAAAAAACCCTCAACCCAACCCAATGCAACCCCAAATCCCACACAATAAAAAGGACAGGTTCCATCAGATTAGGTACTAAAGAACCTTTTCTTTTTTTTTTTTTTTTTTTTTTTAAGCAACCCATCTAAAAGTAACTAGATTATACACAGTGGAAACAATACAAAAAAAATCACACACGACTCTTCCTGCTTGCTCACTGTGTCTTTGAAAATGGTCCTTGGTTCACCTTTGGTCTGAATTAACCCATGACTGCAAATTGTAACAAATTCCCCATAGTCTCCAAGAAGTTTCTTGCTATTATCTCTGATGCCTGGTCAGCTACATCTTGCATTCTGTGAAATCTTGTCTCCCTTGAGCATGGCAAGTAACTCCCTGAAGAAAGCACATTCTCACCCATGTGAGAAACATGACTTCCAGCATGCAATGAAAAAAATCAACATTATGTTTTTATCAGATCACCCATACAACATAATATTACATCATATTTGTAGAAAAAAAATTACCCAATAATTTAACATATTGATATGTAGCTAACAGCGTACTTAGTGACATATTTTCAACAGATTATGTTTTTGATTTCATGGCACATAGAGGTTTCACACTGCTCCAGTCCCTTAATGGAACATAACATATACAGAGAGCAAAGAAAATACACGATGTCTCTCTCTGGTGCAGTGTACCATCCCAGAAATCTATCAAAGTGTTTATGTCTATCTAGCTTTCTGGAATATAACAAAATAAAAAAGTATGTATGATTGTGTTATGGGGAAAAGACCCATCCAAATGTTTTAACTCAAGAGTTAGGTTTGATTAATATCTATTTAAATATGTGTATAGGTCTGGGTGAGTGAGATTCCTTTTACTGACAGTAAGGAAAGATTCTGTAATAGAGCTCTTAAGGCTGAGGGAGAAGCATTTAAAACAAATGGAGTATTACAAGACCAGAAAGCCACAGCTAAGTGTAAGAAGCTATCTGTAAATTGACTGATTTACCCTGGTAACAGTAAGATATGTTATCTCCAGTAGTAATGGCTATGAACTATTTTGTTTATAAAGTATAGAAGATTATGTCATACTTCCAACCTTTCTTTCTCACTTAGAAACACAATATGATTATCTTGTGGCATTTTGGAAGTCACAAGCAAAATTTGCATTAATCTGGATCAAAATAGACCTCTATCACTTCACAATTAAAAGATATAAAAGCTGTTAATTTTAATTTTCAAAGATTTGTGTTCATGTAATTTTTATTTAATTTTCATTAAAATAGTAATAAAAACATTTTCTAACAATCATTAAAGAAACGTAAATGCTTATGTTAATATGAGAAAAAACCCTACTGTACTAAAACATACTTACAGCATATCATGAAATATGCAACATTTCAATTTTATCAGCTCATATATCAGCAACTCTTGCATATTTGTGTATAAACTTTTGTAAAGAGTAATTTAGCATGTTCATTATATTTAGTTCTGTGTGTTTATCCTAAAAAGAAAACAACTGAATTTTACAGCATATAATATTTGTGATTTTTATGGAGGATAGTGTCTTTCAGCAGTTAAACTATGTTACCCTAAACACATTTTGATTGAAATTTCACTACCATTTGTTATTTATATAAAGTCCTGTGTATCACTTGCTTTTATAGTCACATCTGGAAAGCAACAGCTTGGTGTTCATGCATGCACATATAGTCACACACATGTTATTGACATTCACTGAATTTCTGAAATCATTTAATATTATAACCAACAGTGCTTGTAGAATTGAATACTATACGTTGTGAATAGCTCACCTAGACAAAGCGTATTTAATCCATATTTCAACAGCAGAGGTCTGGTCTTTTTATTCTATCCTAGAGAGTAAGATGCTGTACAAAATGAGATCAGGTAGTGCTACAGGCTAGGACAATGGTGCCATTAGGTGAAGAAGCTGCAGGAAGAGGCAAACTGACTATGTACCATCGGGGTGGCTGAGAAAGATTGTCAGTGTCTTTGGAGAGGCCCTGCAGAGCCAAGAGCCTGAGGCTCACACTTTAAGGAAAGATCTAGAAAATATCCTCAGATGAGCAGTGGATGGAGACTCCCACAAAAAGAAAGGCTGGAAACTCATGAGTTCTGGCAAGAGGAGGATGACCGCTTCCCCACCATCTGCAAATTTGTAGCTTCAGAGCAGGTATAGTGCCCTGGGGAGCCAGAGACAAGTGTCTGTGTTAGGAGAAAAAGGTGGGTGATAGCTGTCAGAGACTGCTCCCTGCATGGACGGAAATACCCACCTCATGGGCAAAAACTTGCATGTCTCAGGAGGCTTGTTTCTTGCTGGGTATCCTGTGGTGGGTTAACTTTGGCTGGCTGCCTCAGGAAGACAGAGGAGAAAATAAGATGAAAGACTTTGTGGGTCAAGATAAGGACAGGGAGATCACTCAGGAATTACTGTCATGGGCAAAACAGACTTGACCTGGGGAAGATTAATGTAATTTTTTTGCCAATTAATAAGAGACTAGTATAGTGAGAAATAAAAAACAAAACTGCAAACACTTTCCCTCTCACTCTCCTGACTTCTTCCCAGGCTGAACCTCACTCCCGATCCTCTCTATCTCCTCCTCCGTGAGCAATACAGTGGGATGGGGAATGGGGGTTGCAATCAGTCCATAACACTTCCTCTCTGTTGCTCCTTTCTCCTCACACTTTTTCCCTGCTCCAGCATGGGTCCTTCGCACAGGCTGCAGTCCTTCAAAACAAACCTGCTCCAGTCTGGGATCCTCCAGGGGCTGCAGAGTGGATATCTGCTCTGATGTGGTCCTCCATGGGCTGCTGGGAAGCAACCTGCTTCACCATGGTCTTCTCGCTGGGCTGCAGGAGAATCTCATCTCTGGCACCTGAAGCACCTCCTCCCACTCCTTCTCTGGCCTTGGTATCTGCAGAGTTGTTTCTCTCACATTTTTTTCAGTTCTCCTTCTCACAGCTGCTGCACAGTTTTTTTCACTCTTTCTTAAATCTGTTATCACAGAGGCACCACCAGCACTGCTGATAGGATAATCTTTGGACAGCAATGTGTCTGTTTTAGAGCCTGCTGGAACTGGCTCCCTCTGACATGGGGGCAGCTCCTGGGCTCTTCTCACAGAAGTCACACCTGCAGTCCTGCCTGCTACCAAAACCTTGCCATGTAAACCCAATACACACCCAAATCTGGGATGTTACAGAGAGAACACCAAATCTTACCTTACCCTTGGGCTATTAATCTCTGCTGTCCGTCCATCTGGACACCAATGATACTGCTGGGTCAATTCCAAGTGTGGCAAGGGAGACAGACTATGGAGCTCTGGAAGTGAGGGTCAAAGGGCTGAGGATCTCCTTAATCCTGCCAGTGAAAGGAGAAAGAGTCAGATACATACCGTGGATCAACACCTGGCTCTGGGGCTGATGCCACAAGGACAGCTTTGGCTGAAACAAGAATTTGCCTTGTAGCACCATTTGGTGGTGTTGCATCAGGCCATTGATCTATCATGTGATTATATACATAAATATTAATAGACTAGGGCAGGTTTTCAATTTTTTATCAAGATATGCTTATAGGCAAATAACCAGGGATAGAAATAGGCTCACTCAGGTAGCTCTTTAGAGATGAGGCAGTGCTCTCCCAAGCAACATAAACACAGAGGTTCTTCCCAAGCCGAAACTGCTGAGCTGTGTGCAGTGCTGAGTTCATAATCATCAACAGTGCAGCAAGAACATTAATGGTGCATGGGATGGAATATCCACAAAGTGTTTGCCACTATCACACTCAGTTATAACTGGCAAGTACATATAATTGTCACATGAAATGAGTGTTATGGCGCAGCTGAGCAAAATATCTGACCTTTATGCAATGTCTGTGCTGAACTACTTTTGATAGACAGCTGCAGTTATCTTCAATATATTTCACGGATATTTGATGATAAAAAATCTGTGATGTGCACACTCAGTATGCTGAATTTCTGACTCACTGTATTTGACATCTTTAAATCCTCCTTTAACCCTGATTGCAAAGGGAGAACAGTGCTTCATGTACTCGACCTCCTGCTTTCACTCGTTTTTTTGCCAGCTCAGCAGACTAGCAGCAGTTATAGCCTTCTGTGGCACCGTCTGATTAAAGCAGGGGGCTTTCTCTAATGGGAGGTGCAATTATTTCCTCTACATGCTCATCTTGAATCATTTTGTCAGCCATTACCTAAATTCAAAGCCAGTTTGTACTGACAATGTAGTAACATATCGATCCACCCAATTTGTCTGCACTGGCGAAATTCTTAGCAGCTCATTACATATGCTACTTTAATACTAATTGATTTGACACTCACACATGAAAGAAATATAAGATACTTGTTGGTTTTCTGCTTTCAAAGACAAGCCTACTTCAGACAACTATTTGCCATTAATTGCAGGTGCAGTTTGCCAGCTCTTGAGTTCAGACATTATAGCCTCGCCACAACTTTGAAACATGAAGTAACACGATTCAAGGGCTCAGTAGTTTGCCTGCTTGTTAATTCATTGTCTAAGGGAAGAAGGTGAGCCACTGCCTAAGATGGTTTATTGTGCCATGGAAAAGCAACTGTAACATAGTAGCTGCCATTGCTATAGGGCTGCTAGAGGCAAGTATCACTTGGCACTTCATTCTAGCTTTCACATAAAATTCCTATTCAATTTTAGCTAAATTTGCACTGTACTCAAACTTACTGCATATGGTCTCAACAGATTTATACAGCCAAGCTTAAGAATTGTGGATATTTTCATTCAAAATTTTCTGGCTTTGGCAAGCTATCCTTCTCAGCCTGTCCTGTGATACATTTCATTTGATAACTAAAATATTAGAGTAGCAAGTCTGCATGTTTAATCCTTGCAACTTTAGCTGTTTCAGGATCATATTTGCAGACAGGCTTAGGATCCATTTCTGCAAATACTGAGGTCAGTGAGAAAGTTCATGAGCTAAAATTACTTGGCAGTTTGACAATACTGTCCAACTCAGACTGTACTGAGTAACAAAACAAACAAGCATTGCAGGTTATTGTAGTAAATCCACCTATGACAAAGCATGCCTTGATTTATCAGCTTCTCTTTAGTAAAAAAATTTAATTACTTTAAAATTAAATTTAACACTTTAAGGCAACTATCATTCTTAAATGTAGGCAGTCATATCAGTTAGAGCATAGTTATCCTTTTTGAGGAAAAATAAATCCCTTTGAATTCAATTGCAGGCAGGTTCATGGTTAAATCTCTAGCTGGCGCTTCACTCAAGAATTTAGCTCGAGGAAAAGAAATTAAAGATGTATTCAAAATCAATTAGATGTCTAATTCCTATTAAAATTTTTAGAAGCTGGATATCTGAAATAACAAAATAGCTGTGAAAAAACTAATATTTTTTTTTCTTTTTTTGACACACACAGTATAAGAAGTGATAAGGTTAGATATCAGGATTCACAATTTAATTAAAAATCTTGGTAAAACAGAACAAAGTTAAACAAAACCCAGCAATGCAGTGCTATTACTTCACATGTGCTCCCACTTAATTTTCAAAAAAACTCAAGAGTTCCTTGTTTTTGCATGTGTGTGCATATCCACATACAGTGAGTAAGGCAAAAGCTGAAGAATATATATATATAAATATATATATATCATATTACAATAATTCCTAGAGTTGCAATACTCTATTTTTTCTGGAAATACTGGTCCATATTAAACAACTTAGCCCTTTCTGTGTTATGGGATACTTTTTCAGATGTAATTTCTGTGCTTGCATGAGTTCTAGACAGTTTTAATTGATTTAGCCTCTCAACTTAAGGAGCAGATAAAGAAGCTGCTGAAGGAAGGCAATTCCACACTGCTAGCTCTAATCCATTGTCCACAGTCAGCTCCTGGACATACCTGGTGAAACAGAGTGCTCCGATGTTGAAGCCTTTCAGGCTGAGTAAAAATTTTACTTAAAGAAGAGCAATTAATTGATTTAACTTCATCTCCTATTTAGGAAATTTGCATGAAAATACTCAAAGACAACGCATATTGTGTCTTTTTCTTCTCCCTTCAGCCTTCTTTCTTATGTTTACAACCATATGGTATGTGAACTTATGTTAGACTGGCTTGCAGATACATAGCCCTCCTCTGAACTGTACAAATATCTTCAGAATGGTTTCACAGATATTTTCTCAAATAGTAAAAGATATTCACTTTAATGTGCATGCTCTGATTTATTCCGTTCACTTTCATTAATATTCTGTGAGCACTGAATATTGAAAGAATATTAGGATTCATATTAATATTCTCAATGAATACATCATATAATGAATATATGATTATAATACTCTCAATGAATTCCAATGGGAAATGTAACTGCAAGAGCATTGCTGAATGGAAATTTTTATTTTATAAATATGTATATGCACTTTTAACCTGAGACATAAAGATGATTTCAGTGAAACTTCTGAGTGTTGTTCATCAAATTAGAATCAAAGCTGAGTGACTTACAGCTTGCAATTTGCCAGACGTTTTGAAGTAATTTAAGTAATAATTTAGAAAGCTTTTCTTGAAGTATATACAGACAAAATTCTGAAGACCATACACACAGGAAAGACTAACCACATAAATGATTTAGAGGAAATTCATGCACCTTGTGGACAGAAAACTCAAGAAGACAGGGAGGGTTTCAACTAATTAAAAGTTTCAGGAAATAGTTATTTCTGTTTGGGAAACTTGTTTCATTCTTCTTTCTGATTCTTCTCACTTAACCTGAGTTGTTTCTCAGTGTTCCATGTGTAAAAATAAGATAATTAGCATATTTGCATGTTGTCCATTTGCCTTGTAAACAACCTTAGGAAAGACTTCCACTTATTGTGTGTATATGCACTGCGTAAAACAATGGTAAACTGGGACTTTGAGATACTAGCAAAGTACATTAGTAGTTAGTACTATTATAATTAATATTTCTTTCAATTAAGATTTGAAAAATTTCAACCAATAAATTGAAAAATCAGAAATCAGGCAGACATCTAAATAAAAAGGTGCTTTATATATTTCTTTCCAAAGAGTTGAGCATAGAGTTTAAAATTAAAATAAATTTTCCTAGTTTTCTAGAGAAAAAAAAAAAAAAAAAGCTTGATGAAACATTGGAAGAGAAGGAAAAAAGAAAGTTGGACTAGACAAATTTTACAGGTTCAAATAGGTTGAACACAGATTCTGACTGTCTTTTGACAGTTATGGTGTATAAGCAGAAGGAAGTTAAATGTCTAAATGTTACTATTTCTACTTAATATTTCAGTGTAGATTAACATGTCATGGTTAACATTGAAGGTAAAACTTGGCCTTATATTGACAGCCTCTTTAAATATATTCTTTGATAGTAAGTGAAACAGAAAACGCAAGTGTTCAGCTTGAAATATAAACCACAGTGTTATGGAGGTTCATGAAAGATATAGTGAGGAATCATGCCTTACCCAAAAATCATAGAATGAAGTAACAATAAATAATAGTTGGGATAATCCTTGCAGTTTTAATCCTCTGCACATTGCAGAAAGACTTCTTTAATGAACACATTTGAATGTTGCTACATTGAGGATCCCTACATTGAATTTCTACTTGATACGAAAGGTGCCATACCCTTCATATGGCTCTCCTAAATTTCAGTTATGCCTTGCAGAGAAGAAATTTGCTTCTTAAAAGCAGAATATGAATAACAGATGTTATGGGACTAACACAATGATAAGTTTTCATCTGAAACAATGCATATAACTTAGGTCACAACGTTAGTGAACGGATATTCAAAAGAGAGATTAAAAGATGTGCAGCAGAAGACAACAGAAAATACTTGGGAGTTTGGGGACTGAAGCTATGGTGAAAGGACAGTCAGGCATGGTCAACATAGTTTAGATGAAGAAGACATCAGAGGAAGCTTACTGAAGTACATATAATGTGCTGTTGATTTAACTTCAAGGCTACATGGATTTTAAGATGCATGGATTAAAGTGACGGAATAGTACATATACTAGCTATATAAATTCTTTTTTTAGGGAATGTAGTTTAGCTGAGTGTTTAACCTGAATACTAATACATTTAGTCATAAATGTGTTAATAAAACCAGGAATACAGACTAATTGCTTATTTGCTACTTAACCTTTTAACAGCTGACATTCTTGAGCATTCATTGCATCTACTCAGGAGCATCATTTTTGGCATTGCTATCTGTTGTGGTTTAACCCAAGTTGGGGTCAGTTGTCCCAGCTGCGTCCCCTCCCAACCTCTTGTGCACCCCCAGCCTACTCACTGGTGGGGTGGTGTGAGGAGCAGCAAAGTCCGTGGCTCTGTGGAAGCACTGCTCAGCAGTAACAAAAATATCTCTGTATTATGTACTGTTTTCAGCACAAATCCAAAATATAGCCCCATACTAGCTACTATGAAGAAAATTAGCTCCATCCCAGCCAAAACCAGCACACTATCTGAAGTTGTATAAGAAAAACAGAAACTCTCCTGAAAAACTCTTCTCCACAAAAAAGTAATTTAAAATGCAATTTCTCTGAGGTTTTTCTAAGCACTTGCTGTATTTCATTTACTACACACATATTTTTATTCTTTTTCTCACCTATTTTCTGTCATTGGTGAAAAAAGTCTATTGGGTCTAACAAAACTCTTGTCTTCACTAAAAGCCATCAAAACTTTGCTGTCATATTTGAATTTTACCCTACACAAATCTGAACCAGAGACTATCAAGAATCTCCAAAATCTCAGCTGAAAATTCTAAAAAGCTTGTCAAGAACACAGTCTAGAGAGTCTAGTTACTTCTGAATTATTAGATAAGATGAAAATGTAACTTAACTGCTAGGTGCAAAATATAACAAACCATTGGTGGATATCTTTCTCTCACATTTCATTTATTTTGGTCTAAGAATCTGCACTCAGTTACTATGGATCAACAGATGAGTAGTGTCCTGTCTGTTTCTTCATAGTTTTAGATGTCTAGAACCACATCTTATAAAATCTTTGTAATAGCTGTTATGCTGTGGATAGAACAGTTTTATGAATATTAATCATTTAGTCAAATTTGATTTTATTTTAAAATTAATTTTCCTTTATTAAAGTCTGTTCTCATGTCAAATGCACATTTTCCAGCCTCTGATTTTGTCAGTGCAAAGTTAGCCAGAAAACCAGCATTTTCACAATGAGAAATGTGTAGCTTTGTCCTAGTTAAAACCTTATTATTTGTTAAAGTCTGAAGATTTATAGTAAATAAAAAACTTCCGATCACCATTCTGGAGAGTGCTAACAAAAAAGGATCAAACAGATAAACAGTTAAGAATACTTGGTGTCTGAGCATGAAAGGATATGCAGCTTTAACTATTTTGTTCTGTACTTCTTCCATTTTACTAATGCTGAGAAAAATTAGGTCACATAGTACTTGAGAATGTGCTTATTACTGTAAAGTACAATGCAATATATCATCTTAGCTAATGTCCTCTCCCAGAGACAAAGTAACAGAACATCAGCAGAATTTAGTTGCAAATCCTCTTTATTGATGCTGATTTTTGTCCTGTTCAAGCAAAGCATTTGTTGACTCTTGCTAACATATTAAAAAAAAAATAAAAAAAAATAAAAAAAATTAAGAATGTCCTTTTTATCTCTGTCTTATTCTGTGCAAATGAGGGTTTAGAGCAAACATAAGAGCTGTACAATTAAGTAATATTTTAAAGTATATTTACTTGTTTTATTTTCTTTCTTCATCACCAATGTTTTGTTAAATAGAAGATGAAAAGAAAGGAAAATAAGAGGGGTGTTTTTCCTCTGTCTAGCATGCTGACACTCACTGGTCTCACACTGGTGAAGACTTCTGATTTCTTAAAGGAGAAATTGCAGAGCTGAGCATGAGCCAGGTGCTCTAGTGGATGTTACGTGCTGTAATACCAGCTCATTCTTCCTTCACCACAGAAGCAAATCAAGATCCTCTTTTCTGTTCTTTGACATCATTTTGCCATCCTTGGTAATAAAGTCTCAACAAGAAATGGGACTTAACATAGGGATCTAATATTCCAATTTGCCTCTGTGAGCTGACATTAAATACAGTATGTGACACACAATTGCAGTTTCCATGATTTCTGTTTCTTAGTTTAGATATTTGTGATTTTAGATAAAGTAGCAATAAAGTTTTTAACACTTGTCAAGCAAGTAATGGAAGAATTAAGTATAATTTATTGATTTTCTTATTTTCAAAGTGCATAAACATTGTAATACTTATTTCTTATCTTGATAATATATAATAGATATTGTTAATCCTTATCTAAGGCAACAGAACTTCTAGTCTCCTTTCTATAGGAGGATTAAAAGAGACAAAATCTCCTGCATTTTTGTTATTTTGAATTGAGAATTTTCAACTCCACTTCCTTTATTTAGACTTCCCTCTTGTATCTTCAGTTTTTCTAATGAGCATTTGTGCACACTAGAATAATGAATGACATTTCTAAAGATAAGCACAGATGTTGATACTCAAGTCACAAAGACATAAACTAGTAAAAATCCTGGTGTAGAACTGAAAAATTGAAATCTTTCAATCAAAGAATTTAAAACAGAAAAAAGTGCCTCTTTTCCCTTGATCAAAACCACTTGTCAATTTGAAAATGTTTTCTATAGCTTGAATCTTCTGTAAATAAAATGCTCGGTTCTAAATTGTACAGCTGAAATCATACTGTTCAAAAGCATTCTCCCTGTGGCTGACTGAGGAATATCTGAGAATGTATATTATGCAAATTACTACCTAATGTTTTAAAGATAAAAATTCTAAGGTACACTACTGGAAAACAAGTAGTCAGTCTTTTTCTTGTTCATTCAAGAACTCTCCATATTTCCCTAATCGAGAATAGGCAGATCACTCATGACAGCGGGAAGAATTGTGGCTAAGAAAGTTTCTAACAGACTAACAGAAATAAGACATCCTGCTGTAGGAAACAGCTGTTAGCAGATAATAATGTTATTAAGAATTTGTAGTATTCTTGAGAAAGATGAAAAAAAAAATCAGACAAAATGAATAGGAATTATCTGAACAAAAGTCCTATGACATGTGACCCAATTTTCTAGCCCTGGAAGTCTTCAATCAAAGATGATATATTTGGGTGAACAATTTTTTTCACCCCCACAGAACTTTTCCTTTTGATTTGTTGTTGTTGTTGTAGTTTGAAAGTTAACTTATCTGTGATTTCATCCTAAGCAGTGGTGGTTGAAGCTTCCTCTTTATTTGTTCTTTCAAGCAAGTTATTTGTTCCTGTACAATGAGGACAGATGGGATATGATCGCTGATCGTTATCTGATGTTACTGAACTTTTCAGAGGATGGTAGGACCTGTGGACAGGACATGTGAGCAATCTACACACTGGAGGGAAGGGATGCCATCGAGGGCGACCTTGTCAGGCTGGAGAGGTGGGCCCGTGCGAACTGCATGGAGTTCAACAAGGCCAACTGCAAGGTCCTGCACATGGGTCGGCGCAATTCCAAGCACAGCTACAGGCTTGGTGGGGAATCGACTGAAAGCAGCCCTGAGGAGAAGGACTTGGGGGTGTTGATTGATGAGAAGCTCAGCATGAGCCGGCAGTGTGTGCTTGCAGCCCAGAAAGCCAACCATGTCCTGGGCTGCATCAAAAGAAGTGTGACCAGCAGGTCAAGGGAGGGGATCCTGCCCATCTACTCCGCTCTTGTGAGACCCCACCTGCAGTACTGCATCCAGCTCTGGGGGCCCCAGTACAGGAGAGACATGGAGCTGTTGGAGCGAGTCCAGAGGAGGGCCACGAAGCTGATCGGAGGGCTGGAGCACCTCTCCTCTGAGGCCAGGCTGAGAGAGTTGGGGTTGTTCAGCCTGGAGGAAAGGTGGCTCCGGGGAGATCTAATTGCGGCTTATCAGTTTCTGAAGGGGGCCTACAGGAAAGATGGAGAGGGACTGTTTGTCAGGGAATGTAGTGATAGGACAAGGGGTAATGGATTTAAGCTGAAGGAGCGTAGATTTAGATTAGATGCTAGAAAGAAATTCTTTACTGTGAGGGTGGTGAGGCACTGGAACAGGTTGCCCGGAGAGGTTGTGGAGGCCCCATCCCTGGAGGTTTTTAAGACCAGGTTGGATGAGGCTTTGGGCAATGTGGTCTAGTGGAGGGTGTCCCTGCCTGCAGCAGCAGGGTTGGAACTAGATGGTCTTTGAGGTCCTCTCCAACCCAAACCATTCTGTGATTCTATGATGATTCTAAGAAAGAATTTATTTATTCACCTTTTACAGACCTCTTAGAAATATCCCTAGAATCCTAAGGCCACAGACTGGAAAAATATCAAATTAGATGCTTTCTAGACTTTCAGAATTAACAATGTTTATTTAGAGGAGCTGAGAAACAAAATAACTTGTCTTCATCTACAGAGACTTACTCTGTTCCCAACCAGTAAGCAGATGATCCACTTCTTGTCTTTCCTGGCCTCCTAATCACGGATTAGTTGTGGAAGGTTCATAAATCCAGTCTGACAGAAATTTTGAAGAAGTATGAGCAACAGATCTAGAAAGACCTTTTTTTATTAAGACTGTATTCCTATCTTCAAATTAAATATTGCTTTCAAAATTTTTCACAACTAGAAAGTTATATAGTTTCTATGGATACTGAAAATACCAAAGCTTTTTCTAGGGGAATAGAGTGTGCCAGGCTACTTACTGGCTTCTTTCATTCACTCCTGCAAACATTTATACAAGCAAATTTTTGTTTGCAAAAATGTTTGTAGAAGAAACAGTTGTGATTAAATATTTGCACAAATGTTCACTTGAGTATTTATCTTGATGACCCTTGTGAATTTCAATCTGCCACATCATCAGGGAGATGGAAGAGCTTACAGTTTAACTCCTACCTGTTTTCTTTATTTCACAAATTTGGAAACTAGCCAGAAATCCCTAACGTATCTAACTCAATTTAACTTCAATGTCAAGACAGATATATTACAAAATTGTATTAATAAAAATCTGATTTTTTTCTTTTTTTTCTTTCAAAAAAACCTGACCTCAAAAAAAAAAAAGTTAGAGGTTTCTGTGAGTTTGAGAAATTTGGGGATTTTGGTTCGTTTGGGGTTTTTTTGGGGGGATGTGTGGGTGTTCTTGTTGGTTTTTTATTGACTCTTAAAGGCATTCACATTTAGAAACAGACTCCTACAGAACCATAGAATCATAGAATTATAGAATAGTTTGGGTTGGAAGAGACCTTTAAAGGTCATCTAGTCCAACCCCCCTGCAATGACCAGGGATATCTTCAACTAGATCAGGTTGCTCAGAGTCCCGTCCAACCTGACCTTGAATGTTTCCAGGGGTGGGGTACCTACCACCTCTCTGGGCAACCTGTTCCAGTGTTTCACCACCCTCATCATAAAAAATTTCTTCCTTATATCTGGTCTGAATCTACCCTTGTTTAGTTTAAAACCATTACCCCTTGTCCTATTGCAACAGGCCCTATTAGTAAGTTTGTCCTCATCCTTCTTATAAGCCCCCTTCAAGTACTGAAAGGCTGCTATAAGGTCTCCCCAGAGCCTTCTTTTCTGCAGGCTGAACAATCCCAACTCTCTCAGCCTGTCCACATAGGAGAGGTGCTCCAGCCCTCTGATCAGCTTGGTGGCCCTCCTATGGACCTGCTCCAACAGATCCATGTCTTTCCTGTGCTGAGGACCCCAGATGTGGTTGTAGTACTCTAGGTGGGGTCTCACCAGCGTGGAGTAGAGGGGCAGAATCACTTCCCTCAAAACAGAGTTTCTAGTTACTTGATATACATATTGAAGACCCCAATGTAGTAATGAAAAATTTGTAAGGATAAAAAATGGGTAAGATTGCTAACTAAATGGTTCTCTGTGAATTGTTCATGAAGCTTTACATGTACATAATCTAAGTCTCCAAGATGACTCAGTAATTTTCTCACACTTCATAGAGAGGTACATTTGAGCATTTGAATAACTAATTACATATTAAATGACACTGCTTCTCAAGAAACTAGTTTACTGAGTATGTAGTAAAAACAAAATGGGGGGGGGGGGGGAGAAAAAGGAATGCCTACACAAGTATATTTTTGTGAAAAAATCACAATAGCACTCTAATGAAACTAGATTATCATACCGTGATACAAATGAAAAGCCATCCTATTTTTCCTGTTAGAAATATATTTTTAAAAGATGACAGGACCTTTTCTTACCTATTAAAAGAATGCTTTCTAATATTATTTCATAGTTTTCTTTTTGGCTAAGTTTGCAGTCTGTCAAAGAAAATCTTAAGAAACCATGTTGTTTTGAGTTAACACAAGAGTCCTAAATACACCTTTTAAAGAGTAGGACTATATTTTATTGCATTTGGCCAAAATTTACTTCCTCTTTATCTCCCTTTGGGCAGCTTACTGTTGTGCCTGTTGTTAAAGTAACTAAAGTAACTAAAAGTATTCTTCATGGTTTGGGACAAAGATCCTTTTGAGGATTGATAAAATGGAGGGTGGATTCATAACAACAGTAGATTAAAAATGTCAAAGACAACTAGGAGTAATAAAAAACCTTTTTTTTTTTTTAAGAATTCTTACTGATAAGCTAAAATTTTTAATTCTTAGGATTTAATTGATTCATTTAATTATAAAACTGTCATTAAATAGAAATAATTAGTTTGAAAATCTTGTCAGTACATTTAGGACTCACTGTTGATGGGTGTTATGAGTTAGGCGTCTGTTTAATCTCAGTCCTACAGACCAGTACAGAAGAGGAAACACAGAGTGAAAATTTCCCTCAGAGCAGCAAAGTACTCATGTAACTATAGAAAAAAATAGAGCTGAGGGAAGAGTGCGGAAGTTAACTCATCTGAAATACTGAACTCCATGCAGTTATGTCTACATAATAACTGAGCCAGATATCTACAGGTACCTTTGAGACGTCTGCTCTGGCTGAAACCATCACTTTCACTGCTATGCAACTGTATGCTAGAGTATATTGAACAGATAGTGCTGCTCAATATTACTGGGTTTATACTGGGACCAGGAGGTAAAGATAAGTATTTATGCAGAACTATACAGAAGTTAAATGAGCCTGCTGAAAACAGGGTGCATTACCTTGCTTTTGGAGTAGATTAATGTGGCCACATAGTTTTTGATCTTGCTGGACCGTAAGCACAGCAAGTGTGCAAATGCACAGAGAAGTTCACATAGTTTTACTGAATCTAGAGCACAAGATAGCTTGCCCGTGGTCAGGTACAAACTGCCCCTGGGCAGTGCACTGGGGGTTAGGCATAGTATAATTCACAAGAGCTATGTTCCATGTCAGTGCCTAATGGCAGAGTCAGTGTCCCTAAAATTTTGGCTGACAGCTCAGCATTTGAACTGCCCCTTCTCTGTGTTAGTCAATATTTGTTTAGGAAATGAAATAGTTTGTAGCAACAGAGATGGGGAAAAGAAAATACTGTTCTTACTTTGGGTAGCCTGAACCCCAATTTTCTTTAAACAAGAAAACAAACAAACACTTCATGGCAAAATTTTCATTTCCAAAATGATTTTTACTATTTTGTCAAACATGATGCCATTTGAACTAGTGCCTCTTTCTTTTTATTCTGTTCCATTTTTCAATCTCTTTAAACATAGATATTTTGGTGATATTTTGGTGTGTGACAGAGAGGATCTGCTGCTAAAAGCGTGTGCCACGATAAGACCTATGCAACTGGGTTTTTTTCTGTTCATATAGCATTAAAACAGGGATTTTAGATTAGAAAGCCAACAAGAGAGGATATTAAACCCCCCTAAGTCCAACAGTTTCCTAAACCAGAAGAATTTTATACATTTTTCCTATGTATATTAGGTCATTTCCAAATAAAGTGTAAAAAGCAACACATGTAATCAACAGAGACAGGGGGAAATGCTGAAATGCTGCAGAGGAGGAGATATCTTCAGTAGAAATTTTCAGGCTCAAGAGAATGATATAGGCTTACAGAAATAAGATGTATAATCTAAGAACAGCTGAAATGATCCTGCTTAAGGGGCTCAAATTGTACAAGAATTAACTGTGGCTGCTGTGACTTCAGAAGCTCTGGAGGAAGGAGGACAGCTGTTTCTAGCACAAGAAGCAGTGGCTGGATGTGGGAAAGAAGCACTCCCTTCTCCAGACACTGCCAGAGGAACAGAGATGCTGGCAGGTCTTGCAGGCTGAGGAAGGCACCAACAGTCACTTTCCTCCCAAAGACTCAGCTGTCTGTGTCCCCAGGCTGGGTTTGGTGCATTACGGCCCTCTGACCTTGGCTCAGTGTTACTGGGAAACTAGTTTTAAGGCATGAGAAAGTATGTGAGCTAAAGCCATACAAAATAAAGGTAAAAACCCCAAACTGTCACTGCTGAAACATTACAAGCAGCTCAGACTTTCAAAAGGGAAAATACTGATGTGAAAATTTATAAAACCCTTGGGGTGGCATTTGAAAAACAAGGAATCAGAAGATAGTAATTCAGCAACATCAAGGATCTCCAAGTAGCAAGAGAGGTTCATGATTGATTGATGGCTCACTGGTCAACAAACACTCATTAAGTCTTCTATCAGTACCAGTGAGCTGATTAATGCTTAGCCTAGTAGCTATTTAGTTCAAGTTATCTACTGTGTATGTATTAGCCAAGAAATAATCATGCTGCACTCTCATACTGTACGTGTATTTTCAGATTGACTGACCTAAGTGACCCAGAGAAAGAGCAGGAAGGAGGGTTAGTCAACACAGGAATAGAGAGGGACTTCAGGTAGAGCTGGCTGCAGGCAGGAGAAAATTGTGTCCTTTCCCCTAATGCAACTGAGACTGAAGCAGCAGCTTTAAAAGGGAAATTAGCATTTGGCCTAAGTGATGCTTTCATGCTCCAGCTTATTTTCTTTAATGTAAAACCATGATATAAAAGACATTCATTACTGGAAATTCGTAAGTATGAAAAATCTCAGGACTGCTAATAATGTTCTTTCCCTTCCAAAGAAACTTTATAGAATTAAATGTAATGAGAGTGTCAAGAAGAAAGAGGAAGAATAATTAAGAAAGGGAAAAGAAGAAAGGGAAGAAAGTGAAAACAGATAAGGAGTAGTAGCAGAAAAGGGGATAGAAAAAGAAATAGGCAATAGGAGAAAAAGATATATTAAAAGAAAAATAATAATGTTAAAAACTAATGTTTTTTACATTTTTGGTTGTTGACTGTTATACTGCTATATCATTGTTTCATTCACTGTAGGTTACTAAAATCACATTTTCTGCATACTTTGCAGTACAGAAGATTATTAATGCATAACTCATGGCAGCTATCTGCAATTGACTGAGCCTTATGAATTCTGTCAAATGACTCTTGATAGTAATCTTACAAATAAGTGAGTGCTCGAAAAAGATTCATCCCCAGAAATTCCATGAAAATATATTTCAGACAGATGTGAACACATATCCTGTTGTGCTTATGGAACCCTTTTCTGAAACTACCTTCAGAACAACCTTGTTCTTGTATTATTTATAATTCTATTGTCTCTGATCTATAATTCAAAAAGAAAAATCCTTTGATTAATATATATGCAATATATTTCCAAATCAGTGCTGAAAATTTCAGACACTAGGTGTCCATTATTGTTATCAGACACAAAAATGTGAAGGTAGGGAATACTGATCAGGCCATTCTGTCCAAATTACTGCCAATGAAGGACATACCCTGCCTATTTTTACTGCTGTTGTTATCATAAAATAACAAGAATTGCAAGAATTTCTGTACTTTCTCACTATACAGCTGTAACTACTGAAATGAAAAAGTCTTCCTCTTCCCTCTGTAAACTAGTCCTGTCCTGCCTGAAACATGAATTATATCACAATTTGCTCCAGGGTCAGTCTGCAATCAGGTATTTCTTTCAGTCTTCTCAGTGATTACATCCATCCATTAAATTACAAAAATTCCATAAAAATGAAGATAAGTATTCGTAAGTATACTACTGATGAGTTGAGCTCTAACATTCTAATAGGTATCATTATATTAGATTATGATATATTGTCTCATGTTTCTCATTAAGATTTCATTGCGAGTTTCTAATTATAATGGTACTCCTTAATGCTACTAAAGGAAAGCATGTGCTATAGCTAAAAATCTAAGTTTCTATACGGGAGAAATTTGCAAAGGCACAGACGTGCCTAACTTGCATTGAAATTCAGTAAGAGTTAACCACCTAACTGCTATTTATCCCTTAGGAGTATAACTAAACCGTAAATATTCTTTGTAGTTGCACAACTGGGGAAGGGGGGGAGAAAAGGTTTACTTTTCATTTAAAAAAAAATCTACAGAAAAAAAATTCCCTGACAATTATATGACAGTAGTCAATGATATATTAATAACTCATTTTCTAATTACAGAGCACACAATTTTTGTCCTTCATTGCAATTCTAACTTCATATATGTACATAAACTGTATGTGTTTGGTAATATATATTTATCTATATGGAGGTAATTGTGTATACATATATATCTAAATACATAGAAATACATACATATCTAAGTTCATAGAAATACATAACTATGGAATAGATCTATTATGAAATGTTCATGACTTCCAAATTTCTACTATGCTAGCTGAAGCCCTCTTCTTCTACACAATGGAATCATCATAGAATCACAGAATGGTTTGGGTTGGAAGGGACCTTAAAGATCATCTAGTTCCAACCCCCCCTGCCATGGGCAGGGACATCCTCCACTAGACCACGTTGCCCAAAGCCTCATCCAACCTGGTCTTAAAAACCTCCAGGGATGGGGCCTCCACAACCTCTCCGGGCAACCTGTTCCAGTGCCTCACCACCCTCACAGTAAAGAATTTCTTTCTAGCATCTAATCTAAATCTACGCTCCTTCAGCTTAAATCCATTACCCCTTGTCCTATCACTACATTCCCTGACAAACAGTCCCTCTCCATCTTTCCTGTAGGCCCCCTTCAGAAACTGATAAGCCGCAATTAGATCTCCCCGGAGCCACCTTTTCTCCAGGCTGAACAACCCCAACTCTCTCAGCCTGGCCTCAGAGGAGAGGTGCTCCAGCCCTCCGATCAGCTTCGTGGCCCTCCTCTGGACTCGCTCCAACAGCTCCATGTCTCTCCTGTACTGGGGCCCCCAGAGCTGGATGCAGTACTGCAGGTGGGGTCTCACAAGAGTGGAGTAGAGGGGCAGGATCACCTCCCTTGACCTGCTGGTCACACTTCTTTTGATGCAGCCCAGGACACGGTTGGCTTTCTGGGCTGCAAGCACACACTGCCGGCTCATGCTGAGCTTCTCCTCACTCAATACCCCCAAGTCCTTCTCCTCAGGGCTGCTTTCAGTCGATTCCCCACCAAGCCTGTAGCTGTGCTTGGGATTGCGCGGACCCAGGTGCAGGGACCCAAGGCAACTTGACCTTGTTGAACTCCATGCGGTTCGCATGGGCCCACCTCTCCAGCCTGTCAAGGTCCCTCTGGATGGCATGCCTTCCCTCCAGCGTGCCAACCATACCACACAGCTTGGTGTTGTCAGCAGCCTTGCTGAGGGTGCACTCGATCCCTCTGTCCATGTCGCTGACAAAGATAAACAGTGCCGACTCCTGAGGAAATGGGGGTCATGTTTCCCCTTTTCCAGTCGGTGGGAACTTTGCTGGACTGCCAGGACTTCTCAAATATGATGGAGAGTGGCCTGGCCGCTTCATCTGCCAGTTCCCTCAGGACCCGCGGAGGCATCTCATCAGGTCCCACGATGCACTTGTGCACCTTCAGGTTCCTTAGATATTCTCAAACCTGATCTTCTCCTACAGTGGAGTGTGGAGCTTGAGTGTGGCTCAAGCACTGGCCAGGGAAGACTGAGGCAAAGAAGTCGCTGAGTACCTCAGCCGCCTCAATATCCTGGGTAACCAGGTCACCCATTTGATTCCGGAGGGGACCCACATTTTCCCTCATTCTCCTTTTGTCACTAACATACCTTGTTGTCCTTAACATCCCTGGCCAGATTTAATTCTGTCAGGCCTTTGGCCTTCCCAACCTGATCCCTGGCTGCTCGGACAGTTTCTCTGTGTTCCTCCCAGGCTACCTGCCCTTGCTTCCACCCTCTCTAGGCTTCCTTTTTGTGTTTGACTTTGCCCAAGAGCTCCTTGTTCATCCATGCGGGCCTCTTGGTGGTTTTGCCTGACTTCTTCTGTGTTGGTATGCAGCGCTCCTGAGCTTGGAGGAGGTGAGCCTTGAATACTAGCCGACTGTCTTGGGTCCCTCCTCCCTCCAGGACTTTCTCCCATGGTATTCTGCCAAGCAGGTCCCTGAAGAGGCTAAAGTCTGCTCTCCTTGAAGTCCAGGGTAGTGAGCTTGCTGTGCACCCTCCTCGCTGCCCTGAGGATCTTTCTTGAACTCCACCATTTTGTGGTCACTGCAGCCAAGGCTGCCCTTGAGCTTCACATCCCCCACCAGGCCCTCCTTATTGGTGAGAAAAAGAAGCAGGCATCTGCCATGCTGCTGCAGCAGCTCACCCCTGAGGAAGGCTGCAGACCCCTCCAGCGCATCTGTGCCCAATAAGATCATGGAGCACATCCTCCTGGAAGTCAAAATATATTGAAGACAGGGAGGTAATTACAGTGTGTTGGTTTTGCGTGGCAAGGTTTTTGGTAGCGGGGGGCTACAGGGGTGGCTTCTGTGTGAAGCTGCTAGAAGCTTCCCCTGTGTCTGACAGAGCCAATGCCAGCCGGCTCCAAGATGGACCCGCTGCTGGCCAAGGTCAAGCCAATCAGCGCCTCTGTGATAACATATTTAAGAAAGAGAAAAAAACCAGTTAGAGAGCGCTTTTGCAGCCAGAGAGAGGAGTGAGAAGATGTAGGAAACTCTGCAGACACCAAGGTCAGTGAAGAAGGAGGGGCAGGAGGTGCTCCAGGCACCGGAGCAGAGATCCCCCTGCAGCCCGTGGTGAAGACCATGGTGAAGCAGGCTGTCCCCCTGCAGCCCATGGAGGGAGGATGAGGGGGTGTAGAGATTCCACCTGCAGCCTGTGGAGGACCCCACGCCGGAGCAGGTGGAGGCACCTGAAGGAGGCTGTGACCCCGTGGGAAGCCCGCGCTGGAGCAAGCTGCTGGCAGGACCTGTGGACCTGTGGAGAGAGGAGCCCACGCCAGAGCAGGTTTGCTGGCAGGACTTGTGACCCCGTGGGGGACCCACGCTGGAGCAGTCTGCTCCTGAAGGTCTGCACCCCGTGGGAGAGACCCATGCTGGAGCAGTTCGTGAAGGACTGTCTCCCGTGAGAGGGACTCCATGTTGGAGCAGGGGAACGATGAGAGGAGTCCTCCCCCTGAGGATGAAGAAGCGGCAGAAACACCGCGTGATGAACTGACCGTAACCCCCACTCCCCGTCCCCCTGTGCCGCTGAGGGGGGGCGGAGGTTGAAGCCGGGCGTGAAGTTGAGCCCGGGAAGATGGGAGGGGTGGGGGAAGGTGTTTTAAGATTTGGTTTTATTTCTCATTCCTCTACTCTGTTTTGCTTAGTAATAAATAAGATGAATTCCCTCTCTAAGTTCGGTCTGTTTTGCTCGTGATGATAATTAGAGAATGACCTCTCCCTGTCCTTATCTCTACCCATAAGTGTTTTTTTTAGTTATACCGTTTCTCCCCTGTCTAGAGAAGGAGGGCAGTGATAGAGCGGCTCTGGTGGGCACCTGGCCCTCAGCCAGGGTCGACCCACTACATACAGACAGCAGCATAGCTTCACCAAGGGCAAACTGGACATGAGCCAAAATGGATTGAGAGCAGCCATGCAGAGGAGGACTTGGGGATCCTGGTGGACAAACAATTGGACATGAGCCGGCCATGTGCACTTGCAGCCCATAGAGCCAATCATATCCTGGGCTGCATCCAAAGAAGCGTGGCAGGGCGGTTGGACTAAATGCTCTCTAAAGGTCCCTTCCAACCCAAACCATTCTATGATTCTATGGTAATATCCAAGCTGGTTGTGACAGAATTAAATTTAGTGTTTGCAGGAAAACCTCATAGGTCATACTCTTTGCCAGCTGCAACGGGTTGCTTATTTTCCAGAGCATGTCACAAACATGACTACTGAACTAGAGAATCCTCTGCTCTGTCACCTAGGCTATCTTCTGTCCATAGCTGTTTCATTCTGTGAACTGGACATTCATATCCAGCCTGCATAACCTCTGAATATTTCTAACAGTGGCAATTCTGCGATCTTCTGCAAGAATTAAATTATTTGACTGCCTATTTTGAAAGTTGATTGGCTTTTTCATTCTGTGAAATTGAATCTTTTTTTTTCAGCTGCATTTTTTTTTTAATACTTCATAACTCCTGTTCTAAAATCACAGATTTCTTTGTTTCAAAAGAACTGGGACTTCGCCGGGTGGCTCCCAAAGGCGACCGCCATCTTCGGTGGCAGGACCCAGTTAAAGATGTCACTCTTCAGCAGGACCAGGATGAGGATGGCGAGCTGCAGGAAGGCGAGGAACAGAAGAAATCCCCTGGGGGACAGGAGAAGGGTCAGGCAGAGCGAGGGGAAAATTTGACTCAGCTCTTTCCAACCACCCTCTTTGAATGCCACCGCGGGACCTTGCACCATGCTGGGCACAACATTCCCTATTCAGGACTGGAGTGAGGGGCCCAGGCATCTCTCTCAGCTCTACTGTACATCTCCCCAGTGGGCCCCAAAATCCCTCCTATAGGCCCTGGGAGCTAGGAAGAAAAGAAATACTGAAACATTTAACCCCAGAGAAGTCCAAAGCTGCCTAATGCACTTGGGACCACCGGCATGGACATCCCACTGTCTATGTGTCCTGGTTCTGGCAAGGATAGAGTTAATTTCACAAGGAGCCAGGACAGGTGAGCCAAGCTAGCTGGGGGCTATTCCATACCATCTGACGTCATGCTCACCATAAAAGGGGGCTAGTCGGGCAGGGGCGGTTTGGGGTGTCAGCATGGCTCTGGGACGGGTCAAGCGTCCGGTCGGTCGGTCGGTCGTGGGATCGGTAAATCGTTCTCTGTTATCACCCATTGTTACTATCTGTTATCAGCACTGTTGTTGATTGTTTTCCCTCTCCCTTGCTGTCCCAGTAAACTGCCCTTATCCCAACCCTCGAGGCTTTGCCGTTGTTTTTCTGTTCTCCTCCCCATCCCACCAGGGGAGGGGTGAGCGAGCGGCGCGTGGCACTTCGCTACCGGCTGGGGCTGAACCATGTCAGTCCTTTTTGGCGCCCAACGTGGGGCTCAAGGGGTTGTGATAACGACAAGTCTGACCCAAGTGTGTTAAAACAAAGTTGTTATAAGCATTTATGATGTTATTGAAACAGTTGCTGGTTATAATGATGTTCTGTTTGGTTACATGGCTCTGGTTTGTAAACCCATGTTTACTCTACATAATCCCTGCGGTGCTGTTTATCACCTCTGGGAGAGGGGTTCCTGTTCTCATATTGTTGTATTGTGTGATAATGACTTATGATAAGATATCATCGACAGTCATGAGTCTGAGCTGGTATGTGTATGTAGCATTTTGGTCAGGCCCGTACCTCGGTCAATACCTTTCAGAATTGATTAATAATTGGACCCAATCTATGGGGAAGACAAGGGGGGATACCTTCTCCCACTCTTTCACCTCTTTTCCCTTTTGGTTGGTTACAACAATTTTTGAGAATTGTGAATACCCTTGGAATGTTCGGGCCAGTATATTCCTATTGCTAGGTCTCCTGAATGTTTTCCCACTCCTGTTCAGGGTTAGCAAAAATCTTTTCAAGAGTACCACCCAGGGATCTTCCCCAAGGCTGAATGGTCAGGGCTGGCATGGCATGTGGGAGAGTATGGGTGGGTATCTAGAGACCTTTTCACCCCCAAGGGTTTGGAGCTTCACTCCTGAACAATTGCAAGACACTGATAAAATGGTAGAATATTTGAAAGGAAAATGCTGTGGGGATTCTAAGGAGACACAACTTACTGCGCTGTGCTGGGCCCTGGCCACAATCTATCAAACACTGCTTGATAGTAGACAGCACCATCCAGAGGGAGAGAGCGGACCCACAGGCACTGCAGCTGCCCAGGCCCCTGCAATAGGCACTGTAGCCGAGCTAAAAGATCAACCCATACCAGTATCAGTCGCCCCTATGCACAAAAAGAAATACACAAGGAAATCGGTTTGCATAGTGAGAGATGATGATGAACCGGGGCCATCACGAGCACAAGAAGAAGAGCCAGAACCAGAAGTAATTACTTGATCCCTGACCCTGAGTGAGCTGCGAGATATGCAGAAAGACTTCAGCCACCTTCCAGGGGAGCATATTACTACCTGGCTGCTCCGCTGCCGGGATAACGGGGCCAGTAGCCTGGAACTGGAGGGCAGGGAGGCCAAGCAGCTAGGATCCTTGTCTAGGGAAGGGGCATTGACAAGGCAATTGGGAAGAAGGCACAGGCCCTCAGCCTCTGGAGGCGACTCCTGTCAAGTGTGAGGGAAAGGTATCGTTTCAGCGAAGATGTCGTATGTCGGCCAGGCAAGTGGACCACTATGGAGAGAGGTATCCAATATCTGAGGGAATTAGCTGTGCGGGAGATGGTTTATTATGATCCGGACAATGCACAGTTGCCCACAGACCCCGATGAAGTCCAGTGTACCCGACCCACGTGGCGAAAATTTGTGCGAAGTGCACCATCATCGTACGCCAATTCACTGGTAGTAATCGACTGGAAGAGTGAAGAGGCACCCACGGTAGACGAAGTGGCTGGACGACTCCAGCAGTATGAAGAGAGCCTTTCTTCCTCCCTCGTCTCGGCTGTGGAGAAACTGTCCCAGGACGTCCGGCAACTCAAAGAGGATATATCTTACTCCCCACCCCCACAGACCCATATTTCAGCTGTTAGGAGTAAGCGTTTTTCTGCTCCAGAGAGGGGATATAGAGCATACACATCACGAGGTATCCTGTGGTTTTTCCTGCGTGACCACGGAGAAGACATGAGGAAATGGGATGGGAAGCCCACCTCAACCCTGCAGGCACACGTACATGAGCTACAAGGCAAGACAGCTGTAAAAAGGAACTCTTCCAGAAAGAATGCTGCTCCAGTTTCCACCGGGCAGCCCCCCAGATCAAGTGAAAGGCCTGATCGCACTTCTGATCCTCCTGAAGGGACTTCTAAGTCCTTTTTGCAAGAGGTGAGTAGTGACTATGACAAGCAGGATTAGAGGGGCCCTGCCTCCAGCCAGGTGGAGGAAAGGAACAAGAGGGTTTATTGGACTGTGTGGATCCGATGGCCTGGCACATCGAACCCACAAGAGTACAAGGCCCTAGTGGACACGGGTGCACAGTGTACCCTAATGCCATCGAACTATGAAGGGGTGGAACCGATATCTATTTCTGGTGTGACGGGGGGATCCTAACAGTTGACTCTGTTGGAGGCTGAAGTAAGTCTAACTGGGAATGAGTGGCAAAAGCACCCCATTGTGACTGGGCCGGAGGCTCCATGCATCCTGGGCATAGACTACCTCCGGAAAGGGTATTTCAAAGACCCAAAAGGTTACAGGTGGGCTTTTGGAATAGCTCCCTTAGAAGCGGAGGAAATTGAACCATTGTCTAGTTTGCCCGGTCTCTCGGAGGACCCTTCTGTTGTAGGGTTGCTGAGGGTTGAAGAGCAACAGGTGCCGATTGCTACTACAACTGTGCACCGGCGGCAATACCGCACCAACCGAGACTCCCTGGTTCTCATCCACAAACTAATTCGTCAACTGGAGGGTCAGGGAGTGATCAGCAGAACCCACTCACCCTTTAACAGTCCCATATGGCCAGTGCGAAAGTCCACTGGAGAGTGGAGGCTGACGGTAGACTATCGTGGCCTGAATGAAGTCACACCGCCAATGAGTGCTGTTGTGCCGGATATGCTGGAACTTCAATATGAACTGGAGTCAAAGGGAGCCAAATGGTATGCCACAATTGATATAGCTAATGCATTTTTCTCGATCCCTTTGGCAGCAGAGTGCAGGCCACAGTTTGCTTTCACTTGGAGGGGCGTCCAGTACACCTGGCATCGACTGCCCCAGGGGTGGAAACACAGTCCCACCATCTGCCATGGACTGATCCAGACTGCACTGGAAAAGGGTGAAGCCCTAGAGCACCTGCAATACATTGATGACATCATTGTGTGGGGCAACTCAGCAGAGGAAGTTTCTGAGAAAGGGAAGAAAATAATCCAAATCCAGTTGCCGGCTGGCTTTGCCATAAAACGAAGTAAGGTGAAGGGGCCTGCGCAGGAAATCCAATTTTTAGGCATAAGGTGGCATGATGGGCGGCGTCAAATCCCTATGGATATTATCAACAAAATAGCAGCCATGTCCCCACCAACTAACAAAAAGGAGACACAGGCCTTCTTAGGCGTTGTGGGTTTCTGGAGAATGCACATTCCGAATTACAGTCTGATAGTAAGCCCTCTCTACCATGTAACCCAGAAGAAGAATGATTTCAAATGGGGCCCTGAGCAACGACAAGCTTTTGAACAAATTAAACAAGAAATAGTTCACGCCGTAGCTCTTGGGCCAGTCCGGGCAGGACCAGATGTGAAAAATGTGCTGTACCCCGCAGCCGGGGAGAATGGCCCTACCTGGAGTCTCTGGCAGAAAGCACCAGGGGAGACTCGAGGTCGACCCCTGGGGTTTTGGAGTCGGGGATACAGAGGATCCGAGGCCCGCTACACTCCAACAGAAAAGGAGATATTGGCAGCCTACGAAGGGGTTCGAGCAGCTTCAGAGGTGATTGGCACCGAAGCACAGCTCCTCTTGGCACCCCGACTGCCAGTGCTGGGTTGGATGTTCAAAGAGAGGGCTCCTTCTACACATCATGCAACCGATGCTACGTGGAGTAAGTGGGTTGCACTGATCACACAATGGGCTAGAATAGGAAGCCCCAGTCGTCCAGGGATTCTGGAAGTGATCACAGACTGGCCAGAAGGGAAAGATTTCGGAATGTCACCAGAGGAGGAGGTGACACGTCCTGAAGAAGCCCCACCATATAATAAACTAACAGAAGATGAGAAACCATATGCCCTCTTCACTGATGGGTCCTGTCGCATCGTGGGAAAGCATCGAAGGTGGAAGGCCGCTGTATGGAGTCCTACATGGCGAGTTGCGGAAGCTGCTGAAGGAGAAGGTGAATCGAGCCAGTTTGCAGAGGTGAAAGCCATCCAGCTGGCCTTAGATATTGCTGAAAGAGAAAAGTGGCCAACGCTGTACCTCTATACCGACTCATGGATGGTGGCCAATGCCCTGTGGGGGGTGGTTACAGCAGTGGAAGCAGAGCAACTGGCAGCGTAGAGGCAAACCCATCTGGGCTGCCCCACTGTGGCAAGATATTGCTGCCTGGCTAGAGAAGCTGGTTGTAAAGGTACGTCATGTAGATGCCCACGTACCCAAGAGTCGGGCCACTGAGGAACATCAGAACAACCAGCAGGTGGATCAGGCTGCCAAGATTGAAGTGGCTCAGGTGGATTTGGACTGGCAGTGTAAGGGTGAATTATTTCTAGCTCGGTGGGCCCATGACACCTCAGGTCATCAAGGAAGAGATGCGACATATAGATGGGCCCATGATTGAGGGGTGGACTTGAGCATGGACGCCATCTCACAGGTCATCCATCAGTGTGAAACGTGCGCCGCAACCAAGCAAGCCAAGCGGGTAAAGCCTCTGTGGTATGGAGGGCGGTGGTTGAAATATAAATATGGGGAAGCATGGCAAATCGACTACATCACGTTCCCACGAAGCCGCCAAGGCAAGCGTTATGTCCTTACAATGGTGGAAGCAACCACTGGATGGCTGGAAACATATCCTGTGCCCCATGCCACTGCCCGGAACACTATTCTGGGTCTTGAAAAGCAAGTCCTGTGGCTACATGGCACCCCAGAGAGAACTGAGTCAGACAACGGGACTCATTTTCGGAACAACCTCATAGACACCTGGGCCAAAGAGCATGGTATTGAGTGGGTGTATCACATCCCCTATCATGCACCAGCCTCTGGGAAAGTTGAAAGGTGCAATGGGCTCCTAAAAACTACCCTGAGGGCAATGGGTAGTAGGACCCTCAAACACTGGGATACACATTTAGCAAAGGCCACCTGGTTAGTTAACACTCAGGGATCTGCCAATCGAGCTGGCCCTGCCCAATCAAAATTTCCACACCTAGCAGAAGGAGATAAAGTTCCTGTAGTGCGCATGAAGAATATGTTAGGTAAAACAGTTTGGGTTATCCCTGCTTCAGGCAAAGGCAAGCCCATCTGCGGGATTGCTTTTGCTCAGGGACCAGGGTGCACTTGGTGGGTGATGAGAAAAGATGGGGAAGTCCGGTGTGTACCCCAAGGGGATCTGATTTTGGGTGAAAATAGCCAATAAATTAAATTGCGTGATATTAATAGCGATATACTGTATCAATGTTATGACCATAAGAATCACCCAAAACTAATGAAGGATGGACTTTGAAACTGAGCAAAGTGCCACGATGATGGAACTAGAACTGACTTCAACTGGTGCCCAGAAACTTTATCGAAAAATCACATCTTTGGCATCCAGACTGTGAGCATGGACCATACCAGATACACTGGCGGTGAAAACCCCGGATGCAGCGTGCAACAATCGAGCAGCACGCACCATTGCTCCTGCTCTGAGAGACTGTAATGGCAGATGGAACCCAAAACCCTGGACTAAATGAACTCGACAGACATTTTAGAGCGATAGCCCATAGAGTAAGGCGATGAGTTCTGTAAAATAATCTGGGCATGACGTAGATGGTATGGAATAAGGGGTGGATAATGTCCTGGTTCTGGCAAGGGTAGAGTTAATTTCACAAGGAGCCAGGACAGGTGAGCCAAGCTAGGCGGGGGCTATTCCATACCATCTGACATCATGCTCACCATAAAAGGGGGCTAGTCGGGCAGGGGCGGGTTCGGTGTGTCGGTGTGGCTCCGGGACAGGTCGAGCGTCCAGTTGGTCGGTGGGTCAGTTGTTGGATCGGTAAATCGTTCTCTGTTATCACCATTGTTACTATCTGTTATCAGCACTGTTGTTGATTGTTTTCCCTCTCCCTTGCTGTCCCAGTAAACTGCCCTTATCCCAACCCTCGAGGCTTTGCCGTTGTTTTTCCGTTCTCCTCCCCATCCCGCCGGGGGAGGGGTGAGCGAGCGGCGCGTGGCACTTAGCTACCGGCTGGGGCTAAACCATGTCACTATGGAAGAGCCCCAGCACCCCGAGCCCCCCAAGCAACTCACCTCAGCCAAGAAGTGAGGTTACGCCTCCTCGGCGCCAGCTGCTCCTCCTACAGGCCAAGGCACAGCAGGGACATGTGTTGGGGTGTGCGAGGTGGCCAAGGTTTGGGGGCTCAGACCCCCTTCCTCGTCCCCGCTGAGATCAGTGCCCTCATGTCCCCTGGGCACAGTGCAGACCCTTCCCTACACAAGGCCCACAGTGGGGTTGTCTGTCTTACCAGCCGCACAGCCACCATCTCCTGCATCAGCGACTCCTCTGTCTCGTCTGCCTGCGCGGTCTTCCTCCTGCTACGGAAACCATGGGGTTCGGGGCTGTGAGAAGAGTCCTCGGCCAGCGGGGAGCCAGGGTGCTGCCCAGCCTCCGCTGGGGCTGGCACCAGGCACCCCGGCATCCCAGCACTGCACAGGTCTAGTCCCATCCCTGCCCTGCCCCAGGCCTGGGGGATATGGAAGAGAGCCTGGGAGCTGCTCAGAGTTGTGCAGAGCTGCCTCTCAGAGTCCTGAGCTGCTCAGAGATATTTTGAGCCACTTAGGAGAAGACAAAGGGCTCTCCAGAGCAGACTGGAGGAGTGGACAGAAACCCGGAAGATGTCTGCAAGTGGCAGAGGTCTGCCCAAAGCTGCTCAGCAACCCCCAGCCCACTGCCCCAGGTTTTAGTCAGGGTCCCATTGCCACTCACAAAGTTGCTGGCTCTTGGAGGCATTCCAGTCTCTCCAGGAGGTGCTGGACCTTGTTCCTGAGAAGCTGGACAAGCAAAGGGCCCGGTCAAGAGTCCATGCCATGCTCATTCTGAGGGGGCTTCCCCCCACAAACATGTTGAGCCCCCGTCCCTCCTGTCCCCAGTACCTTCTTGACTTCAGTCTGCTCCTGAATGGCTTCTGCCAGCTCTGACCACTGATGTCTCTGCAAAGCAAGCGGGACAGATTGCAGGGGGTGGAGGAGGACCCCCATGACACCGGCAAGGACCCAACGCCAGACTACCCAGCACCCCGCTCCAGCCCATGCCTGGGTTCCCGTTACGCAAGGCGTCCCCTGACACACAAGTGAGGGTCACTCATCCCACCCTCTTCCCCAAAGCCGTATTGCTGTGCCTGCAGGCCCACATCAGGGTCCCCTGTGCAGCACAGGCACAGCCAAGAGCCTGGGGGATATCCAGAGGCCAAATGCCTCCATCGCAGACACCATATCCCAAAGTACATGTCCTCCCCAGCCACATCACTGCCTGTGGCTGCTGGGGTGCACAGACCCAGCCCTGGCAGCCCTCTCCCTGACCCGGTCAGGACGGGCCTTCTTCTCCCCTGTACCTTCTCCGCCTCTTCCGGGCTTGTGGCTGCCTGTTTGTCATCTGAAAGTGCTCCTGCGGGAGAGAAGGGCAAGAAGAGCAGTCATCCATGCACCGGGACACTCCCACGAGTGCACTCCCCTCCGCATCATCCCCTCCCGGCTCCCTTTGGGCACTGCCTTTGCCCTCACGTCCCCCCTCCTTCCCAGCCCTGCAGGCACTGTCGTCAGACAGGGGGACCACCCCCCATGCCCAACTCTGCATATGGTCCACATCTGGACATGGTCTTGAGGAAGTGGCTCTAGGTGACCCTGCTTGAGCAGGGGCATTGCACAAGACAGGATCTCCAGAGGTCCCTGCCAACCTCAATCAGTCTGTGATTCTGTGAGCTCACCTTTGTCTGGGCCACCAGCCCTTCCAGCTGCCGGAGCTCCTGGCGGTTGTTTTGGAAAGACTGCGCCACAACAGAGTGCTGGGAAGAGGAGTCAGACAACAGGCGCTGAGCCCCTGGCACAGCCCCAGCCACAGCTGCTGGGCAACATGGGCAGAAGAGGGGACACCAACCTCCGTGCTGAGCTCTTGCATTGTCACCTGCAGCTCCTGCTGCTTCTTCCCCTGTGTTAGGAAAGGCGGCGTCAGGGGCTCTGGTCTCACAGCCCCCAGCCCCCAGGGACAAGGGGAACACTCTACACCTACCAGACACCGTAGCAGCTCCTTGTGCCTTTTTTGACTCAGCTGAACACTGGGCCAGATGCTCCCGGAGCATGCGGAGGTCTTCCTTCACTTCTGCTGCCTGCATGGCTGCACCTGCGCGTCGGGATCCAGCAGGGTGTGAGGGGCACGACCGCGGGCACTGTCAGGCACACTCGCGGGGACAGTCCCCAAGCACAGGCGCACCCACGCTCTCTCACACACAGGAGACAGCCACGCAGATGCACAGCCAGGGATGCCCAGGGCTGGCACGGGGGCCTCCCCACAGAGAGGGGCACCGTCAGCCACCTGCACTCACACACCTGCACACCCCGCAGCCAGCGGTCCTGCATGCACACACACACTAGTTCCACGCCCAGCTCAGCCTGCGCCAGCTGGGTGCTGAGCACAGGGCAGGAGGGGGTGGGGGGCACCAGGGACCACTGAGGAGAGAAGGAGCTTACCCTGCCCTACTATGCCAGGCGCTCACAGGGCCCCACCTGCCCGTGGGGCCTCTGCGATAGCACCTCCAGAATCAACATCTGGCCCTGCGAGGTCAATACGCCCCCACCCCCGGGATCCCCTTCCTTTTGGTCCCCCACCAGCCCCAGCAGCACACCCGTCCTCCTCGCCTGGCCCTGCCTCGGCCCAGGCTGCTGCTTTCTCCCCACCGCTCGCAGCCACACACAGACCCCCAGCCACCCCCCCTCGCCCCGCTGAGGGCTGTGGGGACCATGGGCATACTCTGCCCTCACCTCCTCTTTCCTGTTGGGGGCCTTTCACTGCACAGCGGGCACGGGGACAGGTTGTTGGCGAGTACTCTCCAAACTCCTGCCCAGTAGCACGGAGGCTGGGTTCTCCTCCAGATGCTCCCCCACCTCTGGGAGCAGCTCCCTTTACACCTGCCTGGGTGCCCATGTCACAAAGCTGCAGTGACATCACAGTGGCACAGTCACTGCTGTGACATGGCTGTGACCTCCCTGGGGCTGGTGCCAAGAGCTGGCATGGGGCCCAGCCGCGGCCACAGGGGAAACAGGAGCATCACTCTCAGCACCCGCAATTAGTGTGTGGGCAGGAGCAACTGTGGGCACCGCCTGTCGGCATCTCCCCAATGGGCTTTGCTTGTTCGTTGACCATCCGGCTGTCACAGCTCCCCACCGCAGGACAAAGCATGAGCCAGGCTGCACATACGCTCCCAGCAGGTACGCGCAGACACACACACACACACAGACACACACATGCACGCATGCACATATGTGTGTGTGCACCACGGGTACGCATGGATGGCCACTCTACATGGGCCCCAGCATAGGGCTCAAGCATCCAGCCCCCGAACTACAGCCTGGGCTGTGGGGTCACCAGGGATGGGAGCCTGGGGAGGGGGGGAGATGGGGGCCATGGGGCTGTGGTGAAGGAGAAGGGCAGAAGCTGGAGGACTGTGGCATGGGAAAGGTGGGTGCAGGGGCCATAGAGGCTGTTAGGCACAAGGGCAGGTGGGCGGCTGCGGGGTCGTGGGAAGCTGTGGTGAGGAAGAGAGGTGGCTTGGAGGGGTCTAGGGGTCTGTGGGTGATAACGTTTGCTGGCCTCAGTGTAAATGTGTCCATGGCTGCTGGAGCCTGAGTAGTCTCAGACCCGCTTACAGGGGTTGGCCTGCACATAGCTAAACGGTTGCCGGAAACGTGGAGTAAAAAAAACTACTGTGGCATGAGAAGACGGTGGTTTCACCCGATTATACAGCCTCATAAATACTCCAGGAACGGATGGAGGGCAGGTCAGGCTGGCATGCAGGCACCTGGCCTGCAGCAGGCGGGGTGGCCGTGCCCAGTGCCTAGTAGGTAAGACTGGGCCTGGACTCGAGGGGCTGCGGGGACCGGAAAGAATCATCAAATCATAGAATCACAGAATGGTTTGGGTTGGAAGGGACCTCAAAGATCATCTAGTTCCAGCCCCCCTACCATGGGCAGGGACATCCTCTACTAGACCAGGTTGCCCAAAGCTTCATGCAACCTGGCCTTAAAAACCTCCAGGGATGGGGCCTCCGCAACCTCTCTGGGCAACCTGTTCCAGTGCTTCACCCATCTAAGAGTAAAGGATTTCTTTCTAGCATCTAATCTAACTCTACACTCCTTCAGCTTAAACCCATTACCCCTTGTCCTATCACTACATGCCCTTGTAAACAGCCTCTCTCCAGCTTTCTGGTAAGCCTCCTTTAGGTATTGGAAGGCTGCTATAAGGTCTCCCTGGAGCCTTCTCCAGGCTGAAGAGCCCCAGCTCTCTCAGCCTCTGTTCTTAGGAGAGGTGCTCCAGCTCTCTTATCATCTTTGTGGCCCTCCTCTGGACTCTCTCCAACAGCTCCATGTCTTTTCTGTACTGAGGGCTCCAGATCTGGACGCAGTACTCCAGGTGGGGCAGATGGGCAGAATCACCTCCCTCAACGTACTGGTCACCCTTCTTTTGATGCAGCCCAGGTCGGTTTTCATGGGCTGCAAGCACCCGTTGCCAGCTCATGTTAAATTTCTTGTCCAGCAACACCTCCAAGTCCTTCTCCTCAGGGCTACTCTCAATCCATTCTCCACCCAGCCTGGAGTTGTGCTTGGGATTGTTCCGACCCATGTGCAGGACCTTGCACTTGGCCTTATTGAACTTTGTGCATTTTGTACAAGCCCACCTGTCCAGCCTCTCAAGGTCCCTCTGGATGGCACTCCTTCCCTCCAGCGTGTCAACTGCACTGCACAGTTTGGTGTCTTCGGCAAACTTGCTGAGGGTGCACTTAATCCCTCTGTCAATGTTGCCAACAAAGATGTTAAACAGTGCTGGTTCTGATATCAACCCCTGCAGAATGCCACTTGGTCTCCACTTGGACATCAAGCTGTTGACCACAACTCTTTGAGTGCGGCCATCCAGTCAATTCCTGATTCACGGAGTGGTCCATTCATCCAATCTGTGTCTCTCCAATTAAGAAAAAAGGATGTCATGCAGGAAAGCATCAAATGCTTTGCACAAGTCCAGGAAGGTGACGTCTGTCATTCTTCCCTTATCCACCAATGCTGTAACGCCATCATAGAAGGCCACCAAATTTGTCAGGCACAATTTTCCCTTAGTGAAGCCATGTTGGCTGTCACCAATCACCTACTTTTTTTCCATGTGCATAGATTCCAGGAGGATCTGCTCCATGATCTTGCTGGGCATGGAGGTGAGACTGACTGGCCTGTAGTTCCCTGGGTCTTCCTTTTTTCCATTTTTAAAAATGGGGGTTATATTTCCCCTTTTCTGGGAACTTCACCAGACTGCCACAACATCTCAAATGTGATGGAGAGTGGCATAGCAACTTCATCTACCAGTTCCTTCAGGTCCCATGGATTTGTGCACCTTCAGGTTCCTTAGATGGTCTCGAACCTGATTTCCTACAGTGGGCAGTTCTTCATTCTCCCAGTCCTTGCCTTTGCCTTCTGTGACTTGGGCGGTGTGGCTAGAGCACTTGCCAGGGAAGACTGAGGCAAAACAGTCATTGAGTACCTCAGCCTTCTCCATATTCTGGGTAACCAGGTCTCCTGTTTCATTCTGGAGAGCCCACATTTTTCCTAGTCTTCCCTTTATCGCTGACGTACCTATAGAAGCTTTTCTTGTTGCCCTTGACATCCCTGGCCAGATTTAATTCTATCAGGGCTTTAGCTTTCCTAACTTGATCCCTGGCTGCTCAGACAGTTTCTCTGTATTTCCCTCAGGCTACCTGCCCTTGCTTCCACCCTCTGTAGGCTTTCTTTGAGTTTGTTCAGGAGATCCTTGTTCATCCATTCAGGCTTCCTGGTGTTTTTGCACGACTTCCTCTTTGTTAGGATGCATTGCTCCTGAGCTTGGAGGAGGTGATCCTTGAATACTAGCAGCTTTCTTGGACCCCTCTTCCCTCCAGGGCTTTGTCCCATGGTACTCTACCAAGCAGGTCCCTGAAGAGGCTAAAGTCTGCTCACCTGAAGCCCAGGGTAGTGAGCTTGCTGTGCGCCCTCCTCACTGCTCTGAGGATCTTGAACTCCACCATTTTGTGGTCACTGCAGCCAAGGTTGCTCTTGAGCTTCACATTCCCCACCAGCCCCTCCTTGTTGGTGACAACAAGGTCCAGCATGGCACTTCTCCTCGTTGGCTCCTCTGTCACTTGGAGAAGGAAGTCATCATCAATGCTTTCCAGGAACCTCCTGGATTGCTTGTGCCCTGCTGTGTTGTCCGTCCAAGAGATATCAGGGTGATTGAAGTCCCCCATGAAGACCAGGGCTTGTGAACATGAGGTTGCTTCTATATGTCTATAGAGGGCCTCATCCACTTGGTCTCCCTGGTCAGGTAGTCTGTAGCAGACCCCCACTATAATGTCCCCTGTCTCTGCCCTCCCTTTAATCCTGACCCATAAGCCCTCAGTGGGCTCCTCATTCGTCCCCAGGCAGAGCTCCATACACTCCAGCTGGTCATTGAAATAGAGGGTCACACCCTCTCCTCATCTCCCTTGCCTGTCCTTCCTAAAGAGCCTGTGTCCTTCTATTCCAACACTCCAGTCACAGGAGCCACCCCACCATGTTTCCGTGATGCCAATAAGGTCATAGCCCAGCAGGTGTACACACATCTCCTGGGCTATGATCTCACTGGCATCACGGAGACATGGTGGGATGGCTCCTATGACTGGAGGGTTGGAATTAAAGGATACAGGCTTATGTAGAAAGGCTTATATCTCTTCAACTGTGTTGCTCTTAATTTTCATTACTCTTAAACTGGGGAGGGTGAAAAAAAATCTATCCTGGAAGGATGATAGATATGAAAAGAAGATGCTAATACATGGCTGATTGATAGGAAAGTTCTCCTGAGGACTGTACTTTCCCACCAAGCTAAAAAAAAAAAAAAAAAAAGAACAAAGGGAAGAATCTAAGATGACGTAGGTGTCATCCTGTCACAAAGCATGCCACGTGAGAAGTGATAAGGAGAAAGAACAAAAGTACAAATCAAGGATAAATATGAACTTTTGCCTCATCTGGCAAAATAGTTACATGAGGCAGGTGGAAGCTACAGCTGTGTGATGGCAGCACAAGAGCAATGGTCTTTGTGTGCCACAGTGTAAGGCTGTGACACGAACACTCTAACCTGGGCACTCTAGGAAATATTGCTGTTGCCCTCTCTCCTGTAATGTTAGTCTAGACAGGAACAGAATAGTCTAAGTCTTCTTGCACAAAGGACATAGCTTAGATTTCAGCCTTAAATTTCTTTTTCTTTTCTGTCCATAAACACTCTTTTATTTCTGTTTTATATATGTGAGATGATTTCTATCAAGCTAGAAACTCTGGATAATTTTACAGGAGAAAATCTGACAGATAGTAATGCATGCTGCTGCTGCTGGATTCTATTGTACAGGCTTTTGTGTAACAAGAAAAATGTAAGCCCTTTAACAAATAACTGAGAAAAATATTATGAATTTAATCTTCTGTACTTTTAAAGAGATATGTAATGTGCTCAATATATCTTTTTTTATGCTTTAATATTAAACCTTTTGCAATTACCTAAGGCTACTTTTCAAGTGTTCTTCTAGATGAAGTGAGACATTCTTTTCACTTTGCATTATCCACCTTTCTTTGGCTAGAGAACAAGATTGTACAGATAGATTCATCAGTTTTGCACAGCATGGACACTTGTTTAATTTCTATTACTACTTCACTAAATAATAACTGAAATGAAAGTAATGATAAATAAGAAATCTTTGCCTATGAATGCATTTCTTTCTAAACTCTGACAGTCAGAATACTTGTTGAAAATACTAATGAATGATTACATGCCTTTTGCCCAGAATAATGGTTTTAAACATATGTATACAGCATATATACTATATAGTATAACATAAAGTATACATATAGCATAACTGATGTCACAATGGAATCTGGTTCACAGAGAAAATAGTTTTATAATTTAAAAAAAATTAAGCATGGCTATTTCCTTCTAAGTATGTAATCAAATATTAAAATAATTGATATCTTCAAATTTTGAAAAAAATAATATTTTACATATATATATGAAATTATGCATATGAATATACATATTTACACAGTAATGTGACAAACTGTTGCAGGTATCAAAGTCACAAGTTTTGCTAATAAGAACAATCTGATATCTTAGTGTGACCAATGTACTAGTTTTTATTTCAATGTACTTCCAAAGATTTTTCAAAATTTTATTGCCACATACTTCCAGAATTAGCTTTTAATGTTATATATCCTTTTATGATATAGATGGGGATGGTGATGATATTTTTTAAATGGATATTTATCTTCAAAAGCCTCTTTAAAAGTACAGGTTGTAACAGTAAACATCCTAAGTTGAAATACATATTTTATTCCTCATTTAGTTTGTAGATTCTTCAGTGCAGAGTAGTGGATTTTCTTTTAATTTATCTTTGTGCTGAAATTACTGAAGATTTTTAGGAAAAGCTTTCAGAGGGCATAATGCTAAGTTGTGAATGTATATCCTGGTAATAAATGAAATTAAATGAAAAAAAGGATAATTTGGCTTAGATTTTTATTTTTTTTTAAAGTACATGTCATGCCACAGTCTTTAATTATTTTGCTTCAGAGAGGCATCAAGGTTTATTAGACAAATGACTGAGTGATGACTTAGGAGATTTGTAATCTAGTCCTCATATAACTGCTGGATGACCTTAGGCAGTTTGTGCAACTCTCCATATTTTCATTACTGACAAAATGCAGTGGAACAGTCAAATGCCATTGAATCAGTATCCTAGCAAAACTCTCTTGGCTTAGCTGTTGTGTTGTACTTTTTCTGGAAAATGTTCACACCACATAAAGATGCTTTTCTTGTTATAGCAACAGTTCCTGAAGGAAGCTTGCTTGGGCTCCACCAGCAGAGACACTGGGGTTGTGCTGTAGCTCCCTCACTGCACCTAGTCCTTTGGGGATCAGCCTGCAAAGACAGGAAAAAACACAGAGGTGTCTGAGCCAGAATATCTCCAGGTGAAGTGAGCAGCCACAGCAGAAGCCCTAACAGGCACAAGAAAGAGATGGCAGCGGTAATCCCAGAGGGGTAAATACAAAAAGCAGGTGAAGCAGTGATGTGCGTGAGTGGTTGTGTTCAGCTGTTTTCTGGTATACAGCCTTCTCGTACTTTTGGGGAGATAGATAGACATTCACCTTTGTGACAGCCTAGGTACCATAGTCTCAGATCTTTTGTACTATATAAACACTTTTTCAATTAATCAGATGGTTAGATCATGCTCAAAATCTGTCTTAAGATAAAATTGCTGTAATGTTGAGGATAGCTTGAGTAGGAATTCATCTCACTGAAGGTCAAACATCTGCAGCTAGCTACATTTCAGCCTATAGTTCCCTTTATATTCTGATATATTTTAGGCTTCTGTGTTAGGTTGTGATTAATTGTCTTTTTCTCATTGCAGACCTTAAAGGGAGGCAGGGGTGGCTAACTATAATTCCTGAGATGAATTCTATCTACCTAGCAATAATTTTTAATGGTGGTCCCTGAACATGGGTGCTGTGCTCTAACCCATCAGTGGGAATGCTCTCTCAGTTTACGCCACAGTTCACAGAAAATTATTTTATTCAAGGGACATGAAACTGTAGTCCAAAATATAATTTAGGATTTTGACTCTTAAGACAGCATAGATGACAACTGAAGAGCATCAGACTGTTTTAATCCAGCACTTTCACAAACCCATTCATTCCAATTAGAGATAAGGCCTCTCTACTCAGAAGATAAAAGTATAAATTTAGAGTATGAAAGAGGATGGACAGCTTGCAGATACAGCAGAAAATGTGGAGAACTGAGTAAGGTATACATGAAACCATAATATATATGAGGTTGTCTGCACCATAAAAACAAAGTGAACAAACAGAAAAATACAATCCAATGTGATATTTTCACCACAATATTTATCCTAACATTTTCCTCAAAGCTTTTCCTCACATGAACAAAACTGCTTTTTGGTAAAGATCACAGTAATTAAGAAGATAGCCAACACAAGCAGAAAAAAGAAACAAAATTTGTGAAATAATTTTTTGGAAGAAATTAAAATATGTTTCCGCATTACATTTAGCTGCAGTCTTCCCTGCTAGCATGTTCTCCCCATCAGTCCAAACCTGCTGGATGTTTTAAAATCTAAGGTAAGAATACACAGGTTTTTATATTCGTCTTTCAGCTAATATAGTAAAAACTTGTAAATCCAAACCAACATTAAGGAGACAGATTGATAATATAATTAATTATACACAAAGCCACCATTAAGTTAGACTAATTAAGTTCAGATGCAAATTATGTCATAAGGATGCCCATGGGAGCTGTGTTAACACATACAGCAGGAGAATTTTGTTCTTTGGAATAGAACTATTTTATCTGTCTGTTTATCTGGATTTAAACATATTTTTTGTGAAGTGCACTATTGCTACAATTTCAGGTGCTATTCTTTCAGATAAATGATTACTGTCCGAGTTATTCTCTCTGTCCCTCCACCCCCCACCATTATTTAAAGACTATTGACTAATATATAGGAGAATCTTGAGGCCAAGACATCTATAAAAGTATAATTAAGGAAAGAGGTAGAGATAGATGAGTTATAATAAAATGTTTGAGATCTTCAAGCTTTAGACAATGAGATTTATTTTTTATTAAGTTAAACCAAACCTGTAGAGAAATAGAAAATATGCACAGAAAAAAACATTACAAATATTGAAGTAGATATACAGCAATTAAAACATTATTATGGCTATGAGTGCAATATTAAATATTCAGGAATAGTGTGCAAGTAATACATAAAAGTCTGTTTCACAAGTATGATTATTTTTCTAAAATATGATAGATGAAAAAAGTAGGATTAAGATTATTTCTCTGAAAAAAGATTATTACATTCAACTGGAGCACATAATGGAACAAAAAGCACATATTCACAGAGGCATCTTTCTAAATCAAATAAGAATGTCTAAATTGGAATGGTAAAAAGTGCATAGAAAAAGTGGAGATACAGGCACACTTCACTACAAGAGAACGAGAAATTTTACTAGAGATCAGAAAAAAAGAAATTAAAGGACTAGGGGACCAGTTTATGTTCTGAAACCTGAAAAACAAAGCAAAACAAACTTTTGAAGCCAAAATGCCCTAAAGTAAATGTACTTAGAATATTTTTTTCTCTGAAGAATGCTATAATTCTGAAAAAAAGTATTTTTGAAATGAAAAATATTGGATTTTTTTTTCTTTAATATATATTATTGAATAAATCCCAGCCTAATGCAAACAATCTATTTTATGGAAAAAACCCACAGCTGTTCCTAACTCTGAACTTTAAATAAGAGCAATAAAAAAAGAATATTTATGTTAATAAAAGGACTTTTAACATGAAAATATCTGTAAAAATTTCAAAAGTTTCAAAAATCTTTGAAAATTCATCAAAATCAATCCTGAAATATGTTTTCACAAATCAACATTTTTGAAAAAAATTGTGTCCCTTCCACAGTTTTCAAGGGGCAAACATTACATTACATTCAGTCACCTATCATCAAGCCTCTAGACAGTAAAGGAGTAAACCAAATAATGTTAGTACGCTATTTGTTAGAATTATTTAAAGCAAGAAATGTAAAGAAAGTATTTCATGTATACAGGACATGATTACAGTTCTGCTTTTAGGTATACATATATGAAATGGAAGCAATTTCTTTAGTTGATTGTTTCAAGATGATAGACTCGATCTATACTCCAGCTTTGATGAGGAAGGCAGCCCAGTGTACTGGCTGCAATGTATATTAACCAGACTTGAAAATAAAACGAGTAGCAAATAAGTTAAGAAAGACACAAGCATAGTCAATCTCTCCAATTAGATGGGATAAGTTAAGCAAACAAACAAAAAAAAAAAAAAAAAAAAAAAAGAGGAGAGAGGTTGGAGAAGAAAAAATGCAGAATATTTGTTTATTGTGGTCAAAAGCAGACTGCACAGCTTTCCAAACTAACAACTTCCATCTCATACTTAAATGCTCTGTCAAAATACCCTGTAATCACCTTCTCCTACCAAAGCATAATCACAAGCAGTTTTTTTCAGTTTTATTTCAGTCTGACAAGGATTGCTGTCCTAACACAGCAGAAATTTTGAAGAACTTTGAAAAATAATCAAGATACAAGAAGCATCACAATAACTGACAAAAGGAAACAAGGCGCTGCAAATATAAAATACTGAAGAAGTGCAGGAGTTGACCTAAATATGCCAGTAAAGTCTTCCATGATAGTTTTTCAAGAAGAGATAATTTTATACACAATCCACATTCTACAGATATTCATAAAGTACTGAGAAGTAGTGCAGCCTGCATTACATTGACAACACCCTTCTTCAGAAAGCAAGCCATGGCAGTTGGGATCCATATTTAGCTTTACTGAACTTGCTTTTATCACAAGAATAGACTCGTCAGCTCATTTGGAAGAAGAGCTAGAAACCTTTCTCAAAAAGTACTTATTATTACTACTATAATCTGTGAACACTGATTATAAAGTATAAGAACCAATTTCTTCCTATGGCACTGAACATGGCTTGGCTTGCAGTTTGAATAGTTAATTTTTACAGGTTGTGTTAGCTTGAAGGAAAATCTGTAGAGAGGAGAGAGCTGATGTGTTCACAAAAAATTCATATAACTTTTACATGATTCAAAAAATTGCACAAGATTTTAAACCCAAATATTTCTAGAGCATAGGAAGGTAATGCTCATAGACAGAAGTCTGCTTAGGGCATAGCATTCAGTAGTTCATTGAGAAAAGACAGAGACCAATATTGCTGTTTTGCTGTTTGTCTGACTGCTAATATATTCCAGCTATTCAACAAGGTGATTGCCATGTGCAGGTTCTCCCTTTTTTTGACAGATGGAAGTGCTACTACTTTGTGGGTTACATAGTCACTAATGAAAAATGGAAAAATCCTGGCAGATAAAAAAGAACTTATCCTTAAGCAGTTTATCTGAGAAGTTACAACCAGACCAGCAGGAGGTTTGAATGTGTTCTGCCAAATCTGGACCTGCTTAAACTCTGTAACTATATTTCTTTAATTAGTGGTAGGGAAATAAAATAAAAATAAAAAATTTAAAAATGGTAAAAATAAAAGGTAATATGTCAATTAAGAAATTGATTTTTGATCAGACACAATGACAGGACAGGAAACAATTGAGCTACACAGGAATATAAAGAAATCTGTCAAGTATCAAAAGGAACATTTGAAGAATAATTTCGGGTTTTTTTAACATACAGAGAGGAAAACCTAGTGGCAATGTTTTCAGAAGTAAGGCTTGCTGAGAATAGGGATGATAACCTTGTAGCTAAAATAAACCTACATAGATTTACTTGTTTTAAAATCTTTATCTTTTTAATATTTTTATTTAATGTTAAACTATTCTTTGATGCAGGTCTACAAATAGGGCATTGATTTCAGTGGGGAAAAAAGCCACAACAAGCTTATTTTAACTTGCTGCATGAGATTCACTGATGCCAAGTGTCCTGTACTTTAGTGAGGTAAAAGCATAAAGCCTGACTCATAAGACTATGATTTTTAGGAAGATGGAAAGAGGGAGGCTCCCTGAAGAGTTCTAAGATTTATTTTTTTTAAACTACACCATGTTTTGAAGAATAGAAATGAATGCCTAGGAAATTATTTCTATGAAATATTAATATTTTTCTTATTAAGTGAAATTGTAAACCTGACATATAAAAACATAAATTGAAATAAAAAAAAAACCATGAAGATATATATGAACTTCTTCACGTAAGAGAAGAAAAGGCATGACCTGCCAACAAAATATGAATCAGTATGTTTAGTCTTTCAATGTTTTAACTATATAGATTTTTATTTAACTCTGTTGCACCCCCCACTTCACCTATAATTTGAAGCTGCTACTGTTTTCAGATGTGAAAGTTTCACTTAATATCATTTAGGAAAACAGTTAATACCAGGCATGTGCTTACTGAAATGAGTAGGATGTAAGTACAATACAGTCTTGATACATAACTATAAAGGTTAGATACACATCTTTTCTAAACTCTAGACTGTCTTGAAAATTCTGGCCATTACCTATCAGTCATATTTATGAAATTTTAATAAAAATTACCCCAAAAAAGCACAATGACCTGATTTAATAGACTTTAATGTAGATTTTAATGGATTTAAAAAGTCATTATATATATATTAATGACTCACAAATCTAAGCTTTTGACAGGACTATCAATGCACACTGTACCAATAAATTCATATACTTAGGAGCTTTGAACACAGAAATGAAACTGTCCTCATCTAAATTCTATTATTGACAATAAAATAGAAAAATACATTTCCAATCACTATCAAAATGAGAATGCTTCTGACATAATCATATATGAAGTTTGTCACTACCTAAAAAAAATATTTCTTGAACTAGGTTTGTTTTTTTAGTGTAATTGTGTATTTTCCTTGCAATACATTTATGCTTTCCATAAAGTGAGAAAGATGCAAAAAGAATTTCTATATGCCTTTTGGGTTTAAAAATTTTAAAAATTCATATAGGAAATTTAACACATCATCTTTGTTATAGTGTAACATATTTATCAAAGCAAGGAAATCTGAAATTACTATAAGAGTGAAACTTTGTAATTATTGTGAATTGTGCCTCTGTAAAAATAGGTAACATTATTAAATGGAGCTTTAAAACAGAATAAATCAGATTAAACTGAAATTAAACAGGGGTGAAGTAATAAATAAGTCATCTTTAAGATTCAACTCTGACTGCTTTTCATCTTGAAGAAAATCAAAAGGTGAAGTTAATATTACTTTTTTTTTTTTTTTTAAATCAAGAAATTACTTGTACACAATGAAACTTTATGAGGAATTTGTTACCCTTTATGTGTCCACTTTCTTCAAGTTCTGACAGAACAAGACGAGCAACAGATGCTGGTCTTAGGTAAAGGCTCCGCAAAATCATTACTTCAAAAATTGCTTCATTTCAAAAATCATTTGTATAACCCAAGACATCTAATTTATATATTAACCAATGTTGAACATGTATCCCACGATGTACATGTATCATATTCCTTTGGATACTTATATTTATATAATTTCCACAATAATAACATATTTATATCACATCAAAATCTTTGTGCTTCAAACAGTGCATTCTCATAGGTGTCTTTTCAAGATGTCCTTATTACCCAAAGCCAAAATATACTCATGATCATGTGTCTAAATATATTCCAATCCCCCAAATACACACATTTCAAGGTTTATTGCCCACCGTAAAAGTAATAATAATAAAAACAATCACTCTTTTGCCTCAAAGGCAGCTCATTCCTATTCACATATCTGTTGGTCCAACCAAAAATACTCATTATCCCCCTCCAGAACCAGTCCCTTCCTCTCTCCACCACTGCAACTTTCTGCAATCAAAAAATGCCATAGACTTTATTACAAAACAAGCTGAATTCCCTCAAATTGCTCTTGGTAAAAATGTGCCCCATGTTGCAGAGTTCACAATTTTATTATCATTGTTATTACTCAACAGTTTAACAATACCAGCTTTGGCAGTAGCAGCATGCAGTGGAAAATACCACTGTCACCAACTGCAGACCCTGGTTCTGTGCCAGGCTAAATATCACTTGAAAGTGTTTTGTGCACCACAAGCATTGGCTGGCAAGGGGTTGGGAATGCTCATATGAGCCAAATACGCTGGCATTTGTGGATTAACTGCTCGCATGAATTTGGCTTTGTTTGTTAACTGTATGGTTAATTATACACAGCGGTAGTAGCACCTTCTGTCATTTCTCTAAAGCATACACTGATGTATACCTTGACCAATATATTTTTTTCTTTCTGTGTCTGATGTGTCTGTCTCTTCTGTTTCTGTGTCTGTCTTTTCTGATGTCTTAATGATAATGGCATGTAGCCTTGGAAATATAGACTATATAGACCAAAAGATATTGCACATATAACACGTAATTCACAATGTAAAGTTTAATGAATCAAATATTTGTTGTATATTTCAGAGGAAAATGGTCATCTTCTTTCAACAGAAAAACATCTTACCTGTCTATTAAATCTAGGTACAATGATAATTATACTTTAATTCTGAAAGTGTTTAATTGTTTTTGTTGTGAATTTAATCCAGAAATTTGTTTGAATAGACAAAAAGGGTAAGAAAAACCCTAAAATATCATAGAATCATAGAATGGTTTGGGTTGGAAGGGACCTCAAAGATCATCTAGTTCCAACCTCCTTGCCATGGGCAGGGACACCCTATCTTGGTTAGAAAATCTTTCTTGTCAGAAAGGAAAATCACTTCATCTCATATAACATGTCAATTGGAGTAGCTGAAATGAGAAATTACTTTCTGATGATCTGGATCAACCCAAGCAGAATACACATAAGTCTTGAAAAATTTCACATACAGTACCCTGCATCTCTGTCTCATGCCAAATCATTTCTGTCCAGAGCATAAAGAATCACTTGAAGATGAAAGTAGTCCCTGTAGATAAAGGTTTTGGGGATTTGTTGTTTGTTGGGGTTTTGTTTTGTTTTGTTTTTTTCTTTTCACAAAGTTGCTTCTTTATAGCCATCATCTTCAGCTTTTACCTTTTCTCTTCAGATCACCCTTTAAACCACCCATGTGCTTCCCTGCTTGGCAGATGACCTTCTGCTGTGCCTGGCACCCATGTCCTTACAGTTCCTGCCTTAGGCTACTTGGTGCAGCTTCTTATCGTGATGACCCCTGGCCGTCCACTCCTCCTGACCCAAGCTCTTTCATTGATGCCTTGCCTCCTGCCCTTGTTCCCCACATGCTAATTCAGAATCACTTCTTAAATGGCTGTAACCCCAAGGTGTTTACATGTCCTCTGGCTCAAACAGCCTCTGATTTTTGTCTAACTTCATTACACTATCTGAAGTGAATTACAAACTAACCATAAATCCAAGGAATTATAATTCAACTATAAATCCAGAAGAGCTTTTTCTTAACTCTATGGTCTTTGCTTTCATAAAAAGCCATATAAAAATAGTGGTAGTTGTTGAAAATTATGGGGTAAGAAAATAACTACAGAAATAAATTGATTCAGGGACTCAAATGCTGTGTAGATTGCTTTTGGTTTGTTTGTTTTTAAAGTGGAGGGTGTTTATTTCTTTTGTTTTCAGATGATGAAAATTACCTACAAACAAGTTCAAAACACAAAATGTTTTGTAAATCACATGCAAGAAAGGACCATTGGAAATCAATTTAAGATGCCTAGTCATTTGCAAAACCACTTCTGCTACCTGATATACTTCTAAGTGAATTCCAATAACTTGAAATCTATAAAAATTGTCATATTAACTTCACTTCATCATTGCTCAATCTGTCCCAATATTCTTAAACTTCTTTTTATCAAAGAGAATATTTAAGGGTTTCTGTGCCTTCTGTGGTTTGTTTCTCCTATATATTGTCAGAGTCAAGAGGAAATATGTTATGAGAAAACTGCTTATTATTCAGGTCTTATAACAAGAATTGTAAGAAGAACTTATAGAGAAAAAACATTTCTCTCATTTCATTTATTTCATAAATAATAAGAACAGAAAAACACTCCATGTCTGAAATGAGAACGGAATCTAAATGAAAATCAATCTATTTTTAATGTAAATGGCAAGTAGAAATGAGATGATCTAATTTTAGCTATTTAAGAGCTAGACTTGTGGTCAAAGCTAGCCATTAAGTTAACTAGTGACTAACCTAAGGCATCTTCTATGGTCAATGTGCAGAGGTATGCTTTTTAGTTTAGCAACCTACTGTAGGTGGAGCGAATCATCCTTTGCAGATACTCTCCTAAGTAAGAAGAAACTTGGATGACTCGGTTAGCAATAAACTTGTAGTGAAATGTGAGATGAAGTGAAATTATCACATCAAAGTCTGTAAAGCAATTCACTCATATAGTGCCACTTCATGACATCTCTCCTATGGGTTTGCTCACCTTGTTACTCTTTGAAGTTTACACTTACAAAAATGTGAAATATCTGCTGAAGTTACTTACAAGAAACACACAATTTAGTACCTTGGGGGGGGGGGGGGGGGGAATAGAAAAATGTGAGTCTATGGTCATTACTGCTAAGTACAAGTTAAATCAAGCTTATTAAGAATGATATGGCAGGTTTGCAAGTGTATCTCTCTGTCATTGCAGACAGAATTGAAGGTCCTCAGATGCTTATACAAAACATGTTTGAAGGAACATGTATTTAGTTGTCAGGTATCAGTACATTACATTATGCCTGGCTATTTAAAGATAGGTTTCTGCTCTTTCAGTTAATGTCAGACTGATTGTCCAACCTGATAAACAAGTTACTGTATCATTTACTGTACTCATGTGTGGTAGTGAAATTAAGCCCTATCTTTGTGTATGACAAAATAAAAAAATAGAACCTTTAAAATAGTTCGTAGTTTTTCTTTTCTTAAGGGTTTTGAGACAGAAGCAGCAGATAATGTTGTTCAGTGCTATGTTTCCAAAATTTAACATTAATTCAAAAAATATGATGGATTTAGCTGAGGTGACTTAATCGAAGACAGTTGAAAAATTAAAGATGATTCATTCTTCTAACAAATACATCAAAATAACAGTTAATATTGAGTTCTAGGATAGACAATTGAGTATAAAGTTTTATGGAAGGGCCAGCATGAAATGTAAATGCATAATTTCTAATTTCCTTCTATAATATCAATAGAAGCCCTTCTGCACACACCTGAAAACAAGTAGTCTCTGGGATTATTCCCAGTTGCAATCATAAACACAACTGTAAATACTTCTAGGACACAGCCTTCTTGACTGGTGACCAAGAAACAACCAAATACCTTTCAAAACCTCTGTTTAGAATATGAAAAATTAAGAAAAGGAATGTCAAATTATTATTACAAACTATTAACTACTCCTTCATTTCCATTGATGTAGAAGATGATATTTTAATAGCAATTGCAACAGAAGGCACAGATCAATGCTCTCTATGAGGACAGGAAGGGCAAATCTGCAGCCAGGCAGACAAGTAAGAGCAGCTGTACCATTCCGGTGCCTTCATTTAGGAGTACAAGGTAAACAGATAACTATAATGATATACAAATTCAGCAGCAACATCAAGAAAAAAGGAAATGCAAAACTGACCTTAAACCAACTGTAAAAACATAACAACAGAAAAGTCATGCTTATTCCTCTGTACTTTTCTTTTTGCCCTGCCTGCAGCTCTGATTTGTCTTCATCCTGATAGATATTATCACCTGACAGTGCTGCTAGACAGTACTTCTAGAAGCTAGAAGTTCTTCCTGAGAATCTTTAGTTTTTTCTTTTCCTACTCCATTAAAGCATTTGAGTATGTATGTAAAAGTTGAATAATAATATATATATATGTAAAAGTCAATGTAAGTAACTGCTGTGCTGGATCAGAGCACGCATGTAGATTCATTTGCTAGGTTAAAACCTAGCCTTGCTTTTAATACCACCAAAAGTGACAATTCCATAAGCTTTTTGGTAAAAAAATAAGTATACAGTCTTTGGAGAATAATTGATTTTTAGACAGGAATGTATTAAAAAAAAAAAAAAGGGGAATTAATGTTTTCTTCTTTTAAGCTCCTGGATAAGTATTGCCATAAAAATATGCAAAAGAAGTGTTTTCATTTGCAAAATGAGAAGTTTTATGAACTTGTAGAGCACTTTGAAACTGCACAGTTTACTCATAAAACAATTGCAATATATCTTTAATACATTCAGCATTATTGATTTCCACAGAATATTCTTTGTCAGAAAGATTGAGTTATAGTCGAATACCGATAGTACAATCCTCCAGGGTTATGGAGATAAATTGTGCACTGGAAATAGAATAACAAATAGTGTGTCTTTTGTTGGTAACTCCAGGAAAACCAGCATCTTCAGGTAGTCAAGCCACAACTTATTTTAGACAGGTTCAACTTCTGAATAAATTGAATCTGCCTTCTGTTCTTTTCAGTTTTGGGTTTTTTTTTGGTGGGGTTGGTTTTTGGTATGGGATTTGTTGGGGTTTTTTTTAATTAATAACAGTGTAGTTACAAGTTTGACATAATCTGACCTAGTTTATATCCAAATTTAAGTTTTAATAGGGGGGGTTTTAGTTGAAAATTAACATTGAAACTAGTAATTTTTTTTTCCTTTAAGTTTAGCAATTCCAAATAGTGATATGTATTATAGCAAAAGTGCAATTGTTACAATTCCTCTTCAGCTCGTAACCAGCCAGCTAGGTATTGAACTAGAAACCATGCTGCTCAATCTAAATATATTTAAATCTTGACTGTAAAAGGATTCAGGGCCTGTTTTTAGAATAGTTGAACTTGATTGAGCTTCAGCAGATAGTTTTATGATTCCTGCTTCATTCTGTGGTACAAAAATTATAGGCAAAAGATGATGACAGACTGTAAACAAAATAATAGTTGCTGGTTACAAAAAGAGTCGAACCCTGCGGGTCAGGTAAAACAGCTTTAGAGATTAGGAGGAGAACAGAAGAAACATGCACAACATAGAATTAGAAAACAATAAAAGTGTAAGTCATAAATGTATAAGAAATCATAAGAAGAGACCCATGTTGACCTCAGATCATTAGCAACATATGTCTGGCAAAATGCTCAGGAGCTTGATGACTCATTGTAAACTCATTTCAACTCTTGTTCTCTTCCACTTTATTGAGAAAAATAGCTATCTTAATCTTAAGATCTGAAGGAACATCAGAAGGATGAACAAAACACCCAAGTTGAAATAAAGACACCACAAAGTTAATGTATAACAACATTAAGAGCATTATGGGGATTTTAAGTGTGTAATGGTGATTTTCTGTAATAATTAGATGTTTTGGGCTTTAAGCATCCAATATTAGCATCTTTGTAACTAGACTAGGAATAGTAACTTTTTTTGTATTTTGATTATCCTGTTAAAACATCAGTCACACTAAAAATCAATTCCTGACAACATATAGGGCGTGCTATCTTTTTGCTTATTTTTAGTGTAATATTTGTCATACCAATATTTTCTGCTTGGAACATTTTTTTTTGGTGTAGCTTTTCCTGAAGACTTTCCATCGTACAACTGGAAAAACTGGAAAAACAATACCGATTTATCTAATGCTAACACCTATAATGCAGTTTTGGTAAGCAATGAAACTTCATGTGTTAAATGTAATACGTATGTAATGGGTAAGGACCTTGGCCCTCATTTTTTCCCCTTCCATACATCTGTTCTGCAAACTATACCTGCATCAGTGATGCCACATCTAGTATGTATGCAACGAGCATTTTCAGTAAGTTTTGTTCAATCCATCCACTGCATTCCTGCATGCGCTTCCAAAACATTCTCTCTTGTGCCACATACTAGTGGGAATGCTATTAACTCTTTGTAGACAGCCAGCCTGAATGCAATAAATGATTTGTTCTTCTAAAGTTTTGGGTTTAAGACACACAGTTCCTTACAAAAATTGTTATCCTGGAAATAGTGAAGGATTCCTTTAGTGTGTATGCATGTGTATTCACATACAGACATGTTCACATATTTGTATGCATTTCATAACTGCAAAAAAGATTCTACTATGTTTTCAATTGCCTGTGAAACTGTCATACTGCATCAACTAGCTTAATATTGACTTATTCAGTTGACTTGTTGACTTATTCCTGCAGCACTTCTTTTCCTAACAAGATCTAGTTCCTTTCAGATTCTTTTACATTACATTTCAAAAATAGTCTGATGTAGTGAAACAAGTCAGCAGAAACCATTGCTGGAGTTGCAACTGAACATATGCAGTACGTACCACTATTGTACATATATATATATAAAAGAAATTTCATATAATTCGTACACAGTTTTACTGGAAAGAAATCACTGCTTGTGACAGATTTTATATGTCATGTGAAGGATGAACAGAGATATTTGATCTGACATCTACAACATTACAATGAAAAAGTCAATGACTTCCTTTTAAACTCATTTTGAATACTATTAATCTCACAAAGAAATTATTTTCTTACAAATGTAGATTTTAGTTCTGTACCTCTAACTTATCTGCCAGCCCTAGTGATGTCAATGGATTTTCTCTTATACCTGGGTCAAAAGTCCTTGTAAAGCAAAATGTAGGCTAAAGTTTCAATGTTTGTTTTGTTTCTTTGTTTTGGGGTGGTTTTTTTCTTTTTTTTTTCTTTTTTCTTTTTTCCTGAAAGTACTCTTCAAGCTTTCTGTCATCACTAATAATCTTACTAGTATTGTAATTGATTTCCACTAATTTTTCTCTTTGTGTATTTCAGACACACCCCATTAGCTTGTTCCTTTGAAGCTTGATAAGCCTTTCCTTATGCCAAACTGTTAGCTCTTTTAAGCCTTATTTTCAAACAAAAATAATACCAATATAATTACATGGATATAGCTAACACACTACAATTCCTTCAAATTGGCACAGCTGTTCTGCTATACATATAAGCCAGTAGAGATGTTTCTTTAGGCACTGCTATGTGGCAAATTCTATAAATTATTTTGTATTACTGGTTTTAAGGGAAAATGAACAGTTTCTGTAGAAAATTGTACCCTTAACCAAAGTAATTACACCAGGATGAAATCTAAGAATAGACAGCTATATTCTTTGACTCCAATCCTGTGATAAACAAAGGAACAAGCTCTCAATTTGATTATAAAAAGGACTATGTCCGTAAAAATGAAATTATTTCCATCATAGGCAAAAGTATTCTTATCAAAAGGAGTGAATAGGCCTGGTCTTCTGCCATTATGAAATGTAGCATTTGCATAACAGTTTATAGAGAAGGTTTAATTTTATACCTCTGCAGTACTAAATGACAGCGTTTAGCATCTTATTACAGTGAAGATGAACATGATTAATACTTCTTCACAGCGAAAAGACCATGCTAGAATCACACTTCACACTGAATAATGAATTTCCTTATGGGAGACTTGGAGGCTTATACCATGATTCCACTGAGATGAATCGGGGAAGTCTCTTCGCCTCCCATGGGGCCAAGATTCTCCCCAGCATTTCTGTTTAATAACACTGCAGAAGGACTTCGTAACCAACTGGCATTCATTTTTAGATATTTATCTACACAATGAAGAGACATTCTTGCTGTACGATGTTTTAGAATGCAAATATGTTTTCTTTAAAAAAACCCATTTCATTCTTGTAATATTAAGACTTCAGTACAGATTTTGATTGTGTTTAGTTTTCACATTTATTAGAAGATTAAATTATAATGCTAATTAATTGTTTCATTCATTCCAGAAAAATAAAGTTTACAACACAGAATCTCCAAAGCAACTAGAATACTTGGAAGAATTACTCTTTGGATATATTTACATAAAATAAGTACTAACAATTACTTTGTGCTCTATTAAGGATCCTAGTTACAATATATGATTTGCTGGGGATTTAAAAATGAATATTAAAAATATCAGAAATTAAGGTTTAAAGAATATCAGTTGACATACTGAAGTATATTAAAGCATTACATTATATCCCACTGCTATGCTTTACTAGAGATAGCAGATAAACGTTACAAAAAATATTCATATAGCACAATTGCTAGTATGAACTTAGTAGTAAATATTTGTCTTATTCAATGGATTTGATTGCAAGTCATGAACATAATTCATGAGTCATAAGGAACAATGAAATGTTTTTATTTTTTCACATCTCTCATAGATTTTATTTTGTAAATTTTACTTATTCTTAAGTACCATTAAGAACACAGTAAAATAGAGTAAATCTCAATCTATTAAGACTGGAATTAGTTTAAAAGTTAAATTAAAAGCTTAAAAAATTAAAATTAAACTAACAGCCCAGTTATATCGTGAGTTCACAAATCCCAGAGGCAAAGAACAGAGGAATTTTGCCACTGTGCCTTTTAGTGGAAAACCATCTTCAATGAAACTGTGATTTCCTTATAGAAGGCCTGCTTCTCCAGGAAATCAGCAGGGGTTCTTGATAGGAGTTAGATTAGGCTAACTAAGGGTTTGCAAAAGTGTTCCCTGAGAAATCTGAAGGCAGAGTTTTAATCTTTTTAGTTTAGACAAGAAAATCGACTACCCATCAAATTTTACGGTGTTTGTATTTTAGTTAGTTTTACTCCCCTAAAGCATGGAATTGAAAAGAAACAAATAAAACTCCAGCTTCTCTCTTACATATGTGAAATCTGTTTTCCTGTACTTTTGTGTTAACATAAAGAGCAGTAAACACTCATCAACTTCTTTTATCTTACCATCAGCACGTGGTGCAATGATTGCAAGAAGAATGGTCAGAGATATACTTAATGCAGGTGTGATCAAGTCAGTGCACCCATTGCACAGCAGACATGCTATTATGGCTACCTCATAATAAGGAAAGCATACACTTGAAATGACAAACTCATCTGCAAAATTTTATATCTTATGGGAGCTGGTTCAGTTCCTTAACACAGTAGCAATAATTTTGAATTGAGATACATATAATCTGTTATGCCATTCTGCCTTGCAGTGACACATGTAGTAAATACCACACAACATTTGGATATTCAAAAAGAAAAATAGGCTAAGGGTTGGTGTAACTTTCTATTTTTAGCCCGTTGATAAAAGATTTATATTTTCTTCAGATTCAACCATTATCATGGGTTGTTTATTGCTCACACATGTAAAACTCTTCAAGGCCAATTGAAATGCAAACTAGTCAGTAAGGGCTCATCATTCATGTTACATACTGGTGTTTTCAAACTTTGTATAGTTTGCAGCATAATCCAAAGAACCAAGGGTTCATCTATCACCTGTTTAATTGTCTGTAACAAACATTCAGGCAGAAAGAGGAGGAAAGTGAAGGGAGGGAGTGTATTATCAGCATAATTTGCAATCAGGCTATTCTTCTGTTATCTTTATCTAATATAATGCCATCTGTTCCTGTCCAGAGGTCCATTTAAGGAATAGATTGGGAAAGGAGAAATCTTTGAATGTTGGAAAGATTACTTTGCCCACATACACACTCATGAAGTTTGTGTATTTGGTACTTTCTAACAAGTATAGATTTTATGAGTGGTCTGGCTTACTTGCAGTATTTCTTTTTCATTAAGAATATGTATAAGGAGGATGCTTTAACTAAAATAATAGCAAGTGCAAGTACATTGCTGATATAAACAAAGTTGTCAATGGTTACTACAGTAATTGCTGTGGAATATTCAAGATGATGCAAATGAATATAAGATCATAATAAGTACTGATTGGCCATGCTTAAAATGTTGACTGCTTGCTAGAAACAATAGTTTGCAATACTCCTGTGCTTTAGTTTTCCCAAGGGGACTAACAGAAAGAAATTTCTGCACGGAGCCTCAAGCACCCAGAGATACATACAGAACTCCAGAGAATTTTCAATTAGTTTTCATCATAGCTGTATCTCTGAAGCACTGTGTGCAAACATAAAGCACTGGAAATAACCCATACTGCTTTGTATTCCTCTGTTCTTTTGTGATAAGAATGTGATGTGTTTGGCAGCATAGGAAGCTTGGAGGTCAGTAAAAACAAACAACAAAAAATCCACCCAATCCCCTCAATTTATTAAACAAGGAGAAAACAGTTCTAAAAACATTATTTCTAAAATTTCAAGAAAATTTTGTCTAATTATCATTATGTAAGTGTATTCTTAAAATGAAATAGAAAATGATGGAACTGAGAATTGATATATATCAGTCTTCTTGAACCACTAGAACTTTCACCTTTAAACTTTAACACTCTACGTTTTCTGACAGAAAGAGTACACAGTCCTTGAGATAGCAATCATAAGTAATGCTGCAGTAATTAAACTGATACTGAAGGTTTGCTGTAACATTGATACCCTCAAATCATAAAATCGAAATTGAGATACTAATTGCTATTATTTAAATATGAAATAAGCATCCACATTTTCAATTATTGTTGGAAATTCCAGCTTAAACTATAGCTTATATCTTTTATGTGTAATATAAAAACCAGAAGTCTATAGAACCAGAAGTGATATACAACAAGAAGACTGTTTAGAAAGACTGTCTATCCATCAGTAGAACAATTGATTTCTAGATATTCTAGGTCATTTCCCACTGCTGGAGAAAAATGAGGAGCGACTCTCTTTTTCATATTTTTTTTTCACTGCCTACACTTTATTTTATACATGAACACTCCTTATTTGAAACAAACAAAAAAATCCCTCTGCTAATCCACTTTTCCTTAGACTGGTTGTAACATACAAAACTTTCCCACAAAACTGGTCATTAAAAAGGCATATTGATAGCAAATAGGATTTAAACTAGCTGCATATGGTAGGATGTTTGTTATATTTGTCAAAGTTTATTACTGAGATGTAAATAAAGATTTCAATCTTCCATATTTTTGGGCATATCTAAGACAACAGTTTTATTGCCTCAATGTGAACCAGCCAAGATCTTTCCTTTCAGAAATGGGCTCTTACAGTTTTTAAAATATGTATTCAAAAAGCGTGAGTGGGTACCTCTGACACATAAGGAACTCCAGGGAATTTTCAATTAGTTTCAATTAGTTTTCATCATAGCTTTATGAAGTACAATATGCCAACATAAAACACTGGAAATAGCAGTGACATAAAGATAAGAAGATTTAATTCTAAATATTACAGTTCTTTAGTAGGGATGTAACAGTAGAATAGGGCAACAGAACTGTAACAAAAAGACTAAAAATATTCCTAGCAGGAAAGGAATCAAGTGAACATTTGTTCTTCCCTTCCCTGACTCCTCTTTGGAAGTATAGATGTGAAATTTCATTTTTTCATCCTTTGGAGAAGACAGATTGCCTAGCTTCTTGCTTTTGTGACTTTGCAGTTTGGTCTTGCATATAAAAAACTGCAAGTTAGCATCTTCAGAATCTGTATCTCCCTCCACACACACAAAGATAAGTTGTTTACTGGGATTATTCATTCTTTAATGGTAGTAGCAGGGAAGAGTTCTTCTCTTGAGAAAGAAGATAATTGGCTATGAGGAGGTCTTTTAATATGAAACAAAATTTATCAAAATGAAACAGAGTTGGCTAGAATACTTATTTTTTTAAACTTAATTTTTCAGAACATTTCTCTTTGCAACATTTATTCTGGATCTATTTCTGGAAAACATTAATTCTATATAGCTGATATATTCTAAAGATTAATAATCTGCACAACTTCCCAGATGTTCAGGACACCTTTTGCTGTGGATGCTCAAAGAGTTGCCACGGTCTAAGATCTAAATTTCACCATCTTTCCGGTATATGACACCCTGTTGTCACCCTGTAGTCAGCCTACAAGTCTACAGTCACCCTGTAGATTCTGGGGCCACAGCACGCAACCCTTACCTCGACTCTCTCAGGCAGTTAGGCTTCAGTATGGCTAATCAAGTATTAAAAAATCTTTAGCGGAGAATCTATTTTTTCCATTTTTCTCTTCTATAACATGTTAATGTTCTAAGCTACAGTCAATGTCTAGAAGAGTTAAGAGTCCATGAACCTCAAATTTCTGCTTGTTTTCTACAGAAATGTTGTATTAGCATATTACTTTGGAACTAAAGTATTGGATTATTCAGGGATAATGATTTTCATAACAGTAATACTTGGAAATATATACTTCAAAACTACTGCTGAAAAGAGATGGTAAATATTATGAATGACATTGTGGTTCCACTGAAAGAAATTTATGATTTTTTTGTCATTGACTTCTAACAGGTTGTTTTTGTAGGTTGCCCATAGCCAATTGTCAGACCCTGCTCACCCAGCCACTCTTTCACTCCCCTCCTCGATTGGATGGGGTGAGAAAATAAGATGGAAAAGCTAGTGGGTCAAGCTTGAGACATGGAGGTCATTTACCAATTACCATCATGGGCAAAGCAGACTCAATTTGGGGAAAAATTAGTTTAATTTATTGCCAATTAAAACCATTTTGGATGGTGACAAAGACAACAGCTGAAGCACCTTTCCTCCAGCCCCACACCTTTTCCTAGGCTCAACTTCACTCCTTCACTCCTGATTCCCCTGCCTCGTCTCCCCTCCCTGAGCGACACAAGGTGTTGGGGAACGTGGGGCGGTAGCCAGTCTATAACAGCTCCTCTCTGCTGCTCCTTCCTCTGCACACTCTTCCCCTGCTCCAGCGTGGGTCCTTCCTATGGGCTGCAGTCCTTCAGGATAAACTTGCTCTGGCCTGGAGTCCTCAAGGGGCTGTAGTGTGATTATCTGCTGCAGCTTGGTCCTTCCTGGGGCTGCAGGAGAATCTCTGCTGCAATACCTGAAGCACCTCCTCCTCCCTCCCTCCCCTCAGGGGAGCTGGGCAGCGCTTTGCCCTTTCTTACCCAGGCTTTCCCCGAGGCGCCGCCATGGTGGCTGCGGGGCCCAGCCCTGCCCTGCGGTGGGTGGGTTGGAGCCGGCTGGAACTGGCTGTGTCCGGCACTGGGCAGCCCCAGCCCCTCCTCACAGAGGTCCCTGCAGCCCCGCTGCTGCCAGAGCCTGCTTACCATGTAAACCCAATACAATTCTGCAATATTTACCTTTAAAATTTACCTTACAGTTTACATGACACACCTTTCTTCCAGTTTTCTGATGCTTAATTGCACAGGCACACAGACATTAAGAGTACAGTGTCTCAATCATACTAGTTTAGAATTAGGTGAACCTCCAAGTGCTAGTCCTTATTTAATATCAACACTGCAGGCAACATTTATATTCTGGTAAGTAAGCAATAACATACCTTTTTACTAGTATAGCATCTTTTTAGCATCACAAGAAAATATGCATGTGTATGTTTGCATTTTAACAAGATTGTATATATGATATATGCAGTATAGATGTGTGCAAATACAGGATCAGGAAAAATACGTAGCAGTACACTACTACAAAATAATAAATCGTCCTCTCCCACTGTCTTCAGGCAGAAAATATACACCTACAGCTGTTCAAAATGGATAATAATTTTCCCCATTTTTTAACTTAACTTTTAAAGACTTTTTTCTTCCTTTGCATTTTCCTTTTAGATTTCTACAGAAGTGTTCAAGCCTGCAGCATTAGCTTTAGGAAGCATTAACACACACATATGCCCTGAACAAGTTATCACAAGTTTGTATTTACTTGCTCTTTCTGCTCCCTGAAAAGTAATATATGCCATAATCCAGAGGGAGGGAATCCTGCCTGTGAAAGATTATTCTCTATTTGTTGATAATGCAATTCTGAATGATCCTGCCAGTTAGAGAGTTTTCATCAAATTACTTATTTTGGCAACACTTGTATTTAATAAAATATGGTCGCTTTTTTAATGAGAAGAATGGAATGAAGATTTTTGGACTGGGCTGGCTGAACAGCAAAACACGCATTCAACATTTCTATAATAGAGCAAAGTTTAGTTGACAGTGATTCATGGGGTCATGTTATCATTCACAGTATCTCAACAATTTAGTATCTAAGTACTTACATTCCTTCCCCAAGTATATGAATAGAGCTCTAAAAATAGAAGTACCTATAACAGTTAGTGACACTGTAAGTGCATATGCAATTAAAACAGTTTTCCTAACCATACTTACCCCATTCTCATTTTTTCTTTTATATTTCTGCATATGCTAATCTTGTAACTGCAAAACACTCCCTGTGACTGCTACCTGCTAGTCTGCTTTCTAACACCCAGGCTTCGGTGTTTGCCTATCATTATCTTTTCTTGATTTCCCAATTAGTCAGTTCTCTTGACAGCTTAATGCCTTGTTTTACCTACATCCTCAAAAAACTGTAGAATGCCTCTGGTATTCCAGAGTATGTAACACTGGGATTTGCTCAAGAAAGTATTTTCAACCACCTTAGGTATTAGTGATTTCCATGAACATAAAATGTGGAATCAGAATATATGAAATCTCATACTCTCCTTCCAAACCTCAAAACTACCTCCAATACCTCTTCAGCTGTTACAGGTTAGCAATCGTCACATTCACGAGGATTGACAGATGTCACCTCTGATTGATTAGTTACCTTACATTTTGCAAGACTGGATGTTATCTTCATGTAGCTAAATTATTACCTTCATTTCTCTGGAGTTGTATAGTCTCTCATTGTATATTCTCTACAATCCATATTGTAAGCCATCTGAGGAAAAGTAGGTGTGGTTTTTTTCTTTGTCTGTACAATCCTTGGTATTATGTACCTATAAACCTGGTTTGCAGTTCCTGTGTGTCATCACAGTAAAATTAATAAACTCATTTCTATACCTTTTGAACAGGAAATAGCATTTCTCACCAGTCGGTAGTTTTCTAGTATTTATCTTGAAACTGAGACAAATGCTAGGAATTTAATAATTTCACTGTCTTGTTGAACCACCAAAGTGTGTTCTCATGGTTGCTTGATATACTCATCTCTTTATGCAAATATGACATACAATTAGCCTCACTTTACTAAAAGCTTGTAGACTTTATAGGACACAATACACTAAATGTGAACTTATTTCCCTTGAAGTTGCTTATCAAGGCCAGTTTAAAGTGTTCGGACACCTACACCTCTTTTTTAGGCTCCTAAATTCTCATTGATTTTCACAAGCCTAACAGTCCATTCACAATCAACATTGCTCAAAGTTAAATATCCTCTTCTTCTACCAGTGTGGCACTAAGTTGAATTAGATCTTTTTTATCAGGTGGCTAATTAGACATAAAGATTTGTTTGTGACAAATGGTTGCCCTGTGCTCCGGGAGGACAATCCACCAGTTCACAGGCCAGTCCTTACTACTATCATACTCAAGACCCCTCAGACACCAGCTAAATGGATGCCACTGGTTGTTGCAGTCATTTATTGAGGCTCTCTTTAAGTCATATAGGGGAAAAATCATAAAGGGCTTGATTTTTATATCCCCATTATATTTCACACAGTAAGAACACGTCCCCTTTGTAATATGTGACTGAGAGCAGGGTGAAATTTCTGTGGAAGTGCTTGGCCTGCTCTGGTGCTCAGTAATGTATAATCAACCTGTGGTGTTAGTATTGTCTGATTCTAAAGCAAGATGTTGGATGACCTGTGTGTAGCCTGTTCTGCTATAGCCAGAGCTAAGTTCTTATGTAGATCAACTGTACTCTCCCATGTGCCTTTTCAAGAAGCTTGCTGAGGCAAGAAGAGAAGTTGTGAAGCCCAGAGTGGCAAAGAGTTTAGATAACATCTGATAAACTGGAAAGATTCAGATCATGTAGGTCCAGTTTCAACAAAATACAGCTCCTAGCTTTCCACTGAAGCAAATAGTGAGTAGCTGTTGAAACAGAGTTGAAAATGGAGTTGAAAATAGAGTTGAAATAGCTGTTGAAGATAGGCCTATGAAGGTTGTACTTTTCCTATTTCCTATAATGTTCAAGATTAATTACAGACTTGATACAAAGAGTGAAATCTCCATTGTCCCAAACTAGTTGTTAATAACTAATCAATCCCAGTAATTTTTTGTTTTATTTTATTGGTAGTACTCTTTTTTTTAAAAAGCAAAATGAAATAACAGAAAATCGCCATTCTTTTGATTTGATCTAGATTTTTTTTTTTTTGTAATCAAAACATGACGTCTGTCCTCATTTGGATCTTTTCCTTCTTGTGTCATGAAATTCACCTATCCATCTTGAAATTGCTATTTTAAAATAATCTTTGAAATTAGTCTGAACAAATAATGATTTAAAATATTAGCAAGAGGCTTTTCTGTGAAAAGATAATAAGGTCATCTACCTATTCATTTTCACCAGCTACATTCTCAAGATTAAGCAAGTTTATGTTCATGCATTTTATCTTCATCTTCATTGGCCTTCGTGAGTTTACATAGTGATGACGGGTAAAACAAGGGCACTGACCTCTGTGAGCCCTTTTATAAATGCTATATATGCTTAACGTTAGAAGTGGTTCTATTCCAGAAGCAGAAATGGTTTTTACTTTAGTGTTACAGTTCATTTATAAGCTGGAGTCACACATTAAAAAGTTAAGGCTTTCAAAATGATTAACATTCAATACCACCCATCTAAACTTTATGCTGATGAATTTTATGGATTATATACCAATAAAGTATATTTGTTAGGAAATGCACTCACAGGGAAGTTGATCGTGGCTTCAAAACTTTAAAACTCAAGGTGAGGAAAGTTTTTTTTTTAATTTATACCTTTCTTAGGTGCAGGAACAAAGAAAAGTGACTAGCAAGATGTGTTGGTGTTATAAATACAAGATTTTAATACACTCCCTCATCGGAGTACCACATTCTTCTCACTTTTTCAACCTTTTAGCTTCCTTCAGCTGCAATCGATATGGCATATAACTTACAGTAGAACCAGCTAGTCACCTGGTGTTCTAAAATCAGTCATTAAGGTTAAGTTAGGTTAGGTTTTCTTCTGTAAGCATATCTCACAGATATCCAATCATTTTGTCTTAATAGTGTTCCTGTGATTATTTTTCTACATTTTCTTTCTTTGGCTGCATTATAACTAAATTATTTGGTTATAGCTCCGTAAATTATCAAGTTGTAGTTTTTCCATGTATACTTACCATTTTTTAAACCCTTTTGCTTATTAGATATCCTCCTAGCTACTGTCCCTTGTGTCTCTGATCAGTGCAGTTAAGTTGATAACCTTCTGGTTTGAAACTTGTCTATATCATATCATTCATCTTTTTCCTGTTTTTTCATGCTTCATGAAATGGGCTAGAAAGCAGCGTTAAAAAAAAAAAGGAACTAGGCTATCTAGGTGAGACTTCTGATTGACATTGTCATACAGAAGGGGCAGCACAATGACCATGTTAGTGGTCTCTTTCTGAAGGCTTGTGGGACACTGAATTCCTCCTCCACCTTACCAAACATTGCTATATATTTGTTATTCATCATTGTTCAAAAAAGGAAAGACTGTTTCGCTGCTAGATACACACTTTTTATTCCATACAGAAAAGCCTCTCCCAGGGGCACTTCAACAGAAAAAAATATTCCACAGGGGATTTATTTATTTAGTAAGCCAGACTAAAACATTTCAAACTAAAACCTACTTAGCCTGGATAGCAAATTAAAATTAGCCTGATCATTATTAAACACTGAGCATTCTTTTCTACTTCTCTTTTCTCCCCTCAAAAATGCACTGCGAACTGCTGGTTATACAGCTTGAGAGAAAGTTGAAGTAAACATAAAATGAATAACATTTCATGTTATTAAAGCCTATCTGGTCTTCAGGGCAAAGTCAACAACCTAGAATACCATGGTTTCTTTAAAATTTTTCTTTTGTATGCATATGCCAGTATTTTTCAAACTTGATTAATAGAATGTAATTGATGGGAACAAAAAAAACCACCCTAAAATTGAAGACCTCACAAAGTTGATCAAATGATAACAGAATGACTGAGTCAGATGTCTACTTTGTACAATCATAATTTCCATATATTGATTGTTCACCTTCAAATGAATTGTTACAGGCAAATCTATCTTTAAAGAAGATATATCCTGGTTAGTGAACACCTATCTTTTTCTGCCATGGAACACATTTCTATATATGGCACTGTGGAAGTCAGGCAAGCGGATAATAATTTTTACCACACGTAGACTAGAAATACCTTTATATTAGAGGGGAAAAAAAAAACCAAAACCAACCACAAAACACCACCCAAACATCTTTTTCTGTATTTTTAAGTAAGCATGGAAATTAAACTGTAAAAATATGTATGCGAATGAAGAATTATCACTGAGCAATATTCCTAAATATGGTCTAAAATATTTAACTGTCAGAGGTAATAATTTATAAAGTAAGACTGTAGACATTTTCCTGATAGATCTGAGGGGCATGTTAATGGAGCACAATGAAGACAGATAGCTCCATTGTAACACCATCAAGCAGACAGCCGCCTCATGAAATGCATCTCTGCCAGTGCCCATCAATCTCGCCATGATGGCTGCTTAGATTAGACACAGAAAAAGTACTCCTGTGAATCTTTAAAAGGCTATTTCTGTCTTTTGTGAAGTTGTTTAACTTTGTTTTCATTTTATGGATTTGGCTGGCCTCTAATGCACACAGGAGCCTGCAGACCTACCCTTATAAAATCATGTGAAAACAGTTGTTGTTAGAGAATCATAAATTGTATCTTTACTGGTTTAACCACTTGGGCTTGTCCTGGTTCACACTATGTACTATTTTCATTGGTTTTGAATCAGTTGTGTAAATCTATTAAGAAGTGTAATTTAACAGTCTGAAAAATGTTAGATATAAATATGCAAACAACTTAAACTTTACACACCACAACTAAATTGTTGAAATGTTTGGGAATATAATATTTGTGTGTTCACGAGCAAACAGAAACCCACTTTGTTGACCCAGGTGTTACAGAATTCCTTAAAGAAGAAAAAAATGGTGCTAGAAGAGCCTATAGTTTGATTGTTTAATTCGTATGCTGAAAGCAAAAACTATAAAAGCATTGCTGTCATTCTCTGTTCATTACAATGCTCAGTGGCAACATAATACAAAACATGGCTGCCTGCATTTTCTTATAGTGATTTGTTTTCAGTCTCACTAAACCTATAGTTGCATAAAGAGAAAATAAATTATATCAAAGTCCAAGCCATACCCTTAGGTTTGTAAGTAAGAACAAACACTATCTATTATTAAAGACACCATCATCAAGATACAGGAGAGGCTGGAAAGGTGTTGAAGTACCAAACAATGCTTTAAGGTCAGGAAATAAATGCTGTCAAGGTAAATTAAATTTAAGATGGCCATGTTGCTCTCATTGCTGGAAAGGGTCTATCATTTGGAAAATTTTAAAACTCAGTGTTTTTATAAACAAACTATACTTTGTCAGTTGTTTTTAAATTACTTTCCTTCTCAGTGATTTCTCCTCTTTTTGTAGCAGTGGAAGTTCCTTGAGTTGCTTGCAAAGAGCTAAATCCAGTGATCCTAATTGGAATGTGTAATAGGAAACTATGTTGAACTCAGCACTGTGGTACAAATTGCCATTAACCATGATGGGTTTGAAATCAGAAAAATAAGTTTTTTCATGTCATTCATACAAGAGAGGAGTCTCGGATTGTAGGAGTTGTAAATCAGGTTCATGGATTTTAACAGAATTTGGCCAAAATGCTATTTTGGTCTTATCTTTAAATATCTTTATATATGTAGCTCTATTTCTTCTAGTGTATTTCAGCTAAGCCACTTCCAGCTTCAGGCATATCTGCACAAATAAGTGAAACTTGCCTTAGACACATTTGTCAATGTTCTGGGCAAGGAGATGTACTAGCAAATTTGTGTGCTAGGCTAACTTACAGTTTCATCAACTGGGAAAAATACTGCTTACTGATAGAAAAGGTCCTGTCAGCATGACAGGTCTTTTTTTTTTCCCTATTGACAAAGGAATTTCTACTCAATAAAGTCCCAGGAAAGTAAAGTGAGCATGACTTGCTCCTGGTTAAGTTATCAAATAATCTATATTTACACAATCAGTTTACACCCTCACAGTCTACAGATGGTTATTTTGCTTTTGTATAATAAAGCTCTTTAATCTTCTGAAATCAAGAAATCAGCATCCTAGCTTAGACTTTTCAAGAATGCTGGAGACAATGACCAGGGTCAAAATTTTGGTACTGCACACTTTAGAATTTAAGACAAAAATACACATATCTTGAACTGGATTGTATCATATTGAACATATTATGGTCATCTGAAAGTCAGCAAAATACCTACTGCTTTTTTTAATTTACACAATGAGTTTAAGTGCTTGTAGAAAACTCCCCTTCTCTAAAAAAACACTGAGAATAAGTTTATCTGTTCTTCATAGAAAGGCTACAAAACCATACGCAGTACACAAAACTTTGATTTTTAGTTGTCATGGCCTGCAACAAAGCTGCACATCCTGTTTGATTCCTTTTGCTTTAAAAGGCCATCAGGAAGACATATCAGCAATTGATTACGGAGAGAGGAAGACAGGAAATATTGCCTGCCATCTGGATGGACTTACCATATAGGATGGACATGGATTTGTGATGATTGATTCTGTGCCACGTTCAGAGTTTGAAAGTACCATATAATAATAATGTTTGATTTAGCGATCATTTGAAGCAGTCTTAAAACCCACTTTCATACAGCCTCAGCAATTCCTTCCTATTTTTCCAAACTTTTCTGTATTTTTGTTCTGATCTTACACCACATATTATGGAGTTCTAGGTGTGTATATTTGTAATGTGATCTGAGTTAATGTAATGAGCCCATTTTCCACTTCAGTGTGTGCGATGCAGTGTATGATGACTTCCTCACCTTCCTCCATTTTGCTCTAGCTTAAGTCTAACTGATGATGACTGTCATTTCAGTCTGAAAGCCCAGCATATCCCTCCAGAAATGTGGTGAGATGACATCAGTGGTGGTGTGATTGTCAAGAAGAGGTAATACAGAAATGATGACTGGTCATGGAGAAAAAAAAAAAAAAAAGATTAATGACATAATTTGCCAGCCAGAACAAGGACTCCTAAGAGGAAATCAAAGAAAGGAAGAGGGGAGAAAAGGTGAGAAAAGCAGCACTGCAGGAATCTGAAAACATCACCAAAGTGATGATTACATCATAGGTACCAATAGAAACACTTCCTGCAGAGACAGAAGTCTGGTCAGCTTTGCTGCATGGTAGCCTATCCGTAACATTATCCAGTATGTCTCTTGTTCACAGTAAAACTAAAGCCAGAACAGGTGAGCTGCTATCATATTTCACTTGAACATTTTAGTAACAATTGTAAGAGAAGACAGAATAATAAAAAAAGGAACAATTTAAAAGTAACTGAGTTTACTCAGCCTATGCTGACAGAATCCATTTTCACCCTATGTATTGCAAAAGTAGAATCATAGAAACTTAAGGTTGGAAAAGACCTCTATGATCATCAAGTCCAATCATTGACCCAACATCACCATGTCTACTAAACCATGTCCCAAAGTGCCACATCTACATGTGTTGTGAACAGCTCCAGGGATGGTGACTCCACCACCTCTCTGGGCAGCTTGTTCCAACGCCTGACCACTCTTTCTGTGAAGAAATTTTTCCTAATATCTAATTTAAACCTCCCCTAATGCAACTTTAGACCATTTCCTCTTGTCCTGTCTCTTGTTACTTGGGAGAAGAGACCAACACCCACCTCACTACAACCTCCTTTGAGGTAGTTGTAGAGAGCAATAAGGTCTCCCCTCAGCCTCCTCTTCTCCAGGCTAAATATCGCAGTTTCCTCAGCCGCTCCTCAGAAGACTTGTGCTCCAGTCCCTTCACCAGCTTCGTTGCCCTTCTCTGGACATGGTCCAGCACCTCAATGTCCTTCTTGTACTGAGGGGCCTAAAACTGAACACAGTATTTGAGGCGTGGCCTCACCAGAGCCGAGTACAGGGGGATGATCACTTCCCTAGTCCTGGTGGCCACAATGTTTCTGATACAAGCCAGGATGCTGTTGGCCGCCTTGGCCACCTGGGCACACTGCTGGCTCACGTTCAGCCGGTTGTCAATGAGCACACCCAGGTCCTTTTCTGACCGGCTTTCCAGCCACTCTTCCCCAAGGCTGTAGCGTTGCATGTCGTTGTTGTGACCGAAGTGCAGGACCCAGCACTTGGCCTTGTTGAACCTCATACAGTTGGCCTCGGCCCATTGATCCAGCCTGTCCAGATCCTTCTGCATAGCCTTACTACCCTCAAGCAGATTGACACTCCTACCCAATTTGGTGTCATCTGCAAACTTACTGATGGCGCACTCGATCCACTTGTCTAGATCATTGATAAAGATATTAAACAAGACTGGCCCCAAGACTGAGCCCTGGGGAACGCCACTTGTGACCCAGCAGAAGTACTGCTGGGTAAGGTCATATACCCTTGTGTTGGTTTTGCGTGGCAAGGTTTTGGTAGCGGGGGGGCTACAGGGGTGGCTTCTGTGAGAAGCTGCTAGAAGCTACCCCTGTGTCTGATAGAGCCAATGCCAGCCGGCTCCAAGATGGACCCGCCGCTGGCCAAGGCCAAGCCAATCAGCGCCTCTGTGATAACATATTTAAGAAAGACAAAAACAGTTAGAGAGCGCTTTTGCAGCCAGAGAGAGGAGTGAGAAGATGTAAGAACATCTGCAGACACCAAGGTCAGTGAAGAAGGAGGGGGAGGAGGTGCTCCAGGCGCCGGAGCAAGATTCCCCTGCAGCCCGTGGTGAAGACCATGGTGAAGCAGGCTGTCCCCCTGCAGCCCATGGAGGGAGGATGAGGGGGTGTAGAGATTCCACCTGCAGCCCGTGAAGGACCCCACGCCGGAGCAGGTGGAGACACCTGAAGGAGGCTGTGGCCCCGTGGGAAGCCCGCGCTGGAGCAAGTTCCTGGCAGGACCTGTGGATCCGTGGAGAGAGGAGCCCACGCCAGAGCAGGTTTGCTGACAGGACTTGTGACCCCGTGGGGGACCCACGCTGGAGCAGTTTGCTCCTGAAGGTCTGCACCCCGTGGAGGAGACTCACATTGGAGAAGGCCGTGAAGGACTGTCTCCCGTGAGAGGGACCCCACGCTGGAGCAGGGGAACAATGAGTCCTCCCCCTGAGGATGAAGAAGCGGCAGAAACACCGCGTGAGGAACTGACCGTAACCCCCACTCCCCGTCCCCCTGTGCCGCTGGGGGGGGCGGAGGTTGAAGCCGGGAGTGAAGTTGGGCCCGGGAAGATGGGAGGGGTGGGGGGAGGTGTTTTAAGATTTTGGTTTTATTTCTCATTCCTCTACTCTGTTTTGCTTAGTAATAAATAAGATGAATTCCCTCTCTAAGTTCGGTCTGTTTTGCTCGTGATGATAATTAGAGAATGATCTCTCCCTGTCCTTATCTCGACCCGTAAGTTTTTTTCATTGTACTTTTTCTCCCCTGTCTAATGAAAGAGGGGAGTGATAGAGTGGCTCTGGTGGGCACCTGGCCCTCAGCCAGGGTCAACCCACCACAACCCTTTAGCACAGAAGAATAAAGAATAGGGTTATTTTATTATTTTATTTTATTTTATTTTATTTTATTTCTTTCCAGATGCAACAAGGCCTCTATTAGCATGACACTTAATCACATGTTTAACTTTAAGCAAGTGAGCAGAATAAGCAATCAAATGCATGCTGGAATATTATATCTAGGGACGGATAACTAACATCCATATATGGAAATAGAAGGAAAATGAATTAAGACAGTGGATTTGCATGTCTCTGCATATTACAGAGGATGAATATTAAGTGATTTCATTTCATAGAGATAGTCCTTCAGGTAGTATTTCAATTTTACTTTGTGCGATCTTCTGAGGTTTCACCATGTTTTCTAAATATCCATCTCAGCATACTAATCACTATGCTAGGATTTTTAAAGGTTAATACATCTGTTTTGACAGGAATATTTAAGTCCCTCAAGTACTTACTGAACTAGTTTTTAATCTGAAATTCATATTTTGAAACATTTTTGGGAAACTGCTTATCAAGATTTTTTTCATGCTAGAGTCAAGCAAACATTGTTACCTACTTCATGAAGAACTAATCCAAAATTTTAGAAGTTACTGGGGAAAAGAGTAATAGTCTTCTGGTCATCTTTCTTTTTCTCTCTATTTATGTACATGTATGAATAGTCAACAGATATTTCCAGTAACTGAGATTGAATAAGTTTATTTGCTAAATTAATGATTCTTTACCCTTTATGAAAATAAGAACACTCTGATTTAAATGACAGAATAAAGAGATTTCCCCAGTCCCTTCGGCTCTGTCAATAACACATATTGGGGAGGAGTGATATGGAAAGGTTCAGTATGAACTAACAGAAGTCTCCAGTTGTGCATTACATTGTGTTTTGAAAATATAAAATCCCCAAGTTTTAAAATCCTTACTTTTTTTTTCTTTTTAAATTGAGGTTGCTTTTTTCCCACTGGAATAAATGAGGACTTACCCTGAAGAACCTTGCAGGTCAGAAGGAACCAACCATATAATCAATTTCCATTGGTCAAACAATGTCTAACAATCAATTTGTCTCTGGATTGAGACTTTTGTCTTCAAATTGCATACAAATAAATAGTGACACTAGTCTTTATATGAGTAAAATCAGCATTTACCCTGTGCAATGGAGCGCTTTTCTCTTGCTGATATCCAAGCATTTTACAGATTATTTTAACTGTTAATGTCTGTAAAAATCTCTGGAACAGATGCATCCCACAATTCTAATCTCCTCTTTAGACAAATGAGGGTATTATTGAAGTATAATGGTGCTTAGAGAGCAAATAGCTGTAAGAACAAAGAGAAATCCTCCCTATTATTATCCCCAGAAAATAGGTATATTTGTAAAAATAATTATATTGTATATCTATATTTTATAAATGCAGACTTAGTGCCAACAGAGTAAACATCAGCTGCCATCAACTCCTATTTCTTCTCTTCAGTCCTAATGATAAAGATAATAAACATAGGTGCAATTCTCTGGAAGTTGTACTTCCAATGAGGAAACAAGCTCTGTTCCTAGTCATATGCCACCATCTATCCAGACTCTGAGTTCAAAATATCCAGCAAGCATCCATGCTGGGAGACAAACTTTTTGTCATTGAATGGGAATCTACATCTTCTGCTTTGCATTATCTTCTGAAGAGCTTTAGATTTTCCATTGAAAGAAGAAACTAAACCCACAGTGATTAAGAGCTTGAGCATTGCTTCAACAATGTCTCTTAAGATACAAGATGTAGAGAAAACTGCACAAACAGAATGACGATTTCCTGAGATTTAGCTTGATTATGGTACGGTGATGCAGTATAGCTTCTTCTCTCTTTTTGCGTAACTCTTTCATCACTGTTATTAGATGGGGTTTACACAGTGACAAGTACATACAGTTTGGCTACGCTGGATTTCACTATGCTACACATACTGAAAGAGGGGGTGGCATGCATTTCTCCAATACATGACAGAAGAATAGCAGATACAAATGGGTCAGGATGACTGCAGCAGGATAATGGTAACAGAGAAAAATGTGATCTCGTTTGTCCCGTCCCACTCAGGGGGTGAGGGTGAGGTTAACTTTTTAATTCTCTGCACGGTAATGAGAAGTAACGACATTACTTCAGAGGTTCAAACCAACTATAAATTTACTTAAAATTCAGTGGAACTACTAAAGATAGAGGCTTGGCAAAGGTCATAACAATGCTCAAAATTTAGCAGAACTATGAAACGTAAGGGTTTAGCAAAACGTGTGATGATATTACCCTAATGTGCTGAAAATTGTTACAAAGAGAGTGATAGAAAGGAAAAGAAAGAGAGAAAGAAAAGAGAGAGAGAGAGAGAAAAGATATCACCACCCTTGGATCCAGCGATGTTCTCTGCTCGTAGTTGTAGTCTTCAGGTGGTGGGCGCACGCTGAAAACTTATGTTTCCAGTTTTTATAACCCGACGTGCCCGCCCCATAGGCGGGGGTCTGTCATCACTGAGCAGGCGCAGTATGTGCTCAGTAATGTTCAGAAATGTTCTAGAAATGAATCGGTGGGTTGTGGGGGTCCGGGGGTCTCACTGCCCTCCCTCTTCAGGGCTGACCAAGCGAGTGGTGATCTGTCACAGGCACATGGTGTACAGAGCACAGATGGTCATTGTTTACGTGTTTTAGGAATAGAGGAGTGGTCTCACAAGACATTATCCTGCCTCCACAGGCTCCGTTCATGTTCAACACTCCCTGGTCATCATCAGCCCATCCCTGTCCATGTCAAGACGGGTGTTTGCGACATTCACCTGTTATCAGAGCCTCACATCATTGAGACAGCAATTATACTACATTACATGCCAATAGCTTTCAGATACAGTGGGGTTATATGTTAGAGATCTCCACTGTGAAAGAGGGAGAAGTAGCATATCATGGGGTGGAGCACAGGTAGGGGGAATAATGAGGAGCATAACATGGTCACCTCTGTTACCCAGAAAAAATAAATGTGGAAGAAAGATGTTAAAAAATGAAAAATATAAATAATGCCTTTTCTAGCAGTCAGTCTTTGAAATGCTGTGAAGATGGTTCAAGGTTTAAAACATGCATTTACAGCAAAACATACACATTCATTGGAAGCCAAATCAGAGCTGCAGCACAAGCTAGATGACTGAGAGGAGGCAAGTTATGTCAATATGGTGGGGGAATATTATAACTGTGTATGTTTATATGTGGATAAATAGAAAATGTTCAGCTAGCAGCAACTAGATGAACAAAGGGTGTCTCTATTTTATTCTTGTATTAACTGAAGCTGGGCTAAATACTAATTTATTTTATTTTGAGAAAAAAAGATTCTTTTGAAAATATAATTCATGCTGTAAAAGATAAAAGTGCATCTGAAAATGGAAGTTTATCACACAGGAAAAAAAGCCCAGATATTTCTAAAATAGAAGAAATAGGAACACTATGACAGAGTTCCATCTGTCTCCACATCAAAGCATCTGGTTCACAACTTAGTTTTCCGATATTAGTCAATCATAAATGTAATTGCAATTGTCATCAGGAAACTAGTAGGTGGGATCCCATGAGAAGCAGCTCTGAAGCCCAAAAGAACTCAGGAAAACTGGCAGCTCTTTAAAGACTGCATGGTCCAGTTATGATAGCAGCCCTTCCCAATAGTCAGGAAAGTAAGCAGATGTATCAGGAGGCTGGCTTGGCAAAACAGACAACTCAAGTCAGAGCTCCGATGCAAAAAGACAACATACAGAAGGCAGAAGCAGAAACAAGTAAAAAGGAGGAACTTAGAAACAATGCCTGGGCATTAAGGGCTGGTGCTAGCTGTATATGAGACCTGCAAGGTAAGTTAAGGTCAACAAGAGTTTCTACTGCTGCATTAGTAGTAAAAGATTGAACAAGGAAAATGTGAGTCAATTGCCAAATGGGATTGGTGATTTAGTAACAGCAGACACATACAAGGCCACCTTTGCCTCAGTCTTCATCAACAAAGTCTTCTGGGCCTCTGTGCCTAGAGGCAAGGTTGAAGTAGAACAACCTGCAATGGATGAGGATCAAGTCAAGGATTACTATTGAGAAGTTAATCTGTAAATGTTCATAGGACCAAACAGGCTGCACCACAGGGTGTGAAGACAAATGGTCAACGTCCTTGCCACTGGAGATGAGCTTACGATTGGAGAAAGGCAGCTTTTTCAAAAAAGTCCAAAAGGGTGGCCCAGCAAAGTGCAAGCTGGTCAGCTTCGTATCAGTCCCTGGGAAGATCACTGAGTGAGTCCCCTTGGGGAACATTTCTCAATGCATGTGGGAGAAGGCACTGACTGGCAACAGTCAGCAGATTTGACCCAGGATAAATCATTCCTGACCAACCTGATTGCTTTCTAGGATATAATGACTGGATTTGTGGATGAGGAGAGAGGCAATGAATGTCAGTTACTGTGATTTTTAGAAGGCTTTTGACATTATCTCCTGAGATATTCTTGTATCAAGTTAAGGCATTACAGTTTTGATGCACAGACAAACTAGATGGGTAAAAAACTGATTGGACAGTTAGTGGCAAGTACTCCACTGGAAGCCAGTAACAAGTGCAGTATTGAAGGTGTCTAATGTGGCACCTGTCTTGTTTGAAATCATTATCTGGAAGAGGTGACAGAGTGCATGCTTGCCAAATTTCCGTAAGTAAATTGAAACAAGAGAGGTTCAGGCTGGACATAAGTAAAATACTTTTTCCCTATGAGTACAGGCAAGCAGTGGAGTAGGTTGCATAGTGAGGTTGTGCAATGCTTCTCTTTGGAGGTTTTCAAGACCCAAGAGGATAAAGCCCCGAGCAACCTGGTCTGGTTCCCAGAGCTGATCCTGCTTTGAGCAGGAGTTTTGACTGGAGACTTCTCAAGGTCCTTTCCAACCTGAATTATTCTATGATCTTATGATAATTTATAAACATTTGAATGGTGTCTGGAGAAGATATTTCCACATACTTGATTCTAAATCTGTCAAAATTAGTGAGACACTTCACTTTGATTTTAATGGACTTTAAAATACTATTCTAACCTGTGGTAGTATGTGGTTTATTATTGAACTGGTTCAATAAAACTAAGTGGAGAAATCAGTGGATAAAGCACTAATTTCATTAGAAAATGAGGCAGATGTAACTAACTAATATAACCCAGCTTAATATATGTAAACACATAAGGAAGATCTAAGCAGCACTAAATAACCCATAGCTTTCCTACTCAGCTGAGTTACCAGTATCATGCATTTTGAAGCTCTGCTAGCCAGGCCTCTGGGAACATGCTTCGTATCAGCAATATTTCCCCCTTCCTCAAAAGGTTTTTATTTTGTGTGCTCTGCTGTTTTCTTTAGAGCAAAGAGGGCTTAGCTGAGCAAACTGATGATCCTGTGAAGAGTTGGTACAAAGGCACCTGGTTGTCTTTTTTAAGAAGCTTATCCAGCTTTCAATAACTCACTCAGAATTCAGTCAATAAACACGCTTCATACAAAACTGAGTTTTACCCATATTATCTGAAATACTCTGTTGAGTTTCCCCACACAGATAGTACCAATAATGTCTTTTACTGACTTACCTGCTACTTTTGCTGAGTGTAGACTTTGAGAATATTGTGCTTGTTCCTGAACAGTGATGGGCTGACACTGCATATGGCTTGACTGAAGTCTCCACTCAGTGTCTGAATGAATGCCGGACTTACTGTTTGCTGAAAAGAATTTCATTTAATAAACAGACAAATATGTGCTCTTCAGAGCACATACCTTAAATTCAAACTTGGTTCTCTTTTATCATGTATTCTGTATTAATTGCATGAAACAGGCTTCTTCAAGGTATTCTTTAAAATATTTGGAATGCTTCATATGATATATTGTTTCTTACTATATCATTCCATGGTTATAGTGTTGGAAACTAATATATTTTATTTTAATATGCTCAAACTGAATACTTCCACACTTTTATTAACTAATAAAACCACTACTTTATGCTTTGCTGAATGCTGTATTCTCAAAATGTGTTAATAAGATATATTTAATTTCTTTCTGGTGTTTATCATGCAAAATTAACTTTAGGGTTCTTATTCAATTGAATGTTGCTTTGCACAATATAATTCGTTCAGTGCAATGGATAATTTCTCTGAATAAAACACTCACCTATCTTTTTTTTTTTTTTTTCTTCCTATCCATCATTTCCCTAATAAAAAGAAAAAAATAAAGTTCTGGTTAGTAACCATTTTTAGACAATAAATCGCATATCACTTTTACCTGTAAAACCTTCAATCTACTTGTAAAACATAAACATACAGAAAACTTGCACTAAAATAGCATAAATTCTAGGTGAAAAACACATTTTCTCTTGCATCTGAGTCTATTATCTAACACCCTGTAATACTTCAGCAATCTACAATAGCGATCACTTCATATCTATTTGCAAAACCATATAATACTGTTAAGATCCTAAGAGTGCTAAAGGAAACTGAAAGGGAAACATAGGGATTGTTGTTCAAAACTTTTTTTAAGCTTTATGTGGGCATTTTAACTTTCTGCCAGTGTCCAAGTGTCTCCATTGATTCTGTCTCACCTTTTGACTTCTGAGCTATATGAATTCCACATCAAACTTGGCAAGTGAAGCAGAGCCACTGCAAAACCAGCAGGGCAAGGGCCAAAGGAGGGTACTCTTCTGAAGAAAAAGCATTCATATTTTTGAAGACTTCCTCTGTAGCACAAAAAAGACCCTAAGAAAGAAATCTGCAACCCACAACAGACATTTTTTCTTACTACCTAGCTGTGTTTTTCATGCTGTGCACTGCTTTAAATTGCTTCCATAGGCACAGCAAGTTACCGTCTTTTTTAAAGAGAAAAAAGTCTTTTTCCTGCCCCTTTTCTTGTGCTTTCTAGCTCCTGGGATTGAGAGATGTATTTTTCTGTTGTTGTTGACAAATTAAGAATTTAATAACTCTGTATTATATATAACTATGTGTATTTCTATATATACAATTGGCATTTTAATTGAAAATTTGTAGTTGGGTTTGATACTAGATATATTGACTTAATTATTCTTTGCTGACTTTCAAGTTTTCAGTAGCTATACTTTGCCTTTCAGCTACAATTGATGTAGTTAAAGAACAAGCAAAACTATGCTCTGCTCAGCATGGAAACCATGCTGGATGTGGCTGTTCAGACTGAATCATCTTGTAGAGAACTTCCAGACTCCACAGCATACCAGGAAACACAGCATAGGCTTAAAGTTAATGCCTGGAGAATATAATGAACATGGAACAAAATACCGTCAACTGAAACAAAACAAAAAACAAGAGTTAGTTTTATAATGTAAAGCAGACATTCCTCCACTGATATGGCTCTGAACACATTTGTTGGGAAATTCTTAAACACTTGAAGGCTGCTAAAGTGACAAGTCCAACCCTTTGGCAATGCCTAAGCATGAAGCACGCTGGAACTTAAACTGCAATGTGGTTAAAATGTCCTTACATTCAATTGCCGTCTCATAAACAGTCATTTGAAAGTGTACTGATTTAGCTATAATTATCAAGAATTTACCTGTAACAGTTCCTCAGTGGGATCACTTGGGAAAGATTTATTCACATAAGTTAAGGCTACAGGCATAGTCCTTTCATTTATACAGTAGCTTCCAAGATTGGGATATTAAGCAGTCACTTATGCTCTGAAATTTTCAAAATTATGAATGGGCTACAGTGACTCTTACAGAAGGAAAGAGTCTGTATCCCCTTCTTCCTTCCTCTCTTCTGGCAAAGAAGCAAAAAAAGAAAAGGAATTTCTAATGGTTCTATAGGAATCAAAGTTGCAAAATGAACAGAAAATTTAGAGAGCAAAGTTGCAAAATTAACAGGTTTTTTTAGTTTTTAAAAAATATTCTTAATTAAAAACAGGCATTCAAAAGCTCTTTGCAACATTACACAGATTGTGCAGTCAAAAAGGAAGAGGTCAGGGGAATGCTCAGTGATATTCAAAGGCTTACAATAGTAGCACAAGTTCCTTAGTATCAGAGTTAATTGCAGATGTCCAGACTTTGAGGTTCAGTTATAGTAATGGGAACCGTCTCTTAATACAAGTAAGATTAAGTGGGTTTAACAGCTGTGTGATGTATTCTAGCAACATATTGCAAGCAGCAGCTCTAAATTTATCTTCTTAAAGAGGTCAGTAAAATGTCTACTGCTTTTTTATGTACAGTTCATTTAAGATATTGTATTTATAAATGACAAGAAAGCTAATACTTCCATGCACATAACTGAATGACAGATTTTAATGAGACTTTTGCAAGACCATGAGTTTGTGACAGAAGAGTACAGATTTCTGATGCTCCAGGTGAAGTTCTATAAAAGCAGAGCAATACCATCCCCCACTGAAATTCTTAACAAGAAGTGGAAAATGAAAGTGTGGTAGTATGACAGAAACCAAGCATCAATAAATTATGAGAAGATGTGATTGCTTTCATTCCAAATATCTACAACAAAATTATTGGCTGTCTTACATCCAGAAGAAACTTATTTATTCAATATTTTTGTCATACGTATAAATACCAGGCCTGATTCAACAATCAATTTAGGATGTTGTCTGACTTTTCAGAAGCACCAGTGTAACGTGCCAACAAAAGCACGCATATCATATGTTATCAACTCCAGTGAAAAATGAAGCGTAAGCTCAAGAAGTAATTGAAGTCAATGTGAGATGTGTATACATGCATGCTGCATGTCTGGAGAGAAGGTGCTCTTTCTACTTAGTATCTTCTACTAAACAAAACACTTCTAGTGCTAATGTGACTCTTCATATGGCAATATATCTAAAATCCTAAATAAAGGATGTCCAATTTTTTTTGTTTTCAAGTCTTTCGGGAAAGAACAAGTCTCTGAGGATAAGAAGGACAAAACTCACAGAAGCTTGTTGATGTGAAATTGTGTATCTGCACTCTAGTTCAAAAGTTAAGGCATCGGTGTTTTGCTACGAAATAGTTATGGGAAGGGATAGTGACTACATGATTTCTTTTGGAGGACTACTGCAGCTGCCAGTCATTCTAGAAGTAATTGTTAAGTGGCTTTTAAAAAGCAAAGGAAAGAAAAATAATTAAAAAGCAAATAACTTATTTCATAAGTAATGGAACTAAGGAAGGCTGAATATTAAAACAAATATAAAGTGGAAAAGGAAAATATGATGACATTGACAGAAACAAATATATGCCAAAAATATCCTCTAGGTACTTGCAACTACGATAATCCCTACTCCATAGCACCTGTGAATCCCACTACCAAGAAGTCTGAAGTTCTCTTACCTTCCTTAAATTTCCATTTATGATCCCTTGCCTGCCCCAAGCTCCATCCCAAAATACTAGAACTCTCTCATATAATCCTTCATATACATGTATGCAAGGTGAACATGTATTTAGATGATCTGAAAAATAAATCCTTCAGGTTTCCATCCCGCTTTAAAATGTAGCTAGCACTGGTCTCAGTTTAGGGGGTTTTTAAGTAGTTTCAGTATATAAAAAAGTTGTGAGTGGCGAAAAATAAAGTCTGGTCAGTGCTGGCAAAAAGTACAACAGTAAAAAATTTCAGGCTTTCTTTCTACTCAAGTCCCAAGACATCTTTTAGGCATTTATTTTGCAAATAGTCCTGATTTTAGATATATATGTAATCACGAGAGCATGAGGACAATTGCTTATTAAACAAACTTGGCAAGTTCCATGCTGGTTTAGAATTCAGTTCAAATATTTTCATGTTTTTTTAACATACACAGCTAATGTAAATGAGGTAAGAGCAAAAATTTTGTGTTTTTACTTTTTTCCTGAGAAGTGATCCTTTAAATAATGTAGTTCTCAGCTGGGATACAAATGCTAAAAACCAAACTCAGGTTCCTCCCAGTTTAGAAAAAAGAATCCTAAATCTAGATTTAGAAGGTCAAGGCCTGGCTTAGGTACCAGTGAAGAGAGGTTTTGATGTAAAATTAAAAGAAAATCAAGAATAATTTTGTTAAGCAGTTAAAACCATACCTAAAATTCAGATACATAAATGGTTTTAGAGAAATGAAAACAATAGAAAAATTATTGCTTGGTTTTGCCATATAAAGTAATCTGATAATTTTGGATATTAATAAACATAATTATCCCTCAAAATATTATATTAACATGAGGAAATATCATTTGCTGTTCATAAACTCCTATCAGCAATTTTCTTCCAGTCCATTTTAAGTGTCAGTAATTCACTTAAGAATAGTACCATAATAATCAAGTGATTCAGGTGGTCAGACAGGTTCCAGAAATAACATCCTAAGCAGCTGGAGCAAAATGGCATTTAAAGAAGGTATTCTTATGTTTGCTCCAGTGTCAGGAAAATGTCTGAAAAAGAAATACCTTTGAAAATATCTATCGCAAGTTCAGCAAATCCATTTCTCTGATAAAAAATAGGATATAATCATAAAACATATTGCAATTAATAATCAAATCTCTTGTTTCTTTAAAAAAAAGTTTACAAGTGTCATTTTACACTTACTTACTCATATAATCAAATATTGCAATATAGAAAACAAGACAAACAACTTTGGTGACAGTCAGACAATGTGCTTGGAAAATTGTGAAAAGAGATTGAATTTCAAATGTGGTAGCTTTAATATCAGACCTCCAACATCATTTAAGTAGGGCCTGAAAAGCACAGGTGGTTAGCTATGCAGTGTGGACAATAATGTGTAGAGCATAATTTGGCTATGGCTACTTTGAGGGTCCAATAGAATTAAAAAATAAGGTGTATTGGCAAAATTATTCCTATAAATTACTGGGTCATCACACATATGTAAAGCTACACATGCACAGAAGTCTTTGCACCACTTTGTAATTCTTGCTTTTAAAAATTAATGTGAAATTAATATTTCAGGAAAACATATTCTCTTGGTGCTACAATAGAAGCATCTTATAAGAATAAAGTGTCATTTCTAGGAGAACAAAAAATAAGGACTCCGCAAGAGTAAAACAGTTTTTCATTTTCATTTTTAAACTGTAATATATACCCAGAAGATTCACAACACATTATCATTCTCAAGCTATGACATTTTTCAAAATACAAAACATTTCACAATAAATTCATGATTAGCGAAGTAATTTATTCACTTATGTTTAAATTAATCAGTTTACCTTTCATAAGCTCGTTAGGCTTCAGTTCTACATTAATCATGATTAGCATTTTGTATTTTTGTTTTGATTGCATAGATAACGTTTTTAAATCATAACTACAGCAATAATTAATTAACTCTTATAAATTTTTAGATGTGTAAATGAATTTGAGCAGTGAAAGGTTCCTGTTACGTTCACGTTTGGTTTTAAGCATGACTGATTTTGGAGTATTATTTGATCTACATCTTTTTCATTTGAGTTTGGTGTTTCTAGAGGATTTCCATATATGCAGGCCTTGGAATGAGGATGGAAACATGAGGTGAAACAGAAAATCTTTAGTCTAGTGAACGGTTTGAAAGCAGAAAATAGAAAATGTGTGAGGACAACAATGAGTTCCATCTTGAAGTTTCCCATTAAGAACAACTCTGAAATAACATTTCTTTTTCAGAAAAAAATCTGGAAACTTGTCTCCAATATTTGCTAAAGCAACATGTGCAATGAAAGAGAAGGACAGAGAGACTTAAGCAGAAAAGAAGGGTAGGAGTTTTTCTGTCCAATGAAGGAGTAAAATATGTCCATAAAGAGGAGGCTGGCACCAAATACAAGCTTATAGATACAAGACATAACCCAGTATTTTACAGCTTTAAAAATATTAGCTTTGTTTCTGAGCTAATAAGCTATTGCTTATTATTATTGTCTTTTGTTATATCTGCAGGGAGCAACAGCTACATATTAGAATTGTAAAACAAATATGCTATAATTTTTGGAATTATTAGACTATTCTGTCATTACTGGATTGAACTAGAAAGTTGCAGTAGTACAAACAGCTAGAAATTTACATGGAAATGCTTTAAAGTATAATTTCTACCAAATTAGTTCTAAGGATTAAGATTTAAAGAAAATAAGATTTCTCCTACTAATTTTCTTTCCTCAATAGTTTCTGTTCAGCACTTTTAGCATATTTTACTTCTCAGAGGAAGAACGAGTTTTCTTTCTCTCATTAAGTTTTTGGCACTAGACTGGAAATGCTATGAAGACAGCATTCTCCTCACAAAATTTCTTAGTTCTGGTTGTGCTGAAAAATAAACTTTAAATTTGGCAAGTATTGCATCAGTCTTATGTGATCTGGATTCATTTCAAGACTGCAGTAATTCTTGTCTGAGCCTGTTTAATTATCACTTAAATAAATGACTAGCAACAATAGAAAAATCTATTTCACTTATGGGTTTGTAATATGTTACAGAGATAAATTGGGATTAAGCAACACTACAATGTATTGTGCTTTGTTTTGTGTTTGGTTTTTGTTGTTGGGGTTTTTTTAATTAAAAAAGTTAAAAGCCCCAGTCATATATGGAGAACAGTGGTAACGAACAGTGTTTGCAAAGTAGCTTGACAAGAGTGAGCAATTTTGGAAGAGGAATAAGAGTAAGCAAGTCCAGTGACAATAAAATACCTACCTTTATTGATAGGTATTCTTACTTGCATTGTCTTTAGCAGCAACTTCAGTTTCACATTAAAAAATGCTAAAATTGTAATTAAAGAACAACTTGTGCATGTCCTGGTTCTGGCTAGGATAGAGTTAATTTCAGCAGGAGCCAGGACAGGTGAGCCAAGCTGGCCGGGGGCTATTCCCTACCGTGTGACATCATGCTCACCATCAAAGGGGGCCAGTCGGGGAGGGGCGGGTTTGGTGCGGCTTTGGGATGGGCTGAGTGTGGGCTGAGGGTCCCATCGGTAAATTGCTTTCTGTTATCACCCGTTGTGAATCTCTGTTATCAGCACTGTTGTTGTTGTGTCCCTCTCCCTTTGCTGTCCCAGTAAACTGCCCTTATCCCAACCCTCGAGGCTTTGCCTTTGTCTTCCCGTTCTCCTCCCCATCCCGCCGGGGAGGGGTGAGCCAGCGGCCGCCTGGGGCTCAGCTGCCGCCTGGGGCTGAGCCACGTCACAAATGTTAATTATTTAGGAGTAAATAACAATGCTACTAATCTCTAAAGGTGAAAGCAAATGTAATTTGGAAAAATAAATGGTGACTTTTTGTAAGTCAAATCTATTCCAAAGTCCTAGAGTTCTGGCAGAATGTGTCTTGTTAAAAAAAAGTTAAAGCTATTATAAACCTGTTGCTATTTAGATTTGTTGTGGTTTAACACCAGTGGGCAGCTGAATCCCACCTGGCTGCTCACTCATGGGATGGGGAGAGAATTGGAAGGGTAAAAGTGTGAAAACTCATGGGTTAAGAGAAAGAGAGCTTAATAGGTAAAGCTAAAGCCACATGTGCAAGCAAAGCAAAGCAGAACAAGGAATTCATTCCCCACTTCCCATGGGCAGGCAGGTGTTCAGCCATCCCCAGGAAAGCAGGGCTCCATCATGCATGTAACGGTTACTGGGGAAGACAAATGCCTTAACTCACAGTGTCCCCCCTCCTTCCTCATTCTTCCCCCAGCTTTTATTGCTGAGCATGATGTGATATGGTATGGAATATCCCTTTGGTCTGGTGGGACACTGTGAGAAACAGAGGAGGCCTCAACACTGTGTATGCACTGCTCAGTGGCGGTTAAAACATACCTATGTTATCAACACTGTTTTCATCACAAATCCGAAACATAGCACCATACAAGCTACTATGAAGAAAATTAACTCTATCCCAGCTGAAAACTAGTGCAAGATTCCATAGTAAAAATTTTATTTAAAATGCTATTTCTTTATATCCATGATTATAACCTTGGTGCTATCATTACAAACATGAATAATCACACATATAATGAGCACACCTTATACTAAGCTACTTAGGATCATAAATTTTTTGCATACTGAGCCATATATGAGAAACAAAATATTCAAAAAATAATCCTGTAACACTCATACTGTAAAAGTGTTGTCAGATTTAATATGTAATACAATCCAGCACAACATTCTACTGAGTCAATGCATTAGTTTTTATCACAGATCTTTCTTTCATTTCCTCTTCTATCTGTTTTGTAAGTAATGTTAACATGGTAGAGAGAACTGACATAATCTTTTTTATACACTTCACCAAATTCTTGACAGTGACTTGTCAGATTTCTAGGTAGGGTCATGGTTATCTAAGGTTGCTTAAAGGGCACTTGTCTCCTCTTTTTCTTCAATTCACTTGCATGTTTGATATTGTTTTCTGCTGTCCTTTACATTGCTCACTTGGCTTTGCAGTCAATTAAAAAAATAAATTAAAATGCTTGGCTAGAGATGTGTCCTAATGAAATCCATTTACTGCCAGGTGCAGCTTTCTCTATTCATTGAAAGAAGGTAAGACATTTCAATATGCTCTTTTTTTTTTCTTAGATTTATAGGTGTATGAGAAAGAAAAATAGTAATTAAACACCCCCAATCCCTCTTCCTAGTTTGAGACACAAGATCAAACCCTCTATTCCATATGGTTAGTTGTATTAGGATTACAAGGGGGATTTCCATGTAGGCATCATATTTCCTTCTTGCTGTGAAATGGCTATGTACTGTGGAGTGTTCAGAGAAGAAAAAAATCGTGTGCTGTGCTGCTCAAGTGGAGACTCAACGATTAGTATTCCTAATGTCACTGAGACCATGAGAAGCACGTTGTGCCAACTGAAGTAATTTTAATATATAAATTTCACAATGTTTTTTGTTATTGTCTTGGTGAAATACCACTCTGGGATCCCAACTACAGAAAGTCAAACTCACACTTATGCCGTGCCTGCCCGCAGCCTCGCTTAAGTCACAGAAATTAACAGCAGTGCCCAGCACACCTTTTGCCATCCCTTGATGACATCCAGTTAGAGTACAGCTGCCTTCTGCATGGCCTCACTAGAACAGGACTCATTGTATCCTTCCTAATATAGTCCTGCCAAGAATAATTTGGCTGTAAACCGTGTAGGCCACAAGGGAAGGCTGAAATTTATTTATATGCACCAACAGCAAGCAAGAAAGAATAATGAGAACCACAGGAACTCTTAACATAATTACATAACGTCCAGCAGAGCCAGCAAAACATGAAAACTAATTTCAGGAACAAAAGCTATAAACCTTAATATGATCTTAAAAAACCTAGGAAATAAAGTAATTCCTCACTTCCATGATTTTCAATAGGGAAATAGTACTTCAGAGCAATTAAGTTCGCAGATCTTTATCTAGAGCTTATTACTTAAAGTGTTTCAGTCCAGACGCTGAAAATAAAACTTCTACAGGCAAGCTAGGTCATAGAGTGGTACATGGTTTTATTGCCAGCTGAAGGAGTATCCTTTCTCATTGACCATTGCCTCTTCTGTCTGGAGCACCTTCTGCCTGGGTGAGAGGGACAGGGAGGAAAAGAAACGCCACAGTTTAGGCTACGGGTACATTATTCCTGTTTTCCCTTCCACTGAACAGCATCATGGTGCCTTTGTGCCTCCTTATGCAATATACAGTCTAGGAAGAGTAGGAGAGAATGCAGGTGCAAAATCACTATGTGACTTGCCAGAAGGGAATGATGATACTTGAAGAAAGCCAAATTTGGTGGCCTTAGAGTCCCAAGTGATTCCTCCCATCCCAGTCCAATAAATGCAGCTGCATTTTCTTCCCATTTGCAGGGAACACACACACAGAGTGCAGACACAGCCGGCCACACAGATCAGCACATACGGAGCACGGTGGCTTTACTGACATCCAGATAAACACAAGCCTCACTCACATAAGCATGAAATAACAGAGATTGCCCAGCCCTGTACCTCTTTTCCAGCTGATCAGATTGGAAGTTCACTGGTGACATCTGCATACACCTTCACTTTCTTGATTCACAAAAAACACACATCCACTGTCCCTTAAATATTAGCACTGGCTTTATGTCTACCTAATACCTGTGCCCAGATTGCAGGACCCTTACCTAGTAACTAGATCAGACCTCTACTATTTCAGAGTGTAGGTGTCCTCCTACTCACTGTCTAGTCTACTTCAAAGCCTATTAGCTAATGGATACATACATAACGCTCCACCCACCTCCTGAACACAGAGTGAGATCACACTAAAATCTTTAGTAATTGTCCTGGTTCTGGCAAGGATAGAGTTAATTTCACAAGGAGCCAGGACAGGTGAGCCAAGCTGGCCGGGGGCTATTCCATACCATGTGACATCATGCTCACCATAAAAGGGGGCTAGTCGGGTAGGGGAGGGGCGACGCAGTTTCGGGCAGTTGTGGGATGGGCCAAGTGTCTGGTCGGTCCATTGTTAATATTTGTTATCAGCACTGTTGTTGATTGGTTTTTTCCCTCTCCCTTGCTGTCCCAGTAAACTGCCCTTATCCCAACCCTCGAGGCTTTGCCGTTGTTTTTTCCCATTCTCCTCCCCATCCCACCAGGGGAGGGGTGAGTGAGCAGCCGCGTCGCACTCAGCTGCCGGCTGGGCCTAAACCACATCAGTCCTTTTTGGCGCCCAACATGGGGCTCAAGGGGTTGTGATAACGACAAGTCTGACCCAAGTGTGTTAAAGAAAAATTGTCCAAAGAATTTATGATGTTATTGAAACAGTCACTGGTCATAATGACGTTCTGTTTGGTTACATGGCTCTGGTTTGTAAACCCATGTTTACTCTATGCAATCCCTGTGGTGCTGTTTATCACCTCTGGGAGAGGGGTTCCTGTTCTCATGTTGTTGTATTGTGTGATAATGACTTATGATAAGATATCATCGACAGTCATGAGTCTGAGCTGGTACTTGTATGTAGCATTTTGGTCAGGCCCGTACCTCAGTCAATATCTTTCAGAATTGATTAATAACTGCACCCGATCTATGGGGAAGACAAGGGGGGATACCTTCTCCCACTCTTTCACCTCTTTTCCCTTTTGGTTGGTTACAACAATTTTTGAGAATTTTGAATACCCTTGGAATGTTCGGGCCAGTATATTCCTATTGCTAGGTCTCCTGAATGTTTCCCCACTCCTGTTCAGGGTTAGCAAAAATTGTTTCCAGAGTACCACCCAGGGATCTTCCCCAAGGCTGAATGGTCAGGGCTGGCATGGCATGTGGGAGAGTATGGGTGGGTATCTAGAGACCTTTTCACCCCCAAGGGTTTGGAGCTTCACTCCTGAACAATTGCAAGACCCTGATAAAATGGTAGAATATTTGAAAGGAAAATGCTGTGGGGATTCTAAGGAGACACAACTTACTGTGCTGTGCTGGGCCCTGGCCACAATCTATCAAACACTGCTTGATAGTAGACAGCACCATCCAGAGGGAGAGAGCGGACCCACAGGCACGGCAGCTGCCCAGGCCCCCACAACAGGCACTGCAGCTGCCCAGGCCCCTGCAATAGGCACTGTAGCCGAGCCAAAAGATCAACCCACACCAGTATCAGTCGCCCCTATGCACAAAAAGAAATACACAAGGAAATCGGTTTGCATAGTGAGAGATGATGATGAACCGGGGCCATCATGAGAAGAAGAAGAGCCAGAACCAGAAGTGATCACCCGATCCCTGACCCTGAGTGAGCTGCGAGATATGCAGAAAGACTTCAGCCACCTTCCAGGGGAGCATATTACTACCTGGCTGCTCCGCTGCCGGGATAACGGGGCCAGTAGCCTGGAACTGGAGGGCAGGGAGGCCAAGCAGCTAGGATCCTTGTCTAGGGAAGGGGCATTGACAAGGCAATTGGGAAGAAGGCACAGGCCCTCAGCCTCTGGAGGCGACTCCTGTCAAGTGTGAGGGAAAGGTATCCTTTCAGCGAAGATGTCGTATGTCGGCCAGGCAAGTGGACCACTATGGAGAGAGGTATCCAATATCTGAGGGAATTAGCTGTGCGGGAGATGGTTTATTATGATCCAGACAACGCACAGTTGCCCACAGACCCTGATGAAGTCCAGTGTACCCGACCCATGTGGCGAAAATTTGTGCGAAGTGCACCATCATCGTACGCCAACTCACTGGCAGTAATTGACTGGAAGAGTGAAGAGGCACCCACAGTGGATGAAGTGGCTGGCTGACTCCAGCAGTATGAAGAGAGCCTTTCTTCCTCCCTTGTCTCGGCTGTGGAGAAACTGTCCCAGGACGTCCGGCAACTCAAAGAGGATATATCGTACTCCCCACCCCCACAGACCCATATTTCAGCTGTTAGGAGTAAGCGTTTTTCTGCTCCAGAGAGGGGATGTGGAGCATACACACCACGAGGTGTCCTGTGGTTTTTCCTGCGTGACCACGGAGAAGACATGAGGAAATGGGATGGGAAGCCCACCTCAACCCTGCAGGCACACGTACATGAGCTACAAGGCAAGACAGCTGTAAAAAGGGACTCTTCCAGAAAGAATGCTGCTCCAGTTTCCACCGGGCAGCCCCCCAGATCAAGCGGAAGGCCTGATCGCACTTCTGACCCTCTTGAAGGGACTTCTAAGTCCTTTCTGCAAGAGATGAGCAGCGAATATTATGAGCAGGATTAGAGGAGCCCTGCCTCCAGCCAGGTGGAGGAAAGGGACAATAAGGTATATTGGACTGTGTGGATCCGATGGCCTGGCACATCAGACCCACAAGAGTACAAGGCCCTAGTGGACACGGGTGCACAGTGTACCCTAATGCCATCGAACTATGAAGGGGTGGAACCGATATCTATTTCTGGTGTGACGGAGGGATCCCAACAGTTGACTCTGTTGGAGGCTGAAGTAAGTCTAACGGGGAATGAGTGGCAAAAGCACCCCATTGTGACTGGGCCAGAGGCTCCATGCATCCTGGGCATAGACTACCTCCGGAAAGGGTATTTCAAAGACCCAAAAGGTTACAGGTGGGCTTTTGGAATAGCTGCCTTAGAAGCGGAGGAAATTGAACCATTGTCTAGTTTGCCTGGTCTCTCGGAGGACCCTTCTGTTGTAGGGTTGCTGAAGGCTGAAGAGCAACAGGTGCCGATTGCTACTACAACTGTGCACCGGCGGCAATACCGCACCAACAGAGACTCCCTGGTTCCCATCCACAAGCTAATTCGTCAACTGGAGGGTCAGGGAGTGATCAGCAGAACCACTCACCCTTTAAGAGCCCCATATGGCCAGTGTGGAAGTCCAATGGAGAGTGGAGGCTGACGGTAGACTATCGTGGCCTGAATGAAGTCACACCGCCAATGAGTGCTGTTGTGCCAGATATGCTGGAACTTCAATATGAACTGGAGTCAAAGGGAGCCAAATGATATGCCACAATTGATATAGCTAATGCATTTTTCTCGATCCCTTTGGCAGCAGAGTGCAGGCCACAGTTTGCCTTCACTTGGAGGGGCATCCAGTACACCTGGAATCGACTGCCCAGGGGTGGAAACACAGCCCCACCATTTGCCATGGACTGATCCAGACCGCACTGGAAAAGGGTGAAGCCCCAGAGCACCAGCAATACATTGATGACATCATTGTATGCGGCAACTCAGCAGAGGAAGTTTCTGAGAAAGGGAAGAAAATAATCCAAATCCAGTTGCCGGCTGGCTTTGCCATAAAACGAAGTAAGGTGAAGGGGCCTGCGCAGGAAATCCAATTTTTAGGAATAAGGTGGCATGATGGGTGGCGTCAAATCCCTATGGATATTATCAACAAAACAGCAGCAATATCCCCACCAACCAACAAAAAGGAGACACAGGCCTTCCTAGGTGTTGTGGGTTTCTGGCGAATGCACATTCCGAATTACAGTCTGATAGTAAGCCCTCTCTACCATGTAACCCGGAAGAAGAATGATTTCAAATGGGGCCCTGAGCAACGACAAGCTTTTGAACAAATTAAACAAGAAATAGTTCATGCCGTAGCTCTTGGGCCAGTCCGGGCAGGATCAGATGTGAAAAATGTGCTGTACCCCGCAGCCGGGGAGAATGGCCCTACCTGGAGTCTCTGGCAGAAAGCACCAGGGGAGACTCGAGGTCGACCCCTGGGGTTTTGGAGTCGGGGATACAGAGGATCCGAGGCCCGCTACACTCCAACGGAAAAGGAGATATTGGCAGCCTATGAAGGGGTTCGAGCAGCTTCAGAGGTGATTGGCACCGAAGCACAGCTCCTCTTGGCACCCCGACTCCCAGTGCTGGGTTGGATGTTCAAAGAGAGGGCTCCTTCTACACATCATGCAACCGATGCTACGTGGAGTAAGTGGGTTGCGCTGATCACACAATGGGCTAGAATAGGAAGCCCCAGTCATCCAGGGATTCTGGAAGTGATCACAGACTGGCCAGAAGGGAAAGATTTCGGAATGTCGCCAGAGGAGGAGGTGACACGTGCTGAAGAAGCCCCACCGTATAATAAACTAACAGAAGATGAGAAACCATATGCCCTCTTCACTGATGGGTCCTGTCGCATCGTGGGAAAGCATCGAAGGTGGAAGGCCGCTGTATGGAGTCCTACATGGCGAGTTGCAGAAGCTGCTGAAGGAGAAGGTGAATCGAGCCAGTTTGCAGAGGTGAAAGCCATCCAGCTGGCCTTAGATATTGCTGAAAGAGAAAAGTGGCCAACGCTGTACCTCTATACCGACTCATGGATGGTGGCCAATGCCCTGTGGGGGTGGTTACAGCAGTGGAAGCAGAGCAACTGGCAGCGTAGAGGCAAACCCATCTGGGCTGCCCCACTGTGGCAAGATATTGCTGCCTGGCTAGAGAAGCTGGTTGTAAAGGTACGTCATGTAGATGCCCACGTACCCAAGAGTCGGGCCACTGAGGAACATCAGAACAACCAGCAGGTGGATCAGGCTGCCAAGATTGAAGTGGCTCAGGTGGATTTGGACTGGCAGCGTAAGGGTGAATTATTTCTAGCTCGGTGGGCCCATGACACCTCAGGTCATCAAGGAAGAGATGCGACATATAGATGGGCCCGTGATCGAGGGGTGGACTTGAGCATGGACGCCATCTCACAGGTCATCCATCAATGTGAAACGTGCGCCGCAACCAAGCAAGCCAAGCGGGTAAAGCCTCTGTGGTATGGAGGGCGGTGGTTGAAATATAAATATGGGGAAGCATGGCAAATCGACTACATCACGCTCCCACGAAGCCGCCAAGGCAAGCGTTATGTCCTTACAATGGTGGAAGCAACCACTGGATGGCTGGAAACATATCCTGTGCCCCATGCCACTGCCCGGAACACTATTCTGGGTCTTGAAAAGCAAGTCCTGTGGCTACATGGCACCCCAGAGAGAATCGAATCAGACAATGGGACTCATTTTTGGAACAACCTCATAGACACCTGGGCCAAAGAGCATGGTATTGAGTGGGTGTATCACATCCCCTATCATGCACCAGCCTCTGGGAAAGTTGAAAGGTACAATGGGCTGCTAAAAACTACCCTCAGACACTGGGGGACACATTTAGCAAAGGCCACCTGGTTAGTTAACACTCGGGGATCTGCCAATCGAGCTGGCCCTGCCCAATCAAAATTTCCACGCCCAGCAGAAGGAGATAAAGTTCCTGTAGTGCGCATGAAGAATATGTTGGGTAAAACAGTTTGGGTTATCCCTGCTTCAGGCAAAGGCAAGCCCATCTGCGGGATTGCTTTTGCTCAGGGACCAGGGTGCACTTGGTGGGTGATGAGAAAAGATGGGGAAGTCCGGTGTGTACCCCAAGGGGATCTGATTTTGGGTGAAAATAGCCAATAAATTAAATTGTACAATGTTAATAGCTATACACTGTATTAATAGTATAACCGTAAGAATCACCCAAAACTAATGAAGGATGGACTTTGGAAGTGACTTCAACTGGTGCCCAGGAACTTCATCGAAAATTATATCTGTGACATCCAGACTGCGAGCATGGATCATACCAGATACACCAGCCATGAAAAAAAAATACTCCGGATGCAGCGTGCAACAATCCAGCAGCACGCACCATTGTTCCTGCTCTGAGACACTGTAATGGCAGATGGAACCCAAAGCCATGGCCTAAATGATCTCAATGGACACTTTATAGAGCGATGGCCCATGGAATAAGAGAATGGTGTCAGTGAAATAATCTGGGCATGATGTAGATGGTATGGAATAAGGGGTGGATAATGTCCTGGTTCTGGCAAGGATAGAGTTAATTTCACAAGGAGCCAGGACAGGTGAGCCAAGCTGGCCGGGGGCTATTCCATACCATGTGACATCATGCTCACCATAAAAGGGGGCTAGTCGGGTAGGGGAGGGGCGGTGCAGTTTCGGCTCGGTTCCGGACGGGCTGAGTGTCTGGTCAGTGGGTCAGTCGTTGGTTCGGTAAATTGTTCTCTATTATCACCCATTGTTAATATTTGTTATCAGCACTGTTGTTGATTGTTTTTTTCCCCTCTCCCTTGTTGTCCCAGTAAACTGCCCTTATCCCAACCCTAGAGGCTTTTTGCCATTGTTTTTTCCCATTCTCCTCCCGTCCCGCTGGGGAAGGAGTGAGTGAGCAGCCGCGTGGCGCTCAGCTGCCGGCTGGGCCTAAACCACATCAGTAATAGAGGTTAATAGGAAGATGGGATAAACAGTGGTGATCAGGCACAGGGCTCAGCCAGAGAAGCATACCAACCAGCAGCTTGTTAACTTGCAATTGTCCCCGTTTATCCCTGATTCTCTCTATTATTGTGTCCTACGTTCTTCCCCATCTGTCTTCATCCCTAATTTTCCTAGACCTTGCCTCTTCCCAAATAAACAACTTGCCCCTTTGGACCCCATTTTGCTTCAACCATACCCCACTCGGTACTTCTGATACCACCACGTGGGCAATCGTGGCCTTAGATTGTACAACTGATAAAGTTACTGGGGCACTGCTCACCTTGCATGGTGGTGCTCTCCAGAAGGTCTCCAAGACTCTATGCAATTACCACTGAAGTTCAGATTTGGGCACAGGCTGTTGACGAGTCCAGAGTTGAGGTGAGGTTCCTGGGCCCTGGGCAGCAAGAGCCAGTGGGGCCATGAGGACAAGGCAGAGCTGCCTGCAACCCCAGACAGGGACCCTGCTGTCACAACATGTGTCCTCTTTGGGGTTTGTAGAAGACAGGAGCGGGAACATTGCCTCAAGCATGAACGAGCCGATTAACAGGAAATTAAGCTAATCACTGCCACCCCCCTGCTCCCTCCCTTCCCGTGCCACCGCACTCTGACAGCCCCTTTAAGGTGTGAGCGGCCGACGTTCCAGTGAACTTGGGACATTTGAATAAGCACGTCGGCACTGCGCATGTGCTGCCTGCCACCTGCAGCCCTGGGCACTGCACGAACTGCACATGAACAGGCCGATGTGCTTATTCAAATTCACCACGACAACTCCTGATCGGGTGGGCAGCAAATTGATTCAGGGCGGCAGCTGACAGACTATAAAGGCAAGGACGGAGACAGGACAGACTCTCCGCACCGAACTTCAAGAAGACAACCATTGATTCTGCAAGACGTCACTGGATCCATGGTGGTGACTATCATGCTTGTTATCCTCCTCCTTCTTCTTCTCTCTTTCTCTTCCTTTCCTTCCCTTCTCATTCTTTCTCTCCTTACTCTTCTCTGAACATGAGTTGTATTTTAAACACAATAAAGGGTATCTTAGTTGGAACTCCTGGCTGAACTGTATAGTGTTGTGACTTTAAATCTTGGCCAATGCTAGACCCACATTTAGGAGGTAAGCTTGTGATTCTCCCCAGGGCCCGGCGTAGATGCAAGGGAGGCTGACTCGAATCTTGAGTAGAGCAGCCCCCATTTGTTTGTTTGACTTATTGGGTTTGAATTTTGAGTAGAAACCAATATTGGCCACAAAGAAAAGTCATTTTGCAGCCCGCCTAAGATAGCGCCTCAGACTAGTGCAACCTTCCTAGCCCCGAATGGGCCAAGACAGGGTTGCAACACCAGGTACAGAGAACAGCTACTGAAACGTTCATTTTCCAAGGTTTTATACATTTCTACTTCATTTTCATACTGAAACACAGTGAAATGTTGGAGATTTTAAAATGGCCTGCAAAGCTTTAAATTTTTGAGACGGTGTAGCAATAAAACTACCGCTTTCATATGTCAGTTGGATTCATATCACCAGAAAACCCAGACTGAAATAGTCATGTCATAAGGGAAAACAACATAAACCTTATTTTCATAACAAAAGAATATATAATATAATCTTTCCTCATAAAGTTACCCTCTCTGGTCCTTATGTTTGTCTAAGACTATAAAGAAATCATTCAAATATCAGCATGGTATTCACAGACCTTAAAAATATTCAAATATTAGAATGATTCAGAAATATGACAGCAAGAGAGGTCCAAGGTCTGGAAAATCTACCTGCTGTGAAAAATTAAAATAGATCAATCCATTTCTTGAAGAGTACTTTATGAGGCAACTATTATGGTACTCTGAAACTAGCAACATTTAGAACTATATAGATTTCTGAGAACAAAGAAAGATATTTACAAGTATGCAAAAAAAAGCCCCAGAATCAATTACTTGAAAAATTATAACATGAGTATATATTTTAAAATAATATTAATAGCAATTGTTGCCAACTTTGAAGCAATTTAAGTGCTTTTTTTATACTGGGTACAGTGCTTGATCTGAAACATTATTTCATACACATTTCTTTTTCCAACAAACACAGTTCAAAATATTTGAAGAAAGTCAGCTAAAAAAGGAAATGGCTTTTAGAAGAGTAATAAAAAGCACTTTAACATGAGGAGGGGAAAAGGAAAGGGAAAGACAGGAAAGGGGAAGGGAAAGAGGAAGGGGAAGGAAGCTCTAGTAGCTGTATCTTGATTAATATCATGGCAATTGATATGAAATCCTTTACATTGGGGTTGCATAGGCTCCCTATCCATCGTAGCCTTTAAATAAAAGTGATTTTTACATTGTGAATTTCACATTCAAAATCATGAACAGTTGTGGTCAGTAATGTGTAGAATGTCAACTGGCACAATCATCGGTGATTACGTACTGTAATTTTGTCTGTGTATACTCATTTGGAATATTCCTTGATTAGTCATAACACTAAACTCAAGCAAAAAACCAAACCAAAACAAAACCAACTCACATCCCAGTCTGTCCTCTAACTTTTTTTATTGCCATCCATTAAAATGGGATGCTCTGTAAACACCAAATATTCACCGGCATTTTGGTGGTATGTGTACTAAGTTAGAAAGGTGAACAATATTGAGACTCTACAGCTATGGGCTTATGAAATGAAAATCAATAGTAGTGTCAAGTGTCACTGAATGACTGACTATAATGAGCACGATTGTCCATACGACTTCCATCGGACTTCATGGGCAACGTTGATACAAGATTCTGGAGTGGCTTTTTATTGTGCTTGTTATTGTTGGCCTACAAAAAAATGAAGATTATCCTACCACTTATAGCACACTGGAGTGTTCAGTGGAAGCCTCAGGCAGCTGAAGTCCTATCATCTACAAAACAGTGTTCCAACAGTAATCCTCTTTGTGTTGCATTTTGCTGTAATGTCAATTTTATAAATATTACAGCCAGCACTTTACCTTGCAGCTATGGAGCTTTGCAAGACTAAAAGCAAATAAAAATGCTATCAAAACTTTCACCTTTTTTTATTATTTTTTTTTTCAGTCTATCACCAGTATTGTGTTGATGCTAGAGAATATAAAGAGAGTTAAGTGAGTTGAGTTGCTTATATTATGTGTGTTTGTGTGAGTTTTATGCTCCTGTTTGAACAGATAATATATTTAATAAATATTTTTATTTTAGGATAAATTATAGAAATGTACTGTACACTTTAAGAAAAGGTAAGAAATGAAATTTTATATTATAGTTAAAGATTTTGAGAACTTTAGCAATCTGAAATTGCCAGAAAAAAGAAGCCATCAAATATACAATCTAAAAAAAGTACATTCAATGAAAGTCAAATTTATTATTGGAACTCTTAAAATCTTCACTGAATAGGAAAAGTCTCTGCTTTAATTTCTCATTCTGCAATATTGAAAGTAACATGAAAAAAAATCTACTTTGATGAATACAGATTGAATAAAGACCAATTTCTACTTCCTTTGACCTAGAAATCTTTGAGGCTTTGCTATCAGCCCAGGTACTTATGGAGGCATAGTACCTATGGCATTATTAAAGGCATTGAACAGCTAACTGTGCTTCAAAGGAGCCAGAGTGACACCAGTGCAAAGGACTGGCAACATTATCCATGCTGAAGATCTTTGCACATCCGTAAATTAAAAACTCTACTTTTGTTGTGTATTAGGAGGAAGTAAACTTTACTTTGCTAAATTAGAATATGAGAAGGACATTTTACTTCTCCACTGAGGCAAGTCAGGAAAATTATGCTAGTCTGCAAATGAAGGACACAGAGCATCATGAGCATCATGAGACAATTTTCTAAAAGCAGATCTGAAAGAACTAACACTAACCTACAGCCAGTATTTTTTTTGCCAGCTGCCAGTAGCTAGCTACTTAAAATCACCACAGAGCATCACCAAGAAAACATGGGAAAAAATAAAATTTTGAGGATGTCCCATTGTCTTCAACATGTTTAATTAAGATAAGGAAGAGAGAATATTGAAATAAAAATGAAACTCACAGTATGTGAACCAGAGAGAACTAAACTAGAAAAATATAATCTAACAGAATTTATGGCAATGAATACATCTAAGAGTCTCATACTTTTTATATTCGGATAGTATTACAAAAACATTAGTATCATTGCAGAATTCAGGAAGTGGAACAAATATTTAATATATGACCATATTCCACGCTACAAAATAAAAGAAGTTACTTTCTTAGAAAGACATAGTGATAACTAAAAAGGTTGGATTTTTTTTTTTTCCAGAGTATACTAATTGATTGATCTGCATTTGAGGTGCCAGCTTTAATCTTTTTTTCTCCTGAATGATCATTCACAAATAAAACTGTCAGATATAATGAAAAAACAAACAAGCTTACTTATATAATCTCTTCTATTCCAAAGTTAGTATAGAATCATTGAATTTATCAAATAGCAAAATATTTCAAAGTCTATAATCTAATTTCTGTCTCTGAGAACTCCACATATTCAGCACCTGAGTAGTATGAGTTCAAAAGAAAAAAAAAATTGTATTATATTTTCAATTAATAAAACCATATAAAGAGCATGAGGTGTTGCTCTTTAGAGTGCTTTATTTTGGATGTTTAGAATCCTTATTTATTCTAGATTGTCTGTTGCTACATCTGTAATTTACTAGAAACAACAAATAAATACTTCCCTTCCCAGCCTACCCCCATCCACCCATCCCCAATTATCTGGTTGACATTATGCCAGTTATTTGGCCAAAATAAATTATAAACATAAAATCATTGCCTGCATTCCCTACAGGATAATTGTGTCTATTTTAGGGGTTTTTTTCCCAGGACAGAAGCAATTCAAAAATAGATAAAACAATCCCTAAATTTATTCAGACAAAAGATACTAATCTAAAGTTGCCCAGATTGCATTTATATGTCTTCATTACATCTACTTTAAAATGAAAGAAGCAGTGGGACACTGCTCTCCCTTCAACTGTATGCTGCATTCAAAATCAGTAAAAGAGTAAGTTTCCTGGTAGTAAAAGGAGATTTTAAAGTTGATTCAGTATTCACACCCAAAAAGCATCTGAAGGACTGTTTCCTCTAGACAGTAACTGTTTACCCAAGCTTTTCATAATGAAGTTTTTTAATTTTTGCATGTCAGTCTCACCAAGTCATTAATCATTTTTGTTGTTCTTTTCTAAATTCACTCTAACATTGTCAGTGTTTTTTCTGGTGTTATGAACATCAGAAAGTAAGAAGTTATTACTGGCAATATTCATTGAATCTTCACTAGAGCACAATAAAGGCATATGTGACACTGTAATAAATCTTTCCAATCAGATTTTTTTTTTTTCCCCTAACATAGTTAATTTCTCCACTAAAAATCTTTGGTAAACAGAGAAGCTTTGATAATTATCTACTGAAAATTTAATGTTTTAGACAGATATAACTACTAATAGTATAATGCAGTGATGATGAACCTATGACATTTGAGTCAAAATCAGCAAATGAAACTACAGTCAGTACCTTGTGAATATACTTTCTTCATCCTCTTCCCAGCTAGCATTTCCAGTGTTGCTGAAGAAGCCTTCACTCTGTAATTAAAAAAAAAGTGTTTAAGAAGTAACTGAAGAGTGATGGGGTATAGAAATGAAAATGTTTTTTTAACTTATTCTAAAGTGTGCCTTTCTTCTAAGCATAACAAAATAAGTTCAGTGGTCACTCTTTTGGGAAAAGCAAGCATTTGGTAGTATAGGCAAATGCTTTTACCTCCAACAAGCCAAAAATGTAAGCAGAAGTGCTCTGAAATTCAGGGACATTCTTTTGAAATGGAACCACTGGGGTAAGTAGAGTGAATGTTTCTCCTAGGTTGAGATGTGGATTTCATCAAGATGCTTTCTCTTATTTCATGAAACTACTGATAATACAGTTGATGATCTTCATGTAGAGGCAAGCGCTATGCAGCTGACACGAAGACTGATACCCTCATAAATCCATAAATAAACACACTTTATTTTTTCCTGAATTCATTGCACTTAGTATTGTATTAGACAGAATTCCTGAATATAGAGGTTACCTTAAAACTGACATCGTTAACAATACCTGTATTTGTTTAATCCGAACAAGGAGAAGACAGGGATTCTCAATGTGCTACCAGTGATAGTGACATTGCTCTGGAAATTTTAGACTGGTAAGTTTTATTACTGTGGTAGACAGGAGCCATGGACCTCAAGTCACAGCTCTAAGCAATAATTGAAAGCAAAATTCATTTCAACAGTTTACCTTGCTGTCATTGTTTTCCTTAGACTAACATATGTGCTATAAAATTGTCAGTTTGGCTCTTGAAAACTGGGAAAGAAAATATATTGCTATTTCTGTTTTTATAAAAGTGGAGAGCTTCTGATGTACTACACTGATGGGAGTAATTTCAGTATTTAGCTAAACAGAATGGAGAATATGATCTATAAACCACTAATTAGTATTCGTCTGCCCCCACTGCAAAAAAAATCGGGGGGGGGGGAAGTTTTCCATATTTGGAATCCAATTTTCCATGTGGCAAATTGTCAACAACTTAGATGTAAAAGTTGTAGTGAGAATTTCAGAGGTTCATGAACTACATAATTTGAAAAACAGGTATTTACATCTCTAGTTAAAAAAAAAAAAAAAAAAATATTCTTTGAAGTATTTGCTGTTCAACAGGAAAAAAAAAAAATCACAGAATCACAGAATGGTATGGGTTGGAAGGGACCTCTGCAGATCATCAAGTCCAGCCCCTGCTAAAGCAGGATCACCTAGAGCAGGTTGTACAGGATTGTGTCCAGGCAGGTTTTCAATATCTCCAGAGAAGGAGACTCCACAACCTCTCTGGGCAGCCTGTGCCAGTGCTCGGTCACCCTCACAGTGAAAAAGTTTTTCCTCATGTTGAGATGGAACTTCCTGTGCTCCAGTTTGTGCCCACTGCCCCTTGTCCTGTCACTGGGCACCATTGAGAAGAGTCTGGCCCCATCCTCTTGACATCCACCCTTTAGATATCTATAAGTGTTGATCAGATCCCCTCTCAGTCTTCTCCAGGCTAAACAGACCCAGCTCTCTCAGCCTTTCCTCATACAACAGATGCTCCAGTGCCCTCATCATCCCTGTAGCCCTCCGCTGGACTCTCTGCAGTAGTTCCCTTTCGTGAACTGGGGAGACCAGAACTGGACACAATATTCCAGATGTGGCCTCACCAGGCAGAGTAGAGGGGGAGGATATCCTCCCTCGACCTCCTGGCCACAAAATTTCTGTGCTGCTTTGGTTAAGCACATTAACATCTGCATTTCTTGTCAAATTCAGTAATTGTGTGGATTTGCATGACTGGTAAATTTATCAGCTATTGGTCTCCTCTTCCCTCAGGCATACATCTTTTCTTTCTCAGTAGTCTGAAGGCTTGGGGTTTTTTCCCGAGATTGTATGCTGTTTCCAAACTCACATAAAACTTAATGACAATTATTAAAACAGCTTCAGGAATCTTGTCCTATGTCACAAGTGTGTGTTGGGGCTGTTGAAAAGAAAGTATTTATGTGTTCCCATTGCATAAATTTCAACTGAGATTTAAGGAGTTGTTAGACATTAAATATAATTATTTGTTGGTCTACTAATGTGACTAATTACCAGCTAAAGTAAAATTACACTAAAAATAAATATCTCCCAAAAGTACAAATAATAATATGAATAGCCTGAAGAATATATTCTTCTGCATCTTGCTGTAGCAGTGCAATTATATACAAGGGACAAAGATAAAAAAAGCTTTAAAGCATAACTTGAAGACTTTAAATTCCCAGAAAAATCCTCATTAGTTTAATATTTTGGAGAAAGTTCTGGTTATAACTAACAAGTTTTCATGAAAATCCTGGATACAAACTTCAAATTTTAAATTCTACCCGTTGCACTACTCATAGTAGTTTCAAATGGTGTTACCATTTTACCACAAACACCTAATATTTTGTTACTTGTACTGTGAAATCCACAAGGAAAGAAAAAAAAAAATCCCTTCATCTATGCATACTCTAGGTATAGTGTGCTTTACCTGTGATTGGGATAGTTAAATGCTACTGCAATAAAAGCCACATTATGCCCCAGTGAAAACCTGTAACTGAAGGCTTAGAAGGGTTCTGACATAAGCAACTGATGGTAAAATATGACCCACAATTGTTTAGATACAGTGAAGAAGTTTGCGTGATCTCCTCTTTTGTAAGCAATACAGACTGTTAGAAAATAAGTGAAATAACGAACCAACCAACTGGTCAACAACAGGTATTGTGGTATTCAATGCAAAAAGAAGCAAGTGTTTTTATGTATCTCTACAGCATTTAACTTCACACGTACTGGCATGACATTATTACCTCCTGTGGTGAGTTGACCCTGGCTGGGGCCCAGGTGCCCACCAGGGCCACTCTGTCACTCAGCTGGGCAGGTATAATGAAAGGCTTGTGGGTCGAGATAAGAACAGGGAGAGATCACTCACTAACAGACCGAACTTAGAGAAAAAATATTCTAATTTATTACCAAGCAAAACAGAGTAGAGGAATGAGAAATAAACCCAAATCTTAAAAAAAACCTCCCCCCACCCCTCCCATCTTCCCAGGCTCAACTTCACTCCTGGCTTCAACCTCCGCCCTCCTCAGCGGCACAGGGGGACGGGGAATGGGGGTTACAGTCAGTTCATCACATGGTGTTTCTGCTGCTTCTTCATCCTCAGGGGGAGGACTCCTCTCATCGTTCCCCTGCTCCAACATGGAGTCCCTCTCAGAGAGACAGTCCTTCACAAACTTCTCCGACGTCTCTCCCACGGGCTACAGTCCTTCACGAACTGCTCCAGCGTGGGTCTCTCCCACGGGGTGCAGACCTTCAGGAGCAGACTGCTCCAGCGTGGGTCCCCCATGGGGTCACAAGTCCTGCCAACAAACCTGCTCTGGCGTGGGCTCCTCTCTCCACAGGGCCACAGGTCCTGCCAGCAGCTTGCTCCAGCGCGGGCTTCCCACGGGGTCACAGCCTCCTTCAGGTGTCTCCACCTGCTCCGGCGTGGGGTCCTCCATGGGCTTCAGGTGGAATCTCTACACCTCCTCATCCTCCCTCCATGGGCTGCAGGGGGACAGCCTGCTTCACCATGGTCTTCACCACGGGCTGCAGGGGGATCTCTGCTCCGGTGCCTGGAGCACCTCCTGCCCCTCCTTCTTCACTGACCTTGGTGTCTGCAGAGTTTCCTACATCTTCTCACTCCTCTCTCTGGCTGCAAAAGCCTCGTTAGGGTTTTTTTTCTTCATTTCTTAACTCTGTTATCCCAGAGGTGCTACCACTGTCACTGATGGGCTCGGCCTTGGCCAGCAGTGGGTCCGTCTTGGAGCCGGCTGGCATTGGCTCTGTCAGACACAGGGGAAGCTTCTAGCAGCTTCTCACAGAAGCCACCCCTGTAGCTCCCCCCCGCTACCAAAACCTTGCCACACAAACCCAATACACCTCCATTTGATTAATTCATAAAAAGAGTGATCACGTTGGGACTGTATATGCTAAATGCATTTTAATTTTGAAAAAGGTCAAAATCAAGTCTAGCTTGACCAACCTTTTGTGTTTCAGTTTCCCTTGCTTCTTGCTCTTATTTTTTAACTTGCGTTTGGTTATGATAATTTATTTGAAATAACTCTACTAACCAATAGATTGAGACAATGCAGTCCATTTAGCTTTTGATTTAGTGGCACCCCACTTCTATCAATGTCATGTTTATACATTGTAAAGATTATATAGATTACTTACCATTTTCTATAATATAGTAATTATTCTTATTTTAGATCAATGTAGAGGTTAAATTTTAGCTCTGTTTATAAATTCCTGCAGAACTTTCTGTACATATGCTTATATTCTATCTTGCATAATATGCATATCTATACTGTGTTTAAAGGATGCATAAATTATTGATTAACATTTTATAAAGTATACGGAAAAGATTTATTTCTACTTATACATACTATTTATATACAAAGGTTGCAGCTAATGTTTTACATATATGATTTATGGTTTCATCTTCAAATATAATGAAAGACTGCATAATTTAAGAAAATAAAAGGAAAACCACACATAATAAATTTAAAATATGGACCCTTAGGATATTTTATTTTCTTACATAAAGCACTTGAAAAAACCCCTCTTTTTTTTTTTTATTTAGCACAGTTTCATACAGTCTCTAATTAAAGACAGATTTTATTAGAAACCTTTTCCTTTATTTGGCTTTTCTCCTTAAGCTATAATAATGCTACAGAGTAAAGCACAGTCAAAAAATAAAGCCTGGATAATATGGCTATTCATTGCTACAGGTCATTACATCTTCTGGAAATCACTTCTTAAGCTTGTGCTGTCATTCCCCAGCAGCATGACACATATAGATCCTAGATTAAAAATAGTTTAATTGTCATAGATTTTGCTAAAGACTCAGCCTCCCTTCCATGTCACTGAATATACCTTTAAATTAGCCCGAGCATTGTTACACGGTAAATTTGTTGGCATTTCTACTTCCAAGACAGGACTTTGAGTGTCCACATCTTTTTTTTTCTTTTCCATCCCAGAAGTGAATCTAAGGTAACTTGACTCCATAGAGACTTCATTTTACAGGAGAGCAATGAAATCAAGACAATCAAGAAACTCATCTAAACAATTTCCAGCTAAGCAAGCCAGCTATTAGTTGGGTTAGTAAACTAATCCAGAACTAGTTTACACCATTCAGAGTTGTTACACTCATTTGATCAATATCATAAGACATAGATTTATCAGGAAGAATAAAAGGATCAACAGGCAGTAAACCTCAGGAAATTTTTTGAATTCTGCACTACAAAAAATCCAGACTCTTCTCACCTCTGTGGTTACTGATCATTAAAAGTTAATGTCCCAGTGTTGCCTTCACTGTAGTGCTTTTCAGAAAGATAGCTCTATCCAGTTCTTCAAGGACATTTCATGGCAATCTAACTACCTATACGTTATTTAATTTACCATGGCTTGCTTGCTTTCACTCAGAGCTGAGAGTAGCACTTGCATTTACAGAGTGTTAGCAGTAAGAAAGCCTCAATATACATATCGCTCATAAAAATACCGCTGTGGAGAATGTTGATATCTTCAATAAAAAGCTTGCTTGTTAACATCTGATACGATGAAAACACATGCAGCACATATTATGCTGTAGTATGGAGAAGAATGCTTGCAGTCTTTTCTTTCTGTTTTGTAAATTTTAGTGGAGAGAACTGTGGAGTTTTTTGATCAGGTTTTAGTACTTGCCTTGCAAACTTGACTACACAGAGCAAGTCCTGCAGAAGGCGATGCTCTAAGATGCTCTAAGAGGTGCCCCCTGCACCTCTCGGTGACCAGACCGTGCTCTCCACAGGTGTAGCTCTCTGCTACTGAAGGAAACAATGGGCAATAGAGAGTACAGTGCCAGACATTCCTCCTCCTCATCTTTCTTTTTATTTTATTTGGGAGGCAAAAACCCCATCACCAACAGAAAGCGAGTTCTCATAGAAGCAGCAAGGCCTTTAGGTCTGAAGGGTATTGATCTAAGTACTTTCCTGACTGAGAATGTACTTAGCAAGGGCTTTCCTGCTTTAGGCTTTCCTGAGCCAGGCCCCATAATTAATATCATAATTATGTGATATTTTACACAATCAAAAAGTGAAAGATATTACAAAAATATCTTCATTTTGACCCAATGTAATTTATAAGAATTAGTCAGGTATTTTATATTATATTTTCCATAAACATACTAACTCAGCATAACAGTGTTGTTTGATTTTTTTCTTTTTAACTAATTATTATTAATTGCAACCATATGTTTCTGTTCATGTTCTTCATGAACAGAATTCAGAATCTGATAGACCCAAGTCAATATAGACAGTAATCCAGTGAAATGGTAGGCAAACCGATGTAAGAAGCCAAGATATGAGGGATGAATTTTGAAAGGATGCACGTTTCCTACTCCCTGAGAGCCAGATGTTAGTTACTAAATGTTAATAGTTTATTACATATTGATTTTCAGTTTAAATATTAGCTTATAAATGAGCTGTTCTGTGAGCCTCTTACTTAAATTTTTTTAATGTTTCGTGTTCATTTTTGGAGCAGACTGAAATCTCTGATTTTTCATTTCCAGCCATAGACTGTAATATGTAAGTATATCTCTTGTCATAGGTGGTATGAAGTGGCCAATTAGTTATATTACAAAGTAATAACTAAAGTATAGTTACAAACAGTTGATATAGGTCAGGCATTTGCAAGGAAATTACTAATGGACTATCCTAATAAATTAGTCTAATAAAAATGTCCTTGGATAGATTTCACTGTTTATATCAGAAAAAACATGAGTTTTAAAATCCCTTCTCAACCACTTGTCCATATTTCTAATAACACTAGTTTAAATACTTTTTAAAATAATTAACTTGGCAAATAAAGCCGAGAGAATTATATAATTATATATTATAAAGATTATAACCCCTTACAAACATAAAGAATAAATAGGATCCCTATTATATTCTATTATTATATTTGAGGAAGATAAAAGCTGAAACCTTCTATTGGTTGTTGAGAACACATTAAAACACAGTTTGCAACCTAACTGATCTCCGTTTCAATGACTGCTTTATCTCTTCCATTCCATGATAATGCAGTAGCAGCCTGTTTATACAGTGTCAAAATACCAAGGTTTTACATTGAAATTTCTAGAATATATTGTCATTGACTAGAACTGAAAATTATTATTTCCTCTTGTACATGTTTGTCAGTAACAAAATAATTACACACACAAGTACATGTGCTTTCTATAATGTGTAATGTTTGGATTTTTTTGAACACAACATGTGTCACTTTTTAGACTAGGTACTTGCAACTCCGTTGCACCAGTTATTTATTAGTGCTATGAAGAAAAATTTTACCAACTGTTAAAACAATTTGGGAGTTAGTAGCCTTCGAAATTTAACCAGCAATATCCCCTTATTCTGTTACTACAACTTGGTCAAAGTGATACTGAAAACCCTATACTTAAATTAAGGAAAGTTAAAGTACCTTTTTCTCACTACATTTAACCCGTGGCCCCTCCCACAATTGTAAATGATAGCTCAGTAATAATGAATTGCAGTGATAGTGGAAAAGCAAGAGAGAGAGAACAGGACACAGAAAGAGAGGAAAATAAATACGGGCATCACATTTTATTCTAGTCATACAAAGAATTAATGGATTTCCATTTCTAACCTGTTTGGCACAGACCAAGAAAACTGAAGACCTTTCTTCCATGTTCATATTTATGCATATTTCAACCACACACCCTCTGGATGCTTCAGCACACTGATGATCTCAGTTGTTACTGGCATTCCCAATATTCTCTCTTTCACAGATGGAGACAGATTCCATTGTATTTGAGTAAGACATCTGGGAGATTCTTCCAAAGTCTCACTTCAAAAAAAGGACACCCATTTAGTGGGCATTTGATTAGCTCACATCTACACCACAGAATTGGAAAAATTAAAAAAAAAAAAAAGAAAAAAAAGGTGCAGATATTGTTTCCTGGTTTGCTCTGTGTAATTCCATCCATATAAATATTGTTTTCCCAGTGATTATAGGTTGCTTTTTAGTGTGGAAAAAAGCAACTTTATTATCACTGAGACAAATCCAGATCTTGTCTAACTCAGCAAACCAAATGTTACCATTTTTAACAGAATTGGTCTCTGTTCTGTTTGATGTTTATCTTCATGCTTGACCTTCAATACATTTTGAAACATCTTTACATGACAGGCATAGCAGAGCAGACTGCAGGCATAAACTAGTTGCATGTCAACTAGTTAAACTTGAAGAAGTATTATATCTAATATCCCTGTACTTATTTAAAAAACCCATTCCACTCTGAGTTAATATCACCTCTATTAGAAGTGTTCTCAAACATTAGAAGAAAAAATACATTTAAAAGTACAGATTGCTGGGATTTAGCAGTCACATGAGCTTTCTGTCTCCACTGGGCTCCCACCCACTTTGTGTTAATTGCGCTAGCAGTTACAAGGACAAAACAGTTTTATTGGCAATGTCCAAAGACGTTGAACAATAGGTCACAGCACTTACTAAAATTAAAGAAGAGGGATAAATTATAAGCTATGGAAAACAGACAAGTTGAACATGAACAGTATTTGACAGTCAAGTTATAATCATTGTGTGCATGACTTCAGTGCAATTGTGCAAGTGATAAGAGGAATTAGTTCTGGCATGATTGAAATCACAAGAACATCTGCCACAAAGAAACAAACAAAAAACTCCAACAAGACCTTCAAAGATGTCTTTTTTTAGCAAACTGTAGTTAAGCTACTTGAATAGGACTTAATCGGTGCATAGACTTTGTACTACTCACTGCAGAAGTGAACTTAATTCATAATGAAGCCATTCATAAATTTAGATTTAAATATAACAAATTTAGTCATTTTTGCTAATCTGCAGTGGAAATTTGAATTCAGGTGTCAAATAGCACATTGTGCCAGCTTTGGCATTCTGTAGCTATGCTCTCTTTCAGCATTGCAGATTTGCTTGTTGCATGTAGTAACACCAAAGAGCTTCTTAAAACTTAGTTTAGTTTTTAAATAACATTTGGTGATCCTATATAGGGTAAATATCTTCAGACGAACCACCAGCAGAATGACTTCTTATGAACAGTGTGCTAGATGTAGGGCTTTGCAAAACACCACTTAGCATATGCAGTATAGAAAGCTGCCTTGGAGAGAAAATGTATTTAACTCATTCGTCTTCCTTGGAAAACTATAGCCATTTTATATTGCTGCATTCTTTAATAAAAAATCTGAAATGGTGATTGCTTTTCCTATTGTGGGCCCCTGATTAATTTGAAAATCTTTTGCAGGTAAAAAACAAACCAAACCAAACAAACAAAACCCTGAAAAACCCAAACACAAAATTATGTCATGTAATGCAAAAATATTGTAAACAAAAAAGTGTAAATTTATTTATTTTCAAATAAAAATAATGTAAAAAAATCTACAGACCTTTTACATACCAGGTTGGAAAGTACTAATGATAGCAAGCCTCGGGATAGATGCTAAATGAAGGCCTAGAGTTAACACATTTGAAGTGTCAACAAAACTCAAACAACTGAATTTTGGCATGCTGAGCAGACATATAATGCAGCAAAACAAGAACTGAGACATAATACTGCAAAGTTAGTTTCTCACCTTTTTTGAAAGGAAAGGACTGCAGAGCTGAAAATGGGAAAGAAATTAATGCAACATTAACTGAACCTTAGACATGTGTGAGATTTTGAACTTCATACAGGAAAAAAACCCACAGCAAAATCTAGGAAAATTAGGAAAATATGAAAAATATTAGTGAACAAAAGTTAGCACGGCAGACCATTTCAAAATCTCTTATTTTCAAAATATCATTTTTGACGACGATGACAACGATGATGACGACGATGATGACGACGACAATGCAGCTGCCACAGGTACCAGAAGCTTCTGGAACCAGCTGCACAGAGTAACTGTTAAGTGAGGGTTAACAGATAAAGAATGCTGCCAGAACCAGCTGCCTGTGGCAGCTCCCCACTGCTGGTCCTGGCAGTGCTCTGCCCCAGCCAGCAGCGCTTCAGTGGGTGGCTCTGGTGGCATTCAAGCTGTTCTGTCTGTGGCCAGATGACACCAAATCCTGTTATCTGTACTCTCTCAAAACCATGAGATAGATGGTAAGAGCTCCCTTCAGAAAGGGGAGTAATATTCTTCTGTTGACAGGGGGAGGATTAAACCCAAGTGCTTTTAATTGTTAGAGACACCTGCCAAGATGTTGCAAGTTGCGGTAAGAGAGGTGGAAAGTAGCAGAATCACCTCTATTTCTGCTAAAAAGAAAACAGTAGATGTAACTTCCATCTCTTTTCAGTTCAATTCTGCATCTTTGATAGATTTAGCTGGAAAAATACTTTACATGCTCAATCTTAGCAAGACTCAGTTGTTTTGATGTGTTTCTAGAGGGGAAAATATTAAGCTATGGATAAAATTGTTTATAGAAAAGTAAAGCATCTCCTGATAACAACTGTGAAGAATTTTTCTAGATTACAGTAATAAATGTGGGCACATGTGATTTAAATGTCTCTTTAAGGTCTGGATGCAAAAGAGCTTATAATCAATGGAGAAATTATGTGATTTTTTTTTTTTTCTTTCTAGATTGAGCTTGTAGGCCTTTATCTCTGTAGCTGTGGATGTTTTAATTTTTGAAGTCCTTACTGCTGTCTCCTAAGACTCGATTGCCACCAAATGACACTGTAACTTATCTTTAACAGTGAAAATGTTAAAATTGTAAATCTCAGAAGCATTTTGAGAGTGGTGGTTATCACAGAACTTCCCTCAAGAATCTTACTCTTTTTAGCTGGGCCCGTTCTTATGGGCCTAGTGTCTAGTAAAAGTTCAAATGTGTCATTATAGCAAGTCTAATTTTAACAATGGAAGAACAGACTCAATACAATAAACAAACAAGATAGTCAGCCAATTCACTATAAAAAAATCCAGATGACACACGTTCTCTTTCCAAACTAGTGCTTTCTCATGATCTCTTATTTCAAAATATTTATTCTGTCAGAAATAAGAAATATTTATTTCTGGTCAGAAATCCACTGCTACAGTTGCCAACATTGATGATGCCATTCTCAGATACTTAACAACTTTAGTCCTGTGGTAGAGCTGCTTCCTTTCTGTGACTTATTGCAAGAGCAATCCTCCAATTTTTCCACATGACCTGATATTCCAGACATGTTCTACAGCAATAGCAGAAATGCTATTCCTTCTATGATCTGTCAGGTGTAGCTACTCATATCAGCCCTGTATCTCAACTCAACAGTACCACAGAACTTAGGAAAGAGACAGAGAACAAGTCAGTAACCCTTTGCTGCAAACATACAGGCAGTTCCCCTGAGATCACTTGTGTTGCTGACATGAACCAGTGTTTCCATAATCAGGATCCTGTTTAGCATAAGAAATGAACATACTATTCCAAATGAAACACTGGGTGAGATTGAAGTTGGCAGAATGCAATTGCTTAAACTGATATCTAAACAGGACACTGGAGTGCTAACATTGCTATTCTTTTGAATAGTTTGATGGAGTTTTTAATGACCATAAGATCATTGAAAAGTTGCTTATTTGTGGCCATAATTGGAAAAGGGAAGTAAAAAGCCAGATTTATTTTTTAACTTTTTCAGGTGTTGTGCTGGTTTAGGTTGGGATAGAGTTAATTTTCTTCTTAGTGGCTGTGTTTTGGATTTGTGCCGAAAACAACGTTGATAGCACAGGGATGTTTTAGCTATTGCTGAGCAGTGCTTACACAGAGCCAAGGCCTTTGCTGCTCCTCACACCACCCCAACCAGCGAGTGGGCTGGGGGTGCACAAGGAGCTGGGAGAGCACACAGCCAGGACAGCTGACGCCAACTGACCGAAGGGATATCCCATACCATATGACGCCATACACTGCATATAAAGCTGGGGGAAGGAGGAAGAGGGGGCTGTTTGGAGTGATGGCATTTGTCTTCCCAAGTAACTACTACATGCGATGGAGTCCTGCTGTCCTGGAGATGGCTGAACCCCTGCCTGCCCATGGGAAGTGGGGAATGAATTCCTTGCTTTGCTTTGCTTGTGTGCGCAGCTTTTGCTTTACCTATTAAACTGTCTTTATCTCAACCCATGAGTTTTCTCACTTTTATGCTTGCAATTCTCCCCCCCATCCCACTGTGGGGGGAGTGAGCGAACAGCTGTGTGGTGCTTAGTTGCCACCTGGGGTTAAACCATGACAGATGTGAAAAATGAAGAGGAAGCAATAGGATGAGATGAATGAGAACATAAGACAAAAAAATCATGGCGTCTTTGGGTTTTGTTTGTTTAAAAAAAAGGGGGGGGGAAGGAAAATACATAACCTTCATGATTTTATCATATTTTATACATATGTTACCCCATACTGGTCATTTCTATCTTTTGCGTTAGGTAGGTGAAACAATATAATGCTCACCAGCAATTCTTGCATGAAATAGCTGCTTTGGAAGTTTTTAGAATAAACTGAAATGGCATGATATCCCCAATGGAGTTGCTACATCCAATAATTACTTGTTTAGCTGAAAATGTGGGATTTGAATTCATCTTGTCCATCTTGTAGTCATTTGGATCTCATCCAATGAAACTTCTGTGCTAGAACAAAGTGCTTTCAACTTTAATTGATACGAGTAGGAACGTGGAGATTGTAGTTCATCTTAATGTCCTCTTAGTCAAAGTAAATATGGTAGGCTGCTTAAATAATTTCAGCTAATACATTGTAATAAAATGTACAATCATATTTTTATATGAAAATAGAGTAAAACATTATAAAATCTGTTAGTGAAGGAACTGCTATTTTCGTTTTCTGTGATTAGTTGACCACCTTTGAACACAAAGTACTTTGGTTTTGTACAGTCTAACTTCTTATCGCATCATGCTGCATGAAGTAAATTGTCTTTCAGAAGTCTTAAGTTTACTAGGTTTCCATAGTAACCAAGTTATAATCTCCTAAAATAATGTATCAGTTTAGTCTTAAAAGATCTAATTTCCATAAAGCTATTTTCATTACCATTAAGTTACAATCTTTTAATACTATAGCAATTGTGTCCCTTATCAACTTTGTCCAGGATTTGTGTCATGCTAACTAGCTTAAATGTTGCCTAAGTCATCTTGTATTTATTTTGAAATATGAAGATTCACTACTTCTGCACTGTTGGAATCTTTCCAATGGCTTTTAAATACATCTAGAGATACAGTCTGTGTCATGAGTGCTTGTAGACCAGTTTTAAAAATTGTTTCAGGCCAAGGGAACTTCTTAAATTCGATCATTGTGTTACTGTTTAGTATGTTTATAGCTAGGTTCAAATTAATTTGTTTTCACAATAAAACACTAAAAGCTGATATTGAACATGTCTTTGCATGAGGCTAACTGTAGGGAAAAAGTGTTTAGTTGTGTTATATTTTGCAATAGTTAGAGTAACAGCAAACTGTAAAGCCATAGCTCAGGAGGAGAGTGATAATGTTAAAGCTTATTATGAAATAAATTACCTGAAAGAAAGGTTTTCTTTCTAAGTGAATGCAAACAGTGTCAGTTGTGTCATCCTTCTGCAACTGTGGGTCTGTATGAGAGAAAGACAGGTATTTTGGAAAATGTAGGGAAAGTCACTGGAAATCAAATGAAATTTCTGAGCAGACTACTGCCTGCTAGGAGTTGTTTCTATTGCATTTAGAGAAATATTCTGTGTAATGATACAGAATTGTACTGAGCAAGTGCAAAATCTCAATCTTATCTTCTTAGGTCAAGCAGGGAAGAAAAAATAGAAAAAGAATTCAAATAGTCAAACTTTTCTTCATTAAAAGAAACATCTATTTATTTGATTGCTTCCAATTTTCTACATTGTTATTGACATTTTATCTGCCCTAAAACTGGCCCTAAATCACAGCTATAATATTTTAAAACATTTTGAAATAATTCTTATTATGCTGGTATTTCTCTATTCCAAACTCTTAGGCTACTCATGAATCTCAAAGAATATTTGACATCAGAAATTTCAGCCAAGATTTTATCTATTAACAACATTAGTATTGTATTATTTTTCTGTCAATCAGAAATAATCATCAAATATATCATTTTAAATAGTTAATTTTATCCAAGTAAGCAGAAAGTATTGTCATATGTAATTGCTTGCTTCTGAGACTATTGTAACTGGGAAGGAGGAAATACCACAAATTCAATAACATTTTGTGCCACATACTGTAAATGTAGCCTGTTGGTTTTGACAGTTGACCACGCTTCCTTCATGACCAGACTCAGAACTTAAAGTGCTTACAGAAGTAGGGAAAAGATTGTTAGATTCTTGTGAAAAAAGGCATAAAATTATGAAGGTCTACCTGTTGCATTATTATAACTGCCTGCTCCTATAGCCACTCTGTATCAGCAGTCTGGTAAGAAGACACTAAAGTTACTTAAATATGTATTGACTTGTTTAGTTCATGTTTATTCTGCTTTTTGTGACATTTTTTAATATCTCCTGGATTTAAGACTTCTTTTAGATGTCACTGAATATATACACCATAATAGCTATGACATTTTGTGGCTTGTATAACTCCCCATAATAAATTTAGTGGATTATATCTAATCTTGTGATATTATTAGAACACTTTGAATAGAACACATAACAAAGATATATACTTGTAAATGCAAGAAAAAAAGCAAAGAAGAAAACCCACACACTCCCATAAGAACTATTCATAATAGATAAGGAAGTCAGATAATCTATATAGCTCCCTCTCAATGGGTCTGCTACTCAGATGTTGTAAACCAATGATGCTCCACTGAAAATACTTCACCATCTGACCCAAAAGTAAAGAAAACCTTCCAGCTGGAATTCTTTTCCCTTGGTCAGAGCCTTTTAAGGTTTATAAGCAAAAGGAGGGGATCTGTTACAGATAAACCTCAGAGTTGGCCATCTGTATTATACAGCTCTGAATTCAAATGAATGGATATGATTTCCATCACTGAATACTTTCTGGCTTATGAACACTATGTTAAAAATAAAATTTGTATCACTTTGGAGTTCCAGTGGGAAAAGTGTCATAGGTAATGCTAGTGTGGACTGTATATTGATGGATTTTACAGTTTTGTCACATGAGCAATACTTGGGTGAACATTTATCTTTCTGACAGTGACTTTGACAGTAAGAGACCCACTGTACAGAAGTGTTGCACTCTCATTAAAAAATCAAGCTGTTTTCCCTACCTGGTGGTCTGGAGAAGCAGTGCATGTCTGCCTTGTAAATTAAATAACTTTGAGACTGCTTTGCCTTGCAGACCCTCTATTACTGTCTAGTGGTGGTGAAAGTAATTTTTCTTAGTGCAAATGAGTGGTACCTGCTTTTACTCTTGGACTTTGGAACCTGTTTCAGATTAAATGAAGCAGGAGAGGGACTCCCACCAAGAGCAACAGTACGGCATCTCTTTATGTTGTAATGATGCTTCTTTCACAACTGAACAAAGAATCATATCCATTCTTCGAAGTTAAAGATTTAGGAGAACACTCTGGACTACGATAACAATCTGAAGAGGCCTTGAAGTTATTTTCTATGTTTTGCTGTCTCCTTGATGCAAATATTAGAGAATATTGCCAGTAAGTTTCAATCACACATTTATTCTTTTTTTTCTTATGCAAACTGATTCAGCAAAAATCTGTGACTTACTCATTTTCACCTGCCAAAAGCTGAAAAAGATGCTGGCAAACTAAAGCTGCATGAACCCAGAGTCTCATTTTCCTTTTAACCTAATTAGTAAAAAGGTAAATATTTAAATACTTAAAAACAAAATTCCTAGCATTGCATACACTTTTTCAGAAGACAGCTAAAGGATTCTTTTTTCAAAACACATTTTGCAGGGAACTGGTTGTGAATGCTTCTGTAATTTATCAGATTGTTGTAATCAGGATTTATAAAGAAAACATTTTGTGGAATTAACTCTACTGGCTTCCAGTTGATGCTATGTAATAACATAGACATTGCACACATTTTTTCCAAGATGTTACAGTTCATTCTGCTACAGTGATTTGTCTCTTTCAGTGAGCATGAAAACTTCACTTGACTTTAGAACTATTCTTCCATTAAGATATTAGTATTTGAAAGCATTAGTCAGTTGTGCATTTCCTGATTTCTTTGGGAAATTCATATGCATTCAGGATATAAGACTGGTCTGAATCATTCTCATTTACATTTGTTATATAAGCGCTAAGCATCAGTGTCAGCAATGAAAACCCTTCCTTTGCACTGGTTGCTACAGTTGGATGTTGACCGAAAATCTACAAAATTTTTCTTAAAAGTAAAAAATTGGTGAGACAGCAACGAATAGAAGAAAAAATACATTAAAAGAATCTATAAAGTTTCGCCCAGCTGTCATCAGCAACATAGAGGACACTTACTCTCAGACAGACATGACATGAAATTCAAGCTCAGAACAAATTGGGTAGAGAAAGCTCTCCAGCTATAGAAGAAAATAAGAAAAATCTTTTTGAGAAAGAAGAAATAAAGTATAGCAGATGTCTATGAATCAAGGGGTTATTAGCCAAAGAGAGGAATTAAAATGATTAGTCTGTTGTCACTAACAGGATACAATTTGATACAATGTACTGCACTCCATAGAAAGTGGGTAGATGATTGAACAAAAGACAAAAGGGAAAAAAAAAAAAAAGAGAATAAGCCATAATTAGTAGTTCATTGTTCTGCTCAATTGTAACATCTTTCAAATTAAGTCAGTATTTGAAATATGCAAATTACTAAATTCAAAGATGTTTACTTGGCCTGAAGTGAGGTTCAGAACTGAAGAAAGTATATTACAGTCTTGTAATTTATCTACTATTATGTTGCATAAATCTAACAGAATTTGTTTAAAAATTATATTAAAACATTCTGTCAGAGGTTTATTAGTTAGGTGTAGCAAAATGATTTTTTTCCTTCTTTCATAATTACTGTGGAGGTCATGGAAAACACATAGCAACTTACTCCTTTTGCTCATCCTCTAAATTGAATTTTTTTTGTGAACATTGCACTGAAGCATTAAATGCATTTGTCACAGGACCTTGAAAAAAAAATTAAGTAAAATCAGGAATAAGCTTTTTCTTTACTATTATAGGTTTGAAGCATTTTGCAGTTGTCTTGTGATTCCTATTACAAGGAAGATTATAGAAATATTTTTAGTCATAACTAAGAAATCAAGCAGCTTGTCAAAACATGAAGACTTAGCTGTGGTTTCACCTACAATGGATTAGAGAAAGCAGGAAAAAATGTCTGGAGAGGAGCAAACTGTGTAAGAACTTTTCCAGGTCTTAAGTTCAACTTCTAGTTCCAAAAATATCCCACTTACACATAATTTCTCTGTCTCATGACAATTTTAGAAGTCTGGAAGTCAGTTCAGGAAGAGAAGCTATCTGCGAAATAGGAGCATTCCACTTGCCGAGGTATTTCTCTGCAGATTCAACCAACTTTTCCTTTGGAGTACTCTAAACATTTTATCACTGAAAAGGTTCCTGTCTTTGGACTGCTCATGTGTTTTATCTTCATATGATGTCTTCATCAAAGGAGAAAGTTATTTGCAAACTTTGCTTTAAACTTCAAAGGACTTTTTAATCAATCATCTTGATTTTCTCTCATTTACAAAATCATCAACATTTTTGTCAGCTGAATGTTCAAAAGATGCAGTCAACCAAGGAAATTTTATGGAAAGGAAAACATTTTTTTTGTTGAAAATCATGCTATCAAATAGCATGCATTTCACAATGAAATATTTTAAAACAGGTTCCAGAAATATTTAACATTTCTATAATAATTTTAATATGATTTAAAAACTAGGAACTGGGGACTTTTGCTGTACTACTAAAGCCTATGGCACAATTCCTGTCTACTGCAGAATTGAGCTCTGATTTTCTTTATGAAGGACTTTTGATATTAAACTGCAAAATGCCTTTCAAACTTTCCAAAGCCATCTTCTATGATATAAAGATAAAATGACTGTCTTATTACAGTTAAATCCTTCTAATCATTAAGAATCAAACTATTACCTTAAATTTTTAATACATGGTATTTACAATTAATATATTCAATATGAATATGTACTTCAACATGAAAGGTTCATACAGAAAAAACAAACCACTGTTGACAGCTAACAACTATTTAGAAAAACTCCAGTCAGTAATGGTCAAATTCTATCATGAACTAAAGCAAGGAGGAAGAAGGAAGACTGAGATACATGACACTTAATCTTTCTCTAAGAAAGTAACTTTGTCACAAATTCTTCTTCACTCTAAAGACAACTCAGCAAAATTATATTAGAGCACATCAAGAAACATTTCTATTAAATCCTCTGGATGTAAATGATTTTCATGCTCACTTTTCCAATACAGATGGGTGCTGGTCTGGACTGAGATACACCTAATTTTCTTCATAGTAGCTAGTATGGGGCTATGTTTTGGATTTGTGCTGGAAACAGTGTTGATAACACAGGGATGTTTTGGTTCCTGCTGAGCAGTGCTTACACAGAGCCAAGGCCTTTGCTGCTCCTCACACCACCCCACCAGTGAGTGGGCTGGGGGTGCACAAGGGGTTGGGAGGGGACACAGCCGGGACAGCTGACGCCAACTGACCAAAGGGATATCCCATACCATATGACGCCATACACTGCATATAAAGCTGGGGGAAGGAGGAAGAGGGGGCTGTTTGGAGTGATGGCATTTGTCTTCCCAAGTAACTGCTACACGCAATGGAGCCCTGCTTTCCTGGAGATGGCTGAACGTCTGCTTGCCAACGGGAAGAGGGGAATGAATTCCTTGTTCTGCTTTGCTTGTGTGCATGGCTTTGCTTTACCTATTAAACTGTCTTTATCTCAACCCGTAAGTTTTCTCACTTTTACGCTTGCAATTCTCTCCCCCATCCCACTGTGTGGGGAGTGAGCGAACAGCTGTGTGGGGCTCAGTTGCTATCTGGGGCTAAAGCACAACAAGATGAAAACATTATAAAGACATACTTCATGGGGCAATGTCTTCTTTCTGGAAGAGTGATAAACTACCTTGCAGATTACTGAGACACTAAAGACTTGAGCGTATCTGTACTTAACTGAATATCGATGTTGCCACCGTCTTTAGAGGAGCTGCACTGGCCAAGAGGCTCTTGCTGTCCAGTTCTATAGTTCATATGGCTGGAATGTAGATGGGCCTTAGGTTACTCTGACTCTTGACAAACAGAATCTTATGGAAGCAGTGAAAAGTAAGACTTATCTCAGTGGATCCTCTTCCATCAGATGTGCCCAGTAAAACACAATCAAGGCGACTCATAGTTCTTGGTCTCATTCTGTCCATACGATTTCTACATTGAATATAGCCTTGGATAAGGATCTATGAGTGTTAATATGGGGAAACTTTTGATTCTTTTGCTGATTTTGAGTATTATATTTGTTTACTCTTTCACTACTAATACTATTTAAGTCACTGACATATGAAGATTTTGCCTTTTTCTTCCTTAAATAAGCCCTTGCTGACAGCAAGATGTACTAACCAATAAGCGCTGACTCCCATTATGCTGTACTGTAATATTGTACTCTTTCAGGTGCTTGGGCTTCACCAAAAGCAGTAAGTGATTCAGCATTCAGGACTTCTTAGAACATTATATGAGTATAAAATGTGGTTTGAATTAACATAAGATAGTAGTGAATTTAAGTAAAATAAAACCTCATTAAAGATTTCTACTAAGCAGTTCATGTCATACATTTCCTAGGACAGGATATCATGTCCCATTTTTTTAACGGTTGTATAAACTCCTTTAAACATGTATTTCCCCCAGACTCTTAACAGAAAAGGAAAATAATTAATCTTTTTCCAGCTATGAGAGCAGATATCCTGTATATTGTAGATACCCAATCCCTGGAAGTGTTTAAGACCAGGTTGGATGGGGCTTTGGGCAACCTGGTCCAGTGGAGGGTGTCCCTGCCCATGGCAGGGGGGCTGGAACTAGATGATCTTTAAGGTCCCTTCCAACCCAAACCATTCTATGATTTTCTTAAAGTATTTTATTATAAATAACTGTTACTCTAAGATGTTTTACAAACTTGGAGAAGGAAGAAAAATACTGCAATGCTGAGCACAATGTGCACGGAGAGGTCACAAACTGCTGTGAATCCCTCTGTGGATGTGTAAAAGCCTATACATCTGAACTTAATGAGAAAATAAGATCGAAGGCATAGAACAGTTTGTAGATAGCCGTAAATATTCATTATACTGCAAGTACTTTTTAATAGGTCACAGAATTTTTAATAATAAAAAATATATCTGCATTGATGAATAAAGATGAAGCTAGCTGAAAAAATTAATCTGTGTTGTGCAAATTCAATGAGGGACTGAGCAAACAGGTTTAGAGACCAAAATCCAGGGTGTTTTTCATCTGTAGTTTCCTGATATACTTAGTCTACTTAATGATAATTTTTAGATATCAGCGTCTGAAATGTTTTCATTAAAATATAATGTTTCTAGATTGTGCAAACTGGTACCATGATGAGGATATTTTTCTAAGTACTCTCCTAATATTTTATACTTCTGTTGTAGTAACGACTGGCATCTTATTGCCATAATTGGTGAGAACTGAAAGTGTCTTTTTGACAGTGATTTGGGAGATTTTTCATGGGATCCACTGTCATACCCAATACCTCAATAAAAAAATCTTAAATAATTCCCCTAAATAATGTCAATAATAAATATGTGGTTTGTTCAGTTAATTTCAAATATTTTCTTATTTTTTCTTGACTAAGAACAAACATCCACAGTGAAATGCAGACATCGACACCCATGAGCAGACCACTAACATCAGGCACTAATGACTGTAGCCAGCCTGTAGTATCTAGACTGAATCCCTGTAGCAGTGTGTAGAAGCAATGGCATTTATCATGCATGGTGGTCAAGTACCATCTGCTTCTGTGTTGCCTGCTAATATGCATGTACATACACATCAGTTTTGTAAGTATTTTGTATGTATTTTCTCTACATTTACTCAGACTCAGACTCTGGACAAGATTTGCTGAGAGAGGAAGCACAGAATACACAGCATTCAAATATGATGGACAGCATTTGAGAATATAGGGTAGGATTCATCCAAGGCTCCCTTGAGGCTTCCTTAATGGAGAAAGACAGGCACACCTGAAGTATTTGGCAGACATTTTCTGCCAAATGAAATGAAATCTCTAGCCCTCTCTCTCTGTACTAACTACCAAGGAAGCTCAGAGGAGCTGGATCAGATGCAGCTGTTTGAGGTGAAGTGACTCCAACCAAGAGCATCACAGAGATTCCAAACATTTCTTGTCACAATCTCTCAAGCACTCAAAGGATACATTCAAATGCAGTGTGTACTCCTTGTAAACATAAACTTGCATTTCAGAAAGCAGGTAAGCAAAGATTATCCATGATATAAAATCTCCTTACTCCTCAGAGAATTAGAGATGTACAACGACACTCATGTGGTATATCCTTTAAATAGCAATTAAATGCAACATTAAAATTCTATCCTTAGTAAGATGGATCACCAAGGAAGATGAATTGTTGCCTTTTCCTGTAACACACACTCATTACAATTACAGTCCAAAACTCACTTGAGATTTTGAATCGTTAGTATTTAAAAACAATTATGTTAATTTAGGTATGCAAATCAGTGAGATTACTGATGCTTCCTATAGGTTTCCACATAATCAAAGTGAGTTGTATCTTCCTGCTGAGGTCAAGACTAGACTTTCCATTTTAAGGCAGAGATTTGTGTCTGTTAGAGTGATTAAAGTATCTTTCACTTAAAAAAACTATTTTCTTACAGCTCATATGCTGTAACTGTCAAAGTAAAGTACATGTGACTTTGCCCAATTATTGGAGTGAATTTATATATATAATTAACATTAGCATTCCTTCAAAGATAAACTGATTATTGACTTACCTTTTCTTCCACTAAATTGTTAAGATTTTCCTTGACGATAAACACTGATAAATGGAAGTACCATTAGGTACTGTGACTCATATTTTAGTGCCATACAGTATGTATCTTTTGTGTTCATCCACGCTGTGTTCACTCAAGACACTGACTTTTGGTAACGCTTGGTGTACTTTAACGCATTTTCCCCTCCTACAGGTTCTGAAAGGAAACCTCTCAATCTAAACTGCTGACCTATGTTAATGACATCCACTGGGGAAAAAAACAGAACAAAACCCATATAAGCAGTGCTGACACTTCATATAGCTTTATAGTTTTGCAAGCTGTTTAAATTGTGTTCATCACTTTAAGGTGGCTATATGTGATATTACTGTTATAATTGTTGTTATTGCTATGTAATATGCTGGTAACAGTGCTTGTACTTCAGCTTGCCTAAAACTGCCTGTTCCTTGAAAAGCTTGTGTTCTACACTATAAGCACCAACGCTTTTACCAGATTGCACCTGCTCAGACCTATTTTCCAGTTTGAGAGTCTGGCCTGAGAGTAATTTTACAAAAGTTTCTTTGAAGTGCTTTGGCTATTTCTGGAACAACATTAGCGGAAAAATGCTTCAGAAGTATTTTTAAAAGGTTGGGGGGCAGGGAGGAAGTTGCTTTGCTCTCTGAAGGAATGCTGACTTGTACTCTTTAAGCAATGATGAGAATTTGGAAAAGTGCTCAGCCCTGGGATCAGGGATGTCATTTTGTTCATACCAGTGAAACCCTGTGTTTGTGCTACCCACTGTAAACATCAAAAAAAATCCCAAAAGAAACAAAAGAGAACTTCATACATATCCATCATCTTTTGATGTTTTGCAGGTAAATCATCTACACAATTGCTCTGCACTAGGCTTTTCAGACCTGAAGGATGTGGATGAGATTTGTTCCTCCTGTTGGTTGCGGCACTTGGCACATGAAAAAGCACAACGATGTTCTCTCTTATCAGTGGTGATCCTTCACCCATGTGTGGTGACTAGTTGCAAGGGAATTAGGGAACAAAAAGGAGTAAACAGAAACTTTGCAATACAGAAAGCTGAAAGTTGAACAATTGGAATGTGAGAGGAGGCCTATGACACAAGCCAGGTAGTGTACAGAAACAGGAGAGAGAGGAGCAGGAAATAGCAAATGTGTAGGAGGAGAGGGGAGAAGGGTAATGAAGAATCAAGAGGAAGCACTGATGGGTGGTTGAAAACAGAGGAACCAGAAACTAAAGTGGGCATTTGATACATGCAGAGTAAAGAAGGGACAAAAATCAAAGGGGAAAGGGATATGGTTCAAGATGAGCAGGAACTGGGGCAAAAAATTGTTTAGGAGACAGTGGCTATGAATTAGGGTAATAGAGGTCAAAATCTAAGGAATTTTTACTCCTATACTTTTTATTTTTTAATAAGACCATAAGGTTGGAGAGACCACTTATCTAGCACTATCCCTATAAGAGAAAACGGAAGTGTAACACTTTTGAATCCTCTGTTGAGCACAATTTTACATTGATTTGCTTTCGTACCTAAAACATCTGTGAATCCCAGAACAATTTTTCTTTGTTCTATATTCAACTCTTCTCCCATATATTTATAGAGCAAAATCATATCCTTCACCAGATTGCAGTTTGCTGGCCTAAACAAGTCAAGCATTTTCAATCATTTCTCATATAAAGATTCCACATACCCCTAATCATTCTCCATGCCTTTTCTGTCTCAAATTTATCTATCTTAAAAATAGGTGGATTAAACTCAAACCAATGTTCTACACAAAGACTCAGCAGTTCCTTAAAAAAAAAAAGGAATGTTTTTGTATATTCAAAGAACTAACACCTACATGTTCTTGCATCACATATGCCTTTTCCACAGATGCAGTATGTCCCTGCCTATGTGCACAATGATACAGTTTTATTACAGCTATCCCTGTCTACTGCAATGAGTTTGATAAGAAATGTTTGTGAGGAAAAGAAGTATGTGATAATGTAATTGACAAATATGACACTGCACAAGTGACAGTCACATTTCCTTCATTTTAATTGCTATTGTTTAGCTGTTGAGTAATTCTTTTTAATTCTAAAGGACACAGGTTTTTAAATGTGCAATTTTTATTATTATACACTTTACAAAGCCAGTCCTGCTATTTTTATGTCCTCTCCTAGCCCTCTGTAATAACATTGGAATGAAAATATAGAACAAAAATATAGCTGACATGTCAGCTTATGTTGTGGATGCAAAAAATAAACTTCAAAAAAAATTATGATGAATGAAATCTTTTATTTTGGTATGAGTGCATGGAGAAACTAAGCTCTGCTTACTGTACTTTTAAATCTGCTTTCGTGCCCATGTTCAATACTACATTAATGACTTTGCAGTCAAACATAATATTAATGGAAACTATAATCTTGAGGAAAAAAAAACCAACATTGGTATTCCAGTTAGATAACATAGTCTGTTTACAAAATATCCAATACGTATTGAATTCTACATAGTAAACACTGGAGTTTCTTTACATTTCCTGGCTCACGAACAAAATTCCAAATATTAAATCTGTAATCAAAGATATGAAGAGTAATGTAAAGGCATCAGAGAAAAGTACCTGCAATGTTTAAAGTATGTGGGCATTCTATATAAACATCTTGACTAAATTATGTAGTTTATGCCTACATTCATAAACTCAGTTGATGTGTCCTCCTGAGTGTTTATGACACAGTTCCTAGCAAGTTCCATCCACGTTTTAAAACCTGTAGTCCTTTATAATGAAACCACGTTATTAATAGTGCCATTAAAATCGTGATTGAAAATGTCACCTTCCCTCTTCAGAATCATGTATGTATGAAATTCAGAGTAATTTAATTCTGATATTCTTACTATGAAATCTGATTTTAACAGACTGTCGGTAAAGGGAACCCACACTTGTGTGATTTTAAGTCTTCACACAATACTACAGACCTACAAATAGCTTTATTTAGACCTTGAATAAGATGGTTCGTTCTCTGAAGAGATTCAAGTCCAATACAAGCTGTAGAACTGCCACAGATTAAAGACGGTAATCAGAAAGTTTACTCTAATCCTAACACTGGTAAAACATTCCTTCTGTGAATTGAGGCACACTCATTGTTTTCTCACAGGCTCCGTTAACTTAATCAAATCACTGTAAGTTATCCCTGTAGAACTATAATTTAACATAAAGCTATCATTTACCTCCTTGCGTAGCTACTTCATTTTAGCGAGTATTAGGTCTTTGATTCTTTTAAGACTTTTAACAGAAAAAACAAGCTAAGGAGATGAGTTTACCTCCATATGCAATGGCGGTAAGACTAGAACTGGTCACTGAATGCAATTCTAGTTTTTGTATTGAAAAGAGGAACATTCTAAAAACTGGAGATAATGTAACACAAATGCACGTAATTGTCTTGTAAAGGTGTTTCAAAGCAACCGATTTAAATTTTTTGACTATATTAAATATATTCAGTGTATTCATAAAAAAGAATATTTACTATTGACTTGATTACAAGATTAAGAACTTTGATATAAAATAAACTGAGAATGGTCAAGTATTTTTAATCTGTAGGAGAAAGGTATTATAACAACCAGTGTCTATTCACAGTCAAAATTGGATAGTTTTTCTTTTAACATTTAATGGCCAGTGATGAAGGGGCAGCAAAGGTGTTTGCTATATAACATAACAATCACTGCTGATCCATTTTTTTTACAAAGAAATTTTAAGGAAAGGAGGCTGTTAAAATAAAATGTCGAAGTACATATTTTCATGAAAGAAAAATTATTTTTTTAATCTTTTCATGGAAGACATGAATCAAGACATTTAAATCCTTATAGTAGAATTCACTGAGCAGTACATATAAAGACTATCTACTTTTTGAACAGATTACTGATTTAGATAAGAAAGTTTGTGAAATGAAAAACAACGTTTTATGGCAGTTATGGCAGGTTATAGCAGTGCCATTGAAAATAATAATCCCTAATGTTTAAGTGGCATGTTCCATCCATCCATCTGATTTTTCTCCTTGTGTAGGACCAGATAAAATTATTTTAAGGATGCCAAAAATACATCAACCCTAGGAGTCATAATGAAATTCATTTTCTATAAAAAGTAATTAACAGGGGTGACATCCAATTATTCCAAACACATATTGTACTTCTGCATATTTGTACATTTCTCCAGTGAACAAGAAATAGGTATTTTTGCAAATTTCTATAGTAAAAGGGGTATTATGTAAATATACCAGAACAGCTGCAGCAAATTGCAGTAAGACAGAGCAGAGATTATCTTTTAGTTCTCCTGTTTCTTATTTCTGAGTTGCATGTTAAAACTTGAACTTGAAGGATTCAGGAAGTTAGAAATTAGAAAATACAAACCTAGGAGTTACACTCTAAAAAGAAATAACTGGAAAACAGAGCAGTGTAGAGCACGAGCTCTGCACTGCCACCTGATTCCGTTCTTCTAACAGAAGTTTTCTACTAGAAACTGTCGGTATAGCTGGATGGAGCTGAACTGCAGGGTCTGTGGTTTGCACTGTGCAAAAAAAAAAAAAAGTTATTGCAAATAAAAAAAAAGTATTGCAAATAAACCTGCTCTGTTTTTCAGTAAACATTTCATTAAAATTCTGAACTCTTTGCCATTGTGTGTATTCTCAGAAGACATATAACCAATAGCTTTAAGACCCTCTTGATACTCGTTTGTGGAATAGATTACAATAAGGTTCAAAGGAGCTCTTACTGTCTGGTGGGTCAAAATATACCTTAATATTCATTTATAAAACTGTCAAAGCTCCAGAGGAGCAAATAATGTAAGTTTAAAGAAGTTCCACATGGATTAACCCAATGAATCTGAAGTAGTAAATATGGGACTTTTTTTAAAAAAATTATTTTTTAGGGAGTAAAGTCCTAGGTGGCTTTAAATTATTGATTTATGTTTTCACAGCTCTTTAGAAGAGTTGTCCCAGCAGTGCAGAATCTCATACAGCACACCACAGGTGCCTGATCTTTAGGTATTCATGCAGGCAAAACTCATAGATTCTTCGGTGAGCTTGGTCTATTTAGAAATGAAAGTTTAGTGTAAGGAGAACTAAAATAACTAGACACACAAAAGCAGGTAAAGGTAATTTTCCACCTTGAGCTCTCATTTTAAGTATGTGAAATACAAGCCTCTTAGACTTCCATCATTTGTAATCCTACTGAAATGTAATGGAGCTTAGAGCAGAATTCATTCCTCCTTTGTTTTAAAAGTGTTTGGTGTTTGTTCGTACCACAACTATAGCAATGTCTTCTAGTGTTCAGCAAAGCTAAGGAAAACACAATGAGAAGAAACTCTATTTTTAAGATAAACCCTTCCTATTTTCCACTCTACTAAAAGTAACAAAAGGTAGATCCAGCTCACAATTTTAATTCTGAGAATTAAAATGTATCTGGTCTTGTATATTGTACGTATGACATTTCTAATTAAAGTTAGCCACGGTTGAACTATAATGTAAAATGAAATGACCAGAATTAATCCAAGTGGCTTTTTTTCATAAGAAACCAGAAAATGTGCCTTAGATAGATTGAATTACAGCTATAAATTAAGTAATGTTAAGAATCTGACTTAATTCAACAAAGGCAAGGCAATTTAAGTTGACGCTAGATGCCTATCCTGCCTGTTATCTCTGTGCAGTTTGAGCAAAATGATCCTTCTCCAGGAATCTGAAAGTTGTGCTATGTCATGTACTATTATCAGAGGAGATCTGGGTCAAAACCAGATACCTAGTCGTAGATAAGCAGCGGTTCAGAACAAGGAATCCTAACATGCATTGCAATTGTACATCTTGCATAGTGTTTTCAGCTGAAGTACTGCTGATGAATTTCCATGGTGTGTAGAACTTCCTTGGTAACTGCTGAGGTTTTCCAGTTGTCTCTGATCTGGAAACACATTTAGTCATCTTACTAAATTCTACTCAGTTGGGGGTTTATTTTGACACGTATGTGTCATGGCTCAGGTTTTACTGATGTTACTTGCTACTAATAACCACAAAGGAGAGAGAAAAACACAGGAATGTTAATTGGTAGTTTTGTACTGCTATCACATGACTTTTAAAGGAAAAGGTGGACTAAAAGCAACAGCAAACCAATGAAAAATTCAGTTACTGACTCTGGACACAAAATTCCATGGGAAAAAAGCCCTATATAGCAAAGCTATTCTCCAGGACTAACTCCTACACACAAGGCAGGTATCACAAGGCAGAGATCCATACATCTTTCGTACCTAGGCTAAACTCCTGAGTCTGTTAAAGTCAATGGTGAAGCTGACATGTATTTTAACAGGGCCCAGAATTTCACATTTTGTCTTTAATTTTTAATAAAGCCATTCATACTAATACATTTTAGTCATGTACTTTCAAATATGTGATACTTAAAGCCAAGATTCATATGATAAGCAAAAACTAAGATTTTAATGAAATATTAGTAGTTAAAACTGTAAACCATCATCTATATCCTTATTACATGCTTTTTAACAGCAAACACAGCTAGAGGCTGTCAATCAAGTCTCACAAGACAACAGTGTCCATTTATTCCAATATTCTAAAATTCTGAACATAGTGTGCATTTTTTAACAGAAATTATAGTTCCTAATATGAAAAAACATCCCTACTGCCTTCCTCTGCATGATCAAGGAGGAGTGTTATGAGAATAATTAACTTGTAGTGTAGTTTGTTAGTTTTTACCATCCACTCTTATGAGGAAAGATTTCATTTTGTTATTCTCCAGTGTTTTGTAATGTCTGTGTCTGTGACCTTGGCCAGAAAACAAAAAAACTTCTAAAATGAAATGTAGTGATACAATATTAGCAGGACTGTGAACTAATTCAGGAAGCTACAGAGAGATTTAGAGTCCTCCAGGTAAAACCAGACACCTAGTTCCTCATTATCTTTACTTTTTTTTTTTTAGAAACATGGAGGTATCTTTAAAGGAAGGCCCCAAAGAATCTCAGTAGGAAAGCAACAAAACACAGCTATAAACCAATGTAATAAGCTATCCACAGTTAATAAAAAGACTAATTAGAATTTTTTCCCTCACATAAAATATTCATAAAGTAGCATAATCATTCACATCTTACACGGCTAGAAACAAATGGGATTCTGAAAGGTTCCATGAGAGTATCACAAGTGTGCAACACATACAATCTGAACAAAGTCAATGGTTACAGATGATGCTTAGCCATTTTGATTCTGAAATACCGAAAGCCATTAACTGAACCGCATCCAAAAACCTATTCAGATAGTAGTTCTGGAAAAAAGGAGCCATAGAATAAAAAAGCTTAAATAAAATATGATTTACATATGTGATTTATGTATAACCAAAACCAGCACTCAGCTACTGAGGTGGAATCGTGCAGGATCCATGGCAGAATACTCTGGTGCTGTGCACAGGGGGTTTCCTCACTGGGGAAACCTCACGGGGAGCAGAGAGAGCCGCCAGGAGCCTGCAGCTCACGCAACAGCAGCTGACGAGACCTGCGTGGGGGCCAGGAGCAAGAGCAACCAAGCCCCAACACACATATGAAAGAAGCCCTTAGGGAACACTAGTGACCAGTAGCACCGCAAACAGGGCAGGCAAACTGTGGTGCACTGGCAAAAGTGTGGTGTAGCAGTTTGCACAGAAGGGCGTGCAGAAATGGTGCTGAAGCTCTGCCAGCTCAACCACAGCGCAATGGTATCCACCCAGCAGAAAGCCATGACCTCTCTAAGCTCTGCACCCTCCATGACTGATGCAGCATCCCAGCTGTGGGAGCGCGCTGCCACCTGGGTGTGAGGCTGCAGGCTGTGCCAGTACAGGACGGCAGCAGGGCACAGACCTGTGGGAGGTGTGCCTGGGTGGAAAAACTCCTCCGCTTAGTGACAGAGCTCTGGGAGCAGGTGAGTAGGTTGAGGAGTATCAGGGAGTGTGAGAGAGAGACAGACTACTGGAATCGCACCCTACCTTCCCTGGGACAGGCCCAACAGCCAGGCAGGGCCCATGGTATGGAGGATTCCTTATCCTCTCTCCGCCTGGCTGAACAGAGTGACTTAAGGGATAGGGGACAGTGGCGACCAGTCCCTGCCCGGCGCAGCAGGCCTGTCTGCCCTGTGACTTCCCCACCCTCCCAGGTGCCCTTGCATAACAGGTGCGAGGCTCTGCAAGTGGAAACGAACAATAAGGAGGATGATAGTTCATCTAGCTTGGAGGTGTTGCCAAGGTTAAGTCGGCCTATGCCCTGAGTCAAAACCACTTCCATAAAGAAAAAAAAAAAAAAAAAAAAGAGTCATTGCCATAGAATACTGAGGAGAACAGAAGGCCCAATACGCAGACCAGACCCACTTCTTAGGGAAGTCTGCTGTCTCCCTGGGGCCCGGGTTAAAGATGTGAAGAGAAAGCTTCCTACCCTGCTACAGCCCTCAGATTATGGTCCATTACTGATTTTTCAGGAAGACAGCAATTGCAACAAGTTGCAACAAGAAGTCCGAGAACAATCAAGGGAGACTTCAGGGCCCTGGAATGACTGGTTAAGGGATCAGGAGCACAAGTAGTGTTCTCTATTGTTCCACTTGCAGGGAATGATGAGGAAAGATACAGGAAGAGCCAGCAGATCAGTACCTGGTATGGTATCTCAGAGCCTAGTATCATCAGCAGAATTTTGGGGTTTTTTGATGATTAGTCAGTCTACAAAACATGAGGCTTGCTGGTAATAGATGGGGTACACCTGCGAAGTGTCTAGAACACAAGTCTTATGAGGAACAGCTAAGGGAACTGGGGTGGTTTAGCCTGGAAAGGAGGCTGAGGGGAAACTTCATCACACTCTACAACTACCTGAAAGGAGGTTGTAGCAAAGTGGATGTTGGTCTCCTCTCCCAGGTAACAAGTGATAGGACAAGAGGGAATGTCCTCAAGTTGTGCCAGGGGAGGTTTAGATTGGATCTTAGGAAAAATGTCTTCACTGAAAGTGTTGTCAAGCACTGGAACAGGCTGCCCAGGGAAGTGGTTGAGTCGTCATCCCTAGAGCTATTTAAAAGATGTGTAGATGTCACACTTGGGGACATGATTTACTGGTGGACTTGGCAGTGCTAGGTTAATGGTTGATGATCTTAAAAAGGTCTTTTCCAACCTAACTGATTCTATGATTCTGTGATTCTATGTCCATGGACACACATTATAATAATGGTAAGAAAGGTGAGGAAAAGACACACCTTTCAATAAACTCAAGGAAGAAAGGCTGCTTGGATCATATTGGTTTATAATATGTTGCATCTATTTTTAATTTATGATGGGCTGAGAAGCAATACTGATTACAAAGCAAAGACTAGAAAATTTACTTAGGAAATTTATATGCCCATAAAGGAATAAACAAGGCCTACATATAGGCTACTTAATTAGAATGTTATCCTCTAAGTGGGTTAATTAGAATATAAGCCAGAGTAAGAAAATAATGGAATGTTTACAAAGGGAGAAAATTCAGTGCATCTTTTTAAAGTCTTATTGGCAAATTTGGAAAGGAGAACAAACTAATTTTTGAGCATACATTAAAAGATTGGTTTTGTATTTAACGTATTTGCTTTCATTTACCACAATTCAAATGAATGGCTTTCCTTCTGCTGTAGCTGACCTGCATTTTTCTTCCTCTAATAGCATGGAACAGCTTCATCTGTCTATCCCTGTAGTCTGTTTATCTAAAAAGGACAGTGTCCTAAGAGAATTACTCATTGTTTCTTTGTTTGCATAGGAAAGAAAGAAAAAATTGTAGATAGCACTCTTTGTAATTTCTTTTTCTCTCCTAAATCTCCCATTCTTTTCTATCCTGACAGTATCTTTTTCTTTCTGTATTTTAGGAATTCAGTATTCCTTAAAATAAAGTATCTTCACATGATTATGTTTCAGTTTCATTAAACTGCTCTATCAGAAATCCACTCCAGCATTGATAGGAAGGCATGTTATCTCACCAACTGTATGTAAGTTTCCATCTCATCCCTGATACCTGTATTCCTCAGCAGAATATCCATTATTTCATGAAAAGAAGAAATGGTTGGGAAAGAATAGCAAAAAATGACCAATTAGGTTTTACAAGACTGAAGTAAGCATCAAATCAAAGACTGACTGAACCCCTTTGGTGGTTCAACTGGGCCTGCAGGTCAAGAATACACAAGAATGGCTACCTGAAGATATGCTCCAAGGAAGAGTCAGATCTCCATGGTCTTCACCTGAATTGTAAGTGAAGTCTAGTTGACATTTATGCGCGTTGTGAATCAGTGGATCCTGACCCTTTCTTCCAAACTCAGTTCCAGCCAAACCTCGTGACTCACAAAGACTAGGGGCAATAAAATGTCTTATTTCCATCTTGAGGCAGATCATGATGCCTTTGGGCGAGATCACTGTCACTCTTCATCTGAATTCTGTACAAATACCATCTTCACCTGCAGAAAACACATTTCCTGCATGAAGTATGGGGTAAATACACTTCTTCGGATGCTAGTTACATCTAACAGAGTTGTAGAACATTTCTTCTAACACTGAAGTAATCTGATGAGCTCAGCATTAATTGCAAAGATACCTGTAAATTAATATTTTTTAACTATGTGTCAACTATGTTGACACTCTTATTCTCATCTGCCATGTGACACTTAGCTGGCAGCAGCTTACATTATCTGGAGGAATGCTATGGATTTCCTTCTAAGCCTTAAAGTGAGAATACACTGTAATTATTAAATGTAGAGTTTTATGCTCACTCCACTTGACCGGTGAAACTGCATTGCTGCCAACAATTAATGGTTGTCTGCTCAGGTAACCATTTGCTGCCAAAAGTTCTGCTTTTAGTTTCCCACTCTAAAGTGGCTGCTGACTCAGATAGCACTGAATGGCTGCTGACTTCTGCCATCTAATTTTATTTCCCCTTTTACTTGCTTTTGTGAACCTCAGTTTGAGAAATGCTACATTAAAGCTTTCACAAGGACTACAGCTACAGCATGTGCCTCAACACATGGTTGTCCTCGAGATTAAAGTGAAAATCATCAAAAAATATGAAGTATAAAAGAAAAAAGGAAAAGTATGTAAGCACGAACAGAATAGACAAATGTCAAAGGGAAAAGAAACAGCATCCCTCCTAGAAAATCTACCAGAATTTACATAAAGGAGATAAGGAAATAGCAATAATATGAAGCTGTCCTATACAGATATTTATTCAGATTAAAAGAATGATATCTACATAATTCAGGAATCAAATGCCAAGAGACAAAAATGATGAATTAGAAAGCCAGAAGGTAATTTTGAAAATGATTCTTAAAAGATTAGATGCTTCTAAGAACCTGACAATTCAATAAAACTAGATTCTGCATGGACATTTGGAAGAATTAAAAAATAGCTGCGGGAAGGAGAAATATTCATAGTATACAATTTAACAAGTTACCTTGTACTTGGTTATTAAAATAGCATCAGTCCAAATAGTCCTTTTTTAGCAATGTCTCATCCATGAGAAGACCAGATAGAATGATACACAGTAGCTAGTACTACTCATTGTTTACAGGATAAACAAAACCTCCTTAAATTACTAAAGACAACATTTTGGGAGTTTGAAATGCTACAAAACTTTGAAACCATAATTAAAGTGAAAGGATCTAAAGGGGGTGAAAAAAAAAGAAAAAAGAAAAAAAAAAAGGAGAAAAGGGCAAATTTGCTAACAGCTGTATAACGAAAAAATCAAAGTGGGCCAAAGGGTAATCCACTGACAACTGGTGTAAAAACCAAACAGCAGCAGCAACTTGAGCTGAAGAATCCTGCTCCAAAATAAGTATACAGAAAGTGAGAATAAACCATGTTATCATTAGCTATGGTGATATTTAACATGATACATATTTTTAAATAAAATTTGCCTGGTTTTATGTTTGCTTGCTCTCAGTTACAGAAGTGACACCTACTGTCTTTGACATCATTCATTTCACTAGGCTGTGAACACAAAAGCTTACAGATTTGCTTGTGTAAGAGTTCTTGTTTTGTGTGCTTATTTTTAATTAACATTCACTACATCATTTTTTTTCCTGTTGTCCACGACATTATCACAGTGGCATTGTTATTGCAGGGATGGTACAGTTAAGGATACAGTTTGTGGGTACAAGTTGCAATTAATTAGATTAACCATTTTACTTTTTCCAACATACTAATGGTTCCACTTATATTTAAATCTCTGTACAAACTTTGTCTTTCATGTCATGCAACAATATTTAGAAGAGTGAAAATCGCTATTTAAGGCATTAGCAGGTAACACTACGTACCACATACTACATGTCAAGGTTTATATTTGCATTTCTTCAAAAATTCTTGATGGAGCTCAAAGTTTTTATATATATGTTTATATATATATGTTTTCATTTGTAATACAATTGGTTCTGAAAGACCAAATTTTCAACCTGTTTCTTGTGTTCTCTCTCTCCTCTGTCCATTTCTCCTCTCAATGAGATGAGAGCTAACATCATCACGCAGAGATTTCCTGGGGATTTTTCCTTGAAAAAAACAAACCAGAAAAACAACCCCAATAAAAATACTTTCCAATTCTGAAAAAGTAATTTATTTTTAATCATAATGACAACTAACTCATAAGCTTTAAAAAGACATGTAAGAATGATAATGCAGTGTATTAGGTACCCCACGGGCAAGTGCTTATTTCCCAACCTGTCTGAACTTCAGCTGTATGAATACTGCTTGGGGAGAGACTGACAGCCCCAGGCAGTCCCTACTAGGCAAACAGCCCCCAGGGTCTGCAGTGCACCTTTCACTCCTTCCCCAGGAGCAGGCAGGAATGAGAAAAATGTATAAAAAGAAAGCCAAGGGAACGCCAGGACTGAGGAGGAAGGGACTCCAGCACCAGCATCACTCTCCTCCCAGAGAAATCTGAGGACATTGGTGGCAAACTGCAACATCCCTAGCCTCTTTTCTTGGGGAGGGCTGCAACTGTTCACCATCAGACCAGAGGGTCTTCAGAAGAGTGAGTATAGCACCTGAAAAAACAGAGAATAGATCTAAGTTTTCTTGTATAAAAAAAAAAAAATAAGGATATTATCAACATCTGTCTGTATAGATCTGGAATTTAAGTATTGGTATTATTATAACTGGATATAAAACTCCTGACTTGATTAGACTCTTACAGTATTACCCTAACAAAGTCTTGACTGAACATGTATCTTGAAATATCTGTACATATATTAATTTGGCAGAGTTCCTTGGGAAGAAGAGAGAGGACAGATGTTTTGGTGGGGAAGAAGAAACCTGCTGGCTTCCTGAGTCATTAGAATATGAACACAACAGTCTTCACAGAACTGAAGATCTAACACCAAAACAATCAGATATTAAATGGAAAGAATGAAAAAGTAGCTCCTGGTCAATATTCAGTTCACTTAGAAAGAAAAGTGCCTAGTATTACTTCTGGCAGAGTGCCTGATAGCCCAGTCATATGTTTTCCCTTATGGCACCACATTTGAATCTCTAACAGGCATTCTCCTTGGGATGGAAGCTTACATAGGTCTTCATCAACACCAGTTTTTTGGGTTTCAGCAAAACCATCCCTGCTGAATAAAGAGATCATAGCAGAGCTATTATTATAAAATGTAATATTAACAAGGCATAATATTTATAAAATCATAAATGGTTTGTGTTGGAAGGGACCTTAAAGATCATCTAGTTCCAACCCCGCTGCCATGGGCAGGGACACCCTCCACTAGACCACGCTGCCCAAAGCCCCATCCAACCTGGTCTTAAAAACCTCCAGGGATGGGGCATCCACAACCTCTCTGGGCAACCTGTTCCAGTGCCTCACCACTCTAACAGTAAAGAATTTCTTTCTAACATCTAATCTAAATCGACCCTTCTTCAGCTTAAACCCATCACCCCTTGTCCTGTCACTACACTCCCTGATAAACAGTCCCTCTCCAGCTTTCCTGTAGGCCCCTTCAGGTACTGGAAGGCCACAATGAGATCTCCCCAGAGCCTGCTCTTCTCCAGGCTGAACAACCCCAACTCTCTCAGCCTGGCCTCATAGGAGAGGTGCTCCAGCCCTCCCATCAGCTTTGTGGCCCTCCTCTGGACTCGCTCCAACAGCTCCATGTCTTTCTTGTACTGGGGCCCCCAGAGCTGGATGCAGTACTCCAGGTGGGGTCTCACAAGAGCAGAGTAGAGGGGCAGGATCACCTCCCTCGACCTGCTGGTCACACTTCTTTTGTTGCAGCCCAGGACACGGTTGGCTTTCTGGGCTGCAAGTGCACACTGCCGGCTCTTGTTGAGCTTCTCATCAATCAATACCCCGAAGTCCTCCTCCTCAGGGCTGCTTTCAATCCATTCCTCACTCAGCCTGTAGTTGCGCTTGGGATTGTGCCGACTCACGTGGCAGATTTAATAACATAGTTAACCAGTGTCTGTTTTCATAAATACTAACGAGTGGCAAAAATATTCTAGGGAAAAACTTCTCTCAAACCAATTATGTATATTTATATATGTCTAAACATAATCAACGAATGGAAGGAGCAAGGGGACAATATAGAGATGAGAGGATGAAGTAGAAATAGTTGTGAAAGCTGGTAGAAGAGCTTTAGCTTCTTTCGCCTTCCTCCTCTGTTTTCCAACCTCTGTGTGAGAACAGGATTTAAATGGAATGAAAGGTACGTCCCTTATCAAATTCCCCAAATTCTAAAGGTGTCCCCCTTATCAGAAATTCTTCTAGAGCATTTAAGGGGCTTGGCCATAAGTGATAGGCAAGGTGTTTACTTCACCACATCCTCCAAACAAAAGTCAATTCTATATCCTGAAGGATAAAATCTGAAAGACAGGATCGGGAATGAGAATTATTTACCTGTTGTATACAGTGATTCCCCAGAAAATATATCAAATTATTCAGGGAAATAAAAATACTAGTAACATTATTGATACAATCATCTATGAATAGCCAATAAGCCCACAGCACTCAAGACACAATGGATGAACCTTACAAAAAATCTCCTTTCTTCCAAATAAGATTTCCATTGGAAAGTTATAACACATAAACTGATGCTCAGAGATCTGGTCTGCAGGTCCTCTACAAGCTTTGCCAATACTCAACTACACCATCATGTATATTTCTTCCCATACAATTTTTATTTCATCAACACCTATTCAACAAAACCTGTCTTGATTGATACCTGTAAATTCTACAGTAACTACAACAGTAACAAGTAACTGTGGTAAAATAAGATGGTATATAACTAATAATCTATTAGAGCTAGTTGCTCTCTTTGAATTTTCAGAGGGCATAAACCAGTAATTCTGGTATCATAATTACTTGTATTTGTATTGTATCAAATTTCATAGGTATGTACTAAAAGCCTAGCCTGAAAAAATGGACCAAATGGCATGGTACTGTACTATGAAAGATAATATAAGCTATTTTGTGTCAATAGCAAACTATATTATATAAACACACATTCCTCATATTTCCTTTCATGACAATTTTCTACTAACCCACTGACCCTTTTCCTTATGGTTCACTTATTGGCTTGTCTAAGACCGACAAGAAATTATTGCAATATTTCTTTATTCCATATGCTACTGCATTATTAAATGTAGACCATGTATTTGTTATTAAAAAATAAACTAACAAAAAATTCAAGTTTTTCAATTTTCTGGGGGAAAGTCAGTTCTATACCTGACATAGCAGAGGACTGATGCAGAACCTGCAAACCCTGCATGTATACATTGTTCATCTGTGTGCCTGCACATCCTGTAAATATTATTTTGTTCTGCAAAACAGCAGTAATTTATATAGTAGAGCTAAGCACTGTTGGCTAACTACTTTGCAATTGTGTGGTGGTTTGCTACAAGATGCTTCTATGCCTGACTTACTATGTGCATCTAAAAAAAACCTTTGAGCTCAGCATATACTATGCAGGTGGACTTGTATTTTGCTGGTAACAGAACATACGATTATAAATGCACTGCTACATATGCAATTCATATACTAACAAAATGGGCTGAAGATATCCATGTGGATTGTCTGACAAATACAGATGGTAATACTTGGCATTCCAGAAAATTCACCCCACTAAGGGGCAATTAGCCCCACTAAGGGGCAAGAATCTGAATATGCACCAAAACTATTTATTATTGGGGAACTTTGTTCTTATTCAAAAACACCACCATCCCTGTCAAATACCAATTATTCATGTTAAATCTCATTGCAAATTACTGTATTTTCATATTAAAAATATTGGTACAGCCAAAGAATTACTTTGCCATGTATTACGTAAAGATCTTCAAAAAACCTAGTTAAAGAGACATCCTTAGTGAGATTATTGGCAGAAAAACTAAGCACTGAAAAATGGTTTTATAGAATAGTTCAAGGATGCAGTTTTCAAAGCAAAATGATCACAATGTTCTTCAAGTAAAAACAAATCAAAAAGGCACAGCATCCACTATTACATGGTTTAAATTAGTTGTGTTACCAACCTGAATTCATTCTGGTGTCAAAGCTACACAAGGTGCTCTTTCATTGTGTTTTAGTTTCATGGGTACTTAAAATAGCAGAACATTATTGTCATGCCCTGCATAAAATGGCACTTGCTTATATATCATTTGTATGTTTTACTGTAAATGTTATACCTCATCTGATGTTGTAAATTGTATTAGAATTCATGGGTTTATAAAACACAGAAGATGCAACTGACCTACATAGAAACATTCAGAAAACTCCAGGCTTTAACATATATCTTTGTTAAAGCCCTTAGGCACATATGAATATCCCACTGATACACAGATCTAGCTGGAAAACATGCAGAATTTACATCTTCACATCTTTTTATGACGTTGTGTTGAAGGGCAGTAAAGGCAGTAGCAAAAAGTGGTGGCATTTTGTTATGAGGGTTGGTGCTAGCAGGGGAATGCAGTGCTGCTCTTTGAATTTAGCTTGCTGCTGTGTGGAGCATTACAAGGTATGAGCTGAGAAACCCCCTAATGTACCTGAAGACAGAAGGCTAATTTCAAAATGCACTGAACAGCAGAAGCAACTACCAGCCTAGCATGTGAGCAGTTGAGCTCACTAGGAGCTCACAGCATGAAATAGCAACAAATTAGAATAAATTCTAATTGGCTTTACCTGGGAGAGCAAGTCTGTCCTAAGCTCTGTAAGCATCAGAGGTGGCAACAGATAGGGCACAATACAAGCTATTTCCTCAGAGTCTAACCTCTTATTTCCCAGCAGAAGATTTTATCCTCAGTTCGGTTCTGAAAACCACCATCTGAAGTTCCACTGAAGTCTATCATCAGTTTATAACTTTAAAAGTAAAGAAAGTTTTCTTTGGCTGCCTCTCATTAAAAATAAAAAAAAAATATTTGTATTACCTATGTGTTCATGCTCAGAAAACCTTTATCCTGAAAAGAATTCATACTTCTATGTGGCATCTGCTTTTACATCTAAAAGCCTTAACTGCTTTTTAATGTTTATTTTAGATGTAGAATATTCTCTAATTACACACAAAAAAGGAAGTATTTCATGTAGGTTAAGTAAAACAAGACTGATTTTTATCTTTAGTTCTATAAAATTTTCTCCTGAGTCAGCAAGACTGTGTCAGGAATTATTCCCTGCTTTTCAAAAAAAGAAGAAACCTCTTCTATAGAACCATGTTCTTATCAGTAATGCTGACACAACTAGCTGTGCTTGGATACTAAATACTGAAGAATGTTTTCATTCACTGTTTTTGGAAACTGAATACTGAGAACTGTCAAATGTCTTTCAGCCTGAGCCCAGATCCATTTGACTTCTTGCTCTCTCCACCAGGAGATTTCAATGACCATTTTTAGTCAAGTACTCTGGAAATCAAAACTATTTTCAACATGTTTATATTAGTACTGTAGTTATATGACATTCTTAAAAGAACAATGGTTTGAGAGAGAAATAATAGAATGTTGAACACACACAGAATAATGTAACTATGTCAGTTTTCCCCATACAGGGGGGAAAAATGTTATTGTGGTTTTCTGTAAAAATTCAGTTTTCATGGGAAAAGATGTCAGAACTGCCAGCACCTATATTAGCCTTTTGAGCTACAATGAGTGGATGTCATATAGACAGGTACAAATTTGAACTTTTGCATTTGTGAAAGTGAATGTCACCCTTATGCATATACTCTGCTTTTTAGTTCCCAATATTGACAGTTTCTGCTTGAGAAGATTGTCATCTATTATTTCTCACTGAAGTCTAATTGAGTCAGGAGTGATGTGTATTTTCTCTGACCTAAGTTTTTGTTAAAAAATAGGATAAATATACAGGTCAGAGTCTCAGAACTAAGACTTTTTTTTTTTTCTCCTTTTCTTCCCCCCAAATAACTTCAAAAGGAAAACAGACAGTAACTTAAAGCATCACCAAACAAAACCCAGGCTAGCAAGCAACTGGTTACATTGGTATATCTGACTCTCTTCCTGGAGGGCTACCAAAATCTGCGATCACGAAAGAAATTTTTTGTAATCCTAGTAAGACAAAGCTCACAACATTTTTTAGAAAAACACACATGCTAGTAATGAATTGTGTTACCTACGATACCAAACTTGCTAGTATTCTTAAAACTTTCCATATTAGAATATGAATTTGAAGCAAAATTCAGTGCTGTTCAGGATTCTCCAAAATTTTTTCACCCCATATTTCTATTTGTTTCTTCTTTTTCCCTTATTTCCCAAACTCAGGTTAGTTTAATAAGTGAGACATAACAGAGACTAAGATGACTGCGAATATTATTACTAAAGCAAAGTATCATCTCTACTCACTATATTTGACTTGTATTATTACTCTTCACAACAAAAATTGAGCAAAATATAATAACAATTTTCAATTTTTTCAAATAACTAGATATCAATACATGGGAACACCTACACACACTGTTGCTTGGCTGAGTTTCTATGCCACTGTCTTTATTCTCTGAGGAAATTACTTGCTAAGGAATATATCAAAACACTATTTAAAAACTATGTACTAGTTGCAACTGGTCTAGTCGTAGTACTATAAACCGTATTTATTATGTATTATAAAAGCGAAGCTGACAATGTTTGCTTTGTCAGAATGTCTGAAAGTTTCATAAAATATTCTGACAAATCTATATAGACGTATCACCAAAAAGAAAGAATCGTATCACATGGATAATCATTCTGTGTGGAAGTCACTGTTGGGTAACTTCACAAGCATCTTATGCATCTCCTTGGATAGACTGTGTTCCTTGTAACACCCCGGCGCACACTGCTATCTAAGCCTTATGAATGAATGAACCAATTAGGTAATGAAGCGCTCTTAAAAAGGAGAATCTGTAGATTCAAGCTTCCAAAAAGACAAAATTTTGATTCACCTTTCAGAACAGCAAAAGAAAATCTAATTGTCTTTTGAGTCTTCTGTAACCCAGTCTTAAGATTTAAGGAGTTAGCAAATACATCCCAGAGAAATTTTTCTGAGAGAACATAGGAAAAGATGCTGTCTCCAAGGTGACTTGAATTAAATCTGTGTTCTATGTAGTGTGCTCGACTTTTAACAAGGTGGAAGATGTTTTATGGTATTAATACATCATCAGTACAAACTGGGGCTCTGAACAACAGAGGCAGGAAAGTAGCATGACTCAAGAGTTATCAGGATTTCACAGGAACAAGAAGTATTATTGTCTTTGGTGGTTTTAATATAGGAGACATTGCATAGATGTTTGTGGTTAGAGCATTAAAAAAAATAATTGTGGTATCTTTTGCAAAACGTAATACTCACATGGGGAATTGAATCTCTCAAACAGGATGGTCAGCTGATGTCCAGATGCTGACATGAGTCTCCGTTGAAAGAGTCTTTGCGACTGCATACAAATGGCCACTTCAAGTGAGATTATCCACTGTTCTGTTTCTATAATCCAGCTTCTGTACGGTCCCACATCACCACTCTGGCACATGTATGACCATTGCTATTGATTACCTTAAACCATGTACAAAAAACCTTTGTGCATAGTTAAGACAACTAAAAGACCATTTCTGCAGTTGTGGGAACAGTTTCCACAGCCTATTTAAAATTACCTATGTAAAGTTTGATCAGTTTCTTCATCTACAGCAGTACTTACCCCAGCAAGTTTCTTGCATGGCCAGATTCTCTGCACAGAATGTTAATCAACCAACAGGTACAGGTGCCTACCAGGTGGTCTAGGCACAGCAGAAGTCAACTGGGGAAATCTCCTGGACCATCCAAATTTCTTGCCTGGAGAACTGCTCTCAGAACTAGTCAGATGCCAACCCTATGAATCACCTTATCTGAAGTTCATCTGTTGTCTCAAATTAGCCCATTGTCTTGTCTCTGAGATACTAGCCACGGAGTGCCTTCATCTTTCAGGGAATTGATGACTTAAGTGCAATGGGCATGAACACAGGCACCAACGCATCTGGTGTACCCAACTAAACCAAAATTATAACTACAGGACAAACTTGAATTTCGTATTTATAACTGAAATTCCATAGAATTTACATGGTGATTTGTATATATGTATCAATATATAAAAGTAATTTGAATTAATGAAACATTAAAGTGGGAGACACTTAAAAACATTGTTCTCTGTTACCCAAACTCACCTAAATAACTTTGCCTCTCTATTCGACTCTATGATTTCCTATAAACTGATTACAGTCTGCTTTTTTCTGATCTCCCCTAAGTCTCATCTATCCAACAGAATGCGTAACAGTTACTTTTTGGTAAAAAAATGGTATCTGGGTATTCATCAAATTGGCAAAATAAGCAAAATAATTTTTGGACTTGTTCCAACAGATTCATAAAATGAATGATAAGCTTGGCAACTGAGTTGCAGCAAGCGCTGTTTTTCAGTCTGTGTTGCATGTGATAGGACAGTGAGGAAAAATGAGAATAGAGTTACATGAGGAACGTGAGGATGAACAGACGATGATATTAAAGCTGGAAAGAAATGAGGTGCCACTCAATGTTGGTAAGTTAAACTCTTTTATGCCCTCCTCTCCTGTGCCAATTCCACCTTTTTTTACAACATTGATCCAAACACACATCAACTCACATGAACTTTTGAAGCTGCCTCCTTTCCAAAGACCTGATTTTTCCATTAGGGGAATTCCAGCTTTGCTAAGAGAGCTTCCTGACACCTAAGCTAACTCCTCAGCTTGAAAATATTTTATGAAAGATCAGGCAATGTCTTTCAAAGGCTCATTGAAAAATTTGTCCTTGGCAACACGTGTTCCAGTACTTTTTTCTGCTACGCAATCATCCTGACTACTTCATGAGTAAGGCAGGACAAACAGATGCTCCAATTGATTTTAAGATCAAAAGTCTACCTAATAAGTGAAGAAAGATAGTAAATCTTCTTATTGCCTGTGTTCCCAGTCTTGCTTCTTCCTAAGAAGATTACAAGCAGTCTGATGAGTAGTAGGGGAAATATGTAGGATTTTCTTGGAAGAGATTTTTGCATTCATGGAGTACAGCATGTACAACATATTCAAATATATGATGAAAAGTTATGGCACACAGTATCATATCCTTCTTTACAAATCAGTATGCATTTGTTAAAGGAATAGATGTTATCTATAGAATTTTGGTAAGCTGAAGACAACTACAGAATTTAATTCTGCAGTCCAGGGCTCTTGCAGGTATTGTGAGACAGCTGTATTAGAACATTTTTGAATCTTTGTGTAATATCCAAAGATGCAGACATACCTGAGTAAAATGTATCCTTTCTTGTATGTCATGATTCATGTGTTACCAGACTTCTCTTTCACTATTCCACATCAAAACTCAGTGAATATATAACACATACAAATCTTTTTATATAGATTGCAGCCAAGGTGAAACAGTGCATATTCTTAAATATGGTATACAACTTTCACTTAACACAACTGAATTCCCTATCTTCACAGCTCCTTAGGGTTATCCTAGATTTTAAGGCAAATACTCCTAACGGGTTTTATGCATTTAAATACAATATTCAATATTTAACATTTGAGGGTAAGAATATGTACAACCTGAGGAAAGGATGGAATAGTATTCTGACAGCTGTCAGGAAGAAAAATCTGCAAAATTCAGTTATACTCAGTGCTTACCTTTAAAAAAAAGGCATAACAATGTAGTTTATACTAAAACTGTAAAAGTTAAAATTAAACAAAACGTTTGGTCTGGTAACCATATTAAATGTACCTGAATAATAACAATAAAAATAAAAATAACAATTCAATATAGACTAATGAAGTATGAAATAATAATGAAGTATTTATACAAGATATGAGTGTGAGTCTCTACAGAAGAGTTCAAAGGCTTTAGACCTATAGCACCCGTAGCAGATGATATAAAACCAGTACACAGAATTCCACCTTCTCACTGGTTTCAGACGTCTTGGGAACAGTCCTGATAAAGACTTTCCTTTGCATGCTTCGCAGGATAGCGGATCTGACTCCTACAAGGTATTTTGCACAGGGAGGGGAAAAAAGTGTTAAGGATAAACCGAAGCATTGTGGTAGTATGCTTTTTACTGCTTTCTCATGGAAACATGGAAGTATGGAATCCACACAACCTACTGCCACAGTCAGACTCTGTGCAAAAGAAAAGCCTTAAGTGGATTATTTTAAACCTTAGGCAACCAGATCATAGTGGGGAAGTCCTGTTCATATTTTGGCCCAAAGTGATCATGTGAAGGGGAATGTTGGTTTGATCATTACAGGGCTAAAGTTTGAGGTAGCTGAGGTATTTTAAACCACAGTCAGACATCTGTATATTCTCAGGTTCACTTACATAGCAGCTGAGAGCGCTACCAAAATGCAAAAGAATCAAAGTAATACAAGTAAGTATATAGTCAGAAGACAGGAACTCCTTGATATTTTGATGGAAAGTAACAATGTAATTATATATATGAAAACTAGCTATACAAATCTGAATTAAACCAATTTTTAACAGGCTGAACTAAGAAAGATACATGCCCTCCAAGATGTCAAATGACTAAAGGCAGCTTCTGATGTTGCCGAAAATGCTACTGTTAACAGACAGTCCCTAATAAAAATTGCATTCTTTCATCCTCTTGACCTGCTGTTTGTGGTTAAGAAAAAAAAACAACTAAACACACAATTTTCCCTCTCATTATAAGCTTTCTGCAACATTTTATTTACTAAAACAGGTTTTCCAAGTTTGCATGTAAATCATATCTGACACTGAAATAAAGAAAATTTCTGGAAAGTATATTGGCTTTCTTAATAGCTGATCTTTCTTTTGAAAAAGCAAACTATTTCTTCCTATTATGATGATTTTCTCAACAAATACAAAATACATTTCAGTTCAGTCACATTTGAAACCCTTTACTTCTCCTGCTGATGGTTTTCAGGGAACTTTTACTAGCTCAATAGTTCCAACAGGTGTTCTCTCAGACTCAGGATATTTATTCCATGTCTCACTGCTTCAATAAGAAGTTAGAGCTTTGATAATTACCCCACATGAAAGACCAATATTTTATTCAATATTATATGCATATATGTTTTTTTGTCCAGAACAGTTACCTGTAAGCAACAGGAAACATTTTAATGATGCATATTTAAGAAATCGTGCACCTGATTTACAGGAACCTTACAAATCTGTAACTGATTTTAATAGAAGGTACGATAAGTCTTCTGTAACTCAAACAGTGTTTTATAGCCTTTTAGTTTTTGATGGTTTTTTTTTCCAAATGTCACAATACACTAAATTTTCCATTTTTTTTTCCTGAAATATTAAAGCATTGTTAAACATACCCTGAGTAAATCAGTGACAGATTTAAGGTAACATTTTATATATCTGAAGAGAAGTAGAAGAACCTCCCTAGAGTCAGCAAAATGTTTACAAGTATTAAGTAGCTACTATTACATAAAGATTTATGGGATTTAGGTACTTAGATGCATTATTTGTTTGGGTTTTTTTTTTCCCCTCCAGATTTAACTGGGCAACTCTTAACTTTGGTTCCAGAGAATTTTTCCATTGAGTACCTTTTAATAGCTTTATCAAACAGTGGGCATTATCATATAGTAGTAGTATTAAAAAAAGCAGTGTGATTTTTCATTTCTTACTAGCTAATTTTTAAGGTATTATAGTTTTTAAAATAGTGTCAATAATAAGTATTGCATATTATTCCTTAAGCTAAAGGAATAGCCAACATCTTGAAATATGATATTCAGAAAATGACTCTTCTTCTGATGAAGAGGAGGGTAGGATACAGCAGCTTATTCAAAGGATCCTTTTTTTCCATCAGCTAAATCAAGAATACCAATCTTTTCAACTGTAACATAAAAAAAATTGTCTTATGCCCATGTGTATTTTCCTACATTCTTGGAACAGATTTACTGCACATACAAATATCAATTATATTAACTACAGGCATTATCTCAGACACCTGAGGGAAGCACAGAAGTTACACCACAAGGATGCTCAGTGATGTTACTGAGGTTATTACCATGGGCTGGCCAGGGAGGGTTACCAGGCGCTGAAGGCGAGCAGTGGATGTGAGAACACTGTAAACATGTGACTCATCCCACTCGGTGGGTTGCAAAGGAAGTGAATCTTTTTAAACCCCCCCAAACGTGCGAGTCCAGCTCAGCAGAGCCACAAACTGAGTCACAGTAATGACTCAGAGGAACAACGTAACAGAGTTTTATTAACAATCTACAGGCTAGGCATCAACAACTGGCAACTGTGCGGACAACAAATACAACCAACAACCAGGCAAATTTATCTAGCGAAACCAACAACCGGTTATAACACGTAAGCTTCTTAAGAGGAAAAGAAAAGGAAGACAGAAGAAAAAGATAGCAGGCATCATCACCCCTAGATCCCACAGTACCATCACGTGACCAACACCTACCTACAGGTGGCGAATCCATACTACTGCTGTGCACGTGCTCGCCTTTACGCTCTCCTGCTCCTCCGCGCCCACCCGCGGGGCGGAAACAGGCAGACGGTTTGCACCTGCGCAGTCCGTTATTCTGACAGGTTCAGGGTTCACGCCTGCGCAGTTCGACATTCCAGAAAGTTCTGAGACTGGGCTGGGGGGCTTCTCCGGGGTCCCAGGTGTCTGGCGCATGCCGAAAGCAGCCGCTGGAAGGTTGCCAGAGGTGGGGGGAGGCAGCTCACCCTTACAACCCCGCAGCTCCCGCGGCGCCCGGGGCTACCGGGGGTTGTTTGAGACAAAGCAGGGTACTTGTGGCTCTCCGGCAGTCTTTGACACCGCCCTGTGAGACAACACAGGGTGTTTCTGGCCTTTCAACAGACTCTGACAACATCAGAACAATTTACCTGACTTGCCATTTATTTCTCAAAGGCCTTGGAAAAAGAAGAAAGCTACAAGAGGTTATCAGGCTGGGTACGTTGCCCCAGTGGTTATCATTCAACCTTTAGGTCTTCTGTTGATCACACCAAATCTAACTGGAGCCTTTTTGTTATGCTCTCAGTCCTCATCAGACACAAGAGGGTTTATGGTTCAGTGCAGTTACAACTTCAACCACACCAGCAAACCCGACAGGAGCACAATGTCGCTATGAAAGTAGTTAGTGATAATAAGGACACCCTGGAAACTACTGACACAAAATTAAGGCCTTGAACTATAGATGTCCAGGCTGCTTTAACTGAAAGCTGCATAAAGTAATTCCAGCTTAATAATAAAAATAAAAGTTAATTATACATATGCACTCCAGTACATGTACAGACACAAAGGGATAAAGAAAAAGTTTTCTTTGTCTTCTTATTGACAATTTACCATAACCTCATACCTGAACCACTCTAGGATATATTCACACTCTTTAAGTCAATGTACTGCGGTATAGGAGAGTTTGATAAAATTCTGTAGTTGCACAACTGCTTAAAGAAGCAAGACAACGTTAAGCAGGAAACATATACTAAATAAAGTGAAAGCATACCACTCATTAAACCTTACAATTTTTTATATCTTATTTAAAATGTGGAACAAGGTGTTTGGGTTCTCTCCCTCACCCATCCTTTTTTTTTTTTGTGTGTGTGTGTGTGTGTTTTGGCAAGACAGTATGTCTCAGGCTCATTTAATCTTGTGTGTAGGTATAAAAAAAAAAAAAAAAAGGATTTCTGGGTACATGTTAACATTTAAAACTTGATGAGCTCTGGGTAGAAGGAAACAAACACCTTCCTCCCCTACTGAAGTAGGATAACTGTTTCTGTCATTGTATTCATGAAGGAGTGGTACCATTCTTGGGCCATCATAGCCTGAGACTGACTGGAAAGTACACACAGTTGGTTTTTGTTTTGTGTCCTGTTTAGGATTTTTCTGTGTATCCATAATTTATTAGCAAGGATCTTTCATAATATAATAGTGTGATTCTAAATTGAATTGATTAAACATTATTAATTCTTCTGTTTACTTTCCATTTAATCTATAACCTTTGAAACATGTCCAATACAATTATTTCTACCAAAATAATAAAAAAGGGAATTAAAATTATTGTAGTGTACAAGCACTTGTCATTATGGATAATAAAAAACCTGTAGGATAGTTCACTGTATGGATGGAATTAGATTTGAGACTGAAACCTTTATCTGCTAAAAAGAACAACTGAAAGAGCACGTCTGTGAAAGAAAGATGATATGAACAGTAGTTTGAAGTGAATTTTAGGGAAAAAAAAATGAAGCATGAGAAACTTATTTCAAGGGAAAATCAGTTCAATATCAAATGTATGATGATTTTCAGAAAATGGTAAGAGAAGTATGACTATGAAAAAAAAACAGACAAGAATATACTGCTTAATATACAAGGAAAAAGAAACACTTGCTCTCAATAAAATAATAATAAATTTGGAAAAGATGATTTTTCAGGTCAAAGGGATTAGACTGGAAAAAGTCTTGAATACGTAAATGAACAAAACACCAGGAATCATTTTAAGTAAGAGTTTTGCTACAGTTGATGTTGGTGTGTGGACTGTGAACTCAACTGTTACTTCATAAAATAGTTGGGTATTTTGTCCCAGTAAAGACAAAGGTGTGTAAGTAGAATCACTATTAGAGTGTGCATCCATAGGTTTCTCACAGTGAAATTTTACTGTGACAACTCTGGGTACATTTATTGGTCATATAAATGCCAAATACATCTATAGACTCTTTTGTAACAGCACATATTGGAATGAATTGGTGCAAAAGAATTTTCCCATAAAGAAGTGGCCCTCAATACAAATTTTATAATCACAATCAACCTAAAATTTTTAGACACAAAGACATATATTTCTTGATGTTATTATTGTTTGTTTAGTTAAGAATGAGCTGAAAGCCACAAAAGTTGTACTGGTGTTCTGAGTTTTATATTGTGGTTAATTTTCTCCTGAAAAATTTATTTTGGGTTACTTCTTGTAATTACAAAACATTGACTTCTTTGTCTTCTTTCCAGTCACCACAAGAGGACCTAAATTATTGAAGCAAAATCTGAGGCAGCTATGATTAAAATATGCACAAATACAACATAAAGCTAAAAATCAATAGCATTAGTTACTGGATACACACTCTTATTAAAATCAACTTTTCCTCTCTTTAGATGTTCTTCAGATTCGTACTTTGTGTAAGAGTACGAGAACGGAGAATTATGCACCTGTTATTCAGCACATTTCCAATTATAACACTTTGGAAAACAAAAGAGCAGCATATTGCACAATGTCAGAGTTAACAGGAGGGTAGAAATGAAACACCCAGTGACAGAGACTTAGAAGCAACAAAGTGAATTAAATCCATATAAAGAAAAAAACCCACTAAAAAGCTACAGTACATTTTCAAAGCATTTAGAAGAGTACAGTAGATGTTTCTAAATAGGGTATCTAATAATAAGTTCCCAGTGGAACCAAAATAAAACACAGAAATCTCAGCTGTAAAATAAATAAATAACCCCCCCCAAATATAAAAGACCAATCTTCAGTCAAATCCAAGATGCCAAATGACCAAAAATAAACACTTGCAATAGATTTTTTTAATAGAACAAGAAAAGAATTAATGTTATTTATCTGCAGAGTTATTAATCACCTCTGTCATTTTAACTTGTGTTTATAATTATAATTCAGCCATCAGTGCAAGTGTTAAGACACATTTTATCTTCATTTTAGATACGGCATTCTGTAGGGTCCCTTGAATATAGAAGAACATGCCCAAAATTTATTTATAATAACTGAGTTGTGCTTCCAGTTTGATACTTGTAATGCAGAGCTAGTTCTTTCAGTCCTAGAAGACAGAGTTATGCTCATTTCTTCACAAGCCATTGAATGTTTTACTGTGTTCCTCAGTATCTTTTCCCAAAGATCAGCCATTGCTCTATATGAGAGACAGGCTGATTGGGACTGAAATAATTTGAAAAGACTGTACTGGGATGTCAGCTGAATTAGTATATATCTACAAAGAGATCAATAAGGAGGTGATAATATTTGTCATCTTTCTCTGCATTTGCTGATGCTTTTGCTCTAGTATCACAGTTATTAGGCTCCTCTTACGCATTTACCTTCTCCTGGGAAAATAGGTACACTGTCATCTTAAATTAGGAGTTAATAACTTCACTTGGGCTCAGACTACCTTATACTACTTGATTCTGCAAATAATTCCCAACTGGACCCTCACTGTCAGTAACATCAATGTGTAGACTATTCATTTCCATACAGGCCTAAATCAAATGATGCTATGGTCCTTTTTCACGTCTTTTTTTTTTTCCTTCCCTTGGCCAAGAACTTAAAATGAACTCATTTTTTTTTTGACATAACGTCTACCATAGTTTCCCAGAGTAGGAGAAGTCCATGCTGTCTCTAGTGTAGACAGCGACTTGTATTTAGGTTTTACATATTATTTACTCTTCAGCATCAGCATCAAAAGCAAAAGAATTCCCATTTCATTCTGGTTGCTACTTACAGGTTCTTCACTACAATGGTAGTCTTCCCAAAAAACAATGCTTAATTTAGAAAAGGTAAAGAGAAGAATGAGTGGAAATAAAAGAGAAGTTATTTTTCTCAATTTTCATTGCTTGCTGGTTGTACTGAAAAATCCTAGGGGTTATACTTATTTCTAGTGTTTCCCTTTCTATGAAGATCCTGTTAGATAGCTAAAGATCTTGAAAATAAAACAAAACAAACCCCTCACACCCTTTGAATAGCAGGGAAGAAAACAGGGAGAAGAGAATTTCTAAAACTAGCAATTGCCAGTCAGAGCTAGAAGGGGTACAGGCCCCAGGGAGCAGCAACAGCAGGGCTGGTCCATGAGCAAAGACAACCTGGGAGCTCAGGACAACCCTTGCACAGAGAGGGCAGTGCCCCCGACCCAGGCACAGGCCCACAGCACCTTAGCAGGGGGAGCAGAGCAGGTCCCACAGCAGCAACAGGCTTTGTCAGCTGTCTATTGACCATCAGGCAAATAGCTCACACCAGGCACAAGGACAATCCAGAAAAGCCAGCAAAGAGGACAGGGCAAGAAAAGAGCAATGCTGGACACAGGCTACCTACAGCACAGCTCAGAGTAGGACTGGGTACGTGAGTCTGAGCTAGAGATGAGGTTCCTGGGCCACGATCAGAGTGTGTGGGTGGATGTCCCAGGTGAGGCTCAACAGTCAATAAAATCTGCTGCTGCACTCAGGGTTCTGGCAGCATGCTTCCAGCTGTCAGTACTACTTTATTTTTTTTTTTAAAGTTAATACTTTTAAGGGAAAATATCCATTATAGATTAGAATGACTGCTGAAAGTCCTCCAAGGCTAGTGACAACAGTTGTCAAGGGAAGCGTGTATAACTGCAAGCACAAGTGCTCCAGTTCTAAGGGAGCCTAAGATTTCATAAACTGAGTGTGGTTTGTATTTAGAGCAGTCAATGGATTGCTTTTTCATTAATTTATCCAGCCTTTCTCTGGACTCCCTGTAAACTTTAGTATCCATCACATCCTATGGTAATGAACTTCGAAGCTTGTCTGTATGTTCCCAGGGGATTCAGCTATATTTGTTAAACCTGGCTCCTACTCCATAGAAGGCGCCAATGATTACTTCTCATTGGCACGTATCAGGACTCTGAAGCAACATAATGGGTGCTGAGCATGACATTCAAATTATATATGTATCCTGAGGTTTTACTTCAGGCCATCTCTAGTCTGGGTCTACAGAATGAACATTCATTAGAAACCGGAGCACATAGATGGGCTCCTGCAGCACATCTTTCAGTTCACTTTCACCTGACAGAAATCCGGTTTGCATGTGCTGTGACTGAAAACAAACCTTTAAAGGGACACAATCTTAACTTCAAACAAGCACCCTCCTATTTCAATCAAAAATGCTACTTTATCCACACCCACTGAGAAATGCATCCGAATTTATCTGCTGTGAGAATGTCGTGATATTATAGACCTCTAAGATATTCCTCTACCCCACTCCCTTCCTCCAGATTTTTTTCCTGGACTGAAGACTCCTGGCTTACTTACTGATTGTAAGGCACACATTCCATACTTCTTGCCCTCCCCTGAACCTTCTCAGTTATACTATATCCAGGAAATAAAACTGCAAATAGCATTCAAGATACAATAAGCAAATCAGAGATTTCTGGTCAGGAAGAGGGAAAGCGTATACTTACACTTTGAATACCCTTCCAATATTCAGTACATGGGGGGTTTCTTGAACCAAAAGCACAAAGGACAATATTTCTTTATTACTTACTTTATATCAGGAAGAATGAAGCAAAGATTTTCAGCACTAAATGACTATAAGAACTGAGCATATAATTTTTAAGATATTTTCTGTCCTAGAACAGTTATTTGTGGTAAATTCTGGAATATTTTGAATTCATTACCAAAACACACCATCATTGTTGACCGTGCCTGCTAACGTATTAGTTCTAACATTCCTTTTACATCATTGATGAAAAGTCTATCTAAATTTTTTACAGAAGTTCAGTTTATATATTCTTCAATCAATAGCAAACATTTTTGTTCTGAAAAATTATCTACAGCCCCCTCTACATGAGGAGAATTTATGTGTATTTCTTTTTTATCTTTTACTTTTTCGAATTCTGTTTACAGAAAACTACATATATGTTGATGTAATGCCCAAGGGAACACATGAACAATTTAGAGCTATATTATTTTTAAACTGGAAAATAAGTTAAATTGAATTTGCATCAAAATTTTTGTTCAACCTGCATGTCAATGTTGTTTTATTTTTGTCGTCAGTGAACAGAATGAATTCATTGCAGAAACAGCTAAACAAACCAATAAAACAAATAACCAACTACGTCAGAATGCTTACTGTTTAAAATAGGATAGTTAAATAACAGCTTCTGATCTGTGGAGATTAAAATTTCTTTTGTTTGTTTGTTCATTGTTAAAGCACAGTCTATAATCACCACAACAGCGCAGAAATATAATTTCTTTGTCATCTAGTCATTAGCACTGGTAAGAACTAATTGGATATTAAGCCAATGTTCACAACAGTGGAACTGCCACAGATTTACAGAACATATAGGCACAATCATTTAAGAATTCCATGTGCTTCACTGTCCTAAAGTAATAATTTTTTCCTCCTTTTCCAATTTTTGACTAACAACAGTGTTGTAAATTAAAATAAAACCCAAATAAAAAAAAAATCCAGTAAGTAGTTCATAGTCTTGATTTAATTTGTACTGAAGTAGAGTTAAAGCAATATCAGCTAAACAAACCCTGTTTAATGAAATGTGACTTTTGTTAATGACCAGAAAGGAACTTATAGAACTCCTACAGGAAAAAAAGCAACAATTAAGAAAAAATCATAGAATTCTGCTCTTCAAACCTATTTTCTAATTCTACAAGTAACTTTAAGGCCTGTACAAGGAATTGTCTTCTCTAACTCTTCTCGCTCTTGTAGTGACTGTAGATTTTTCTTGTTTCTCAGTTTCTTTCAGTAGCTAACTATGTACACAAAGGGCAACAGATATGTTAGCTATTCCACTTTAGGCAACTCCAGCCTCTAACAGCTCAATAGAGGTCTACATATCAACTTGCTAACTCTTCTGTTGTTTTCTTTCTTGGGCTGTCATAGTATTGTTTTCCTTCTAATCAAGATTTTCTTGCCTAAACTGTAATGTTGTCATGAGGTACTGTAGTTTCAGTTAATCCACTTTTCCAGTTGACAATTATTTTATCAAACATGGAGACAAAAAAAGTTGGATCTTGATCTCATTGTCATTCCAGTTTCAGAGACTGAAAAAATAAGGTAAAGACTGATTAGTGTTTCTGACTTAAAATCATAATAAAATATGACAGAACTGAGAGTATAATTTATTATGTAGTCATGCACAATAACCTCAAAAAAAAAAAAAAAATTGTTCTTCTTGCAGGATTGAACTGCTTCCAGTTAGGCTTTTTATTTTAAAAAAAAAACCACAACAACAACAACAACAACAACAACAAAAACCCACCACCAAACAGAAGAACCAAGAACAAAACATGTATGTGTATTGGGAAAGAAAAATTGGGTAGAAAATTTTGATTCATAGAGTTTTCAATTTGTTCTATCAGGTATTAGTAGTTTTGTGTTTTGTTTTTTTTTGTTTAATATTCTTCCTATAACTTAAATATCTGTCACAGCAGATGAAGTAGCTTTTATTTATGTGCAAGTAGAGATTTGCAGTATAATTAATTTTATATAAAGCTCAATACAATATTTTCTATCTTCAACAGAAAGATCTATAAGGAGTTTTCATCTGAAAGCTCTCTATGGAGATGTAAGATTTGAAGGAAACAAAATATACCAGGAGTTTTGATTACACTGTGTAAAATACTTCAGAGCACAATGTTAAACTTTAAGAGGGGAATTTTGTAAATATTTCAGAACAGATGTTGAAGAGCCAACTCATTTTACACGTATTAAACACTGTAAAAGCCCATTTTTACAATGTTAAAATGTTACATTGGCCTATTTCAAATTGAATAAAACTATTCAAATAAACCTTTCATCCATGAGATTGTATATGGCAAGCATTCATTTAATATAATGTGCATTAAGCTTGCATTCAAAAGTCTCTCTCTTGTCTGGATCATTTATTTTAAAGGTAGAAGTCTGAACATTTCCTTCTCCAGGGATATTTTTGCCCTTTTATACTTCTTGGATTACAATTCTAAGTAACATTTTATTACAGGTCTACACAGATGAAGGTTAATTTTGAGAGATACGGTATTATTTTAAATAAACTTTTTCTATACAGTTTGAATATATTCTGCTGAGAGAGGTTGGCCTTAGAGATAACAGCTATAATTTAATTTTCTAAAATCCTTGTATTATAATTAGGGATAAATAAATAAACCTAGACTATTCCAATGAACCAGCAATTTGCCTGCTGTAGTTACAGCTGGCTGGGATTCCTGTTTGCCTGATATATTCCCACAGGTGGTTTGTCACTGATTGAGCAGAGACTGACTTAGAGTAATAAACATATAGCTAGAACATTGGATGGAATTAGTCAAATTCTAATTCAAATACTCTGGACAAAAATTTGTAAAGTCAAAGCTTGGCGTAAAACAATTCGTTGGAACTGGAGAAAACAGCAAAGGAAATTTTGGAAATAGAAGGTCTAAGATTTTGCACAGGTTATTTTTTTTATTATTTTTATTATTTTATGAAAATAAACAATCCAAAGAATAAACAGAAAGTTAGACAATCATTGGAATGCATTATAAAAGTATCCCAGCAGTCAATTCCTGACCAATTTTTAAATTTTCCTTCTTTTTTCTTTGTGTCTTGATGTAGCAATTAACTTTGTGTTCTATCCATAAACATTTTTAGATCCATTCATTCATCTTTCATATCCATTCATAGACAATTGTGTCTATAATAGTACCTGCTTAACTTCAGTGGATTACTGTAATGCTTAAAGCCAAAAGAAAAAGGAGTATTTAGCTTTTGTACCTGTTAACAGGTCTACAGTAATCTGGTATAGTTATTTCCTGTACAATTGAATAGTTGTATTCAGGGAGTGCTAGACTCTCTCTCTGAGAGAGTCTGAAATAAAGAGGAACATTTAATATCTTATCGTAGAATTAATTTTAATTTTGTCTGTTCTTGCTTTTAGAAGTACAGATTCCCAGACAGGAGACATATCAGAACTACTCTGCAGGGTCCAATCAGATTTCCACTGAGACTATTCATCGGTCTTCAACAGTGTTCAAGTGCTAGGAAATGGTTAAGAAACAAGAGGAATATAAAGGAATTATTCCCCTGGGATACTATACTCCTTTCTACAACTGGTTATCTATCAACCAAGTAAGACAGATTCTTGTCCATGCCTTTACATTTAACAACTGGTAATGAAACTATTTTCTTTCATTTTCTTTAAAACTTTACACTTCTCTTTTCAATAGGTTTATTTTACTGGACACCATCAACTGAGAAATATTTTACTGCAAAGAAGTTTTTATGGTATAAGAAGTAGAGAAAAATCCTTTTTCTGTTTGGCTGTGATAGAGTTAATTTTCTTCATAGTAGCTAGTATGGGGCTGTGTTTTGGATTTGTGCTGGAAACAGCTTTGAAAATACAGGGATGTTTTGGTTCCTGCTGAGCAGTGCTTACACAGAGCCAAGGCCTTTGCTGCTCCTCACACCACCCCACCAGCAAGTGGGCTGGGGGTGCACAAGGGGTTGGGAGGGGACACAGCCGGGACAGCTGACCCCAACTGACCAAAGGGATATCCCATACCATATGACGTCATGCTCAGCAATATAAAGCTGGGGGAGAAAGGAAGAGGGGGACATTCGGAGTGATGGCATCTGTCTTCCCAAGTCACCGTTACGTGTGACAGAGCCCCGCTTTCCTGGAGCTGGCTGAACCCCTGCCTGCCCATGGGAAGTGGTGAATAAATTCCTTGTTCTGCTTTGCTTGTGTGCACAGCTTTTGCTTTAAAACAGTTTTTATCTAAACTCATGAGTTTTCTCATTTTTGCCCTTCCAATTCTCTTCTCCATCCCGATGGGGGGAAGTGAGCAAGCGGCTGCATGGTGCTTAGTTGCCAGCCAGGATTAAACCACAAAAGAGGCTCAGGGACGTAAAGTTAGTCCCCCATAAGGAAATAAGTGTCCTCCATTTTTCTATAGCAAGGTATGAGCAACGAAACTTTTCAAGGAGAAGTGGAGGTACTGCTGCAAAATAAATTAAAATATTGATGTAGCGTGGAAATGAGAGAGAAAGGGAAGAAAAACCCAAGACAGTAGTTACAGCTTTGCAATGATATATTGTATTTTGATAAGACTTCACTCAGCTATTGTAAGACAGATGTCAAGCATTAGATTAGGCTTTGCAGTCCAATTTGCAGCAGTATAAACCCATGACAGGTGTGTGTTCTCACTGCATATTTGAGCATATAGCAGGTGAAGCTGCAGTGTAGCTGGATTCCTTCTTATCCTGGGGAAAAAAGAAAAATATTCTTTATATATGCTCAGATATGCCATTTCCACCCCACAAGAATCTATAAATTTTATGTAGTCTTTTCTCTCTTCCTAGTATGTAAGCTATCTCTTTTTTTTGTTTGTTTTAGATTCCACTGTACTCTACCATATGAGGCTTTTCTTTTAAATTGTTCCTTTAGTCTTATTGTGAAAGATGTACATCAAAGCTAGAGCTATAAAACTGACTAAGCAAGAACAATACAAAAGCTTGTGTTCAATTAAGATGCAGATTCCAGATTGCTGCATTGCTTGAAAACTGGTGTTTCTCTCTTATAGCAGTACTTCTTATTGAATGGAAAAAATACTATCTTAATTACATTTCCAGAACATCTAATTTTTAAAAGGAACAAGCGCTTATCAAGGAAACAAATTCAAATGATTTAAAGTTGTTACTTGATATAAACGATAGATAGGATTTTCTCCTCTCACATCAGACCTCTTAGCAATTTAAGGACATTGTCTTTAGCACTGAAGGCAGAAATGCCTTTACAAAGCTGAGAAGTTTGAAATCGTAAAACCCTGATATGATCAACAGAAGTGTTTGGGGGTAAAGGTGGTGGTCAAATACATCAAGTACAGTTACTTAGTCACTGGCTGTCAGGAAGATTCAAGAGTATATTCTTATTCTTGCAGAGAACAGGAGACTTAAAGCCCTTCAAACTGAAGGAAATTTTTTGTACTGAAGATAGGAAAAACACAGGTTAGCAGAGGTTTGACTCTAAGTGATTGCATCAAGATTATGCAATAGGTAAAGAGTCCAGTCATTTATTTTAACTGAGAAACAAAACTCACACTTCTTCGTTTTTATTCATGTCAATATGTAAAGTGAATTAGGAGATAGGAGATGAAAAGACGATGACAGATTTTGTGAGCTTCTTCAGTATCTTCAGGGATTATTTGTGATTTAGCTATTTGATCACATAAGATCTAGGAATACAGCTGCCCCGTAAAAAGACTACATTTGCTGGGACAGCAATTTGTACTCATGATATTTTCCATAATCAACTGAATGCAGTTTGAACAAGATACCTTTTCCTCAATAACAGAATTCAACCCTTATAACCTTCATGCATCTGTGCGCTGACGTGTAGGTGTTGGCATCATCTGCTGTTCCTTCCCCAAAGGCAGATTGAAGTTAAATTGGTTAAGGGGATTTTATTTTTTCCCGCAAAGATTATCCCTATAAAGAATAATTGAATTTCAATAAATTATTAATTGATGGACTAGAGTGCTAAACAAACACAAACAGGATTGCTATATATATGCATGAATGTTGTGTGTATATACAAACACTACAGGAAAGTATTAATTTACAATGAGAATATTAATTTGGTACTGACAGTACAAGTGTATTATTAGGCTTTTATACTAAATCTCTTCTGTACACATGAGCAAAGGGACATTAACATTGCAGATTCTTCTTTCCTTGCCACTTTATCAGATGTTAGGTTTTACAGAGAACTGAATGAAAATGCATATGAATTAGCTAGATCTGCCATATGTGTTGAGTACTGCATCCAGCTCTGAAGTCCTCATCACAGGAAAGACATGGACCTGTTGAAGCAGATCCAGAGGAGGGCCACAAAAATTGTTAGAGGACTGGAACACATCTCCTATGAAGACAGGCTGAGAGAGTTGGTGTTGCTTATCCTGGAGAAGAGGTGGCTCTGGAGAGACCATATTGCAGCCTTTCAGTACTTGAAGGGGGCTTATAAGAAAGATGGGGACAAACTTACTAGTAAGACCTGTTGCAATAGAGCAAGGGGTAATGGTTTTAAACTAAAAGGTGGTAGATATAAGGAAGAAAATTTTTACAACGAGGGTAGTGAAACACTGGAAGAGGTTGCCGTGAGAGGTGGTAGATGTTCCATCCCTGGAAACATTCAAGTTCAGGTTGGATGGGGCTCTGAGCAATGTGATCTAGTTGAAGATGTCCCTGCTCATTGCAGGGGGGTTGGACTAGATATCCTTTAAAGATACCTCATAACCCAAACTGTTCTATAATTCTTCCTTTAAAAATGTTTCATATTAAAGGAAGGTGGGAAACACACAGGGAAATGCTAGTCAAAAGATAAAGTGTGACCAAACTGTCTATGTACAGTATGGAAACATGGGTGGCAGAAGCTCTCTGGAGCTCAGGTCCTACTACTGCTGCATTGGTAGCTAGAAGGTGTAATCACATGCAAACTCTACTTAATCTTTTCCATTGATGGAAAGACTTAAAGCTGTTATGCTATGAGGATGATACACAAGCATCCCCACCTTCATGATATGTAGGATTTCTGACAAAGTGGAACAAATGTGGCACAGGCATAAATTTACCTGTTAAACAGCAAGAGTCTTTGAAAACATACATAAGTAGGGATATTTTAAAAGTTTGAAACACATGCACCTCCTTGTCTTGAGGCAAAGCCTTGACTACTTTCATCCTCCATCATATTGAATTGTCTGTTATAAAACAGGCAGTTTGCGACTTTGCCACAAAATGAGACTATTTTAATAAATGTAAAAAGCTGCTTATCCCTGGCTTTTTCTCATAAACAGTAGAATTATCATTAATCATAATTAAAGCAAATAAAGACAAATTTTAAAAAATGAGCCAGATTTAATTTGGAAACTTTACACAAGAGAAGGCTCCGGGGAGATCTAATTGTGGCCTTCCAGTACCTGAAGGGGCCTACAGGAAAGATGGAGAGGGACTGTTTATCAGGGAGTGTAGTGACAAGACAAGGGGTAATGGGTTTAAGCTGAAGGAGGGTCAATTTAGATTAGATATGAGGAAGAAATTCTTCACTGTCGGGGTGGTGAGGCACTGGAACAGGTTGCCCAGAGAAGCTGTGGATGCCCCCTCCCTGGAAGTGCTTAAGGCCAGGTGGGATGGGGTTTTGGGCAACGTGGTCTAGTGGATGGTGTCTCTGCCTGCAGCAGGGGGGTTGGAACTAGATGGTCTTTGAGGTGCCTTCCAACCCAAACCATTCTGTGATTCTATGATTCTGTGATTCTATGAATTACATTATAGAAACAACTCCTAAAATATTCTTAATGGGAGAAAAAGGCTAGAAATCTTAACTGGTGTGTTGGTTTTGCGTGGCAAGGTTTTGGTAGCGGGGTGGCTACAGGGGTGGCTTCTGTGAGAAGCTGCTAGAAGCTTCCCCTGTGTCTGACAGAGCCAATGCCAGCCGGCTCCAAGATGGACCCGCCGCTGGCCAAGGCCAAGCCCATCAGCGCCTCTGTGATAACATATTTAAGAAAGAGAAAAACAGTTAGAGAGAGCTTTTGCAGCCAGAGAGAGGAGTGAGAAGATGTAAGAACATCTGCAGACACCAAGGTCAGTGCAGAAGGAGGGGGAGGAGGTGCTCCAGGCACCGGAGCAGAGATCCCCCTGCAGCCCGTGGTGAAGACCATGGTGAAGCAGGCTGTCCCCCTGCAGCCTATGGAGGAAGGATGAGGGGGTGTAGAGATTCCACCTGCAGCCCATGGAGGACCCCACGCCAGAGCAGGTGGAGGCACCTGGAGGAGGCTGTGGCCTGTGGGAAGCCCGCGCTGGAGCAAGCTCCTGGCAGGACCTGTGGATCCGTGGAGAGAGGAGCCCACGCCAGAGCAGGTTTGCTGGCAGGACTTGTGACCCCATGGGGGACTCACGCTGGAGCAGTTTGCTCCTGAAGGTCTGCACCCCGTGGAGGAGACTCACGTTGGAGAAGGTCATGAAGGACTGTCTCCCGTGAGAGGGACTCCATGCTGGAGCAGGGGAATGATGAGAGGAGTCCTCCCCCTGAGGATGAAGAAGTGGCAGAAACACCGTGTGATGAACTGACCGTAACCCTCACTCCCCGTCCCCCTGTGCCGCTGGGGGGGGGGCGGAGGTTGAAGCTGGGAGTGAAGTTGAGCCTGGGAAGATGGGAGGGGTGGGGGCAGGTGTTTTAAGATTTGGTTTTATTTCTCATTCCTGTACTCTGTTTTGCTTAGTAATAAATAAGATTAACTCCCTCTCTAAGTTCGGTCTGTTTTGCTCGTGATGATAATTAGAGAATGATCTCTCCCTGTCCTTATCTCGACCCACAAGCTTTTCGTTGTACCTTTTCTCCCCTGTCTGGTGAATGAGGCGAGTGATAGAGCGGCTCTGGTGGGCACCTGGCCCCCAGCCAGGGTCAACCCACCACAACTGGAAGCAGAGACATCTAATTATACTATAAGGAGGGAGAATATCTAAGTCTTAAATCAATATATTCACAAATGGGGGAATGAACTCAAAATTCTAAAACTAAACAATAATTTTCTCAGATTAACTTAAATGTATAAAATTGAGCCACAAGAAATGAGCTTATAATTAATACTGCTGGCTGAGAAAAGAGTGAAATATTTGCACCTTGCTTTCCTTTCTATTTTCACTCTGTGACATGTCTAATATGCAACTCAATTAATTAATTAAATATATTTGGAAAATAGCAGTATTATTGAAATTTTTCTATAAACAATGACGATTTGATTATTCCAGTACAATAACTTCTAGTATAAAAATTGCTAGTGTAATTACATTATATAATCTATTATGTATAAAGTACAATCTTGCTCTGTTTAATGCAAACAAATGAAAATTTGGCATACTTAATTGAAGTGTGCAGATGTTGAATTTTTTGATTGTTTGATGGTACGTATCTGAATAGTAACCTCTTACCTATACCTCATCTAAATTGTGTCCATTATTACTCGGTGTGAATCTTTCCCTGGTCGCAGGAAATGACTGTTTTGTAAGAGACTTGTTTTAGTAAAGGACTTTAGCCAGCATTTCAAATGCATCCACAGATCAAATTCCTCAGAAGTGTAGGTGAATTCAGGTATTTTTAAATCATAGAATCATAGAATATCTCAAGTTGGAAGGAATCTGTAAGGATCATCAAGTCCAACTCCTTCCTCCTCACAGGACTATCTAAAACTAAACGATATGATTGAGAGTATCATCTGGTTGCTCCTTGAAGTCTGACAGACTTCACTCACTGGCCCTAAAATTGAGCCCTGGGGAACCTCATTAGTGACTGGCTGCCAGCCTGATGTAACCCCATCAAAATACATATTTTGACTTCTAGATTGTAAGGAAAAGGGTAAAAATAAAAAATAAAGTTTTGGCTCCTATTAATATATACCATTAATTCTATGCTGTCTTCTATGGTTGAATTCAATGAAGTTGTTTTCAGTCATTTTAGCATAAGCTCTTCATGAGGCCCAAGAAGTTATTCATTCTTACTTTCTGATTTCTTATTTGCCTCTTTTTTTTCTCCCCCCCCACCCCGAGATTCTTTTGTACAGATAAATGCCAGATTCTTTTTCTTAATTCTTTAATATTTCTAATGATTTTGTATGATCATGAAATATCACTTTTTGCCTGTCTAAAGAATTTTAGAAAAGAAGAAATAAAGGCCCATTTTAGAACAGCTAGGATTTGAACATATATCTATGTATACTTACATCCTATTTCCACAGGTCAAAATGTCGTCTCCTTTTTACTGTGCCTAAGTCTGAGAAAAATAATATTACTACTTCATCTTTTCTCTCCCCCAGTTAAAGAAAACTGCCCTTTATCATCAGTTATGATATGATATAAAAATCCTTATTATTCAGTGGAGGGAGCACATGCTGTGTTTGGGTAAGGCAGTATTTAACTGTATTGATTAACACAAAGTATTGTTGTAGTGAACACTGAGCCCTGTAATATCCAACAGAAATGATTTACCAAAAGCAATCTGAGCTAAGACCAGAAGCCAGAAGGTACCACAACATGCAGCTTACACCCTGCTAGAATCTAAGTAGCTTCACCCTGAGAGTAAACAGAAATTCTGGGTTTCCACTTCTGTCTTCCAATATAGCATGAAGAGGAGGAGGGAAGGGGGAAAAACGTCCACCCAGCGTTTCATGAGTATCTTTACCAATTACAAATGTACTCAGCTTGTGAACTTACAATAAAGAATCATATTTAAGCATATGTGCATATATGCATATGTGGAGAGAGAGAGAATGTATGTTCATGAAAGTATGTACTGTTGTTGCAAGGAGTACATACATGTCAGTGGAGCTTTGCCATAAAAGCATGCATATTGACTTACCTGTACTATCTCTGCATGTATGTGCAATCATTATGACTCATATGCAAATTATCTAATGCCTTAGATGATAACTGATTTTAGTTTGTGAACTTTGTGATGTTTTAAAGAAAATGTACATTTATCATTGGACCTAGAAACCAAACCTGGATGTCGAAATACTTTGATAGGACAAAGGAATTACCAAGATCTTCTTTGAATGTACTGAAGCCTTAGTCATTTAAGAGTTACAAAAGTGGTGTTAACTATTATCTGTTGGTAAAAACTTTGGTCATCAGGTGTGTTAAAGGTGTATAGAATCAAAACTTTATATACTAATATCCTCTTCCCTCTGTATGAAAATTTTTATGCTGATGTCACATTATGATGCTTTATATTAGCAGCATGAAAAATTATTTGAATAAGAAACGGTTTTAAAGCTTACTAATGTCAACAACTGATTATAAGCCAATGTTAATTACATTCCTTCAGCCAAAACATAATATTTGAATTAGCAGAATGGAAGGATGCATTATTTACCTTGAAGCTCTAGGAATGGCAGCAATCTTATTTACGGAAAATTAATTTTTCAAATATCAACCAAATTTTGCCTCAGCCTCTCTGAGACAGTAAAGTAACCTGTTTGTCATCCTCTCAGCTGTCCTCACAAAAAACTAACTTGCAGCTGTGCTGCAATGCACTGATGGCTGTGCACAATAATCTACTGCAAAGAAGAATGCTGAAGACTGCATGCCTTGAGTTTTGACTTCAGTTAGTGAGGAGCCAAAGATCCCACTGTCAATTTTTCTTCATCTCTTGGGTTGTATACCCTTCTTTTTTCTTCTTTTTTTTAATTTTCTTTTTTCTTTTTGTCCTGGTTTCAGCTGAGAGGATTGATTTTCTTCATAGTAGCTAGTGTGGGGATACGTTTTGGATTTGTGCTGGAGACCGTATTGATAATATAGAGATGTTTTTGTTCTATGGACCTATTGTTGAGCCGTGTTTACACGGGGCCAAGGCCTTTTCTGCTTCTTGCACTGCCCTGCCAGCAGGATGGCTGGGGGTGGACAAGAAGTTGGGAGGAGACACAGACAGCACAGGTGACCCAAACTAACCAAAGGGATATTCTATACTATATGACGTCATGGTCAGTTTATAAGGAGCTTGGGGGAAGAGAGAGGGGGGGTGGCGGCGTATCGGAGCGATGGCGTTTGTCTTCCCAAGTCACCATTACGCATGACAGAGCCCTGCTTTCCTGGGGATGGCTGAACCCCTGCCTGCCCATGGGAAGTGGGGAATGAATTCCTTGTGTTGCTTTGCTTGTGCGCGCGACTTTTGCTTTACCTATTAAACTGTCTTTATCTCAACCCACGAGTTTTCTCACTTTAACTCTTCCAATTTTCTCCCCCATCCTGATGGGGAGGGAGTGAACGAGTGGCTGTGTGGTGCTCAGCTGCCAGCTGGGGTAAAACCACGACACTTTTACATATGAGAAATTAACTTAAAAACAGATGCAGAGGAAGCAAAACTATCTGCAAAATCAGATTGAATTTGACAAACAGTTTTAATCCAGAAAAGGAAAAAGAAGGACAAATTTTCAGAAGACATTATTTTTTGGTTTCATCAAGAGCTCTATTTCATTTCAGCTCAAACAAATTGGCATTCTCTTTCCTCTCTCCAAAAATAGTAGAGTTTTTGTCTTTAGTATTAAACTGAAAAAATGTATTGCTTTTCCACTTTTAATGCTAGGAGTATCTGTCTAGATAGCAGCTGAAAGGGTGAAATTCTTTCATTCCTATGATATTCCTGTACAGCTGAAAGAATGCGATTATATCCCATTTTATGATCTTAGTGGGTTCCATAATACCTCAGCCCAACAATTTAAATATTCCAGTATTCAAGCAGTACTTTTTTGACAAAAAGTGTCACGGGCACACTGATGTTACGGCTTTCTGGTGAGCTTTATGGACATACTAAAGACAAACACTCTACATTTAATAGCTTTAAGACTGTTGTGGAATACTAATGCTTTAGCTTTTTCTTCTGGTTCCATAGCAGGCTAATGTTTTTCTTTACTTAAATATGGTTATATTTGAGTTTATTCAATACTGCATCAACATTTCTACAGAAAATATGCAACAAGTAGGTGTTACAGGGTGTTAGTCAAGTCCTTTCTGCGTAACAGCCTCAATCAGTCCTACACTGAAGGATTACAGTCACTGCAGCAGTGCCAGCTCATCTTGGTTCTACAGCAAGGTGTTAACAGCTCATGCACCAACATCCATGGCTTTAATATCTTGTGACTTCAGTGGAAAATGTATAAAAACCTCAGAATCCAACAAGCTCCAACTTCAGGAGTAGTTTTGCAAGAAAACTCAGGACATTGTAAGCTCTCAACCTATTTGAATCAAGTTTCTTAAAGCAGAAATTTAGTAGACAGAACAAGGCAAGAAACTGAAAAGGCCAGAGCATGTTATCAAGTTGCAATGGCTCAGTGAAGAACAGAAATAATATGCAGTGAATAAATTTGTATAGAAATTCTCTTTGCAGTATAAACACGAAGGAAAACATGTAAGCTGCTGGACCATGTCCAGAGAAGGGCAATGAAGCTGGTCAAGGGACTGCAGCACTAGTCTTATGAGGAGCAGCTAAGGGAACTGAGGTTGTTTAGCCTGGAGAAAAGGAGGCTGAGGGGAGACCTTATCGCTGTCTACAACTACCTCAAAGCAGGTTGTAGCCAGGTGAGTGTTGGTCTCTTCTCCCAAGTAACTAGCAACAGGATGAGAGGAAATGGCCTCAAGTTGCATCAGGGGAAGTTTAGATTGGATATTAGGAGAAATTTCTTCACTGAAAGAGTGGTCAGGCATTGGAACAGGCTGGCCAGAGAGGTGGTGGGGTCACCATCCCTGGAGGTGTTCAAAAAACTTGTAGACGTGGCACTTTGGGACATGGTTCAGTAGACAGGGTGGTGTTGGGTTGATGATTGGACTTGATGATCTTCGAGGTCTTTTCCAACCTTAATGATTCTATGATTCTATGATTCTATAAAATGGCCTTAAGAAACAGTGCAGGAATATAAAGCTGTTAGTACCACAGAGAAGTCAAGTCCCTTTTATCAAATCTTGGGAACCATTGAACCTTAAAAAGACATCCTAATGTATAAGAGAAATTATTATAAACAGAACAGTGTTGAGGGATTATAAAGGAAGGTGTAACTAAGTGTTCTTAGCATAGTAGCAAAAAGCCACACTGAAATAGACATTATTTTCTTAATTTTCATCCTGAGTCAGACATTTACAATGCACAAAGTATCTAGTATAATATATTACAGGGTGTTCATGAAACTTTCCATATACATTATTGAAAAAACGTAAAGAGAGAAGTGAGCTTCAAAAACAGATTAGAAAAGTGAAGGACAAGGTACTATATTTTGATGTGGGGAAAAAAAAAAAAGAAGAAACTCCAGTCAGCTATTAATATCAACTATTTAACTTCAGAACTGGGTCCATGAAATGGAAAAATTAAAATTAGGAATAAATTTCTTATATATGGTGCCATAGCACAGAAAATGCAAGAAACGTGTCATGTCATTTGAAAATACAGGAAAATATATTCACTCATATTGATGAGACAAATCTTTCATTTGATACGGCTATTATCTTGAATTATATTATATTGCTTTTTGTTAAAGCTATTTATTTATTTTATATTCTACAAAATATGTTTTTAATCCTTAAAATTCTAATAAGCTTATATTTTGGTCTACTTTTGAAACTCTGAAATGCAAGAATCTACCAAAAGACTTCCCTTAACTGAAATTCCTTGCTAATACATTTGTAGTACAGCACTTCAAAATGATGAAAATGTGATTGATTCTGTCACCAACCTATATATCTACAGGTTTGCAGCCTCAAAACTTTTTCTGAAATCTGTAATAAAAAATGATGTATTTACTAGTTGTGTCTGAAAGTGACCTTTATTATAGGGTGTAATAGTCTTACTTCACATTTAATTCATATAATAATAAATAATGGGCTGTAAAACCTTGGATGGGGAAACTGAACTTTTTCTTTTTTTCTATTCAGTGATTCAAGTATTTTGTTGATTTTTAAATTATCTGGATTACATTCAGTCACATCTAGAATTTCAGGAGAATTACTTTAAATGTCTTCAAAGACTAAATTATCTACTCCAATTTTTGTTTTGTAACAAAATGCAACTATACAAGGTTTTATCCGATTTTATTGTCTCTATTCTTAAAGGATGAACAGGTCTACTCAGGACACATCGCTGCTTCATATTTATTCCTTAAATCAGACTCTTTAGCTTTGTTAAAATCAGCCATCATAATAGGTAGCTCCTGCTCAGAGTAAGACACTTTAAAATATTCTACAGAATAAATTTACTGCTAAAGAAGAAATTCTTAAGCAAAAGGGAAGGGACTGATTCACAGTGACCTCTAGAATGTGAGGATTTTGGAAAGAGAACAGGACTAGTTTTATTAAGTTTGAGACAGTGCAGAACATCCCTGCATTACTCTGAGTAGATGAGACAAAGCAAGGTGACTCCTGAGAGCTAGAACTTTTACTGGGGTGGTGTTTTGTTACCTTCAGTGGGCTACTGGCCATGGACAGGTGAGAGCTTGCAGCGGACCAGATAAGCAATTGTTCATGTGTACATGTGTGTTTAAGAATGTGCACACGCAGACAAATATGCATGTACCTAGCTCTGTGGTAAAGAGGCAAAAAAGAGAGAGCATAGTTTATTGCAGCAAGCGAGACGTGTAATCCCCCAGTACAGAAGCTAGAGGACTGCTGCTCTGAAGGGCTAGACCCAGAGCAAACATTCTGAACAAATCACTGCTAATTACTATATTATTTTATCCAGGGTGACATTTAAGCAATATGACAAGAATGACAAATAGAATTACAATACGGTAATAGAAAAGTAAAATTTTCCTTGGAGCAAAAAGTTCAAGGCAAGTTTTGCATGAGAAATGGGTGTTAGTTGTCAGAAACAAGTAATGAGGATGGCAAGACATATACAAGCCCAGAAGGGGATCTTCTGCACTCTCACTTACTGTTTGCTAAAATAAAAGCCATAATATTTCTCAGAAAAACTTTTATTGCATTTGTTTCGATGTGTTATTAATCAGAGAGTAGTTAAATGCATCAATAGCTTCCTTTTTAATTAAAAAAAAAAAACCCTACTATCTGATTCTTTCTGAACTTAGTCTGCTAAGATCCTGTACTCTGCAAAACACTCGAAAATTTCAGGATGTGTCCTTGTGGTCTGGACTCAGCAATGATTTTATGCAGATTTTCAGCTTGCTCTGTGCATTCAGTTCTTGATATGAATGAATTCCCTAGTTAATACTAAATATAAATGGAGATTATAAGAAAAAATGCAGATGAATATTTACATTCAACATATTATACAAAACACTTTTGACAACTAAAAAATCAGGAGCTGCTACTACGGTGACAGTGCTTATTACAAAGAACACTACTACAAAGTGACTCCTAAAATTGTAGTATGATGCATACCATCTGTTAGTTCTTGTTTGGCTGGGTTTTTTTGTCTGGTTTAACTACAGCAGAATGCACCTTTGCTCTGTGAGATTGAACAGGTAGAATTTGTGTCTGAATGAAGTTTTCCTGAAGGTTCAGAGGAACACAAATAACAGACCAAGGCTTACCATTGTTTTTAACAATGTGGAATATACTAAAGTAAAAAAAAAGAGTATCATATATGGACAAATACCTCCAGGCAGTTGGGGTTTTTTTTCCTTCTTCTTCCTATTGTTGCTGCTGCTGAGAAATGATGAAAGGAAGTAGAAACCCAACAGAAATACCCAGCCTGAAACATCCTCATGGCACCTGAATCTCTCTCAGTAGCCTGAGTAGATGTTTTTCTTTGGCTGACAACAGGAAGTCCCACTGTGAAGGTCCCTCCTGTTTGCTCTTGGGATATTCCAGGGATAGTGTGTCTCATTCACCTGCAAGGCTGGGCAAACATCTTTGCACATACTTTTGCATTTGCACAGATACTTTACTACACTCGTGTATCAGTCTGGTAACAAGCAGATGTTCTTTATAACATGTGCAAGGAAAACATGAGTGATACAGAGAATTTCTGAGGCTGGCAAAGGAGAAGAGCAGACATAGAATTTTGAATGACTGAATAGTTTTTCTGGAACATGTGCTATGTGTTGGTGAAATACAGTGCCTTCTTTCCTGGCAATTTTTAATTTAACACCTTTGGACTCACCACAGTCTCAACCTCCTTCATCCTGTCCATAGTAGACTTTTCACCCAGCCACTTGCAGCTGCCCCCACTGGTGCCACACTGAAAATTTTCTGATGCCCTTTTCCTCTTATTCTGGAATCCTGACTGACTCAGTCCCAGTCTTCAGTCTTACCTTCCTGATTCTAATCCCATCTCAGTGTTCATTTCTCTGTTTTCAATGTGGTGGCCAGCCAACTCCGTGTCACTCCGACAGTCTTCCCATTTGTAGCACCTGTTTGCAATGGCCAGAAGTGGCAAGGTGTTAGTAGGAGGGGGTTACAGTGTGGGAGAAGGCCATGAACCACCCTGTGCTGTTCACAAAGGATGACACATGCTAGAGCAGGGACTCCCCGGAGGGACTGTGGTTGTGGGTCACCTATGCCAAGGCTGGGACAACAGTGAAGGACTGTAGTGCATGGGTGACCCACACCAGAGCAGGGACGCCCATGAGATACCACAACCTGTGGGTGAACCATGCCCGAGCAGGGATGCCCCTGAACAACTGCAGCCTATGGGCAACCCATGCCAGGGAGGGAACTGAACTGAGGCACCACAGCCTGTGGGCAATCTAGATCATGCTGCCTTCAAGCTTGTGGAGAACCTTGCCAAGGGAGCCTAACAGTTTCTTCAAGTAGGTAATATTATATACCCTGATTATTCCAAACTTCAATGACATTTTCAAGGTCATTAAATTATTTCTGAACAATTCTAATAATATATGTATGCATTCTAATAAATTCACTGTAAAGCTATCCACAATAAGTTTTATAAGACTTATGTTCTTATTTGTTATCTTCTTTATTGCCAGAGCAGGAAATCCAGAGGTTAGGAATTCAATTCTGATTAATATTCCTTACATATTTTTTTCTGCACCTACATTAAAATTCATAATAACAATGTGTAACAACACCGTCTTTGTTAGTCCAATCCCAGTTTTAACATTTTTGGAGGTTACTAAACTGCGGTAGTATTTGATATATATATGAAGGTGTAATAGCATTTCAAACATTGTCATAGTTTAGTGAGCAAAATATTTACAAGGAAAAGCAGCAGTATGTTTAGAGGATATATAATATTTATCTCAATTTTTGTGTAGTATCAACCATTTCTGCATATCTTATATTTTGAAAAATTTACTGAAAAAACTCTGTTGCTATTAAAATAGTCCACACTAGGACATTCAACATAATGACCGGAATTTTCTTTCATGGTCTTCTAAACAGTCTACTTTCTCTGTCTTTCTTTATTAGAGAATTTGTGTTAGCACTCGAGAAATATTCAGTTTGGATGCTCTCACCTGCAGCACATTTTACATAGTATTTCCTTCTATGATAGTGGGAAAAAGCAGCTGTCTTTCAGTGTACAAGATTATCAAGTGCATTTTACAGGAATCTATCAGACTTTATGCTGCCTTTTTTCAAGCTTTAACCTCAGAAATGATATCATGTTTGTGAAAGTAAAGTTCTTGCCAAGAAAGAAAGAATTTCCATGTCAGAGTGCTGTTAGGAGACTGTTGAGAGTTGAACCATAAGTGAAAAGACCTCAGTGGCTGAACCAGTAGTTCAATACCAGAATTCAGACAGGTATAAAGATACTATAGCAACCACCAGTATACCATTCAGTTAATGCTTTGGTCACAAGTCCTCTTAAATGGATTGAAAAAGAGGAAATCAATTCAAACTCCCAGGATATCAAACATTTGTGTGTGAACATTTGCAAAGAATTGAAAGGACAGTGCCCAGTTTTCATGTCAATTCCACTTTGGTAAATGACTCAGCATATTTGCAAAACTAGAGTTTTATCCATTACAGCTGATCAAGATTTCCCCAGTAGTAATACAAACTTTTTAATTATTGCATACGCCCACTTGCAAAATTGCCTGTGGCTTGAGAGGAACATGCATTCCAAAATCCCAACACAGCAAACAAAGTTTGACAGAGGAAGACCTTTTGCAATCAAAGGCCCTGTGTAGGAAACAAAACTTGCTGAAGCCACAATTTGATCAAAGGATGTATAATATGGCTCTTCATAGTTGGAAGACAAATGCACATTTGAAATGTGATGAATTTTAGTACAATACAAGCCATTTTTTAACCACCGATTTGGCAAAATAATATGTGCATAGACAATGTATATTACGCATCTGCTGCAGCTGACAGAAAAACAAAAAGATGGTTCATGAATATGTACTACTGGGAAATTTGATTTTTATTCTATTTTGAAATCACAGGCTTGCTGTTTCCTTGCCTTCAAAAGATTATTTTTATGATGTGAATTTCCAGCAGTTTCTTAAATCTAGCTTTACTTTACTATTCTTAAGAAGCTTACCAGAACTGTGCTGGATTTTAAAACCTATCTTCAATTACCTCATTTTGAAAACCAGCAAAGTATTCTTAGAAGAATGCATTGATATGCCTAACCTTGCAATTTTGTATGGTATCAAATCAACACACAGACCTCTTTTACATCTAGTTTTTAAGGGAATAGTATTAACCAGTTACAAAGTCTTGGTTTCCCTTAACTATGAAGAAGCCTTGAAATTACAAACTGAAAATATACAAAAAAGGACTTGTAAGTCTGAAGGCAGATTAAATTTTACTTTGTGCTCACTAAAGGCCAATTCTGTCTTTTTTACCTAGCTTGTATTGGTAAGATACCTGAATTTTTGTGATATCTAGAACAGCGATATAGACTGTATTTCTTGTGCAATGTAACATAGCCAGAAGCCATCAGCTCATCCACAGGAAATAAAAGCTGTCCTTACTCATGCAGATAGTCTCTATTCAGTTAGGGCATGCCAAAGGCAAGGTGACATAAAGGCAAAATAAACCCAGAAAGAAAACTTATATTTCACAGGATTCAGGAAGTTTCCAATTATTTTAGTAGGGTTATGTTAGTAAGCAAAACTAGTCAATGTGTTTCTGATGCAATATATTTCCTCTTTTAAAATGTCAGTGTGGTGGAAACAAAATACATGATAAAATTTAAAAAAATTATATTTATGAGACCAGAATTTTTCATTTTGATTTTATTGTGTTTGTAACACCAATGATATTAATATAGCAAAGATATTGGAACAGTGCATTGAAGTAAAAAGCCCAGAATATTAGGACCTTATGAAAAGTTAAGAATTACACAGTTTCAAAATATTTCATTTCATGAGAAGATTGTTGGTCATGAGGGAAATTTGGGAAAAAAAGTCTTTTAAATTTTGACTATCTGCTTTAGCAGGGATTCTTGTATCTAAGTACAGATATAAAACATATATATGTATATAGAGCATTTTCAAGATGCAATTTATAGTTTATTTTGAGAAAGACTGCGTGTATATAACTGGAAAAAAGATGATGCCTATATGCTGTTACTAAAAATCAATCAGCTAACCAAGCTTTACAACCAAAGCATAAACTTACTCATTCACTAAAGTAGATACTATACCTTCTGTAGTCTGTTTTAGGAAGAAAACAGAAGAGCCCTTTAAAATATAGTATTACTCACATAGTAATACTCACATAGTACTACTCACACAGATACATTACCTATTGCAAAGCATACCTTCAAAAGCACTCTTTTCCCTGGAAAAGTGAGGTCTTCAGCAACAGGAATCCTTATGAGCAGAACTTGAAAGAGAGATAAGATTGTTAGGAATTATTTTCTGAAGACCATGAGGCTTTAATCAGTTAGCCTTGTGGATAATAAGATTATTATTGTTGTCTCCACTTCTTTAATGAAAAAAAGTTCATGCTGAAAGAAAGCTTTTTACAGGAAATGAAAAAATGTATGTGGGCTCACCTTCTAACAAATCTTCCTATTATTATAATTTGTGGTGTCAATCCTGCAGTTCTCTGTTTTCTTTTAAAAGGCAATACTGAATTTTTCTCCTCTCTTGAATCAGAAACAGCTGATAAAAATTGTGATTTAGCTGCAATTAGAAGTAGCAAAAATAATTGTTTTCTAGCAATATGATAAAATAGAAATATTTTTCTTATATTTGTGCCAGGGACACATTACTGCCAAGACTTGAACTCCAGCTCCCATTCATCACCTCTAAGGACATGTTAATAACCAAATATAAAGCTTCAGAAATACTGTTATTCATAAAATTATAGAATCATAGAATGTTGAGTACCTCAGCCTTCTCCATGTTGGTTGTCACCAGTTCTCCTGTCAGGCTGAGTACATTTTCTTTAATCTTCCTTTTCCAGCCAACATACCTGTAGAAGTCCGTCTTATTCTTTGCGTTCCTTGTCAAATTCAGCTCCAACTGTGCCTTAGCTTTCCTGATTCCATCCCTACACAGCTGGGCAGCATCCCTATATTCTTCCCAGGACACACATTCCTGGTTCCACAGCCTGTGCATTTCCTTCTTACACTTTAGTTTGATCAGGAGGTCCTTACTGAACCATGCTGGTCTCCTGATACGCTTGTCTGATTTCTTACACATAGGAATTGAGAGCTTTTGCATTCTAAGAAATATGTCCCTAAAGAGCTGTCAGCTCTGTTCTGCTCCTTTGTTCCTGAGGGCAGTTTCCCAGGGGGTCCCATCCACTAATTCCTTAAATAACTGAAAGTTTGTTCTCCTAAAATTCAGTGTCCTGATTCTACTCCTCAGCTGGCCCATATTCCTCAGGATTGTGAATTCCACCAAGGCATGATTGCTGCAGCCCAGGCTGCCACCAGTCTTAACATCTCTAATTAGTTCATCCATGTTGGTAAACCATGGGTCTCGTAACATTTCTCCTCTAGTCAGGCTGTCTATCACCTGACTTAAGAAATTATCCTTGATGCACTCCAAGTGTCTCCTGGACTGCTTACAGCTTGCTGTGCTGCTTTTCCAGCAGATGTCAGGGTGATTAAAGTACCCCAGCAGGATCAGAGCTTCAAGTGTGATGCTTCCTGTAGTTGAAGAAAGAATACTTCATCAACAGGCTCCCCTTGGTTGGGCTGCCTGTAGTTAACACCAACCGTGAGTTTTCTTTTGTTGACTTGGTCCTTAATTTTTACCCATAACCTCTCAACCTTTTCATCACTGTTATTCAGAGAGCTTTGTGCAGTTAATCCATTCTTTTACATAGACTACAACCCACACCCTCTACCCCTCTTTTCTGCCTGTCCCTTCTGAACAGTTTGTTGCCATCAATTGCAGCACTCCAGTCAAGTGATTCATCCCACCACGTTTCAGCAATAGGGACTAGATCATAGATTTCTAGCTGCACAGTGAGTGGCTTTCAGCTCCTCCTGCTTGTTACCTATGCTGCGGGTATTGGTATAGAGGAACTTCAGCTGGGCTATTGGTCATGTTATTAAACATGAAAAGAACACTTGGTCATGAAAAAGATGGTATGGTCAAGATCATAGAATCATAGAATCATAGAATGGTTTGGGTTGGAAGGGACCTCAAAGATCATCTAGTTCCAACCCCGCTGCCATGGGCAGGGACACCCTCCACTAGACCACGTTGCCCAAAGCCTCATCCAACCTCATCCCTCCAGGGATGGGGCCTCCATAACCTCTCTGGGCAACCTGTTCCAGTACCTCACCACCCTCACAGTAAAGAATTTCTTTCTAACATCTAATCTAAATTGACCCTCCTTCAGCTTAAACCCATTATCCCTTGTCTTGTCACTACACTCCCTGATAAACAGTCCCTCTCCATCTTTCCTGTAGGCCCCCTTTGGGTACTGGTAATCCGCAATTAGATCTCCCTGGAGCCTGCTCTTCTCCAGGCTGAACAATCCCAACTCTCTCAGCCTGGCCTCACAGGAGAGGTGCTCCAGCCCTCCCATCAGCTTTGTGGCCCTCCTCTGGACTTGCTCCAACAGCTCCGTGTCTTTCTTGTACTGGGGCCTCCAGAGCTGGACACAGTACTCCAGGTGGGGTCTCACAAGAGTGGAGTAGAGCGGCAGGATCACCTCCCTCGACCTGCTGCTCACACCTCTTTTGATGCAGCCCAGGACACGGTTGGCTTTCTGGGCTGCAAGTGCACACTGCCGGCTCATGTTGAGCTTCTCATCAATCAATACCCCCAAGTCCTTCTCCTCAGGGCTGTTTTCAGTCGATTCCCCGCCAAGCCTGTAGTTGTGCTTGGGATTGCGCCGACCCAGGTGCAGGACCTTGCAGTTGGCCTTGTTGAACTTCATGCGGTTCGCACAGGCCCACCTCTCCGCCCTGTCAAGGGCCCTCTGGATGGCATCCCTTCCCTCCAGCATGTCGACCACACCACACAGCTAAAAGATAGGAGTACAAGAAATGTTTCCATTTCTGGTGGAAGAACAGAGAACTGGCCCCATAAAGAATGGTAACTATTAATAATTTAATAACATAGTGCTTTGACTATATTGTATAAATTCTTGAACATCTTCATTTCATTAACAAGCTGTGTGATCGTGGTAATTCTCTTAGCATTTCTACTGTTTATTCCACTTTTATGGAAGGAGAAAATGAAAAAGGAAAAAGTAACCAACATGCTTCAGATGAATGTTTGGGTACTCTTTAGCAGGCATTTCTGTAGTGCCCTCTTGTGATAACTGAGCTGTGGGTTCTTGAAAACATCTTTGATAGTAATACAAAGTAATAGAAATTGCCAAGTGTTCAGGCTCCCATAATGACAAGTACCAGCTGCTTCAGAAGACCACAAAAAGAACTCAGATGGCTTCCGTATCAGAAGTTTCCTCTTAAACTTTGTCAAGGATTAATTCCTGTTAAGAAAATCTACAAACATTTACTTCAAGCTAAACCATCATCATATTTAGCTATGAACCACATAGCCATATGTTACTGGCCACAAAGAATTTCAAGTATTTTTTAAAAGCTGATGTTCTTTGTTCGCAGGAGTATATTCTGTCCTTGAAACTACCTATTCATTTCTAAATTGTTAATTTATTATTTTTTAATTTCACTGATGTTTCCATTGCTTTCTTTGTAATAGAAGAAAGAAGATATGCACAGTTTAACTTTTTATGCCTTTAATCATTTTAATAAATTGATTTCCAACCCTTTCTGTATCCATATTGGCTTCTATGCTCATGCAGTGTCTTGACTTGTTAGAAATAAGATGATAGGAGGATCTGACAGTATTACATACAAAGACAATAGTAGGTAGAATCTTCACTATTAGGTGCTACTAAGTATTTGAAATGTCATTTTTTACGATTTGTAATATTGTTGGATTTTCTAGTATCTGATCACAGGTGACATGGATATGTCTATCAAGATAAGAAAATAGCCTTGGTACCACTGTGTTGAGTTTTAACTTGAAACTTGATAACTTTAGTTCAAACTGATTGAAACACATTTGCTGGAGCCAGTTGAAACTCTGAAGAGAAAGTGTATTTTCTGTTCTACGCATCTTGGTGGGTCACTGGAGAAAACAGACTGGAATGTTTTCACTAAAAATTTTTAATTTACTCATATTTAGTAGGTATCTATATTTATTTCTACTTGGTCAAAATATCTTTCATCAAGCTCAGTTTTCAGACTGTCAACTGTAGATGATTTGGCATTGCAACAGGCACCCCAAGTTCATTGCATTTCTTCTGTACTTTAGCTTATCTTGTTCATTTATCCAAGACGCGCAACTTTTATAGACATTTTTAATGAGTTTCAGGCAAAATATTCTTAATTTCTACAGTTCCCCTCCACCTGCCTGTTCACTATATATCTGTCAACAGTTGATTAGTAAGCAGTTTGACTATTGGGATCACCAGAGTAATTCTGGGATGCAAATATTACCTTCTGTGTTTTGTCTCAATCCCCTTGAAAACACTGTGCATATTATATTTATTATATTTATTTTAATTTAGCTGTATTTCTGATGCTTTTCTACATATTTTTTCTTCATATTTAAAGTGGCCAATCAGGTCTTCTTTTGGCAACTATTTTTCTTTTTATTTTCTCATTTCCTTTTTAAGCTAATATTATCAGTGTATAACAAAAAACCTCAGAAATGTTTCTGATATAGGTTACTTAGGCTTAGCTTATACTGATCAGATTTGGTTCTAAGAAGGAAAAATATATCGTTACTATACTATTAACTATGACAAACAGGTAGAAATATGAAATCTGACAGATTTCTTCAAATTCACATCACAATTTTTACAACATCCATATATAAAACAAGCATGCTTTTCTTCTTAAGAGCTTTTATTTAGTCACTTTTTTTTAAAATATATTTTGTAAACAATAGATCATTGAAATTTGCTGAACCTGGTGTTAAAAGATGATATTTCAGGTTAAATGCATTTTCCTATTGAAAGAGAAATTGGAAGGACATTCAGAAAAGCATGAGAAACCCATCCAGCTTAGCCTAATAAATGACCATTGATAGTATAATGAAAAAGTTAAACACTATGAGCCTCCCTACCACCAGGCCATTACCTATTTTTCTACAATAATAATAACTCCTTACTCATACATACTGTTATTTGATTGTCATACAAAGGCTGCTTGTTCATTTCATATAAATATACATACTAATATATGTAATGAAGTACAATAATATGAGCTATTACTGAGTAAAATGTGTTATGCAAAGCTTTAATGTAGAGTCTGCATAAAAATTAATTAAATCGCAGAAATAAAAATAATAAAAATAAGCTTTTAATAACTCTCATTGCATAACTTCGTTTTATCTATTTTGTTAGTGAAACTGTACTAACGAAAATAGACTTGACCAGGCCGTGGTATCTTTACCTGCAGTGACCTTCATACACTAGGGATGAAATGCGAAAGCATTTGTCATTTGCTGTCATCTTTCCATCAGGACACGGGGTCACAGTGACACTTAACAAGAGCAAGATGAAGCAATCTACACCATAAACTAAGTACTCTTCAGTTCATTCATTCCTTTAAAGAATATGTGCAATCCTTTAAATCATAAGTGCAAACATGATATTGCCTGTGCCATGATCCCGGGTTTGAAATGTGAATTTATCATACAATCTAATTTCTCTGAAAAAAGGAATCTAAGCTCTGATTGTGGGTATAGCACCAATGAACTGCGGTATTTCCTCATCAATGCTCTCACTATGTCAAAAAAAAAAAAAAAAAAAAAGCTGCATTTTATTAGTGGTACTATTTATTTCTTGTGTTTCTTCATTTGATTCTGCTCTGTGTGGCTAATAGACTAGGTGTGAGATAACATCAAAAAGGCCTCTGATATTCTTCACAATAAGGCAACTTCTCTCCTGCAGCTGAAAATACAATTACCAATATGGATTCAGAAGTATAGCTTCTAAGATCCCAGGAGTGCAAAAGAATGCCTTTCCTTATTCTTCTGTCCAGGCATGCAGCACATATCAAACCTGCCTCTTATTGTGCCAAATAATATGGTTGACAATAAAAGTGACCTGAATATTACATTAATGTCGATTGATAAAAATTACATGATGCTTTAAATCCTCTCCTCTCCTCTCTTCTCCTCTCCTCTCCTTCATTTTATCATTCTTCCATCTGACCTGTTCCCAAAAAAGAAAATCATGAGGAATTTTCTGTTAAATTTTTCGCCTTCAATTCTCAGACCAAAAACTTTCCATTGTCGCTTAGCTACAGTAAGGAAGCTGAGACTGAGTGCCTTGAGGACTTTGCAAGGAAAACATTTGGGAGGCAAAGCACCTTAACACGTAAGTGATAAGAAGTGGAAATGGCTGTGAGCAATAATACAGCTTGTATTGCTGCAATAAGATCTTAATAGGCAGGACAGCTTTGTAGCAGGTCATTGTAAAATGATCTTAATAGGGAAAGAGGTTTAATGCTTGGCTAGATACAGATATATATGGAAGGTGACGAAATAGGACCCAAATCAGATATATTACAACTTTCTGTGCTATGTCACAAATGCAGTAAAATATCTATGCATGTAAATGCTTTTGGGATTACTTATTTTATTTAAAAATTCAACCACCTATACTGCAATAGACCTACTACAGAGAAATCAAAATAACTGGGTAAAGCCGGTATTGGATTCATTTATCAGATTTTTAATTTCAAAGTACCAGTGCAGTTCAGATAAAGAAAGCCAGAAAATTGTAAATGGTATTGTGGTTATGAAAGTAGAATAATCTCATACATGAAATAGAGTCTCTGGTGACATAAGAAGAAATTAAGTACTGTTGTATACATTATGGACAGGACACCAAAGTGGCACAAGTGTGTAATTAAACAACTTCCCTAGATTTACAAATAATTTGGCCAGTAGTTAAAGCCATTTAGTAGCTGCTATGAACAGTGTACTTTGGGTATTTTTAAAGCAGAATTTCTCACTATCTATGAATATTGGATTGTGTTATATTATCCTATGGAATAATGACCATGTAGGTCATTCAGCCTAAACCACTCCAGAATATCAAGTTGGTTTATCATTGGCTTCCAGGGACTTCAGTGCAGTTATTGTAGAATGAGAAAAGGATGAAGTTCTGAAACTGCAAACCTGTGTCCTTACAGGGATGAAAAGGTCCTTGGCCCTGTGATGTTTCTAATTTGGAGCAATGTTGTGTCTTAGCAAGCTCAGGAAATGATTTTGCAATGATAAGCAGATGAACAGGGAGATAACACAAGTAACCAAACCAAGGTTTTAATTGCTTCATTTTTTTCCATTGGACGTCTCAGGGATTTTCTAAAAGGGAATTATATCCAATGTTCTGTCACGGTACTATCATTATGCCTCACATTACTTCTTTTTCAGTGATCAAAAATAGAGGTTGATCATCTTTCATGTTTTTGATGAGACTTTGATTTATTGTTCTTATCTGCCAGTATTGTATTTTTTAACCATTCACTTCCATTCATTCCCATTGTGTCCCCCATTCATTTGACTAAAATTAGGTTATTGATTAGATCTGTGAGGAAAGGAAATGTTTCCAATATATTGATATAGCACCTGAACATTACTGGTTTATTCTGATACTAAAAATCCTTATGCAGTACTCTGGGAACTTTTAAAAAACATCATACGTATACTATATTGCCAATGCAATTCATTAAGGTCCAGTCAAACTACTGACAATTTATATGACATAGAAATTAATACTTCTTCTTCCCTCTATTAATCACAAAACTAGCTGGCTGGAAGTTTGAGAACATTTTTTTTTAATGCCAATTTTCAGGTTAGAAACTGATGAAAGAAATATGCTGAATTTTCAAAATCTGAGGCAAAAAGAATTTAATAAATCTGCATAAGAAATCATGATGAAAGCAGAAAAGATTTCATCCAGATAGTCAGTCTGGTGATGAGGGAATGTTTCCACCTTCCCAAAACATGATGACCTCTTTAAAAAACAGAAAAAAGCTGCTTCAAGATGTAGATAATAGAAGAGTTTTTATAGTCTGAGTAGGGAAACTGTCTATTTGAACCCCAGACAATTGGTCAGGAAGACCTATCATGACTGGCATATGCAAAGATGGACTATTTTCATTTTTTGTGATTCATCCTTTAGATTTTTTAAGACCAGGAAGCATCAGTGGAATACTAAACCAGTCTGGGAATGACAGGTGGCTTTAATCAAAGTCTTGAGAAAAATAAGGACAAGGATGTATCTGGAGTGGAAGGGAAGTAATTGCTATGAAAATTCCTATCTGTTTATTGAACAGAGATACAAGAAGGGAGAAGTGGGAAAGAAATTATATGTCTTCCATGTGTGGATACACATAAACTTGTAAGTGATGGTGAGTGGAGGAAGAGATTTAGTATGTGGGGGGAAAAAAATTTAAAATTTCCAGATACATAGAGTGTTTGGGAGAACAGTCAATGGTAACTAAGTGAGAACACTCTTGCTATATATATAGTGCTCTGCTTACTCCGTGAATGCATTTCAACCAAAAATTGTAGAATGTGAAGGAGCTAGGTAGAAATGAAGCATGTTCCGATACATCTTATTTTAGTGTTTAGTGCTGTACAGGCTCTATTTTAACATCTGTTAATTTATAATAAATACTTTAAGTAGTTCATTTTTTTTTTTTCAATCTATCCTACCATGGGTACCATTAAAAAGATTCTTAGTTTACATTAAGTAGTATGTGGATTAAAAAGAAAGGAAAAAAAAAACACAAAACTCAGTATAGCAACCATTTTATAAATTGATTTTACTTCAAGCTCAACAGAAGATTTACTTGTAGATTGTGGTGGGTTGACCTGACTGGAGGCCTGGTGCCCACCAAAGCCACTCTATCATTCCCACTCCTCAGCTGGACAGGGGAGAGAAAAAATACAATGAAAGGCTCGTGGGTCCACATAAGGACAGGAAGAGATCGCTCACCAGTTACTCTCACGGGCAAAACAGACTTGACTTGAGGAAATTAATTTATTACCAAACAAATCAGAGTAGGATAATGAGAAATAAAACCTAAATCTTAAAATATTTTCCCCTCTCTCCTTCCTTCTTCCCGGGCTCAACTTCACTCCCAATTTTTCTACCTCCTCCCTCCCAGCGGCACAGGGGGACGGGGAATGGGGGTTGTGGTCAGTTCATCACACGTTGTCTCTGCCGCTCCTTCCTCCTCAGGGGAAGGACTCCTCACACTCTTCCCCTGCTCCAGCGTGGGGTCCCTCCCACAGGAGACAGTCCTCCAGCAGCTTCTCCAACATGAGTTCTTCCATGGGCTGCAGTTCTTCATGAACGGCTCCAGCGTGGGTCCCCCATGGGGTCACAAGTCCTGCCAACAAACCTGCTCTGGCGTGGGCTCCTCTCTCCACAGGTCCAAAGGTCCTGCCAGGAGCCTGCTCCCACGCAGGATTCCCACAGGGTCACAGCCTCCTTCAGGTGCATCAACCTGCTCCGGTGTGGGGTTCTCCATGGGCTGCAGGTGGATATCTGCTCCACCATCATCCTCCATGGGCTGCAGGGGGACATCCTGCCTCACCATGGTCTTCTCCAGGGGCTGCAGGGGAATCTCTGCTCCAGTGCCTGGAGCACCTCATCCACCTCCTTCTTCATTTGCCTTGGTGTCTGCAGAGTTGTTCCTCTCACATCTTCTCACTCCTCTCCACTGTTGTTGTTCACCTGCAATTTTTTTTCTCATTTCTTAACTATGTTATCCCAGAGGTGCTACCACCATCAGCTGGCTGGCTGGCCTCAGCACCAGCAGCATCTCCGTCTTGGAGCCGGCTGGCATTGGCTATGTCAGACATGGGGGAACATTCTGGCAACTTCTCGCAGAAGCCACCCCCATAACCCCCCACTTCCAAAACCTTGCCATGCAAACCCAATACCTAGATTCTTAGTAATACTAAGTATATCAAAAAATAGCAACAATTTATATGATTGGAGTGAATAAACCGTATTGTTCATAGCAGTTTCACTTCTGCATTAAGTGAAAAATTCAGTTTGGTAATATCTGCAAATCTGTGTCTGGAAGCCTGGCATGAACAATTTCAAGAAGAAAAACAGAATTTATTAGTAACCTATAAGGATTCTGTAAACATAATTGCTTCATGCTGGAATTAGTATTATAAATTACTTCATGATCTTTGTTTTGAGATTTGTAGATAAAACATTGTAGATCCAAGGATACATTCATGGACATATTTACAGGCTAACGTATAATTATCTCCTCTTGGTCTCCGGTTTGCAATTTTGCACAATCATTTTATTTACATAATTTTATAATAGCTATTTTGGGGATTTCTTTTTCATTCAAATTTATTAACTAGTAACATGGATTCCCTACTTCTATAAAAAAATATTTTTTAATTTTTTGAAGTCTCTTCTTAAACTTTGTATTTTAGGAGCTGTTCTTCAGAAACTGTTTGCTTAATAGTGGGTATTTCTGTGCCTAATTAAGTATTTTCCACAATTTCTTTCCTTACTCCCACCCTCAGGGAGTCACCCTCCTTTCTTAATTAGAAAAACAACCAGCCAAACAAACAAAACCCACACCAATCACTAAACCACTGTAGATTCATAGAATCATTTAGATTGGAAAAGACCTTTAAGATCTTTTGAGTCCAACCATAAACCTAACACTGCCAAGTCCACCACTATATCATTAACTTAATAGATACCTGTACCTAGAGGTAAATCTCAAAATTTTCTTCCACTATAATTGAGTAAAGTATTAATCATTAATTGTTTTCTGAACCTTCCAAAAATATCTGCTGAAGTTAAACTTTCTGAGCTGCCATCATTTTCTCTATATAAAGAATTAGATGGGATTTTCTGGTTACATGGATCAATAGAATTAAGGATCTGGGAAGTTGGTAACTAATATGTTAACTTTATCTGTTTGAATTTGTCAAGGCATTATTTTTAATAATACTTTTGGCCAGAGAAAAATATTGTGGGTTTTTTTTTTTCCTGAAGAAGTCTTTCAACATGCATTGTCAATCTATGTTTTAAAAGACATTGAATTAAACATTTCATAAGACATGTGAAGAATATTGCTTCATAATCTAAAACTATAAACCAGATATGTCTTCAGTGAAGATTAGTAATTTCTAGTCATTACACAATTATTATTTCAGTTATACACCTAGGAAGAAAAAAAAATTCGCACAAAGACCTGACTGAGATTCAGTGAAAGACACGATTATGTCCACAGTGAGAAAAAGAGACAATGGAAATAAAAGTAAAGTATGTATCAAATTAAAAGAGATTCCAAATTATATAAAAAAACGTGACTATAATAAGTCTTATATTAGCCTCTACCGGAATGCCTAAAAAGTAAATGGTGACACATAAAGTCAATTGTAATTGGACATCAACATATTTACAGTTGTCATCCTATGAACCATTATTTTCATGACTAACCATTGCTCATGTAGATTGTATCTCTGTGTCTTCATTAGTAGCAATTTTTAAGTTATAGACTATTTGTATAAATATCTGGGGAAGGGTTAGTTACACAACCTACATATGTAGCTGAAATATGTAAGCTTAAAAGTCAACGTTATTCATGTAGGGTTCTTGTTATTCTATGTGAGTGTTGACTACATAAAAACCTTCCTTCAGTGTTTTTAATGGAAGTCAATAGATAAGTAATGAGCAGCTACACACTTGGTAATATCAAAGATATTGTAATTTACTGCTGAGAATTTTTTTAGTGATGAAATCTTTTACTCCTGAAATTTCCTTAATCAGATACTCTACAGCTAGTATAAAAATAAATTTTTAAGGGAAAAGATATCCTAAATATAAATGTCATTATATTTAATTCTTACAAGGTAAGAATGGTGAAATTCTGTATTTTCTTAACCTTCTACTTGAAGAATGTTTTATACTGTATCTTCAATGAGACTTGATTGTTTATCTCGTTGCTTTCAGATTTGTAGTTATTAATTGTCAAGATTTAACCAATTAAAACATAATATATTTTAAAAGGAAGAAAACTACTTGATATTATGTTGTTTGATTCTGCAAAGTACTAAGATTTTGAAATATCACTATAGTATAAACAGATTAATATACTCTGCACTGAAAGAGTGAACAACCAGCCACTCCAAGTTAAGAAAATAATCTAATTATTGAGAAAAATTATTGGGAAAAGCCTACAATTTCATTTTTTATTTGTAATAGATCTAAATTCTTTTTGAAAAAAAAAAATTTTTTGATGGTTTCCAGTTTCAGTCAAAACAACTTTCTAAAACTAGATAGAAAAATATTTTCATACTTTCCGTTCTTTTCAAAGTCATCCACAGTCTCTACACTTTTCCCCTGTTTCACTCACAAATTTAAAATGTCTGTTTAAATGGACTCTGGAAGTAACATTGGTTAACAATGAAAATTAAGTATCAAATACTGAAAACTAAGTATAATTTTCCAAAAAGCAAAATGATATTTTAATCTCTTCTACTGTATTCACAGCATTCCAATAAATCTTTTTTTGCTTTTTTTTTTTCTTCTTCAAAATAATATCAGGCCTATCACTTAGAATTTTCCATTAAAAATTATAGAACTTTATTTAAAAATAATGTTTCTAGAAAGAGACTTTAAAACTCAAGCAATACAAATAAGGTAGGCTGGGGATTTGGCAATGCATGATGCAAAGAGAAAAGGGAAAGGGAAGCTTAACACTGATAACACTAAACCAAAAATAATCATAAGAACAGCCAAATAATTTATGAGATTTCATCTTGCAAACAGGCCTTGACAAGCTTTGGCTTTTCTTTTTCTTTTTGCTACTCTTTTTGCCTTTTAAGTTTTTTAGATGTGCTTAGATCACATTTTCAAACTTTTGCCTGAAAAACAAAAAGGAGCTAGAAATACACAACTGTTTAAGAACTTATAAAGCCCCCTTTTCCTAGGTCCAATGTTTATTCTCAGAATAGGTCTCAGTAAATTTGGAGAAATTGCAAGTGATGGGTGAGACATAAGAACACCATAAGGCATGTATACATGTCATCTTTCAAAGAACAGTCAGGGATGCATGTGGTTTAACACCCTTCACCAGAATATCTGTGAAATAAGTAATCAATCCAAAGAACATTTAGGAGATAACAAGAAGTACTAGTCAAGGTGGGCTTGTCATGAAAAAAATTGTGTCAAAACAGCCATAATTTTCTTCCGCTGTAGAATAACAACTTTGTGGGTAGAAGATAAGTAATAGACATAGACTATCTTGCCTTTGGTATACTTTCTATAGTGTCTTGCATGACATTCTCATAAACAGTAAGAGAAATATACTCAAGAGTACCCATCTGGTAGGTAGCCAAAAACCTAATGAGAGAACTATAACCAGAAAACAGCTATCAATGAATCACCAGCAAAACCTACTGAGTGGGGTTCCACAAGGATCCATCCTGACTCTAGTGCTATATTGTGTTTTCCTTAGTAATCTGGACAACAGAAAGTATAATTTTGTAGAAAATGTGGGTTTGATTTTGATAGATGCAAAATAGGGAGATGCAAATATCTTGGAGAATGAGACTGAAATTCAAATTTATCTTTATAAACTGGATAAAAAAGGCCAGAAAATAGTATGGAATTCCACTGGGAAATAGGCAGCAGTAATCTGTTGCTGAAATAACAGATGGGTTAAACTCCTTCAGAAAAAATTCCAGGCTTCTTGGAAATCACAGCAGTGCCATAGTCCTATTAATGAGCAAGTAATGCAATATGACATGGAAGGGACATAGTTATGCTCTGTTCTGCTTGGCACAGAGGTGAACTGAACAACAATCAATTTTGGCAGTAGTCAAAGTCCATAGATCAACAAGAGTGGTCTGAGGTCTGCAGAAAAGAAGCCATGAATAAAGGTTAAAATTTTTGGGGTTAGAAAAAGAGAAGACTGGAGTGGAGAAGACAATTTGGGAGGTTTTGGAGTTACATCAGTGTAACTTTATTAAGAACAGGCTAAAAGAATATCTGAAAGACAGGGCATATACTGAATTAATCCTTCTTTGTGGCAAGGTAATATACTAGATTTTTTTTCTTTTGCTCTGCTGTTTTTATGTGATTATATGTCCTGCTGATCTTGAAGAGTTTGGCTTATTTTCTAAAAGACAAAAACAACAGATGAAAAATACATCAAGCTATGATGAACCTTAGTGTGTTTTGTGTAAAGCCAGCTTGATTTTTCTGCACCATTTTCATGGAAGCAGGTGAAATTTGGAATGTGCATACTGTGCATTATTCTGGCTGGACTAATTGCCAATCCAAAACTTCAACCACAAATAGAAATACTAATAAAAAATAATAAAATAAATCTTTTCTACAAACAAGAATTCAGAATTCAAAATGAAGGAAAATGAAATTATTTTTCATAAAAAATTACTAAAATAACAAAAAGTCATTCATTTATTGCATTAAAGATAAATGGGATGCAAATAAAGTAGTGGTGCTGAATATGGAACTGTTGTCCACTTCCTGAGGAGGGAAAAAAAACCCAAAACCAAACCAACCAAAAAACAAACCAGCAGCAATAACAAAGGAATAATCCGTAAAAAATAAAAATAAAAAAAATCACCATCCCCCACTTAGTTAAATAACACAGTTAAACAAACAAAAGTCACTGCATATGATTCTTTCAAAATTCATACAAATGATGAAAAAGATAACTAGAAATGCTAGGAAGTGAGGAATAAAGAACAACATTAAAAGCATAATCATCCTAGAAATTGTAACCTGTCATCTTGAAAATTGCACAGTGTATCTATTATCCTCATCTCTAAAGGATGTGGTGGAACTGAAAAAGTGCAAAGAAGAGCATGAAAAAATGAATAGATTCCTTTTGGTGATACGTTAAAGAGACTAAGACTTTTCAGTTTAAAACCCAGATAACTGGAAACGTCTGTGACAGAAATAAAGTTGCAGGAAAATATTAATAGAAAATAATTCTTTATTATTATTTATAATAGAAAAACTAGATAATATTACATATAATTAAGAGTCAGTATAGCAGAGTTTGCTTTTTTGTCACACAATGTATAATAAGTTTGAACTTACGATACTTTGGATAGGGAACCTACAAATTCATTAAAAAATAATAAAAATTCATAGAAGACACACGTGAATAAAACTTCCATCTCAAGTAATGGTATGCTGAAAATTATCAGAACCAGAAAACTGCCATAGAAGGGATCATGCTGTAATTACTTCAATCTTTTGTTATAGGCCACCATCAAGAAAAAAGATACAGAACTAGATGTCTGGCTTTTCTTATGTTTGTAATGATGAAGACTGTACTGATCTGCATATATCCTTGTCTTGATTATTTTCCTTATTCTGCTTCTAAATATACCTGAATATATTCCTGACTGGGTTTTGAAGTTTTTGACACAGAGAAGTAAATAAAGTCTGCTTCACTAATTGTGTTATTACAGCAGAGTTACTATTTTTCTGACTTTTGCAAAATTCAACTTGACCCACTTAGAGCGATGTGCAATGTATGACAGCCTAGAAGAGCAGATAGCTACCTTTGAAATTATACAGTTTTAACTATTCGGGACAGATGTAGAAGTCTGACCTCACGTGGACGTAAGTAACAGCTGCAATACATCCACTTTCTCAAAAGAAAAGGTCAGCAAAGTAAATGAATAAGCAAATAGTGAAACAAAAGAGCAGAAAAATATGCCTTTAAAAATTACATTTCCACTGGTGTCTGCCTTGATACGGTTACCATTTGTACTGTTATCCAAAATCTAGACACTTTGTTGAAAAGACAAATAGGAGCAGTCTATTTATTTTTGAACCTATTTCAGAACAATAAATTTGAAATAGTAAAAACCAGGAAAACAAACAGGACACGTTTAAGACTTGCTTCATGCCCATTTGCCTTCTACTAAGGAGAAATGCTCTCTTCACACATTGTTATGGGTTTGGGGAGAAGTACATGGAATAATCCTAATCAGTAGTGATAGGAAGCCCAGTTGCTAGATAGCATCAGGTGTTCTTCCTTGGCAGTACTTCTATAATGGATTTGAGCTTATGATGGTTGTGAAAAGATCCAACACACCTTAAATTCAGTGCATGGAATTCAGAGATCACTTTCTTCTTTTACAACTGGCAAACATGTTGTTGTGTGTCACACAAAAAAATCACTTACAGAACAAAAGAAAATTTTCTAAAAATCTGGGTTTTTTTTAAAGCTCTTAATGAAAACATTCATGTTCTAAAAATGAAGGCTTTGGTGGGTTTTTTCACCCTATAATACTTTAAAAAGAGATCAGTAGCTCACTGCCCTGAAAATGCTAGGCTAAAAAAAACCAACAAAAATACCAGAAAACCCAAACCACAAGAAAACAGTTCAGCATACCCTATCTGAGCTGGAAATTCTGACCAAGTGTCTGCATATATTGTTATCAGATAACCAGATGACTGTTTACCTTGCACCATTTTTTACTTGAAAAGAATGTTTTGTTGTAATTAAGCTATCTTTGCATGGGAAAGAAAATACAGTAGATATTTAGTGTCAGCATGCACTTATGATCAAATATGAGAGCTATACTGTCTGATCTGCCCTCAATCCTCATCCTACTACTGTGTCTTCCCTCAGAGCAATAATTTGTCAAAATCAGTTATTGCACAACAAAGATGCATGATTATGGGCTATGTATCATACATATATGACATGCTTTGTATATCTACAGGACTTTATATATCTACCTTTTGCTGAACTGGTGACATCTATGTGATTATCTGACAGAGAGCAGAAAGGCGCGTTGGTCTATCCTGTCAGGTTACAATAAACGTGAAAATGCAGCAAGAACAGAAGAAATCTAACAAACATTTTATTGCCTTTCTTTTTTTTGTGTGCTTTCTCTGTGATATTTTTTTTTTATCATAGAATAGCAAAACTAATGCTAATAAAGCAGTTTCGATGATAAATCCAGGGAGTAATTTTGGTACCCTGCCTAGGAACCTAGTGGCTTACATTACCTCCTCATCTTGGGCTCAAGACTTTGAAAACAATAGACATTAGAATGAAGAGAATATTTTCTGTACTTCTTTCATCTGACTCATTTATAAAATGAACAGCAGGGACAATATTAGCCAGGAAGTTCACAACCTTCCACCTAACTCTCAAACCAGCCATTTTCCTGCCAGCTGCAGTGACACCAATTATTATAGGCATAATCCCCTTCTGGTGCTAATTTAGTGAAAAATGTCACTTTGAATAATGTTGAAATAAAGAGTCAATTGATTTACCCCCTATCAGAACTTTAGTAATTAGAACAGTGTGCACAATATAATTATTCATGTTGTTTCTAATTTAATTTTAAATAATTTTAAATTGATAATGAAATTTTAATGGTCTTTGAATATAGGCTATAAAAACAGGCAGGGAAACCAAGATGGTTATCTGACTCTTATCTTTTAAACCCTGTTACATTTCTTAGGAAAAAAAAATCTATTTTACATGATAATTTAGCAATGATTTTCTGCATTTCAAACTGTTGGTATTTTTATCTGTGCTGAATAATAACTGAGCAAATATCCTATTCAAAGAATACTTTTTGTTTTTTATTTCTGAAGGACAGAGGGAAGGTGAACTGCAATAGTAAAACGTGTAGAGTAAGTCATGACTCTGCACCTCAGTCTCACTATCTCAGTACACCGATTCAAAAAATGTAGTATTTATTTTAATTTAGTGGTGCAGTGCATTGAATCTGTTATCACTTTTGGCAGTGACAGTAGCATTTGTCAACTTAACCCACAGAAGATATTGTGCAAAGAAGAACTATCGTAGTACTTCATGCTCATCTTCTACAGTTGATGTTCCTGCTCCCACACAGGACTGGTAGCAAAATACCTTCTACTTTATCAAAAAATTAAATAATCTGTTTACACATGGCAGGCTTTTTTTAAAGAAACAGCCATTCATCTAAGTATTTAAAATGTGTCAATACAGAAAATATCTGTACATTGTACCACTAAGCAACAGAAAAACCATCAGATTTTTCCTCTTTATTTTACCTGAGCAATGGACTTCTCAGTTAGATTTTTTTTTCCTTTTGTCAGTCTATGGCTTCCATGGTTGAGAAAATATTTGGGATATCTTCTGTATGTTGCTTCACAGTCATCAAGACATCATCCCAATAGTAAGATCTCTTATATGAGCCACCACAAGAGTTTCCACTGACAAAAAAAACACCCCAAATAACTATCTCTTCCTGCTGTGATGTGGAAAAAAAAGGAGCATTTCCCAAGATTGCTTATCTCTATCCTCTACAAACAGGGAAATCAGAAATAAAAATCTTGAATTAGAGCTCTCCACCCATGTTGACTGGAAACCCCTCTGATAGTGCAATGAGAGGTATGCATTTGTGTGTGTGTGTGTGTTTTGCTGAAGATGCACTATCCATTATTACACTGTGGTGGGTTGACCCTGGTTGGACACCAGATGGTCACCAAAGCCGGTCTATCATTCCCACTCCTCAGCTGGACAGGGGAGAGAAAATATAATGAAAGGCTTGTGGGTTGAGATACGGACAGGGAGAGATCGCTCACCACAGGGCCACAGGTCCTGCCAGGAGCTTGCTCCAGCGTGGGATTCCCATAGGGTCACAGCCTCCTTTGGGTGCATCCACCTGCTCCGGCGTGGGTTCCTCCATGGGCTGCACGTGGATATCTGCTCCACCATTCTCCTCCATGGGCTTCAGGTAGACCGCCTGCCTCACTATGGTCTTCTACAGGGTCTGCAGGGGGATCTCTGCTCCGGTGCCTGGAGCACCTCCTCACCCTCTTTCTTCATTTGCCTTGGTGTCTGCAGAATTGTTCCTCTCACATCTTCTCACTTCTCTCTCAGGCTGCCAATTGCTGCTGTTTTGCTTTTTTTCCCTTTCCTAACTCTGTTTTTCCCAGAGGCACTACCACCGTCACTGATGGGCTCGGCCTTGGCCAGCGGTGGGTCTGTCTTGGAGCCGGCTGGCATTGGCTCATCAGACATGGGGGAACCTTCTGGCAACTTCTTGCAGAAGGCACCCCCATGCCTCCCCACTAACAAAACCTTGCCGCGCAAACCCAATACATCCATTTAGCATTGCAAGTAAGAAATGAATTAATCTTATGGAGGTAATCCTGATAAAACTTCATGGCAATTAGTCAAAAACCTGTTTCATTTGGTAAGTGAGAAAAAAGGCACCCAGGGATCAAGACAGCAACAGATGAACAGTGGTGTAGTTCCCATCATTTATTCAAAGTCCTTGACCGTTTTTCATACATGTCTTTTTGGCATGGGTTTTTATGTTTGTTTATGGGGAGGTGTTGGGAGTTGCGTTTTGGGGGGGGGGGGGGGGTTGTTTGGATTTTGGTAGTTCAAGGGGTTTTTTTGAGAAGCCAGCTTCTGTAAACTTCATAACAAAAAGAGATAAAATAGTTGTCCAGTTTCGTGTTTGTTGTGAGAAAAAACACATCTATTTGAAAAAGATTATGATCAGCACAGGCTTCAGATAAAAGCTAAGCTCAAGATCAGGTCTAGCTGTGAAAGTCTGCTCCAGGCTCTAACTACAGATATTTTGAATCACAAGGGAACTTGTAGCACATTAAAACTCTATTAGATATATAATTATAGCACTATTATTATTGCTCTTTGCCAATGAAGTAATCATAATTTCATTTAAATGTATTTATTTCTACTTTTGTTTTTAATTTGTGCTTTCCACTTGAGTTTTTTTCAACTAGTTTAACCCTAAACATATAGCTATTACTGCAACCTATTCAAGTACATTGGTAAAACTGCTAAACTTTATGAATATTCATTTTATAAGCATTATAAAACACACGTAGAAGTGAGGTCAACAGGAACAATGCCAATATCAAAGTTAAGCATTTAAAATAGTCACGTACAAACTAATCCTTCAAAAGGAATATATATTTTAGGATTGACCCATCTACTACTATTATTAGTGTTAGATGGTCATATTGACATAGACATTCACAGAGAAATGGTATTAGCTAAAGCATTTATTGCATAAAAGTATTACCTATATTATAATTCACAGGATATAAACGTTAACATTTGAGCATTAACTCAAAATCAAGTATCTGCAAAAATAGGTCAGGAAGCATGAAGTCCACACTTAAATTAGAAATCACTTAAAAAAGAAAGCCCAGACTAGCCCGCTTGCCTTATGAGTTCCCAACTGACAGAGCCTAAAATAACTTCAGCTATTGCTGAGGATGACAGATGAGCTGAATCCGTGTTGTGAGAGAGACAGTAAACGAATGTTGAAGAGGAAGGAGCAAGTAGGCTGCTGTTCTCTGGTAATTTCAAAAGATTCTGAAAACAGCAGCTTTCAAAACTGCTCACGAATAGGCATCAGAAACAATTGCTGCACAATCCAAGGAAATACAAGTTCTTATATATATAAAGCCCTATGAAATAACTGAATTTCAATTTTTGTTTTGCAAAAATTTTTGTTTTGTCTTGTTTTCTTTGAGTTAATCTCAACAAGCAAAGGATTTACTCTCAAACATACTAGTGACACTTAATTAAAATAGAAAAAAAAAACCCAACAAAGCAAAACAAAACCAAACCCCAAACAATATAATAAAATACATTGTCCTTTTGTGTGACTTCTTCTATAACTGTCACAATGTTTAGTTTTGTATACAGAAGATATACCTGGGCAGGAATAAGAGGGGTTTTTCCCCTCTTGGAAAACTTGGATTTTCATTAGGAAAAAAACCAAACAAACAAACTCATAACATTGAAAAATTCAGTCTTCTGAGCAATGCTTCATCCTATAGCAAAACACTTACATTAGGATTTTTTGCAGAACAACATTTCAACTTTATTCAAAACAACTTTTTAAATTGTACTTTCATTTTATTTCAACTCCTTTTGTATTTATGTGTTTCTTACTGTCAGGTGACTTAAATGCTCTACATTACATTATGTGCTCCATCTTTTCCTCTTTTCCTCTTTTTTCATCATCAGTAATTTGGAAGATATTTAAGGATTCCAAATACTAAAGTCATTTTCATAGCAAACTTGCTAAATTTGTTCCTAATTACTTTGACACTTTAAAATCCTTTGGGCTGCCAGCTGTGAGCACAAATATAAAAGACAAAATTATAAACTGTATTGAAAATACCTGGATATTTTTTCTCCCGTTTCCTTCCACAAAATCTACATGTTTTCCCAAGTATGTATACATCTGAATAGGTTGGGTTTTAAAAACTTAAATAGCTCTTTACCAACTTTAGAAAAAACACAGATAACAATGTCTTGTATTTTTCTATTTGTATATTTAGACAGTTTCATGAAGCTATCTTCCTCTTCAGGTTCTTTCCACTATTCTAATGCATTTATCAAAAATTTCACAATTTTTGAAGAAAGTAAGCATTGTTTTCTAAGCATCTCATATCTGAACAAAGCAGCAAGCATCCCTAAACCCTTCTGAGTAAGCCTAGTCTTTAGTACTGATGTATTATAAATGTAAGCAGAAAGATAATGAACACACTATTTGACTCACATACAAAGATTATCACATTACATCTATGGACACAATATGTTGTTTTTGTTTTAGTACAATTCCAGCGATTTCAGCAGAATGCACCAATAAAACTGCAAGACCATGTTGTTTAATAGGAACGTCACCAAATACAATCTGGCGAATCATTCATGAAAAACAAAGTATCAGAGGATTATGCTAAACCTCATTTTTTTGTGCAAGAACGTTATTTAATAACATTTAAAGAAGAGATGAAACATACTGTAGTCATTAACTTTTCATGACACATACCAATGTGAATTATGGATAGTTCTACCAGGCAATAAAACCAACAGAGATCTGTGCTAAGCTTTCTTTAGTGTTTCCATCAATGTATCCTTGTGGTAATAAAAGCACTGATCTTGATCTGATTAAGACAGTTATAAACAGAAAAACATTTCATAATCTTAAATAAAGGACAGGAGAACAACTTGTCCATATACCATATAGTTGATTTGCTACCTGTAGGATCATATTAAACAATATTTGATTATCCTAATTGAAGCAAGAGAATTTTTTTTTTTTTTTTTAATACTCAGAAGCCACAAATAAGAAATTTGGAAACAAGAAATACTAATTTGCTTGTATCAGGATAAGACAACACAGCTTCACTAAGGGTAAGTCGTGCCTGACAAACTTGGTGGCCTTCTATGATGGGGTTACAGCGTCGGTGGAAAAGGGAAGGGCAACTGATGTCATCTACCTGGACTTGTGCAAGGCATTTGACACTGTCCTGCACGACATCCTTGTCTCTAAATTGGAGAGACATGGATTCGATGGATAGACCACTTGGTAGATAAGGAATTGGCTGGATGGTCGCACTCAAAGTGTTGTGGTCAACAGCTCAATGTCCAAGTGGAGAACGGTGACGAGTGGCGTTCCTCAGGGGTCAGTACTGGGACCGGCACTGTCAAACATCTTTGTCAGTGATATGGACAGCAGGATTGAGTGCACCCTCAGCAAGTTTCCTGACGACACCAAGCTGTGTGGTGTGGTCGACACGCTGGAGGGAAGGGATGCCATCCAGAGGGACCTTGACAGGCTGGAGAGGTGGGCCTGTGCGAACCTCATGAAGTTCAACAAGGCCAACTGCAAGGTCCTGCACCTGGGTCAGCGCAATCCCAAGCACAACTACAGGCTGGGCGAGGAATGGATTGAAGGCAGCCCTGAGGAGAAGGACTTGGGGGTATTGAGTGAGGAGAAGCTCAGCATGAGCTGGCAAGTGTGCGCTTGCAGCCCAGAAAGCCAACCGTGTCCTGGGCTGCATCAAAAGAGGTGTGAGCAGCAGGTTGAGGGAGGTGATCCTGCCGCTCTACTCCGCTCTTGTGAGACCCCACCTGGAGTACTGCATCCAGCTCTGGGTCCCCCAGTACAAGAAAGACATGGAGCTGTTGGAGTGAGTCCAGAGGAGGGCCACGAAGCTGATGGGAGGGCTGGAGCACCTCTCCTATGAGGCCAGGCTGAGAGAGTTGGGATTGTTCAGCCTGGAGAAGAGAAGGCTCCAGGGAGATCTCATTGTGGTTTACCAGTACCCAAAGGGGGCCTACAGGAAAGATGGAGAGGGACTGTTTATCAGGGAGTGTAGTGACAGGACAAGGGGTGATGGGTTTAAGCTGAAGGAGGGTCGATTTAGATTAGATGTTAGAAAGAAATTCTTTACTGTGAGGGTGGTGAGGTACTGGAACAGGTTGCCCGGAGAGGTTGTGGATGCCCCATCCCTGGAAGTGTTTAAGACCAGGTTGGATGGGGCTTTGGGCAATGTGGTCTAGTGGAGGGTGTCCCTGCCTGCAGCAGCGGGGTTGGAACTAGATGATCTTTAAGGTCCCTTCCAACCCAAACCACTCTATGATTCTATGATTCTATGATTCTATGACAAAAGCTATCAATAGATCTTGTACCACATATACTAAAATGTCTGCAAGGCATTTACAGCCTCTACTGTTTCTCACTAGATATGCCTACATATCTATCTAAAGAAAGATAGAGTCTAAAAGAGAAAACCAGTTTTTCCCAAGCATAAAAATATAACTACAGTAATCAAGTAATACTCTAAAATTAAACTCAGACATGACTAATAGCTCACCGGAATTGTTTATTGTTACAGGAAAACTGTTTAAAGTAGACTTATCTGACCAGCTTTGACACTAGATAAGGAGACGAGATTGAAACATCCAGTATTGTATCTCTGGCGCTCAGCTGAAAGAAGATCTGACCACACTAAAGAGGGAAGTAGGAAACACTTTATTTTGCAGGAAAAGTGAAGAATTACTTATATTCCACCTGAAAAATCCGAAGTATTGTTTGTTTAGAGACTAAGAGAATTTATGCAATGTGTGGAACATTCTAAGGAACAGCAAAGACATTCTTTAAAGAATAATATAGATCAAAAGGCTCCAAGCTTAAATGAAAGCAACCTTCAGATCATCCTCTATCCATTGATTTTGCTCACTGTACAAGAACTGTTTTTATCTCCCTGAAGTATACCACACTTACTTGTGTATTTTTCCCCCTCTAATACAATAAATATTTATTTAATTGCCAAGGTTAAATTTGTAAAAGAAAAAATATTCTTTAATAAGTCTTAATATGCTGTCAGGTTATGATTGTATTTCTTTAACAGAGGAGGAAATTATTCTTTCACTAGCTAATAATAATTGAAGAAAAATAATCTAAATATGAAAATACATAGCAAGGTAGTGGAAAAGTAATTGATTTAAGACCATCTGTGCTCAGCCATTGTAAAGCAATTGTGAACCTGAAGGGAGAAGTTCTCTTGTCAGTGGTCTTGTTGCACTGGCCTTTTTTGAGCTGTTGCTAACATTCATCTCTCCAGCTGTTATGAAAGTCAATTTTTGTATACCCATCATTGCATATGCATGCATGGTTCCAAAACTAACCTCAGGAATCAGATACATTTGCACATGCTGAAAGGGAAGATAAGGCATTCTTTCATCCAAAGAGAAGTATAATAGTTAAATCTGGAAAAATTTCAGTTTCATGAATCTGTCCTCTGTCATGATGAGCTATAAAAATCATAGGTACTTTTAAATGGCATTAACATTCTACGGAACTGTTTGGAAAATAAAGCAAAATTCGCTTTTTGTGTTTGGGTTTGTTTCTTTGTTTTGCTTTGGGATTTTTTTGGGTTGGTTGGTTAGTTTTGAGTGGGGTTATTTTGCAGTGAAGTAATTAGTTCTGGTGTGTGCCAAGCCTTTGCAAGTGCTGACTGTTTGCAAATGCGACCTTGATTGATTGCTACCCTTCCAGAGTGTCTCTATCAAGTTTCAAGACCATGATTTTTTAATTTCTACCCTTCCCCATGTTCTCATTTTCTCCTTGCAACAAGGACAACAATGAGGAATAACAGGCTTTGTGGGAAGTAAAGTGAGACCACCTAGCAAGCTTAAAAAGAGAATCATTAAACAATATTATTGAGATTCCAATAGAATTACTGGACACACATAAGCAAAAATTAAAGCCCCAACAGATCAAATAATTAAATGATCCAAACAATAGAAGAATGTGTAAAGCAAATGACTGGCTGCGATTGCTCCTATAGTTAAGAGGACACGCGTTTGCCAGACTTCTGTCCTACTTGACACAGGGTGAACACAGAAGGGGCAAGCAGGCTCTCAGGATGGCTCGAACTAGCTCAGAAGCTTTCAGACATTCATCTATCCACAGGTATTCTCCTACCTATTGTTAGTAGGTCATTATGCAAATTTATTTTCTCTGGTTCTTGCAAGAAACAGGGTATTTAACAACAACAGCACAACAGAGAACGCATGACAGAGTCACATAAAACTAAATTAAATGAAAAGAAAGCAAAAAAGGAAGTTAGAGACACTAATATATAACTGCCAATTTAGTCATATAAATATGTAAAGCTGCCGCTCTGAACCCCTTTGATAGACACAGAGAACTGTGTATCTTGAAATTAATAACAATGTTGGACACATAAAATAGCTCTTTTGATTACAGCATTACCCAAAGACTTTTTTTAGAGACTGGGACACTTTCCTGCTAAACCTTAAAAATAAACAAATAAATAAACCAAGTGACATCCTGTCTGGTACGAAGCATATATAATTCAAGTGCGAGACATAAGATAACATAGAAATTTCTTAGCGGGGGGACAGAAAGGGCAGGATTGTATCCTCTCTGTCTCTTTACAGGGCCATGAAGAACCACTCATGTGGTTGGGCATTGCAGCTCTGTCTGACCCAGATTGCATCTACTTTTCACCTCAAGATATAGACAGCTAAATCAAATAACAGAGACAAAAATATATTGTATCAGCTGACTCGGGAATTCAAAGAACTTTCCAAAATGGGAGTTTTTGTCTGGTGAAAACTGAAATAAAAATAATAAAAACACATGTCAAGATAGTGGAATCTTTGGGACTAAAACTTAGTCTATTTCTTTGTTCCCTGTACCATTCTTGCCAATTTACTCACCCTCTGTAGTTTAAAGCATGCTAACCTAGTGATCTTGAAAGATTACACTTTAACTCTGTCATAGAATGAAGAAGAGTGGTTAGCTGGTCTATCTAGCTCAAGAAGATACTCACACCTGTTTGATTAACTCAGGGAAGGCTGTTTACACAACCAACTGACCCACTCAACTAATACAGCCACTCCCTTGTCCCTTTTGGGTTCAGATAAGTTCACCTTTCTTTACAGAAGCTGTGGCCACCCTCTGTTTTCTTCCCTGAACCTCACAAGGACATGACTTGTGCCCTTCTCTGAGACTTCTTTCATCGAGGGAGTGTGTTGGTCAGTCACACTAGTACAGGAAATATACTGTTTATATACATACACTCCTACATAAACAGTAACACAATAAAAGACTGTTTGCAATCTCTGTAAAAAAAATGCAACTATAACTCTTTTGTATTTTTCCTATGGAGTTAAATTCAAAGCAATCTCGTAGTTTTTTCAGTATATCATCTTGTGCCTATTGATGTGACACTCATTAACCCAGCATGAGTTATAATAATAGACACACTAACAAGTAAAAGATAAAAAAGAAACTATTTTAGTCACTGAATGAAAACCTGTTGTTTAATAACTGAATGTTATCTAATAATGATAAAAAATCTTGCAGTTCGATCAACTGAAACAGCATGTCAAAAATACAGAAATTTCTTTTTAATTTTTAATGACATATCCTAAAACTTTGCTACTTTGATCACCAAGTTAATGAGTACTTAGATCCTTAAAGAAAGGAAGAATAAATAATAGCTGTAAGAACTTGGAAAAGGACTTAGGCCAGCAAGCATTGTACTATATTTCTTGAAATGTTATTTCTTTGAAAGTATTACCTGAAGTATTGCAATCTTTAGATGTTCTTTTCTTACACTTCAAAATATTCAGTACTTGAAATACTGGGAAAGAAAAACCACAACACATAGAATCAGAGAGTCATAGATTCATTTTTGTTGGAAAAGACCTTTAAGATTGAGTCCAACCATTAACCTAGCAATGCCAAGTCCACCACTAAACCATGTCCCTAAGCAACACATCTACGCATGTTTTAAACACCTCCAGGAATGGTGACTCAACCACTTCCCTGGGCAGCCTGTTCCAGTGCTTGACAACACTTTCAGTGAAGACATTTTTTCTAATTTCCAATCTAAACCTTCCCTGGCACAAATTGAGGCCATTTCCTCTTGTCCTATCGCTTGTTACTTGGGAGAAGAGACCGACACCCACCTGGCTACAACCTCCTTTCAGGTAGTTGTAGACAGCGATAAGGTCTCCCCTCAGCCTCTTTTTCTCCAGGCTAAACAACCCAGTTCCCTCAGCTGCTCCTCATAAGACTTGCGCTCTAGAACCTTCACATTTAGCATACCATTTAACTAAAACAAAAACATTTGAATTTTTCTTATATCTGCAGAGGTTATTAAGATGAGGGAGGTCCAAATGTGTCCTCTGTACTTCAGCAAAATGACTGAATCATTTACAGTGAAACTCCCCAGTTATATTATAATTGCAGGCAGCATTTATTTTATCTAAATTTTAGTATGTGTTGAATTCAAAGATGCTAAAAAATAAATGTATTGTAAATCCAGCACCTGCAGGACTCAGCACTGAAAATCTTTTTTTTTTTTTTTTTTTTTTTGGTGAACTTTTGAATTTGGGAATAGAGCAAAATTTTATGTCAGAGGAAATATTTATGTCTTATTTATAGTCAATGTACTAGCTTGATATTAAAGAAAATGATATCAACACATAGGCAATAACCAGCTTCATTACATTGGTGTCTAAATGCAGCATTTGGAGGATGTGCATGTGATGTGGGTTTAACTTTTTAAAATCTTTGTTGCAAAATGAGCACCAACATAAAAAATGCATATTTTTTAGAGATGTATCTTTAATTTGTGACACTGGGATGCTACTTAATTTGGATTTTACCACAAAAATCTGCATTTTCTGCCACAGTAAAGTGCTGAATAAAAGCAGAAAGAGAAGTAATAAGAAGTACAACCAATGTTGCACTATATAGCAAAATCACGTGGTTTTGAACTTGCATTAAAATGTTGTTTTACTCAAGATGTTGTTATGGAAAAATTATAGTATGCCACAAAGCCATGAATTTACTGTCAGTCCAACTAATGTTTTAACAGTCTTATAGTCAAAATCACCTAATTAAATCAGAAAAAAACCTCATTGACAGTAGAGTTATAGATTGTTATAAAATTTTTACAGAAAAAGCCCTCCTATTGTCTACCTTTTTTCATGAGTTTTACACTCAACCTTCCAGCACACCTCTTGGACGCTTTTCATTGAGAGTTTCAGTCTTCCTCAAGAAGAGCAAGACACTGGTATTCAGTATCCTTCCATCTTTGCCAGGACAAGTGTGATACTCATGTGAGGAGGGAGAGTATTCCTCATCGGTCATGGATCTGCTGTGGCATGTTTGTACAGAGTTTCTCACCCCAGCCTTCTCCCTTCTCCCTGCCCCCAGGGAAGGGGTGCAAGCTGCCCCGCATCCCCCCAGAAGCGCCCAGGGGCCGTTTGTCCGTCAGGGACTGGCTGGGGCTGTCAGCCCCCTCCCTGGCAGCAGATATACCAGTAGTATTTTATATATACCGGTGGTATTTTCCCCACTGAATGGATGAAAAAATGAAGGAAATAAAGAAATTGCCTCTCATAGGCATGTTTTAAGACTTTTACTAGGGGACTTTCAGAGGTGAGAATCCCATTCCCAGTGAAACTAAAAGATGAGCATATTTTGCACTACATTGTAAACACCTATTGAGATAGATAAGGTATTGGCAATCTTTTTGCAAGATACACATTTTGCATATGTGCATCCTCAAATAAAAGATGAAAGAAGTTTACTTTTCAAAGTCAAATGGAGCTCAAAATACCAATTTTTACTAAAAAGTTTTAATAATAAAAAGTTTTGTAAAAATACCCCAAACCAGATTTTTTTTTTTCTATTACAGTTTAAATTTTTCTATTATGTTTAATTAGGCTGAAGAAAGTGAACCAAAACTATTTATGAAGCAAATAAACAAACAAACCAAAAAAGTAGAATATAAAGGGGGAATAGCAATGCCAATACAGAAACAGGACTTGCAGATCAATAATGAAATAATACTATATTGAAATATGTTCATAAAATTAATTTTACTAAATGTAAAACACAAAATATGATTAAATGACTGATAAGAGATCCATTTCTGATAGTAAAAAGTATATATATTGCATTTCTAATTGTCCCTTTATTAATTTTCTAATCTACACTCTGGGGAATCTTGTGATCATATTCTTGCAGAATCTCTATTTGCATAATTAAGTACTGAACATATAATTTGTCAAGCACCACATTATGTTATATAAGGCTCCATAAGCTCCATTCTTCCTCTTCCCCTGACCTAGTTATTAGTTCTGTTGTGCCCATACTGAATATCTAAAATATTTGTGTTGAAGCATATGTTTAGACTCAATATTTAGAGTATCTTGCTATATCCTTAAGGAAAAACATCCTGAGATGTCTTTGCAGTGGCAAACATGGAGTCAAATGCAGCAGGTGTTCAAGAGTAAAATCAATGCATAGGTGTTAGTCGTCTTAGTTTACATTGTGTGTATGGGTGTGTGAGGACACATACAGTATTTCCATACACACGTTACATACATAACCATCTGTCCTCAACGGAGACTGTGTATTTTAAGTGACGTATCACTTACTCCATTTCTGAATGCTGTAGGTGTCTCAATACTTGAAAGTTAAAAACACAGGTTTTTTTTAGGACAACCATGTCACCTGTTATTAATTTATTGGCTCATCTCACATAATACAGTTATCCTCAGATATCACTGGCGTAGGAAAAGAACCACTGGCTAGAGAACTTAGTCACAGAAATCGTCAGTTCATTTTGGATAAAGTTATAAGACCAAAGCATTTAGTTTAAGCTAATTATATAGGTTCTTTCTAAGGCAGAAAAAGATAAGTGGGATGACATTTGTTCTAGAGGGACATATCTTTCTACTTCATTGCGAATAAAGAGATCTGATACAACTACTTAGGTTAAATGCTTTCATTTTTGACAGTTAAATTTAAGTGAGATGAATTCCACATTGGCTACCAAATACTGTTGAAAATTTAACCTAAGAAATTTATCTAAGGTCATGTACAAATGGTAACATATTTAATTGAATCCTATTTTCTTAAATTCATGACTACTGTTGTAATTATTGGCACATTATTATTATCTGTGAAAAGTGACTGAGTAAAAGCTTTTCATGGTTTTTAATCTGTGTTTGAATTCAGTTGAGGATGTCAGGCACTAGGTCAGCTCACAAGATCAGGTAACAGTCATCTACCAACACGTCATGCTTTAACCTCAGCAGGTAACTAAGCACCCCACACCCACTCACTCACCCCTCCATCCCCAAAGAGGATCAGGAGGAGAATAGGAAAAAAAATTGTGGGCTGAGATAAAGACAGTTTGATAGGATTACAAAAGAAAATATAATAATAATAATAACAACAACAACAATAACAATAATAATAAAACAAGTGATGCACAAGTGCAATTGCTCACCACATGCAGAAGGAAAAAAAAAACCCAACAACCTGCTGCCCAGTCTGTTTTCCAGCAGCGATCCCACCTCCCAGCTCACTTCCCCAGTTCTATCTGGAGCATGCCGTTCCATGGCAGGGAACATCCCTCTGGCCAGCCTGGGCCAGCTGTCCTGGCTGTGCTCTCCCAGCTCCTTGTGCACCTGGCAGGGCACGGTGAGAAGCTGAAAAGTCCTTGACTTAGTGTAGGCACTACAACTACCCAGCAACAACTAAAAACATCAGTGTGTTATTGACATTATTCTCATACTAAATCCAAAACACAGCACTATGCTGGCTACTATAAAGAAAATTAACTCTATCTATCTCAGCTGAAACCAGGACAGCATCCATGCTGTATCCCATACCGTCTATGTCATGTCCAGGTCCTATACTTCCCAATAAATTCCAAGTAATCACCATCACTTTTCCTGTCTTTGACACGTACACACAGATATCATTCCCTTAGTCTCTGGGCCATCCCTCTAAAATGTCCATTGAGTTCATTTAGTCCATGACTTTTGGGCTCCATCTGTCATAACAGCCTCTCAGGGCAGGGGAGATGGTGTGTGATGTAGGATTGCTGCATGCTGCATCTGGAGATCATAGCTGATGTATCTGGTGCAGCCTATGCTCATGGGCTGTGGGTGGAAGATGTCAGTCTTGAGGAAGTTGCTGGGTGCTTGTTGCTGAAGCCAGTTCTGGTTCCATCACCTCTGCACCTTGCTCAGTTTCATTGAAGTTCATTCTTCATTAGTCTAGGTGATTCTTACTGTAATACCATTGTTATGGGATATACCAATCATAGTAGTGATGAAATGCAATATTATGTAGCAATCAACATCATACAATTTCATTTATCTGCTATTTTCACCCAAAATCAAATCCCCTTGAGGTACACATTAGACTTTCCCATCCTCCTGCATCACCCACCAAGTCCACCCAGGTCCTTGAGCAAAAGCAATCCCATGGATGGGTGTGCCTTTGTCTGAGGCAGGAATAGCCCAGGAATAACTGTCTTCCCTAACATATTCTTTATATGCACTACAGGAACTTTATGTCCTTCTACAGTTTTGATTGGGCAGAGCCAGCTCGATTGGTAAACTCCCCTCACTGTTGACTAACCAGGTGGCTTTTGCTAAATGTGTATCCCAGTGTTTGAATGTCCCAGCACCCCTTGCTCTCATTGTAGTCTTTAGCATTGTATCATTTGATTTTCCCAGAGGCTGGTGTGTGATGGGGGATATGATGCACCCACTCACTGCCATGCTCTTTGGCCCCAGTGTCTATGAGGTTGTTTCAGAAATGAGTCTCATTATCTGACTCAGTTCTTTCTGGGGTGCCATGTCACCACAGGACTTGCTTTTCAAGACCCAGGATAGTGTTCTGGGCAGTGGCATGGGGCACGGGATATGTTTCCAGCCATCCGGTGGTTGTTTAACCCTAAACAAGACCTGAACTACATTCCAGAGACCTAGCAATAGAAGCATGCTGATCTGAACATCCCAAAGATATTTAACATTCACAAGAACTGTTGTAATTAGCCTGGAGAGGAAAGTGAAAGCGAAGGAAGGTGTCTCCCCCACATATTTGTTCTCTGAGAAGAAAAAGTAAAGAGTATAATTAGTAATAGGTTCTGAAGGATGGCTCCTGGGTATGGAGATGAAGCCATTTCTGTCGCTCCACCACTTGTGAGTATGGATTCAGCTCTCACTGAACAGAAATACAAAACTGGTCTGACTATCAATGATTTTATCATACCATAAGCCAGTAGGACACCGAACAGCAGAGCGATGACTTTAATCCAATGCCCAGAGGTAAGAAACCACATGTAAGCAATGACAACCAGTACATATGGCAAGTAAGGTGTTACGTAACACAACTGTAAGAACAACTCTGTGAACAAATACAACAAGATTGTGACCAGTAGACCACTGACAATTAAACTAATAGAATGAATGCTTATAACAAATTTGTTTTAACACACTCTGGGCAGATTTGTTGTTATCTCAATCCTTCATGTCCCACATTGGGCACCAAAAAGGGCTGTCGTGGTTTAACCCCAGCCGGTAATTAAGCACCACGCACCCACTTGCTGACCTCTCCTCTCCTGAGGGGATGGGGAGGGGAGAGGAAAAAACGCCTTGTGGGTTGAGATAAAGACAGTTTCATAGGATAACAAAGGAAGAGAATAATAATAACAACAACAATAAAATCAATGACAACAATAACCCAAGTGATGCACAAATGCAATTAATTGCTCACCACATGCAAAAGGAAAACAAACTAACCCAATGCCCAGTCTGTTTCCAAGCAGCAATCCCGCCTCCCAGCTCACTTCCCTTTACGGGAAGTTACGTACGGATCATGACGTTCCATGGCAGGGAACATCCCTCTGGCCAGCCTGGGCCAGCTGTCCTGGCTGTGCTCTCCCAGCTCCTTGTGCACCTGGCAGAGCATGGGAAGCTGACTACTTAGCAACAACTGAAAACATCAGTGTGTTATCGACATTATTCTCATACTAAATCAAAAAACCAGCCCTATATTGGCTACTAGAAATAAAAAATTAGCTCTATCTCAATCAAAATCAAGACAGAGCAATACCACCTCCTTCTTTGTCTTCTATTATTATGAATGGAAACAGTGAGAGAGGTATAGACTACTGAAATAATGTGAAAAATGTTGATCTCAACAAACATTTGGCTTTCTTGCAGAGGCAAGATAGCTCAGCAGATATTTCTTTATCTATCATGAGTTTGCTATTCATGTACATGCTGTTAAACTTATGGGGGTGGATGGTGGTTTCAAGTTCTCTGCTTACTCATGGAAACAAATGATTAGATAAGTTATCTAATCATAAAAGCAAGTAGCATATCTTTGGACAGAAATGACTTAAAGTGTGGGACGGAGAAGCCAATGGAACAATCAAAGCTATAGAGTAACAAAGATTTATTTTTTTTTAAATTGTAGTAGTAGCAAAAGAATTTAAATCTAATGTAGGTTAAGAAGTTATAGGGGAAGTGTGCAACTGGTTATAACTAGTTGAAAATTTATCAAGAAAATATTCCATAGGGAAATTTATCTAAAAGTTATGAAATTCACAAATAACAATTCCAACAGATATTAATTTAGAAAAAATATTAGGAAACAGGAAATTAGAAAAAATTAGGATCTAATTTTCCCCTTGCATAGCTTTTTCAATTTGAAATTGTATATGAAGAGTAAAAGCATCTCAACATTTGAATCAAGACTTGAGAGTTTCAAAACATTTTTTTCCTGCATAACGTTTGCATTTTTGCATTTTAATATCAGTTCAGCCTTATTGCTTTTAAAAGTCTGAATAATTTGATTCATTAAAATGTGATGAAATTTTAAAAGGAAATGTAGCTATTTTCAGTTCTCTACAATTGCTGTTTAAAACCTTAATAAGAATTTTCAGGGAATTCTGAACATTTTTAAAGAAATATGGAGACAACCAAAGTTCTTGAAACTATAAAATGTTCTTGAAGCAGATATTAAACCAAACATTTCTTATTTAAAGCCTCAACATTTTAAAAATTGAAATTTACTGTATGCCAGTTCAGAAGTACCTTTGATACTGAGGTATCAGTTACATAAAGCAAACACTTCAAAATGAAAGTACTATTTTTATCTTTAAAGTCCAATGCTGAATATTTCATTAGCAAGTAATTTATGAGTTTCGTCAATGAAGTGTCACAAGAACTGGGGTTTTTTTTTGAACAAACCTCCCCAAAACCCACAAAATAACACTTAGTAAAGTTTTTCAGTAGTGATAAAAAACAGATGTTGATATTTCTAAATCAGCTCCAGGAAGAGTTCTTATTTCTAGGTCACACTTCCTCACATAAGGATATTAGTCAGTTTTGATAAATTGGTAAATATGAGGAAGAATAGGAGATTTACTATTAGTATCCTAATGATCTTAAAGGAAAAAAAAAGGGGGGGGGAATCATTTTCTCTCCTCAGGGAGCATTTGATACCAAAATATTTTATTATTATAGCTTCATGATATGCTTTACTTGTAAGAGCCACTATTTATAACAAATGAAACATCATCATCATCATTATTATTATTATTTTAAAATTCCATCATATGGTAGAAATAATAAAATCTCCTAAAACAATACCAATCTAGCTTCAGAGAAGTCTGTTCTTTTTCTTGCAAGCACAACAGCTCAAGTAAGTGACATTGAGGGAACACAAACAAATTGGTAGTATGGTTGTTATAATTCCACAGAGTTTAAATGTCTGGATGCAGATATGAAATTATACAAATAACAAAATTAGAATGACACAAAAGCAAAAGCAAAAATACAAACAACTGCCCACACTTTATTAATGAGAAAATTATTGAGGCCTGCTCTGTGGAAAACACACAATAAATAATAATTTTGGAGACAAAGGGTGGTCTCTAAAGCGTATTATTTTGCTTGATTTTTTTCATTATTACTATAAATTTAGCGAATGAAATCTGATTTTTTTATAATATGTACATGTTTTAGTAAAGATTAGGAGCCCCTTGACTAAGACTGTACATAATGCATACTTCATATGTTCATAAGAATAATTTTCTTGTGATGTATTTTCTCTGTAGATGATACCTCCCTATGAAAGGTGTCAATCCTGAGTTTCTCTAAAAAATAAGATAATTGCAGGTTTCTCAGTTTCCTAAAAATAAAAATAAATAAAATTTAAAAAAAAAAATTACTTTTAGACAACAGAACACACTGTTTAAAAACATATACTTTCTGGGATTCTGAGTGATATTATGTCAAAGTTCAAGTATTTATTTAGTAAATTTCTGCACTCACTTGGATCATTTTAACAGCTTGCTTTGTGAGTCCAATCAGAGCACAGAGGACGAAGGAACAGCATCAGCTGCTCTCGTAATGCAAAATGCTTCCTTCTCAAGAAAGTCCCAATATACCACAGCTTGTTATTAATCCTAACAGTTTCTAAACAAAAACATTTCTATGTGCATATCCTCCAATTTATACAGCTTGCATTGTAACAGTAGAGGTATGGTAGGTTATCTCAGAGATGCAGCAGTTTTATCCCTATTTAAAATGGAATAGCATTTGCAGTATAATAAAAAATGACCTAAGTCTACAAATATGTTAAAGCATGTTTCTGGTTTGGAATTTTTTTTTTTTTTTTTTTTTTTTTTTTGTTAATGGTGTGGTAGGGTTGAATGCTAATGGTTTTGACTGTCTTAAATATCAAGAACAGAAGAAAATTCAGGAAGTTTAGGCATAACTCTGCTTGTGTCCAGCTGTGCTCTATCCTTCTCATTTGTCACCACTAACAGCCCAGGTGTAAAGCTGCACTTACTTACACTTGGGCCAAAGTGCTGACTTTAGTCCTTTGGCTCAGGAGCAGCTAACTAAGGCTTAACACAGAGAAAAATTGCACAGCAGAACAGAGTGGAATCCACCTCACTGAAATAATCCGTGATAGCTTTCCTTTCCTATGGAAAAAGTGGTGATAACCTATTTTTTTGTCACTGAAGTTCGCAGATGTGGCTGACTAAACCTAATCCCCATATACTAGTAGGATTTTTATAACTGAGTATTCTGTATGTCACAGAAAGATTACATCACAAATTCAAAGCAGTCTGGTAAATAAAATAAAGCAAAATAATTTTGTTTTCTTGTCTGAAATTATTTTAATACCAACTGACATAAAAATACATCTTCATTTGATTTGAAAGGAAACTTTTAACAAGAAAAAGGAAAAAAAAGGATGTTTAACTTCCTTTTATTCTTCAAAGACAGCAAATAAGTAATTAAAAACGAAAAACATAATTATTGAAATAAGTTAAATATCTGATAGCCTGGTGTGTTGGAAAACCTGGAAGGCATCAAATACTCTTGCGGCATAGAAACTCCCATGAGCTAGCCTAGCAGAGTTTCTGCTGCCTAAGCTCACGTCACCCTCTGGGAATCTCTGTAATTGACAGAAGTCTTCCTTGCATCATGCACTGAGAGAAAATTAGGTAGACAACAGGAATGCTTCACCTTTTCTGTCTTTTTTTTCACAGATCTGGAATAAAAAGATACTTTTCAGCCCTTTCTCTGAGCTTTACAAAGCAATTGGATTAGGTTTCACTGTGCTCTTATAACTAACATAGCTTGTTTCCTTGAAAAAAGTTAGTGTCAGCAGACAAATAAAAATATTTTTTATTGAAAACTAAATTATGTTTTTGTCTAATTTTGCCCCAGAAAGCCCTGAGGGTTTTTTTGGCTAAATGCCATATACAAAATTATATTAATAATAATAAAAAAGAATAAAAAGATCCTGCTATGCCTTATGAGGATTGCAGTTTGATTAGCTTTGCTCTCACACTCCTCTTCAGGCCATATTCTTGGATTTTATTCTATTTCCCAAATGATGCTCTCATGTTTTCTCCTGGAAAGAAGGTTATGGTGAATTATCAGAATGGTACACTATAGGAAGTGTTGTCCAGATTGGGAAACTAGCCCAAGAAAAACAAGTACATAAAGACAGTTGAATTACAATTCCCATGGAAACCTATGCAATTCGAAATGCATTTATTCTGACAAAATATTTTAGTTTGAAGACTGTTCTTCTTTGCAACACCAACAGGAAGATATTTTCTGAAGACAACAGGTATTGCTCATTAAAACTTTTCATTATATTAAACCCAAAATTTTCTATTGAAATTCTATTCCCATTTTTGATGGGAATTTTTTACTGGCCTAATAAGGGATGCACTGAAGTTAGCTAACAAAATGAAGGAAATAAAGCTATATAGAATTAAGGTTTAGCTGAATATGTGGCAGACATAACATAACAAAAAAAGAAAAGTTCTTACTAGTAACAAACCACAAAAAATGCTTGAATGAAAAAAATAGCATTTTGGAATGTGAAATAATAATAATAACAACAACAACAACAACAGAATCCATGTTTGGAAGCATTTTATGCAGCTTCTGAGAACCAAATAATCTAAATAGCATAAGGCATTTACAATTGCTAGACCAAATGTCACAAGATGCAACTTTGATTTAGCATGATAAACACTGAGGTGACAAATATTTCACACAAGTATTCTGTGAGTATTATATAAACAATTGTCATGGTTTAACCCCAGCTGGTAATTAAGCACCATGCAGCAGCTTGCTCACTGCTCCCCTCCCAAAGGGATGGGGAAGAGAATGGAAAAAAAAAATCATGGGTTGAGATAAAGACAGTTTAATAGGCTAACAAAGAGAATAACAATACCAACAACAAAAATAACAAAAACAACCATCACCACTATCACCACCACAACAACAGCAACAACAACATCAACAACAACGACAATACAAGTGATGCAACAATACAGTGATCCTACCTCCCAGCTCGCTTCCCCAGTTATGTACGGATCATGACGTTCCATGGCAGGGAACATCCCTCTGGCCAGCCTGGGCCAGCTGTCCTGGCTGTGCTCTCCCAGCTCCTTGTGCACCTGGCAGGGCACGGTGAGAAGCTGAAAAGTCCTTCACTTAGTGTAGGCATTACAACTACCCAGCAACAACTAAAAGCATCAGTGTGTTATCAGCATTATTCTCATACCAAATCCAAAACACAGCACTATACCAGCTACTAGAAAGGAAAATTAACTATCATCTCAGATGAAACTGGGACAATAACATACAATTATAGATACACTTTTTTTTTTTTTTTTTTTTAATACAAGTGGGATTTAGGGAATGGAGTCTGTGGGAAAGGCAGATCAGGAGAACAAGTTACTCTTGAACTTTAGAGTTCACAGTCAGATTGATCAGACCAGATATTTTGGAATCATAGAATTATTTAGGTTGGAAAAGACCTTTAAGGTCATCAAGTCCAATCATCCTGAGTTGCCTGCCCCTTCTTCCAAGGGGGACTCTTTTTTTTTTCTTGAGTTCCAGCCTAAGTCCTCTGTTCAGCCAGACTGGTCTTCTTCCCTGCTGACTTGTCTTTTGGCACATGGTGATGGCCTGCTCCTGCACCTTTAAGATTTCCTTCCTGAAGACTGTCCAGCCTTCCTGGACCCCTTTCCCCTTCAGGACTGCCTCCCAAGGGACTCTGTCAACTAGGTCCCTAAACAGGCCAAAGTCTGCCCTCCAGAAGACTAAGGTAGCAATTCTGCTGACACCCCTCCTTGCCTTTCTGACAATCGAAAATCAGTTCATCATCGTTATGCCCAGGATGGCCTCCAACCATCACATTACCCACAAATCTTTCTTTGTTGGCAAAAAACAGGTCCAGCAGGGCCCCTTCCCTACTTGTCTCACTCACCAGCTATGTCAGGAAGTTGTCTTCCACACACTCCAGGAATCTCCTAGACAGTTTCCTCTCTACTGTATTGTATTCCCAGCAGACATGTGGTAAGTTGAAGTCCCTCATGAGAACAAGGGCTAGCAATTGTGAGACTTCTCCCAGCTGCTTATAGAATATTATGTCTGCCTCTTCATCCTGGTTGGGTGGTCTGTAACAGACTCCCACCATGATATCTGCCTTGTTGGCTTTCCCCCAGATTCTTACCCATAAACACTCAACTCTATTTTCAACATCATCAAGCTCTAGACAGTCAAAACACTCCCTAACTTACAGGGCCACCCCACCTCCTCTCCTTCCTTGCCTATCCTTTCTGAAGTGTTTATAGCCATCCATTGCAGCAGCCCAGTCATGCAAGTTATCCTACCATGTTTCCATGATGGCAACTGTATCATAGTTTTCCTCCTGCACAATGGCTTCCAGCTCCTCCTCTTTGTTGCCCATGCTGCGTGTGCTGGTGTAGATGCACTTCATTTGGGCTACTGATCCCACCACCTTTTTTGGGGGACATTACTATGTGACCATTCTCAGGCTCTTCCATGGTTTCTAACACACCAATAACCCTTGCTTCTTTGCTGCTGCATGGATATCCATCCCCTACCTGCACTGAGATGGCAGACGAAGGACCTTGCTAGCCTAGTGTCCTTCAAACACTGGAGTGCCGCCCCCAGGCTTATCTCTAGTGAGTCTGTTTTTCTCCCCTTCCTCCTGCAGATCTAGTTTAAAGCTCTTTCAATGATGAGCCCTGCTAACTCCTGTGTAAAAATCCTTTTCCCCCCTTTGAGACAGGCGTACCCCATCTGTCACAAGCAGGCCTGGTGTTGTGTAGACCCACTCATGATCAAAAAACTCAAAATTCTGCCGATTACACCAAAATCTGAGCCAAGTATTGATCTGCTGGCTCTTCCTGTATCTTTCCTCATCATTCCCTGCAAGTGGAACAATAGAGGAGAACACTACTTGTGCTCCTGATCCCTTAACCAGTCATTCCAGGGCCCTGAAGTCTCTCTTGATTGTTCTTGTTGTTGCAACTTGTTGCAATTGCTGTCTTCCTGAAAAATTAGTAATGGACCATAATCTGAGGGCTGTAGCAGGGTAGGAAGCTTTCTCTTCACATCTTTAACCCGGGCCCCAGGGAGACAGCAGACTTCCCTAAGAAGTGGGTCTGGTCTGCGTATTGGGCCTTCTGTTCTCCTCAGTATTCTATGGCAATGACTCTTTTTTTTTTTTCTTTATGGAAGTGGTTTTGACGCAGGGCATAGGCCGACTTAGCCTCGGCAACACCTCCAAGCTAGATGAACCATTGTCCTCCTTATTGTTCGTTTCCACTTGCAGAGCCTCGCACCTGTTATGCAAGGGCACCTGGGAGGGTGGGGAAGTCACAGGGCAGACAGGCCTGCTGCGCTGGGCAGGGACTGGTCGCCACTGTCCCGTATCCCTCAAGTCACTCTGTTCAGCCAGGCGGAGAGAGGATAAGGAATCCTCCATACCATGGGCCCTGCCTGGCTGTTGGGCCTTGTCATTTTAGTCTGATTGCTAAGAAAAAACAGTGTCCCTACCTCTACTTTGGCGAATAGTTCACCAAATACAAAACAGAATATTGAGAAGCTGAGAACAGTGCACTCCTGATCTCTCACATTGGACATACAGATGGGCATTTGTATCTTATCAGCTGAAGAGGTAAATCAGAATCACAACTTTCTAAAGCTTCAGGAAGAAACATCATCTGTGCAGGGAAGCTTTCCCCCATTCTAATCTGCGTAGAATTTATTTTATTTTTTTTTTTTACAGCACATACAGAGAAATGTTTATATATATCGCTTATATATATATACGCACAAACATTTTTCTCAAAAAAAACTTTTTTCAGAACATAAAATTTCCATGATTACTTCTGTCAGATCAAAATGTTTAAACACTTTTGGATTTGTTTTAATTAAAAGTAAAAACTAACACCCCCCAAAAAAACCAACCAACCAACCAAACTTTTATATTTCTAACAGTCAATAAACAAAATAAAACAAAATAATGAACAGAGTTCCTGGGCAGAGGGGGAGATGTGGAATTAGGATCATGTTAATACTGAATAAGCTAGAAATTGAATAATTTTTAACATTTTTCATATTCACATCATGCAGAAGTTACATGTTCACAGAGTAAGTTTACATTTTTCACAAAACAATCCTTAAAAAATTTCCATATGCCACTGGAAATTTTTCAACGAGCTGCATATTTCATATATATACTGACATTAGTTTATATTCACATCTTCTTAATCCAGGGCTTCATTTTGTCTGTCATATAAACTGGCCAAATTTAGCCTGACTTTTCACTGACTACTTTTGAAGTGTTTTCCTACCTTTTTTTTTTTTTTCCCAGAATATGTGGATTTCTATATCTGCTAGAAAAAAAAAAAAAAAGTTTATCTACTTTTAATTGTCCAAAATTTAAAAATTAATCTACAATGCATTTTAAAACATTCTTTCCTACAGCTTCAGAAGTTCAGAAGTCCTCCCATAAAGATTGGATGTGTAGTTTTTCATCTCTCAGTTAAAAGGAAATATCTACTTTTATTTATTTTTCATATTTTATTAGTTTAATGGCTTGTAAATACACATAAGGAATATGTTTTAAGAAAAAAAAAAAAAGCCACTTGATACCATATGTTATGAATATAGCAACTGCCTATTGAAATCGTCAACTTTATTTCAAAATGCTATCTTCTGGGATCATTAAGAGTGAAAGATGCATGATTCTGCTATAAAATTCACCCTCCATGAAAAATAGATGCATACAGACCGAAAACTATTAATATCTGGAATCACAGTCAGGTGTTTGTTTTCTTTATGTTTTCTTTACAGTTCTATATCTGTTATTCTTAACAGCTATTTTAAACAAAAGTTTGATATTTTCTTTTCCCAGCCATCTCATTGGAAATTTGTAAAATGCAAAGATGCACATTTCCCTTTAGATCTGAGATATATAAATCAGATGGGGTTTTTTCATTTAATTGAATTGTTTTGTTGCCAAAAAAGCAGCTTTTTATGAAGTGGCACACAGTAAAATTGGATTATTTTTCTTTTTAAAGCTTCCAAATGCTTCTCTATTCCTGCTCATTATTTGCACTTTCCTATAGGTTGCTAACATTCCTTGTAAATTGCAGTTGGCACTGAACTCTTTGAAAAATTGTCCATGTTATAAGCACATAAGGAAATGCAACTTGCTAAAAGTGCAGTGATTTAAGGTGATGATTTCCTTAAAGTGATTCATAATGCATAAAGTAATGACAAAGGCTAGGATGAGGTATTCCACTGCTTTTCTTCTGGTCTCATAGCCTAGCCAGAACAGGACTGGTCATTTAAGTTCCCAAGTACCTCAAAGTGTTTTACATATGTAAATATGTAGACAGGGGCTAAATGCCCATTCTTGTAAGGTTTAACCTTAGATATCACTGAAAATGTCTCATATGATAGGAAAAGATTAGGACCATTTATTTTAAATAAAAGATTTACTCAGAAGTGAATTAATTCTGACAAATAAAAAGAGAGCTGGAAAGTCTAATTCAGTGGAAAAAAAAAAAAGGGTTCTGCAGAAATTACCAGGGTTCTTCAGTGAATAGTAATATCAGTCTATTGTTTAATTTTCCATCATATTTTGTTTCAGAATAGTTTTATAAGGAAATATAGAATATTGTATTGATAAAATACTTTCAGTAATATTAATTTTTTCCTGTTTGTCCTGTATGACAGCAATAAGTAACTGACATTTAGATTTCAAAGTCAATTGTTTATTTTTTTTTTATCTGAAGATCTCACTTATGAAAACTAAAATAACAAATGAATAGGAAAAATATTTTTTGTAACTTCACAATTCATACTGCATTTTTAAGTCACGTTACTCCAGGTATGTAATGATTTTATGGGATATATATGTTAAATACTTTTCCACAGTAGTTTAAAAAAAAAGGGAATTTCATGCTATGTTTTTTCATCCTTTTTCTTCTACCCAAACTATAACAATAAGGGATAATTAATAAGCTCCTTTTCATGTTTAAGTCTTCTTTAAATATACCAGTTTTGAATATTTTCTCACAGATTTGGAGAAGTTAGAATACTTAAAAAAAATCATGGTAAAAAATAGAAAATGTGTATATTCATTTCTATTTCGTGAAAGTGAAAATTTATAATGCTGAATGTCATGGGGATTTTCTTTTTTTTTTTTTGGTGGAAAAATAAATATACAGGATTCCTTACTCCAAACCCAAGTATTTTAAATTAAAATAAATACAGTGATAGAAGGAACAGATAGGTCTAATGACAGTTAAAATGTTTAAATTTTGAATATATTTTATAGCTAAAATAACTAAGAAATTAATTTGTGAATTTTGTGTTAAAAGATAAAAACGTCATTGAAATACTAGTTTTCTTAGGGGGGAAAAAATGCACTTATGACAACGAGTATACCTTGTCAGAAAGTACCATGTGAAAAATCTAATTTAATGTCCAATAACCTCATCCAGTTTCTTCATCAAGCCTATAACAATTTTCCAGGTGAAACATTTTTTAAATATATTAAGGTTCAAATTAAAGGCTTCAATATGCATTCTAATACAGTTAAATAGAGATCATATTTAGGAACAAAGAAGGCACCAACCACTTAGGAGATAAAAGGTGTTACTCTCAAGTGAAATAATCCTGAAAAGGATCTAGAGACCAAGCTGAACGCAAACTCTGAATGCTGCTATGAATGACTCATAATAAAGAACATTCCTTTTACTAATGCTAGTAAAGACGAATAACTCGATCTTTGGAAGAATATGAAAGAGAATATCAAATAGAGATGGGGATAAATTCCTCATATGCTTTAAGATACATCATTGCTAGAATCATTGTCTGGTTCAGTAGTCACATAAAAAGAAAAATCAAGGTTTGATCCTACCTATTTGATACTTTTACAAGTATATTAGAATGGAATTCTACTGGAAATTGACATGCAGCTCATTCCCTCTCAATGTATCCCTGTGATGTTTTTAAAAATATTTTGAGGCTTGTAAATTACAGAGAAATATTCTTACACTGTTTCTGAGACGTGCTTTTAAATACCTGAATTAGGAGTTTTAATCAACAAGAACTCTACTTAGAAATGAGAATACCTTGATAGCAAGTATCTCTGTAGCCTCCCTTGATGACAAAGCAATTCACATCCAAATTCAGGGGGTATTGCAAACTATTTGTGTTAGTAAATTAAGCAGTACTCAAGCATTTCATTGGAAATTTCAAGAAAAACACAGAGAAGATTTAAATTATAGCTGTGAATTCCCAGGCACTGGTGTTTACTACAAGGTTAATTTAAAAAACAAAACAAACAAACAAACGAAAAACCCCACACACACTAACAAACCCCCCAAAAAACAGAAGTGGCACACTTTTGTCCTGTGTCAACAAGTAGACTTTCAGATGATTCCTGGGCTAAATTTGGGATTTAGTGCATTTCAAAGGAAGTTCCTAAATATCAGTGATAATTACTGCCAATTATTAATAATTCCAAATAGTCCTCTAGCAGTATCACAGTAGGCATCATATCTGTACACACTTATGCCCTTTTGCCATGTCACACATGCTACAAACACCAAAGTCTAGGAAGCTATACAACTTGTGTTTGGTCCTTTCACACACAAAATGTGCACAAGTGTTTTTGATGAGTGTCTGAAGTGTTGATGAGGATGTCTGTCACTGCCATCTGAGGGAAATAGATGCAGATCTTCATATGCTATTGAACACCTTGCTGCCTAGGTCCTGAAGGTGGTATTCCTGCACCACCTGCCTCCCACCCTCTCTGGTGCTGCAGCAATAGTCTTTCTCCAAGGCATGCTGGTTGCTGGGCACTGCTCTGCCACCTCACACAATGCCATCTCCGCCACTCCTTGTCATATTCACCAGAATTTGGCAAGTTCCTTTCCAATAAAGCCTCTCTTCCTTATGGGAGCGAGTAACTCACCCAGGACCACAGGGTTCCACCTTTTTTCTTGTCCTTTGTCAGGGAAATTGCAAAAGTTGTTGGTTAATGGGGTAGAGAACCTACATATGTTTGTATACCCTAGAAATATTTTTGCTACAGACATGGTGACGGTAAGCAGGGAAGGAGGTTAGAATAACTAAGGTCTTTTGGGAAGAATGGATTTGACTAGGGGGGAACAGCAAACAAAGTGTTATGTAAGACATTAGGCATTTTGTGACATTTCCTATCTGTTTAAATTACAGAGATGAAGAAAGGAGATGGTAGAGAAACAGGAGAAGGAGCAGAGACCTATAAGCATCTTGAGAGTAAGGCTATATTCCATGCCATGGAAACAGGTGGTCAGTGTGAAGCTCTTAAGAGAGGGCAGACAAAATAAGAGGTAGCTGGGGAATTGATAAAGACTGTGTCTCTCAGAAGTTTACAGGGAGAGAAGCCAGTTTGGGGTTTTGTTTGCTTGTTTGTGTCTTTTTTAAAAATCATTACTGGAACTCTGAAAAGCTTTTTTTTTTTTTTTTTTTTTTTTTTTTTGTTAAGGTTTCTGCCACCATATCCATAAGGACTGGGCTGCAACAAACCCCAAGCCAGATAAGAACCAGATAAGAACAGATATGTCTGCATCTTCATAGCTTCAAGGACAGCCTGGCGAAAAGGAATGCAAGGGCCAGTTCTGCTGTGGTGCATCACTTTGAAATTGCTCACCAGTGTCCTTGCACAAGTAATTGATGGCACTGCAGGAAATCACAGACGAAGACTGACTCTTGAGGAGGAGTGACATGATTACTGACACACAACTGAATCCAGTTTTCCATCAGATCCTCAAGGGACCAAAAGAAGTGAGCATGATGCTTCTGGTTGTGGCCAAAGTCAGAATTGTAACTGGAAAGTGGCACCTTTCACAGTTTCAACTGAGAGACCTGTTACAAAAAAGAGGTCATGCTCCAGATATAACTGAGGAAGCGAGCCAGGAGGCAGAATTGCTGCTGGGAAACAGGCTGGGCATCGAGTTGTTTTCTTCTGCATGTGGTGAGCAATTGCAGTTGTGTATCACTATTGTTATTGTTGTTATTAATATTACTATTATTATCCTCTTCCTTTGTTATCCTGTGAAACTGTCTTTATCTCAGTCCATGAATGGTTTTTTCCATTCACCTCCCCGTCCCCTACGGGGGGTGGGGGGGAGTGAGCAAGTGGCTGCGTGGTGCTTAGTTACTGGCTGGTGTTAAACCATGACACTCATGAAGGACAGACATACTCGGAAAGTATGGTTAGTTGGTGTCCTGTGCCCATGGTAGTTCACAGAAAGGAATGACAGCTGCTACTGCTGATGCACTCACAGAGGACTCTGAAAGAAGAATTCAAATTACAGCAAATGCACCTACCCAGTTATGGGGGCTGTGATAGGCAAAGAGGACTAAAGGCCTAATAAATATTGCTGACACTAATCATGGCTCAACAACCTTGCTATCACTTCTCTGTCTGCCACCAGTGTCCTCTTATCATGGTCTTGAAGACTCAAACCATTTACCCACTGGCTACTGGGAGTCAGAGACAGCAAAGCTCAAGAGAACAATGGCAACTCCCTTTGCCATCAATAGGTGTTCATGGAAGTGGAGAAGGGCTTTCTTGCATCTGATGTTTAGCATCAGCTCCCATGGGATGCCACATTTATAGATCAATGTCCTCCAGTCAGAAACATGCAGTTTCCATCATGGTGCTGAGCATCAGTCTGGTAGCCTCAACTTTCAGAAATTGAATGGATCTCACATTGCCTGAGAAATGTCACAGCACAAGCAGAAACAGCAGGAACCCCAGAAGCCTGAGCATCCTAAGATGCAGTGCGGGAGGACTAATGTGACAGACACAGGGCTGGAAAGTGGCTAGTACCACAGTCTGAAGTTATGTGGAGCTGAACCCCTTTATAAAGCAGCTGCAGCCAAGATGACATGCCCTGCAAAGGGCACATGAGAGAGGAACATGGTGTGTCCGCAGCGCCTGAGGTGCACAGTTGAGAGGATGAAAAGGCGTGCAGGATGTTTTCTGTGAAAAGGCCAGGGCTAACAGCTTGCAGCTGGGACACTCTCAATTTATTCTGGGCAACAGCAACTACAGTAGTACAGATTAGACAGAATTCAGTAGCCTTTAGCATCAAAAAATGATCCCATGTGCATTTACATTACTGGTATGGAAGTCACCTTCTCTCCCTCATTGTAATTATGAAGAAGTTAGTGCTCTTGTAAGAGGGTTTTTTTATGGAAATCAAACACTCCTTCAGATTAAATTCATGAAGATTCAAACTAGATGATTACAAGATCCTTTCTGGCATAATGTTCTTTTTTTTTTCCATTTTAGACACTGTCAAATATGGACAATTTTTAATCACAAATGCAAATACAAATTTTTCAGCCATAACTGACTTAAGAGGGTTTTTTCAGCTTCCAATACTTATTTATCACTGTGCATTGCAAATGACATTACACACACTTAGTTCAGTACTTGACCTAGTCTAGCCAAATTTGAATATATTTCCCCTTAATCTTTTGCAATGCATGAATACTGGTTGACTTGAATTTTAATCCATAATTTTGGAACTTTTTCATGCTACTAAGAAACATGCAAATAAATGCCAGTTTCTTGCTGAAATACTTTATCAGCAGCAATAAATAAAGTAATGCTTCAAGCTTTATTTGAAGTTATTTTTTGAATGCATATGATAAACATTCACTTTCTTTTTCCCAAATTTATAGTGGCATAAACCTTATATCAAATACAAAGCTTTCTTCAGGGCTCAAAGTCCAGCACCTATTTAAGTTAATGGAAAAGTCTCTCTTGACTTAATTAATATCTAATTAGACAAAAAATAAATGGTTGAGGTCAAGTTCTCCATTGTATGCCTACACAAATTAAGGTGACTCACCATTGCCACAAAAGAATTAAGAACAGGCAACATCATTTGCATGAAAGGGAAACAAAGATCACATCCTACTATACATACTGAAACCCATCTCAGCATCAGAGTAACAAGCAGCTATAAAAGCCTGTGTGCTTATGTGTGGATATACATATATATACACACACCACTTAAATCCATCCAAGAAATTGATTTAATTCAGAGGGTTTTGTGAAGCAATTTAAAACCCTAATCACTGGAAAAGCTCAACTTATTTGACAGAAAGGACCTAAACTCTCAGTTTTATTATGAAACCTATTCAAAAGGGAGGAAAAGACATTGCTATGGATACAGTAAGAAAATTAAATTAGTTGGGATTTTTTTGTGGTTTTTTTTGTTGGGGTTTTTTGTTGGTTTTGTTTGTTTTTTGGTTTTGGTGGGTTTTTTAAACATTAACAAAGTAAAATAAAAAATCCGAAATTTTTTCCTTTTGCTTTAAAAATATCAGTTCTTTGTAGGTTGTTCCTTCTTAGCGTGTAACGTAGTTCTCCTTGTAGTTATAAAGGTATTTTTCATTTGCTAAAGCTAACCAACTGAGAAAGTGTTTCTACAGGAAATTCTTATGAGCCTGAGAACCAACAAGTGTTCAAGAATAGGTAAACTCAAATAAGCACAGGTCATTAATTTAAAATAAAACATTTTTAGTGCTTCTAAACTAACTTTCACAGATCAGTTGGACAGTCGTGTGACTCCTCCTTCCAGCCACTGAAATAAAATAGAATATTTGAGTCCAGAGAAATAAAACCTGAGATTCCTTAAATTTAGTAGTACATTCAGATGTAGTTACTCTGCCTTTATAACATTGGAGCGTATAATAACTCATACCCTCTTGGGACTGAAAAAGAGGGGAACTTCTGATGCTGATTCATAAATGTACTACATAACTACGTTGGGTTTTTTTCTCTATTGTTTGGGGGTCTCATTTAAGTTTGCTGTTCTGTTTAATTTCTGCTTCTATATTTCCCATGTTGGGAAAATAATTTCTTTCAAACAACATGTCTTTATGTTCCTTCATAATTTTAAAATCTGCTGTGACATGTAGAAAATAGTTCAATACATGATGATGAATTTGTCATTAGTTTTGCTGAACAGAGTTTCCTCTCATTTTAATGTAAAGTAGGAGATTATCTCTGGCTTGTAAAAGTCAACAGCAAATAAAGAACTCATTGTCTAAATCCTGGAGGTGGTACAGGAGCCAAAGACCAAATTATCCTGATACTCTTATTAAGTAATTGGGTAAGACCTTTTTACTTAGACAATTTTCAGCTTAGTTTATCTTTCAAATTGAAATTAAATATTATAGTTAAAACTACTTGTTTTTCTTCTGATGTGCTCAGCTTTAGAAGCTGTTCATTTGCTTTTTTGTGTTTGTTTTTGCTTATAATTAAACTGTTATGATAAGAAATCAAATGAAACCCATATAAAAATTAATTAAAGTTAAAGCCATGTGATAAATTCATTTCAAACATTACAGAAAAATTACAGGTATTTTCCTTCCTGATCTCTTCAGAATCAAGTCTAGATTAGTTCCTTTTTAAATGAACAAAAGGTCATTAGAGGAATCCTGTTAACTTTAATGACCACTTATCCAGATATTTGTTAGAATACACACATTTTCAAATGATACAAGATTACTTAGTTTATTTTGCAGTGTTCCTTTCTTCAAAGTTGGAACAAATTTGTCTTTAAATAAATTGAATTTATGGACTAGTAAGTGTAATATTATCAGTTGTAACCAAAATGGAAGCTTAAATATGTCCCCTTTGCAAAAATTTAGGCTTCGTCACACAATTTAATGCTGATTTTGAATTATCAATGGCCACTTAATAGCACACACAACAAACTGTTCCTGCTAAACTGCTAAATGTTAATTAGTGTGGCCTCCAAAATGGGCATTCTTAACAATGCCAAAGAAAAGTCCTGACTGGATATAACAAAGAATTAAAGAATAAAGATTTGAGGATTATTGCGTGTAAGAGATGTGTTTGGGTTTGCGTGGCAAGGTTTTGGTAGCAAAGCAGGGGGCTGCAGGGGGCTACAGGGGTGGCTTCTGCGAGAAGGTGCTAGAAGCTTCCCCCGTGTCCGACAGCGCCAATGCCAGCCGGCTCCAAGACGGACCCGCTGCTGGCCGATGCTGAGCCCATCAGTGACAGTGGTAGCACCTCTGGGATAACAGAGTTAAGAAGTGAAGAAAAAAAACCCTAACGAGGCTTTTGCAGCCAGAGAGAGGAGTGAGAAGATGTAAGAACATCTGCAGACACCAAGGTCAGTGCAGAAGGAGGGGCAGGAGGTGCTCCAGGCGCCGGAGCAGAGATCCCCCTGCAGCCCATGGTGAAGACCATGGTGAAGCAGGCTGTTCCTCTGCAGGGATTCCACCTGTAGCCTGCCATGCCGGAGCAGGTGGATGCACCCAAAGGAGGCTGTGGCCTGTGGGAAGCCCACGCTGGAGCAAGCTCCTGGCAGGACCTGTGGATCCGTGGAGAGAGGACCCCACTCTGGAGCAGGTTTGCTGGCAGGACTTGTGACCCTGTGGGGGGCCCACACTGGAGCAGTTTGCTCCTGAAGGTCTGCACCCTGTGGAAGGGACCCATGCTGGAGCAGTTGTGAAGAACTGCAGCCTGTGGGAAGGACTCATGTTGGAGAAGTTTGTGAAGGACTGTCTCCCATAGGAGGGACCCCATGTTGGAGCAAGGGAAGAGTGTGAGGAGTCCTCCCCCTGAGGAGAAAGGAGTGGCAGAAACACCGTGTGATGAACTGACCATAACCCCCATTCCCCGTCCCCCTGTGCTGCTGGGAGGGGAGGAGGTAGAAAATTGGGAATAAAGTTAAGCCCAGAAAGAAGGGAGGGGTGGGAAATTTTTTTTAAAATTTGATTTTATTTCTCATTGCTCTACTCTGTTTTCTCGGTAATAAAATAGATGAATTTTTTCTAAGTTGAGTCTGTTTTGCCTGTGACGGTAATTGGTGTACGATCTCTCCCTGTCTTTATCTCAACCCACGAGCCTTTCATTGTACTTTTTCTCCCTTGTCCAGTTAAGGAAGGGGAGTGATAGAGCAGTTTTGGTGGGTACCTGGCCTCCAGCCAGGGTTAACCCACCACAAGATGGCATGTATGAATACCAAACTTTGAATGACATCTACAGAAATTTTGAGAAAGATTTTGAGAAATAAACTTTTAAAAAAATATTAGAAAACAGTAGGCATTTTAGCATTTGTGAGGTAATGTACAGTTTCTTATCCTTTAGTGTTGTAGTAGCAAGTATTGCAATAGAGTAAATGAGCCGTCCCTCTTAGCTCCCTACCAAGTAGTAAGACTTTTAAGTTCAGCAGAGTGATGAACACAAACATTGTTTGACATTAAGAATTTTTGGGTGTCTAATCTATTTTGTAGTGTTAATGACGCTAAGATAAAGGAAAAATGTTTTCATATTTTTCTGGATTCTGTCTTCTAGAATGGTGCAATTACAGAATAATGGACTTAGGGGGCTAAAGTGGCCTAAACAATGAGCCTCAATGGGTCTGAAGGGACCTTTCCAGAGTTTGTCTTGTCCAATCACCAGTCAAATTTGGAACATCACAAAGAACAGAGATCTCATCATCTCTATGGACAACTCATTCCAGACACCCTCATGGTGACCAAGTTTTTACTTATATTTAAATGAAATATCTAGTAAACATCTGAATTAATCTATCTTCCCATTAGGCAGCCTGAACACAGTAAGTAGGTCCTCACCACCTTTCACCTTCACTTGAGAATGAACAAACTCAACTATTTCAGCCTCTCCACATATGCCAGGTGCTCCAGCCCTCTGACAATCGTAGTGCTCCTCCAAATATCTTGTTCCAGTATGTCCCTGTCTGTCTTGTAATGAGAGCCCAAAACTTGACACAGTGCTGTGTTGGCACCCTGCTTGTACTGTTACATGAGCTTAGTCCATCCCAGTCCATCCCATCTCACCTTTGCTTTGTTCAGCTTCATGTGGTTTTCATCAGCCCATTTCTCCAGCGTCTTGAACACCCTCTGAATAGAAGTCCTCCCCCTCTATTTGGCATATTTCACAGACTTGCTGAGTGGGCACTCTGTCCCATCATCCAGGTCATTAATAAAGACATTAAACAGTACTGCCTCCTATATCAATACCTGCGGAACACCACTTGTCATGAACTGCCAGTTGGACTTTGTGCCAGTGATCTATCCTTTAAACCTGATGGTCCAGTCACTTTTTCACCCACCTTATTGCCACTCAACCAGCATCTCCAATTTGGCTATAAGAATATTGTGGGAGACCTTGTTGGTGGTCGAAGTCAAGACATATAACATCCACTGCTCTGTCCCTGTCCACAAAACTAGTCATCTCATCCAGGCAACTGGATTGGCCAGACAAAATTTGCCTTTGACAAACACAGCTGGCTATACTCAGTCACCTTCTTATACCTTCCTGTGTGTAGAGATACAATGAAACAATGTAGCCAGTTAGGAGACGTTAAGTACTAGCAATTAGGAGTAAAGATACAAATTTCTTTTACACTAATGGTGACATACAATTTAAAAATAATAATTTTCACCTTTTTTTTTTTTGTGGTAGAGAGGAGCAAATGATTTATCATATATTTAACATTGAGCATGCAGAATTCATGATGGGTATTGAGGCTCAGAAAGTCAAATAATCCAATCAGCACCTACATTCTCAATGTACAATTAAATACTACTTAATTAATCATTCTTAATTAAGATTTAGTCACAAGTCCTCATCTATTTTTGACAATACAAAATTGACAAATTGTAATAAAGACAGTCATTTTAATAGCTTTCTAGAAAGTGCAGCACTGGTTTTTTTTCATACTTTAAAGAAGCATAAATCCTTTTAGTGGGTTGTGGTTTTTTTAAAAAAAAACATGCCTTGCCAGTCTTTGATGAATAATCTCTCCGATATATAATTTTTAATGGAAACATGCCACATATTAATCAGTATCTGTATGTGTCCACTTATTTTATCCTGTGATAGAACATATAGGTACTGGCATTGGAGCATGGACAGCCTTTGGATAAGATCCAAGAGGCACAGATGGATTGCAACAGCACAGGCTTATTCATAAAAATAGGAAAGGAAAGAAAAGCATATGTTAATATTTTGGCTGCAAAGATTTTGCAGGCATCATGGAAACAACTGTGCATCTTATACATATCATTAAGCCTTGGCTATTACATTAATCAGACTATTTCTCAAACAATTAAAATGTATTTTGACTGTATTACTCAACCTTATTATACCAAACATAGGCTTCCTAAAGCACACAAACAAGCATGTTCTATATTATTAGGAAATCAGATTCCTTCTAGAATAGTCTTCTTGTATGGTGTGCTGTTCACAACTATACTGTTTTGCACTGAATCTTTTCAAATTATGAACTAAACAGAGCCTGATTCAGTCACCAGATAGAATGCTTTGGAAGAAAACACTGCAGTATGCTGGGGGTTGCTTTGCAGGTTCTGTTTTTCCTCCTGGGTTTCATTATCTTTATTTGAGGATTTAAAAAGCAGCAGCCCAAAGCTACTTGAAAGAATATTTAAATGATCACTCCACATATATGCAGGAAACTGTCGCTCTCTGCTAGCTGTTAGAGCAGGCTGAGGACTCTGGACCATCCTGCTTCCGCACACTGAACGTGTCTTCTGAGGGTAACCCATGCCTCCTTCCACCCTTCCTCCCATCTCTGCTGAGTCTTCAGTCTTGACATGGGAACATCATCAACTTTACCTGACACTTTCCAAGAGAATATTTCTGTTTACTGAGTATGATGGAATCACAGTTCCCTTATTTGCATTAGGTAAGTGTTAAGCATAGGATTTACTATGTTAGCATCACAACGTTACACATTCTATAAACTGTTTTGACCATTCTTCTTATACGTAGTCACATAGTAGGAAACATGGCCTCCAGGAAAACTGTTTTGTTCATGACTTCATCAAAGCCAGGCTTTCTGCCCTAGGGCTTTTGTCTTAATGGATTTATTTTGCATTATTATGCCCAGAATTAATAATGTCTCCTAAATAATGTCTCCTAATGATTGTCCAAAAAAATTGCCTTCAAAGTAGCTATGAGACATAGTGACTATACTATTAAATTTGAGATTCTGATGCAAATGGATGGTCTAAATGTATCCTCAGGTGTACATTTACCTAATTACTGGAGATCTAATACCAGGACTTGCCCTTGTGGCAGTCTGTTCCTGAGCATGGCACAGTTAGCTTTTGCTTCAGAATGCTCTGAGGAAATGTCAGAGCAGCTGCATCTGTTACAGCTGTTTTTACAAATGCCAACTTTTGGTGATCAAAATGAGAACAACACTTTGAAATGTGTGTTGTGTCCTTACATTAACAGTGACTAATAACTGTCAAAACATCTGCATTTTTGTGAGTGTGAGAGGAAGGAATAAACCAAAGAAATCATTATTATAGAATCATGAAATCTCTATATATAGAATCTCTGCTATAGTCTTTAACTTCAGCATGAAGTAAAATTCGCTGAGTACTTTAAGTGATAAAAGACAATCTCCTGAAGTAATTCAGCATGTGCATAACTTCTCCAGGTTATATATTGTTTCCTTTTGAAACTGCTAGAAGAAAATCAAGGCAAAAGTTTGAATATTTTTTTTAGGTTGGTCTGTATTGCTCCAGAATGCTAGAAGACTTAGTTTATCTTAAGGAAATCTAAGGTTCAGACAGAAACTATTAGAAGTAATAAATTATAATTAATAAATTATATGAATTAAAGTAAATTTATTTTTAAAGAAAATATTATGTAAATAGTACAGTTGAAAAGCAGTTGGAATACAATGATGTTTCTTTGTTAAGGATATTTAAAAACAACTCAAAATAAAAGACTGTCTCAGATTACAGTAAGGTTTCTATGAAACAAATAAGAAAAAACCAAAAGGTACTGGAAAGAAAAAAAGATCTAAGATTATACTCTGGTTGTCTGAGCTTGTATAGGCACCTTCTCCAATGAAAAGTGTTATTTTTGTATTCAGAATATAATCCTGGGTTGAGGTGAAACTAGTATCTTCAAAAGAAGAAAAAACAAAACAAACCAAACCACAATAACAAAAACTTATTAAACATGCAGTTTGGTAGTTTAAATACATTTATATACATAGGGAGTGCTTTGTTAGCACTTCTTTGTTACCTGAAATGAGACAACCTTGATGAAAGACTCTTCTTTTGCTCCAGAGCTTAATCCAAAATATACCAGAACTCTAACAACAACAACATGTTTTAGAACAGTTAGAGGGAAAAATCACTGGACTGCTCCACTAACACCAGGTCATAAAATATAAAAGGAGGAAAATTAAGCATATAGCATAAAAGAATCTACCTTAATGTATCAAATAATAATTTTTTTTTTCAAGCTATCTGAATATTTTAATATATATCATTAGTGAGCTTTTTGAGGCAAAAACAGAGACAGGTACAACTTCTCAGCCTAGCAGAAGCAATAGCAAAATTTGAACCAATTGGAAAAAGAGGTAGATGCTTGGACTTCTCAGAGAAAATTCACATTTTTCCATGTTCTTTTGAAAAAATAGTTTAGACACAGTTCTCAGAACAGCAGTTTAAAGCTTGGTAACACAAAGGGAATTGAAAACAGAGTAGATCATCAAAGAAAAGAACAAAAACATACAGAAAGAATTTCAGTACATGTCCAAAACAGGTTCTCTGCAGAGAGAATCACAAACGTCAGTAAGAACTATAAGGAATTGTTCCTAATGAATTGACTCCCGTTGCAAGGAGCAGGGGACACTCCGTTAAATAGATAGTAATTCAAAACTAACAGCAAGAAGACCACTTTTCCCCAGGCACCACATAGGTAAACTGGGGAGCTTATTATCAGAGGATGTGAAAGCTAGAAGCATAAATAAGTTCAAAAAGGACAAGGCAAATTTATTAAGGACTGTTCCATAAGTTTCCTCAAAACCTTTTAATCGTCTTTGCCTTTTTCTATACTCTTTCTATTAAAACTAGAAAATACAGAGTTCTACCTTTTTTTTTTTTTTGAGATGTATGTTGATGATAGAGTCTTGACAGTGAGTCTTGTCAGAAATTGGAATGATTTGTGAGGAAAATATAGCTCCTGGGCAGGGGGATCTGGGGCAGGAGGGTGTCCCAGGTGTAGCTACTCAGTGCAACGGTGTGGGTCTGACAGTTCCCACTATTTCACGTGAGACCAAGACGTGCTGCCATGCTGAATGAGCAGTTCTAAACCTGTAATAGCGTGGAAAATTGTTATACAAACTCCTTAAACCTAATTTTTCAGGTGCAATGGTATAACTCCAGCAGGTAACTAAGCACCACACAGCTGCCATTCACCTCTCCCCCCACAAGGGGATGGGAAGGAGAATGGAAAAAACCAAACATGGGTTTAGATAAAGACAGTTTCATAGGATAACAAAGGAAGAGAATAATAATAATAACAATAATAACAGTAATAACAATGGTACAAGTGATGAACAAATGCAATTGCTTACTACACGTGAAAGGAAATTTAAACAACCCAATGCCCAGTCTGTTGATGAACAGCGATCCCGCCTCCCAGCTCGCTTCCCCAGTTACATACGGATCGTGACGTTCCATTGCAGGGAACATCCCCCTGGCCAGCCTGGGCCAGCTGTCCTGGCTGTGCTCTCCCAGCTCCTTGTGCACCTGGCAGGGCACGGTGAGAAGCTGAAAAGTCCTTCACTTAGTGTAGGCACTGCAACTACCCAGCAACAACTGAAAGCATCAGTGTGTTATCAACATTATTCTCATACTAAATCGAAAATACATCTCTATACTGGCTACTAGAAAGGAAAATTAACTCTCAGCTGAAACCAGGACATCAGGTCATTCAGCTGTAGTTAAAAAGAGTATATATCCAATAACACATTCTGCATTATATAGCACATGGGATCCTTTGGGATCTCGAACTGGAGGTGGAGGGAGGGCTGCTTTGGAACAGGATAAGAGGCACCAGGTGGTAGGACTCCCACTCCCTACCACAGGGGACAAGATATCACAGCCCAGAATAGGTGCTCCTGGTTTTAAATTCCATAGTGCTAAATTTCTTGTGAGAAGTTTGTAAAGTTGTTTTGACTTTCTTGTCTCAGAAGCAGTGATCAGCATTTTGGCAAACTTCTTCAGCAGTATAACCTCTGATGTACGGCTTCCTGGAGCTAAATGAATTAGCACCATCCGCAGAGCTCTCCTACATCGCTGCTGGTCCCCTGGAACGCACCGTGCGCACCCTGCCAGGCTTCTCTCCATAGTAAAAATGAAACCAGTTCAGAAACCCATTCAACCGCTCACTTTATTTCATTATATTTTAATTAATTCTTTTGAAAACTCCTAAGAAAAGGAACTGAACTATTTCAGCATCGAGTTTAAAGCTAAAATTAAGGCAATGAATCAGGCTGTGGGAAGTTGGAAGCTAATATTCTAAAAGTATTTGCCACGCAGCACACAGAAGTGGAAGCTGTGCACATTTATTTTGAATGTTGACATATAGTACATGTTTTTTCCCCCCAAATAATGGCTTATTTCTGTTTAGGATAAGAATCTTGTCCCATTTTCTACTACAAGCATAAAATGCCCCTACCCTTCCATGTTACTATAATTAACTTTAACGAAATTAGTCATATATATATATTTATAAAAGCCCCTATGTTTAGGAATAAAAACTTTTTTATATATATCTAATGAATGTATCTAGTTAATGATAACAACATAATTTGCTCTGTCCTTTTACCTTGCAATATACAAAACTATCATAGGAGTAAAGTATCACTGTGACCACATTTTTCTTTGATTATTTCCTACATTCTGGTAATTTCACCAATTATCATGCATGTCATTTTAGCATTTTAGTGATTGCAATAAGCATAGATTTGAATCAACCTTAGATACCTGTAACCAAACATGTAATTTGTTCCACAGTTTTTAATAGCCAACATATTTGGGGGAAATTTTTCGTGTTCTCATGCTAGGTATTCCAGCATACACCAAGAGCATGGCAGAGGCATGGCAGCACAATAAGTAGCTTCAATAGCCCTGATATCAAAGGCAATAAGGACAGTCATCTTTTAGTGAAGGCCAGGTAGGGTCCTACACTGAAATACAAAATAAACAGGCATAAAGCCACACTACTCAAAATGACTGTGACTTTGGTGCAATGGGCAGCTCTGACAATGTTGAACTTGATGTCTTTGTGGAAATTTAACACTCAGCCCACTTGACAGAATAGGACTACCTGAACCACACTTTATGTTTCACACAAAGTCAAAACCTGGCTTGCCAATCATTTCCAAAATGTTCTCCTATATATGTTTTTGACACTAATTGTATTGGGTTTTTTCTTTGTTATTTGTAAATTGGAGAAGGAATGTTTTATTTATGTGTTATTTAAAATAAGAAGCCTCATCTCAGAATCATTACAGCCATTTGAGCCTCTCGTGTGTCCTAGATGGACAGGCAGAAGAACTTAACTCTGACAACTGAGAAAAAGTGCAAAAATGAAATAAATAATTGGGTACAGGTCTGCGCTACTCAAGAGAGGGTAATATAAGATGTCCTGTAGAATGAAAGAACTGAGAAAAGACTTCAAACATATTAGAAAGAGGAATGAAAACACTTTAGATATAAAAGTTCACTATTGTGGAAGACTAGTAAAAGCAAAGTAAGAAAAACATTTTTTTGATTGATGTTATGTTGTTTTATCACTTTTCTTCTGTATTTATGTTCTGACAGGTAAGTATTTTGTTTTGAAGAGGATCTTCCAAGTCACCACAATTTTAACATCTCAGATACTGCAAATGGGAAATCTACAAAGGCAGGCAAACAGCTTTGGATATGAAGATGTGATACAGCTTGCTAAAGAGTACTGTTGTCTCTTGCAGACATAGCTGAAAAAGATGGATGAATTGTGAAATATCATCCAGAGATCCAGAGGCAGACACAGGGGCTGATATCAGGAAAGTAACATGGCTAAAGGGTCTATGGCTGCTAAAAAGCTCAACTTGAAGCTTAAAATAAGCTCAGCTTGAAGCTTAAAATAATCTCAAGTCCTTTGTGTATGTTTTTTTTAAGAAGATATACTGTATTTTTTAATTTTTCAAACACAGAATAAGACATTATTCTTATTGTTTCATTTTTCCATGCTCCTATAGTGACTTTTCACTCTTATTGTTGATCATTCCTATTCCTTATTTAAAGGAACATAATTAAAGTGTTTTAAGATTAAATTCATAAAAATAAGAGTAACAACACCAAATGAAAAATAAATTATTAATTTATAATTTTTAGAGTACTAATTTATTTAGAGAGATATAAATTAATGGCAGACACGCTAGCATTTTGTACCATTTTTAGATATATAAACTAGTTCTAAGAGACTGTCAATATCAGAGGCAGTACTTGAGTAAACATCAGTAACAGGGATATAGCTATTTACTCACCTTGAATTTTAAGGAGTATTTGTTTTGGTTTTAATAATGATTGGTGAGAAGGTAAAAGAAAGTAGCATTTGACAAACCTTGTTGCTTATACAGACTTATAATTCAAACTCCTCACAACTGGAAAAAAGCTAATCTAATAGAAAATTATTCTCATGCATGCAACTGGGGGAATTAACCATGGAATTAGACTTCTTTCTTACATGGCAGTTTGGAGGAAGATTAGAAAGAGTAAACATCTCAGAAAATTACAGAAGCTTCAGGAAATTTGCATTGTATTTGGCAGACTCCATGAGTCAGCTGGAGACAAAGCACCCAACATCTTCCACCTGGGAGGGGCCAAAGGAGGGTGGAAGAAGAGACCTTAAAAAACCAAAACATTGCCACTAATTTGATGCTTGTGTTCCAAAGAGATGAAAGTAAGATTAGAAGGTTCAAAGCATGCTTCATAACTTACCCACTTTCTGTTCACATATCTTCCAAGCCAACTGTCTGCTGGCATTGTGCTGACTTGCCAGTCCTTATCAGTCACATGGAGGTCAGTGACCACTGGAGGCATATCCTGGCCTCCTTGCCAGCCACCCTTGCAAAAATCAGACAAGATCAGAGGATGCCTTTCACAAATAATGTAGACACAGCACAGATAGAAATTGGGAAATGCTTTTTATGGAAAGATGGCATTTAAAAGAATAATCACATGAAGTATCATATTTGATACATAGGGCTTCACTTTTTCACCTGCCAGAATTCTGTCTGCAAAATAATTTCTGGAAATCTGTTCAGATAGCCAACACTGGTACCAAAAATGTCTGGATCCCCAAATAAATGACTACTCTAAAGAAATTGTAAATTTCTTTTATTTATCTATTTGATGTTGTTATTATTATTTTTATGACTTTATGCATTTTACTCTTCCAAAGACCATACAGCTATATCATTAAGGAAGATTCCAGAATCTCCAATTTCCTGATAAGGAAAGATAAATTTCATGTTATATCTGTTTCTCCCAACTTATCATGAAATCAGTAACATAACCTAATGAAATAATTTGCTCAGTGTAAAAAATGAGTTGAAAGAAAGAGGAGAAGGAGGAGGTGCACCAGGTGCCAGAGCAGAGATCCCTCTGCAGCCCCTGGAGAGACCAAGGAGGAGTGGGTATTGTCTTGCAGCCCATGGAGAGGACGATGCTGGAGCAGATATCAACACTGCAGCCCATGGAGGACACCACACCAGAGCAGGTGGATATTTCATGAGGGAAACTGCATTCCATGGGAAAGACCCATGCTAGTGCAGGGGAAATATCTGAAAAGGAAGGAATGGCAGAGAAAAACTGTTATGACCTGACCACAACCCCCCCATTCCTCATCCCCCTGTACCAGTTAAGGGAAGGAGGTAGAGGAGTTGGGAATGAGGGACTGAAGTTGAGCCTGGGAAAAAGGGTGGAGTAAGGGAAAGGTGGTTTAGATTTTGTCTTTGTTTCTCACCATCCAAACCTATTTTAATGGGCAATAAATTAATTTTCCCCAAGTTGAGTCTGTTTTGCCCATGATGCTAATTTGTAAGTGATCAACATCTCTTTATATCTCCCTACAAGCTTTTCCATCTTTTTTTCTCCTCATGTTCTGCTGAGGACGGGAAATGAGAGAGCAGCTGGGTGGGCAGCTGGCAGCTGGCCAAGGTCAACCCCCCAGCTTTGTAGTCAGAACACAGTTCCTTCTTCTGCCATTTCTCACCTCTGCTCCCTGTATCTGTACTGCCTCCAGCTACTGTCCTTTCTTTCTGTCTTTCACTCCTTCTATAGAATCATAAGGACAATATCCTCTTCCCTTTAAAATCCTTTTAAAAATACCTCCAATAAATTAAATAATTGTCACGATTAGTAAACAGATAGCAAATAGTATCTGTAATAAAGAATAAAAACACATAGAATGCTTTTATTAATTTGTAGACTTCTGTTCAATGTATTCAGTGTAGAAAAATCTGAGAATGCAATGCAATGCAATGCAATGCAAGAGAAGAGAAGAGAAGAGAAGAGAAGAGAAGAGAAGAGAAGAGAAGAGAAGAGAAGAGAAGGCAATAAAAGTGAGACAGATTATTTGAAAGTTTGACTTTTGGGAAAAAGATTAAGCTTCTTACCTATTTCAGAAGTTGAATCACTTGTTTAAATGGATCTCTTAGAAGTCCAATGATTTTTCAGTTTGTTGCATAATGTGCAAATATTCAGTATAAATCTTAGAGATTAAAGTTAATACCTTTTTTAATTATTATTAGAAATTGGCAGAGAAAACAAAGCAGTCTCAATCTAATTACAATGTGACTGAAAAGAAATTTCTATTTTAAGACAGGATTAAGATATTTAATATCATCAGCATACAAGAATCTGAAATCTTTAAACTGGAGGCTCAAAACACCTCCTTCAGCATTCTTTCTATGCCCTGAAATTGTTAATGTTTGATTGAAATCATTAATGGTATCTAAAATGCAAGAGATTAAACCCTTATGTAAGCGTAGTAGTTCTTTGAGAATTTATAATTTTTCCACTAATAGTTAGATAATGTTGTGCCAGACTTAAAAACAAACAGAAACCCCCAGTTCTTTGAATACCTGTGTAGATGTTGAAAAAGCAAGATCCTCACCTGCATTTCAAAGGAGTCTTAAACCTACAGGAGCTAAGGGACTTGGCAGCTTTACTCTGAGCAGGTGTTCAGTTTCTTTTGGGGTATCACCAGTGATGCTCTGGCCAAAAAGTGCAACACCTGAAGCCAATCTCAAATTCTCAAAGCCAAGTGTCATCCAAACCAATCTTTCATCAGTAAATATCTACAAAAGAAGACTGAACTGGATACAGATTTTACATGCACAACTACCTCCTTTTCCATTCCCCCTCCCCAATACTTTATGGTCTGCTTTGATATGGTTTGTTCATTTTATCATAGTGTTCTAAAAAGTACTAAAATCTATGCTACCAAATATAGAATTTGTTGAGAATCAGGAATTTGCTAAGGCCAGCTACTATCTTTTAAAGATTAACAGTAAATTATTAATCTTTTACCAAAGATGGGCTGTAAAATGTAAACATATTTTACCAAATTATACAGAAAATTAGTTCAATAATTTCTACCCAATTCATACAAGTTTTACCTCCATCTATTACCTCCTGTGCTCCATGTTCAGACAAATATACACATCTGTATATAGCAAATACCAATATGGATTTAAAGTCTCTAGCAAACAAAAATTCACAGAATTGAGAAAACAACACCATTCTATTAAAACTAGTGAGATTTCAGGAAGAGAAACGAATAACATTAAGGTTACAAACTACTGCAGGTGTAAATCTCACATGATTTGAAACTCCATTGGAATATTATTGAAGGAAGTACTGCCAGTACCTTTGTTCAAAAGAAGGATTAATTTGAGAAAAACAGAAAGGAAGGAAGCTGAAACAGCCTTACTCAGTAGCATCTGAGTTTTCTTGGGAAGTCTTATTTAAATACTAACAAGACCATATGGCTTCAAGATCTTACCAGAAAGGTTTCAAGCTAAATTTAACATAACACAGGAGACAAGCTGGCTAGTATTTTAGTCAGATCACATTAAAAATGTAAGAAAATTGTCTAAAAAAACATATTGGAAGCTTGCAGGCAATTCTTGTGTATCTTCACCTACATGTTGCCTCTTTATTCCACTCCTTGAGTATGTTTCCTAAAAAAAAGTTGTGAGAATTCAGAGCTAACATGCAATTGCCTATTTCCTTAATCTGACATTCCTATTACATAAAAAGCAAGATGGATTTGGGCTTCTGTGCTTAAGTGTTAAATAAATGGTAAGATTAACAGAAAAAATATATGTTTGAGAGTATTTGGAATCACTTAATTTCATTACAAATACTTCACAAAATTATTCCATGATCTTTCCAAAGAACATTCTAAATATAACTGGGTAACCCTTCCTGTCTTTAAAAAAGAAGCAGTATTGCTGGCAATTGTGGCTACTTGTTCCCTTTGGAAAGAAAATACCTTTTTTAAAAAATTATTTTGTCAAATTTTGGGTTTTATTTAAATAGATATAATGCAAAAATTTTCCAAGAAGTTATGTATTTTTCCACTTCACATACTGTACCAACATTTAATAAATGAGACTTTGCAAATCTTTGACTTTTAAAATGCAAGCATGTTCCAAATTTGCAAAGAAAATTCTGATATATTTATCTATGAATAGATTATTTAAGATAGAGACAGGGTGGTTAAATGAAATTTTAAAAAAGAAAAGGACTAAATACTCATGCTTTACAATGATAGTCTAGTTACTGATGGAGTTAAAAATGGTCAGAGGTAGATTATAAAACTATATAAAACTATATATCATATATGTGCGTGCGGTCACATACATACGACTGTCTCTTAGGTAGAGTTTTCTGCTTTAGAGATGCAAAGACTCTTCTGAATTCAGAGGAATATGCAAAAAGGATATACAAAACAATTTCATAACAGAGTTGTAATTGTTAGAGTTTTGTCTTTATCTTCATTTAATTCTTTTTTTGTAAACTTGCACATAAAAGCTAATATTTCACATATTAGAATGGCAAATACTTTGAACTTGTAAACAGCAGAACTTATACTGCACTTCTTTTGCAAAGGCACTACAGCAGCTTCAAGCAAAAACACAATAACCAGCTAATGCGACTATTGATGCCAAAGACGTGAGGAAGCTTAATATTCTGATGTATTTGTTTTTGAAGAGGATAAATTAGTCTGCCAGACTTAATAAAAGGATTGCAACCCTCTGAACATCAGGTATTTTCAGAACTTAGAGGCTTTGAACTCTACAGAGTTAAAGCGGATTTTAGTGCCAGTTACAGGGTTAAATTCTGCTCTTAACTTCACCTGTCTACTCACTGAAACTAATTATGTAAGAGCAGCAATTGGTCTAAATTATCATGATGCTCCCTTCTTTCCAAAATATTTCCTTTGTAATCAAGCAAACAACGAAGTAGTACCTTCCACATAAGTCAGCAAACCTTAAACTTAAGATTACTTTGCATTAATGAGCTACAATGTCTGTCTGGCCATTGACATTCTGTAAAGGTTAAGCCAGTATTCCTTATTTTTTAAGTATGTTACACTTGCACCCATAACCATGCAACTTAAATTGCAAAGCTCACCCACAGAGCACACAATTTTCTAATATTTACACATGTTTTATTAGTTGGGAAATATTGTTCTGAGTTCAGCTAATTTGATTGTAGGCAACTAATTTCTAAGTTCTTTATGATCAACTTTACATCCCTTGCCTTAGTATACTATTCCTCTTTCCACATATAAAGTTATACTATATCAATGTTCTTGAATCTGATCTATTTAATAAAAGAAATTAAGAGAAAAAAAAATCCTTTCTCTTGATATTAATTGCTAAACTTGGTTATGACAACAATGAACATAAACATCTCATTACAACCTTGTTAGGTTTTCACGTTAAATATGAGCTTAAGTTGAGCTGCTGTTTTCACAGCATAGCTAGCAGTTTATTTTTCAGTTCTCCACCACTCATGCTGGCACTCTTCCGGAGAGAATTCTGCCGTCATAGGGATCTCCTCTTAAAAATCTTTATCATTGTAGCTTCCTGGTTTGGGTGTTTTGTTTTTTTTTTTTTTAAATCAGTTCTGAATGTCTAGACGATGGCGTAAGTTGCTAGGAGACACAGCTGCTGAAGGCAGCACCCAAAGTGCAGTTCTGAAAGTATGTGAACTCTCTTAGCTTCACTAACATAACCAGGAGTAAGCACCCCTGTTTTGCTCGAACAGCAGTGGAGGTCATCTAAGTATTATTGTCTTCTAGGTTTTCTCTTGTAGTTTCAAATTGCAAAAACTCCAGAGGGACTAGCTGCCAAAAGGTCTTTCAAGGAGAAGTAACAAATCAAGTATAGCAATTGTCCATAAGCTATGAAACATCAGCTTTCCACACATGACAGTATTGGCTTTTCTGTCATCAGAAGGGGGTCTGAAATGGGATTAAACCTGCTACAGGGGGAAAATAAAAACCAACACAACAACAACAAAACACAAAAACCCAAAACAACCAACCAAAAAAAAAAACCCCAAAACCAACACCAACACAACTCGGCCCACCCCAACCCAAACTAGGCCTAAAATTCATAGGTCATTATTAATTGTTATCTGCTGTGATATAGTCTTATTTGACAACAAAGTCAGAAAAGGTTAACCAAGGGAGCTATGAAACATTGCATCTTTTGAGGTAAAGGCCAGGCAAGTATAACTCAGTGTTAATGGAATTACAAAATCAAGGTTTTTGGAGATCTTTCTTTAAAAACAATATATTAGATCATGTAACATCTCATATGGTTGAATATAAGATTTAGCTAACTGGCAGTAAGAATTATCCTACTAGGAATCTCAAGAGACAGTGAAGTTCATAAACTCCATTATCAAAACCATACCAAATAGACAAAGGGAAACATTAAATCACATACAGGTAATCTGCTTTAGGATTTTGTTATTACAAACTTGATGTGCACAGTATGTGGTAAAAATGTTATTAAGATTTACAGGCTTAGTCTGTGAAAACATAAAGGCCCATTATGAAGAAAGCCAGAACAGAGAAGTAAGGCTTTTATGCAAATTTGAGAAGTTACTGAATTTTTAATATCCTCATTCTGATGTTGAACAAGATTAACAAATCAATGAAATTTTTATTCTGTTCATACCTGTTCAAGTAGGTTCCTGAGTCTTCAGGATTTTTCAGCAGACTTAACCACTAAATCCATTTTCATGGAATGGGTGGGACCTGTATTTTGTAAGATCCCAAATTCATTTTAGCCTAAAATTCAGCATTTGTAAACCTGCATATCTTGAAATAAAAAAGAAATGTGTGCAGAGCCACTTAATCAGAAATCTTTTTTAATAGTCCCATCTGAAATTTGACCTCTTACGGAGTAGTGTAACAAGTCAGAGATGTTCAGTCCAATAAATTAACCATCTGAAAATTTTTAAAAATAAACATTTCAAAAAGGCCTTTCAGTGCAATTCTACAGTTTCCACTCAGCTCAGTTTTAAAATCTTAATTATTTCTAAATTTTTCAAGCTGTTCTCTTTGCTGTATTTTTTTTCTTAATAATTAACTTTAATATACTATCAAAAATTGTAATGTAGAGAAAAAGATTCTTTGGTAAGTAATGCTTTCACATAGAAAAAAATACATCATTACATTGTTAGTGAGTACTGTCCTTTTTTTTGAAGAAGACTTTACACAGGAAGAATGAAACAAACAAATGAGCAAGCAAGGGGAAAGATTTCCAACTGAATCCAGTTCCTATTCTTAAAGAAATCCCTTCAGTATCCCCCCTGTGACATTCACTTGCCATTTGTAACCATGCCAAATAAGTATATTCTGGGAAAAGCAAAGTTAATGCTACAACGAGTGTTTCATAAGATAAAATTATCGTAAACAATTCTTCTTTGTGCCAGCCTGTAAAGCCTACGTATTGTACTGATCTTAGATTCTGCAAGTGGTCTGAATAACACTGCTGGGGTGAAGCAGGGAAACATGAAAAGTGACCTACTACAGGGTTGTCACATCATCACCATTTTCAGACTGGTATGCATTCAGGTACTGTCATTACATTTGATATCACAGTGTCCAAATGACAATGAGAGTATTTACTAGAAATAGGACCATTTCTTGTCAGCCTGCTTGCTCATCAGCTCGTACACATTCCATAGGTCCTTCCCAAACGAAAATTGAAGTCCATGTGACTTACAAGTACAAGGACAGTTGTTCCAAGATACATTTTCAAGATCAGTGCTTGCATTTTCTAGGTAACTTAAATTTGGAAGAACATATGAAACGTTGTTCAAGAAAAAATAAATAATATTTCCATAAAATTTGGGAGCAGTACATACAAATGATACCAACAGTTCAGTGGTAAAAGCATAATTAAAAACCAGACCCTTTAGACAGTGTAGAATTCCAACTGCAAACCGTCTCACTAGTGAAAGCTGATGTGAAAATTCCTAAGTTTATGAATAGGTGAACAAATACAACAACATATTGATGCTTCCAAATACAAAGGGTTTTGGTCTTCTACAGTTATCAGAGGAAAAGCTATTTTTTTTTGAGAAGGTGTGTTGGGTTTGTGTGGCAAGGTTTTGGTAGCGGGGGGGCTACAGGGGTGGCTTCTGTGAGAAGCTGCTAGAAGCTTCCCCTGTGTCTGACAGAGCCAATGCCAGCCGGCTCCAAGACAGACCCGCCGCTGGCCAAGGCCAAGCCCATCAGCGCCTCTGTGATAACATATTTAAGAAGGGAAAAAAAACAGTCAGTGGGAGCTTTTGCAGCTGGAGAGGGGAGTGAGAAGATGTAAGAAACTCTGCAGACACCAAGGTCAGTGAAGAAGGAGGGGCAGGAGGTGCTCCAGGTGCCGAAGCAGAGATGCCCCTGCAGCCCCTGGAGAAGACCATGGTGGAGCAGGCTGTCCCCCTGCAGCCCATGGAGGGAGGATGAGGGGGTGTAGAGATTCCACCTGCAGCCCGTGGAGGACCCCACGCTGGAGCAGGTGGAGACACCTGAAGGAGACTGTGGCTCCCTGGGAAGCCCACACTGGAGCAAGCTCCTGGCAGGACCTGTGGCCCTGTGGAGAGAGGAGCCCATGCCAGAGCAGGTTTGCTGGCAGGACTTGTGACCCTGTGGGGGACCCCACGCTGGAGCAGTCTGTTCCTGAAGGTCTGCACCCCATGGGAGAGACCCACATTGGAGCAGTTCATGAAGGGCTGTAGCCCGTGGGAGAGACTCATGTTGGAGCAGTTTGTGAAGGACTGTCTCCCGTGAGAGGGACTCCATGCTGGAGCAGGGGAACGATGAGAGGAGTCCTCCCCCTGAGGATGAAGAAGCGTCAGAAACACTGTGTGATGAACTGACCGTAACCCCCACTCCCCGTCCCCCTGTGCCGCTGAGGGGGGCGAAGGTTGAAGCCGGGAGTGAAGTTGAGCCCAGGAAGATGGGAAGGGTTGGGGGAGGTGTTTAAAGATTTGATTTTATTTTTCATTCCTCTACTCTGTTTTGCTTAGTAATAAATAAGATGAATTCCCTCTCTAAGTTCAGTCTGGTTTGCTCATGTGATAATTAGTGAGTGATCTCTCCCTGTCCTTATCTCGACCCACAAGCTTATTGTTATACCTCTCCTCCCCATCATGCTGGGGAAGGAGTGAGCGAGCGGCCGCGTGGCGCTCAGCTGCCGGCTGGGTCTAAACCACGACAGAAGGGAAGAGAGAGGGGGGAGGAAGCTACACAGAGGACTATTTTCTTCCTACATTGCTGCCACCGCTATTGTTTTCTGAAGAACTGAGTAAATATGGACAATACTTCCACTTATTTATTTGGTTTAATGTTAGTTTAATGGTTTTTTTGTTTGTTTCTTTTTTTTTTTGGCCTTTGGTCTCATTATTATTTACTGATCACTGTCTGTCTTGAAGGCATCTTGACTTTAGGGCATTCAAAAAAACTCCATGCAATGGTCATCCAGAAAAGGACCTCTTAATATGTGGCAAATGTACATCTAACTCTGTAACTGTCACAGGAAGATATCAATTCAATTAATCATAACAACTTGGTGATTTTTAAATTAAACATTAAGTTTATCTGTTTAATATTTTCTGACCTTAGTATAGTGAGAGAATTTAGAAGCTACAGATGTAAAAGGGCAGGAAAAGGACATGCTTTTTCTTCAAGAAATCAACTGCAGTGACTTTTACTTATTACTAATAAATAAAAAAGGTCAAGGTATTTTAAAAGCACATTTCTTAATGTAGCTGAGATGTTCTAAAACATTTTTTCTAATGTTTCTTACAATATAAGTAATGGATCACCATTTGATGTAAAACTATAACATGGAAACAAGGGTAATCTTCTAATTGTATGATATCCATAAAATATAGGGCAGGATAATAGATGGGACAGAAAATATTAAAATATAATATTACCACATTACTTGTGCTGAGGTAGATAAAAATTAACACCCCTGTTATGTGCAAATTTCCCCCTAATCATCAAGGACAGTTTGTTTCCTTAGGACTAAAATCCTGCTAAGAGTCTCCTCTTGTGAACATAGATATTTATAACCAGGTCTTTGTAAATTACTGTGATTTAGTTAAATTAATTAGAAGAAGGACACATTAACCAGGAGATCCATCAATCTCATTGTATTCAGCCATTATTCTCTTCAGAATATCTTCTAAGAAAACATACAATTGAGAATATTTTTACCTTGAGCACAAGTAGCTATTTTCATTCTCTAATAAGTGCTGTAATATGACAGAAAAACCTAAAGTATAAGTAGAAGAAATGGTCCTGGAACATGGAAATAAGAATTAATTCTGAACAATGTCCTTCAAAAATCTAGGACGTGGCATTAGATTTAGTAGCTAATTGTAGCTATTTACAGTCATTCTTGTTTAAAATACAATTTTAGATACTTGCATTAAGCAGTTACTGCTTCTTCTGGCCTCAAAAGCTCTTAAGGGAGTGTCCTGGTTCTAGCTAGGATAGAGTTAATTTCAGCCGGAGCCAGGACAGGTGAGCCAAGCTGGCCGGGGGCTATTCCATACCATGTGACGTCATGCTCACCATCATGGCCAGTCGGGGAGGGGCGGGTTTGGTGCGGCTTTGGGATGGGCTGAGTGTGGGCTGAGCGTCCCATTGGTAAATTGCTTTCTGTTATCACCCGTTGTGAATCTCTGTTATCAGCACTGTTGTTGTTGTGTCCCTCTCCCTTGCTGTCCCAGTAACCCGCCCTTACCCCAACCCTCGAGGCTTTGCCTTTGTCTTCCCGTTCTCCTCCCCATCCTGCCGGGGGAGGGGTGAGCCAGCGGCCGCCTGGGGCTCAGCTGCCGCCTGGGGCTGAGCCACATCAGGGAGCTGGAGGTGATGGACACCATCAAACACTGTACACAACCTATAGGACTGAATAATTACTTGCATAAAATCTTCCAGCTCAGGAGCAAAAGACAAATCCATCAGATGACCACTATCCTTACCTACAATGTCCGCAGTGTTTGTTGCTCACGTACTTAGGCATATTGAAAAAAACAGTTCCTAGGTCATAAAATGGGCCTAAACATTTTTGATCTACTAACAGAAATGAGTTTTTACACATTTAAGGTAGCCAGTACCTAACAGATGGCTTTTAATTGGTTTGTACCTGGATACCTTTGCCTGCTGCTCATCTTATATATGAAATTTTAAAAGAAAACATTCAAGTTTTTCTCTCATTTTCTATGTGTATTGGTGAATATTTTTTGGCATTGACACCAGGAATACTGGTGAGAAGAAGAAACATATCAAAATGCAGAATTGATTTAAACGTTCCTCACCACTAACTACACTTATTTCTTGAATTATAAGATACTAGACTCCATTAGGGCCTCAAACATTGCTATGAAGAAGAGTCCTGTTGTGCATTGCTCAAAATGGATCCCTAATAGTGCTTTCTATGCCAAGGATTCATTATTTGTCATATGTATCTGTGGTGGGTTGACCTCAGCTGGATGCCAGTTGCCCACCAAGCCGCTCTATCACTCCTCTCCTCAGAAGGATGGGGGGGAGGAGAAAATAAGGGGAAAAAAACCCCTCATGTCAAGTTAAAGGCAGTGTAATAAAAACAAAAGCAAAGGTTGCATGCGGAAGCAAAGGAAAACCAAAAGATTTATTCTCTACATCCCACCAGTAGGCAATGTCCAGCCACTTCCTGGGAAGCTGGGCTTCAGCACATGTAGTGGTTGCTCTGGAAGACAAATGTGATAAATAACGAATGCCGCCACTTCCTCCTCCTTTCACTCAGCTTGTTACTGCTGAGCAGATGTCATATGGCATGGAACACCCCTTTTGTCAGTTTGGGTCAGCTGTCCTGGCTGTGTCCCCTCCCAAGATCTTGCCCACCTCCAGCCTACCGGTGAGGAGGGGGGAATATTGGAGACAGCCTTGGTGCTGTGCCAGCACTGCCCAGCAGTAGCCAAAACCCTGGTGTGTTACCAACACCTTTCCAGCTACCAATACATAGCACAGCACTATCAGGGCTGCTATTGGGAAAATTAACTCCATCTCAGTTAGATCCTTTTTTGCACAAGTTTACCAGTATTCACAGCTCTGAAGTGTCTAAGATATGGCCATCTAACAAATAACTCTAAATATTACAGCTTGATATAAAAGTAGCTTTTCTCATGCTCTGTGCTTTTCATGAAATAGATTTTTATTTTTCTTAAAACTCCACATACACAAGGCACTTATAGATGAGATCTATCTGTATATGCTCTACTTCCTTGGCTGACACATCAAGATACAACATGCCATAAATCATTGCATCAATCTTTTCAGGATATTAGTGTATGACTTAATACAGTTTGACATGACTATTAAGAACCAGATGCAGTGCTTCATAATACCACAAGTCAGTCTGAGGTGTAAGAAAAGACAGTTCACCTTCAACTGTGATCAGAGATCTATTCCTTAAGAATTAATTAGCCCCCGGTCTGTTGAAAAGGTCATAACAGTAGTAACCTTTGAAGATATGTTTGCATGTGCACATGTGCAACCAAGATGCTGCGTGAAGTAATAAAAGGTTCCACAACATGTTTGTTTTCCTCTCCAATCACTTTGAAAGATGAATTAAAAATTCTCATGTATAAATATTTTTTACACAAACATAAATAGTAGCATTCACCTAATGAAACTCCTTTAATGAAATTTATGTGTTTAAAATAAGTACCTCAATAGTTAGCATCAGTTCCACTCTCATTGTCCATGTTGCTTGGGTTCATAGTCTTAAAACTATCTCAGCTGAGCAGTAAGCCACTCAGAGAACAACCTGAAGAGGTCTTGCAAAAAAATTTGCCCTATTTAATGACAAAAAGTGAATGCTCTGATATCTAATACTGATTTCTAAGGAAAAAAGAAAATTAAAATGAAAAGGGAAAGGGAAAGGGAAAGGGAAAGGGAAAGGAAAAGGAAAAGGAAAAGGAAAAGGAAAAGGAAAAGGAAAAGGAAAAAAAGGAAAAGGAAAAGGAAAAGGAAAAGGAAAAGGAAAAGGAAAAGGAAAAGGAAAAGGAAAAGGAAAAGGAAAAGGAAAAGGAAAAGGAAAAGAAGGAGAAAAAAAGACTGATTAGCCCAGTTTTCTTTAGGGAGGGCTGCTCAGCTGGTGGGAAGAGTTACACAAATGATGGTCAGGAAACAAAAGGGCTTGTTTCAGACGATCATGAAAATGCCGGAAGATTTCCCCGAAAAAATTCAGTGCAGAGGTAGCGAAGTTGTAACTCACAGACAGTTCAGATGACTTACCAGCTGTACAGACTGAGGCCCGAAACAGTCCTGTTTCAAGTTCAACAACCAAGTGCCTGCACATAAAAGCAAATAAGTACAAAAATATTTGCCTTGCACAGGAGCTAGCTACCGCTTGCCAGCTGACACATGTCTATGTCTGCTCCACAGTGTTCCCTTTAGTGATTTCTCCAGAAATTCAAGCATTTCCAGGACCTTGCTCTGTACAGAGCTTGTTTCTGCCATCGGTGATATACAGCGTAAGACACAGATTAGGATGATGGGAAAAATAAGAAGTAAAGGAGTTGGGAGAAATGTGTTCAGATAACAGAATGGCAAATGTGGGTTCAGAAAATTTATACAAAATTATAGTTCTAACACAATTAAGGAAATGTCACAAAGAGCTAATCTTCAGGATTTTAACTCCCAATAACTGCAATGCCGTAAAAGGGAAGTAGAAACTGTATAGATATTTGGAAATTTGCAGACTAACTAAACTCCTTTTTCCATGTCCCTATTCTGTGGATATCCCCAGCAAAACAAAACAAAACAAAACAACAACAAAAATATATTATCAGGTTCAGATAATTATTATCAGATGATTAAATCCAAAGAAGATTAAAAGGAAAATCAAACACTTTCTGACCCCAACCCACTCCAAGGCAAACCAAACCAAACCAGAACAAAAATCCCCCAACAAACCAAACCAACCAACCAACCAAACAGGAAAAAAATTAAAAGAGGAGAAAAACAGAAGAAAAGAAACAAAGCCATGTTGCTATCAAAACAGTTCACCCCAGGCTTGCCTGGACTCCTTTTAGAGTGATGGCCTCATTGCTGCTGTGGAAAGGAGGCTGTCCTTTCCAGGATCAGCTGCTGTCACTGTTCTCCTGTCCCACAACACACCCAAAGGCAGGAGAGACTAAAAACAGAGCAGTGCTTCAGCAAAGTTAAGACTCAATACCTACCTTCATTTCAGTTAGAGAAGAGAATGGTGTGTATACTACTTACAGCTCCCTTATGCCCCACAGAGACCCACAACTCTGCTTGCCCTGCTCAGAGCTCAAGCTGCACCCACCCCAATCTTCTGGCCTTTCAGAGGCCAGAGTTAATATTTCTTTAGCTTTTTTCCTCTTATCTTCCCAAAATCCAGTGAACATAAATCTGAGTTTTATCTACTCTGTTGAGAAGCTTTGAGCCAGCTCTGGCTGGCATCAAGCACTGCTGGTAATCAATAACTGGACTAAGTATGCCATTGTTCTGATAATGGTAACTGTCTGAGATTGCCAACCTGCAAGTTTTGAAGGCATAGGGAAAGAATATTCCCATCAAAATGTGTCATGCAAAATTCACAAACAATTGACATTGAGCGTTATCCAAGTTTATTTAAAAGATTACAAAAGGTATAAATTTAAACAACTCTGACCAGTCATAACTGACAAAGGAAAAGTGCTTACAACGCCTCTTTTTTCTCTGTTTTCTGTTTTTCTCTGTTTTTTTGTGTGGCACACATGCCATTCATTTCTCTTCAGTGTTTCTGGAAAGTGCATATGCATAAAATATTTAAACAGTAGGCTGTTACCAGTTCTCTTTTAATACCAATTTAAAAATTGAATAAGTTAATACAGTGGGGTTTTTTATGTCACTGTAATTGGAAAGTACATAAAAGAATGAGACTGTGGGATTTGAGAACTAGGAGGTTATAGTAGAAGGCTCTCTGATCTATGTATTCTTGTCAGCCTGCTTGCTAGAAGGCAACAGAGCATTAATGAAATGATGATGTTAGAAAATAACCAGTGAAGATTTCTATCAGTAGCTCAGTTAAGACTGAGAACAGGAGGAGAATAAATTTGAGTCAAACTTAACTGGCAAAGTATGAAGCACAATGTTCACACAAAACCCCAGATTTAATAAGATTACTCCTGACAGGCTGAAGCTAGATAATTGGAACATGGCATATAAACCTCTAACATTTAATATTTTCTTTACCTGCCATGTGCAAGTCATATTTTAAAAAAAACCCAAAACCCACAAAACCAAACAAAAACCCACAACCTCTCCACAAAAAGTAAGCTTTTAGCTTATTTTTAAAACTACTATGCAAAATGGTCCCAAGGTAATGGGATTTACAACATAACTGTAAAACAACATTCAAAATACCTTTATGAGAGGACATCAAAAGGAGGTTTAAAATTTACCTATTTTTTTAACCCTTCATTTTATATGTCTGTATATGAATTAGCTCTTAAAAAAGCAGCTTTTAGTTTCTTCCCTACTTTGAAAGCAGAAAATAATGGTGACATATTAAAGCTAGAAAATCATACTAAGGATTCCTTGCATCTTATTTGGTTTTAACCAGAATGGAATTCAGTTGTCAAAATGCAAACCTCATGAAAACTGGAAAGAATTGTTACCATATTTGCATTAGCTAAGAGTTTTCTCAACTAATAGTGGTAATAGCTGGGAATTTTGATGAACTAGTGCTATATGACTTGTAAGATGAAGACTACACTAAGTGAACTTATCCACTAAGTGAATTTATAGCACATTGCTGCTGAATACTTTTTTTATTTCCCTCAACAACACACTTCCAGAGTATGCTTTTAAGTGTCAGAATGCTCATACACCAGACCAGTACTGCTAATGGCAAATGAAAAGAAGACCACTCTAACCACATATAAAATGTGATTAAAGAGGTATTTTTTTCATTTGCCATCAGCAGTAGTTAAAATAAGACTCCAGGTAAAGGTAGAATTAAAAGGTGTCAAACAAATTGCAAACTATATTGCACTTAACAGACTGAGCTCACAGTTGCTGCTGCCATTGGAAGCTTGTTCTACATGAATACTTGCAAAAAATAAGGATCAGACACAAATGCAAAAATATTTGCATTTGAAATTACACACTTGCTGTCTGTAATGGAACAAGCACCTATGTAAGAAACAGATTCAGCATCAAAGGATGGCTTGGAACAAAATGGATTTGAATGGATCTGAATGCAGATCAAATTGCTTACCCTGCTGCTGGGACGCAAACATGAATACTAGTCAATGCATGTTAGCTACAGTGGTCAGAATAAAAGAAGCAAAACCTACATGACAATTTTTTGCACTTACTAATACACTGCGACCGTAACAATTCATCAGAGCCCTAAGAGATAACTAACTGATCCAGAAATTTCTATGTGAATCCAACGTGATTAGAACTATACATGCAATTTTTTGTGACCGTAACAAGAAAAAAATCAGAGTTTGAACACTACATGCAGGGAGTACATTTCAAAGTAGTACATTATTTGTAGAAAAAAAAAAAAAACAACCAAACTTCCAGCAGAGTCTGTATATCTCACTAAATATTTCTTTATATACTTACATAGATTCAAAGAATAATTTATTTTGGAAGATATTTGTGGAAGTCATCTCATCCATCCTCTTACTCAAACCCTAACTTCCAGTTAGCCTTGCTCAGGGCTACTTCCACTAAAGTTCTGAAAACTCTGAGAATGGATATTCCCCAACATCTCCAAACAATCCGTTCCAGTGCTTAATGATCCTGTTACAGGATTTTGTTACCTTTGGGTTTCCCTTGCAACCATTTGTGACTTTTGCATTATATTCTCTCACTGTTCACCTCTAAGAAGAGTCTGACTCCATCTCCACTATCCATCTGTTACACAGTGAAAGGATGCAAACTAGGTGTCCCCAAGCCTTCCCTTCTTCAGACTGACAAAAAGCCCAGCTCTATAATTAGTAACCTTGAGCAATGGAATATAGACCCTCAGCATCTCCAACAACTCAAAAGATGTCCAGTCTTGAAAGGTTTCTAATCCAATTTCCATCCACCACACAAAGTAAACCAATCTTTTTGAATACCCTATGGAAAAAGCCAAATTACTATAGGAAAGATCAAAACCCTATAAATCAATGTAACCTATGAAAAGAGTAGAAAATAACAAGATTTAATTTTCTCTATTCCTGCAACATATTTTCCCTCTGCTTTGTTAAGTCCTGTTGTCCAAATAGCAGACAGAACACATCTCTGTACATTACAGAGGAAGAAAAATAAATCAATCCAAGGTACTCTCTAGACAGAGGCAATTTACACCTGACTTAAGTCTCACCTTTAAATCCTATCAACAGTAGAACAAGAATCTCAAACTTGATTTTTCTTTTTTTAAACAATAAAAATAGGAGTGCAATGTGCTTTACCTCTTATGTCCACTTATGGTTAATTTCTATTGAGAAGCATATAAAAGGACATCAGCCAAGTTACTCTTCCTCTTAAGTTGAATTATTTTTATCTTGTCCCTGAAAACAGACAGCAGGCTACCTGAAGTATGAGATTAATAAACATAAATTTGTTGCAAAAGCCTCGGTCATGGAAAAGAAGATTTTCAAAATTACCACTGTGTTTTGAACTGGTATAGGGTTCATTACTGAACCTGCGTTAGTGGATTTTTTATTTTATAGTAATGTTGCTCCATAAAATCTTAACATTTTTCAGAATTGGGAATTATTTTCCTGGGTCTATAACTGGCACAAGGGAAAATCCATATGATGCTAACAGAACAGTTTTATTCTTTAATAAGATTCCTTGCTAACAATACTAATCCTATGCAATAAAGGTGTTAGATGTCTTCAAGCAGCTGTTAAAGAAAATGAAAAATATGGTCTTATATCTAAAATACTAGAATATACACCGCTACCTTAAAAACACTACTATGATCCTAAAAATATTTCTAATGGTGACTGACTGGAGTAAGGTCAAACATATTAATGTCATAACTAAATAAAATGGAAACCTCTAATTTATTACACTTTTATAGAGTAGTCCATCATAATTTAATAGGAGCAATCCTATCCATACTTTTCATGTACTGTGTAAAAATGTAATTGTTTTGATGAATGATTCTCAAGGTATCCATAAGTGTTATTGATTTTGCAAGAGTGCAAAAGTGATGCAAAAGTGATTTTTCTGGGTCATTCAAAGCAACTAAATTTACACAAGAGCATTTAAGTTTCATTTGTTTAAAAATATTAGAATAAAGTCAAGTACAATAACTCAAAAAGTTCCCTTTGTTTGCAAATTGAAGGGAAAGTCTAAAACTGGAAAAAACATTTCCATCTGTAATCTCCAGGATTTTTTTTTCCCAGCAATGCTAAAATCCCTTCTGAAGGCTTTTTTACTTAAAAAAAATAATAAAAAAAAAAAAATTAAAAAAAATATCAAGCATTCCCTCTTCTGTTTTAGAAAAGGTGTTTGGATAATTTTATGGACATGTATCAAAGTATGGTCACTCAGAAAAATGAATTACTTCAGTTAGTACAAGCAATACAACTTTTTTATGTTTGTTACATCTGCAGCTCTGATATTCAAGATAATGGAGTTCAGGCTTTGAAGGAACAGTTGTTTGTAAGTCTAACTAGAAAAATATCATATATATTAAGAAACAGACATTGTAAGAAATGAGAGATTTGGTCCTCAGAGGGAGTTAATCCTGAACATATGCTCAGTTCTGTCTCTTCTCATATCATGGTTTAACAGAAAAAATGCCCAAGAAGGTATAAGGCACTGAGTTTTGACATAACAGAAAAGAGACAAAAGTCAAGGACACAGTCTTAAAACAGATGTGCATACAAATCCGCATATATTTTACTTGCAAAGAAAGGCTAAAATTAAAAGACAAGAGGGCTTCAGCAGAATTGAAAAATGTTAATATTCTTCCCCTGAGAAAAGGTGGTGTGTTTAGTATGCCATGTTGGTCCCAGGACACAACTAAAAAGTCAACAGCTCTGCTGAAATCAATGAATTAATTGAAGCCGTGGTTTAGCAGAAGTCAATCACAGCTATAAAAATTCTCTCTGAAAAGTGATGGTGAGAAGCAATAATATATCCAAATTCTCTATTTTGCAGCTATTTTGCAAACTGTCTGAGAAAGTCACAAAGTCACAACAATAACACTTGTTTGTCAACTAGAGCTCTAAGTCATTTCACAGGATCATTATCAAATTTAGCAAGATTGCAACGCTGTGGGGGACTTGACAAGTGTGGATTAATCACCTACCCAAATGGGAGATTATATTTATGACTTGTCTTATGTTGAAAAAGAGCTTCATATTTATTTATTTATTTATTTATTTATTTATTTATCTTTTTAAATTTTCTGCTCATTAATTTCCTTTATTCATTTCCTAAGTAACAAGTTACACATGGGTCATTTGAAATAGTTGTTTGTTTATGTCCTTATTCCATTAAACAAATGGTAAATATCGATCATTCTTGCTTTTCACCAGGTAATGCTTTGGATACACAAGAATTATTGTATTCTAGTCTTGGGAGTTAAATATTATCTCCCTGCTGTCACTGACTATATTTATCCAACTCAGATTGTTTCAGAAAAATAATTGCAATTCCCAGCTATTAATTTAGGCTTCCAAATCCATTAACATAAAATCACATTGTTAGTCCCAAAGTCAAACCTTTCTAGTGTCCTTACAAAAGAGTTTGTACTTTACCCTGACACTGACTTATACTGTGCTATTTACAAGGATTACAAAACTGGTTCACACAAGCTCCCTCATGTACTTGATTCTCACATCTGGCCTCATGTAGACTTTTTTTTGGCTTTTTTTTTTGGTATTCAGCAGCCCCTTCAGACAGTCAGATTGCTCTGCCAATTTCTAAGCCCTCTCCAGAAGCCTTTGCTTCTGCCTTTGGTTTGTTTGTTTCAGTTTATGCTAGGTTCCATCTTGGCAATAGCAGCTTTGTAATGTGAAAGCTTTCTGTTTTTCTATTTATTGACCAGTTTAGGGAACAGCCTAAAATGATGGCAGGATGTCATTTAAAAAAAAAAAAAGTAAAAGAAGAAAAAGCAACCACACCAAAAACAAGCAAGCAAGCAAACAAGCAATGCCACTAACCCCCTAAACTACTTAAAGAGGATATTTGCACTAAAGTATGAATGGCAGCAAGTACTGACCACTATCAGTATGCATGTCAATGGTCACTCAATTTATGGCCGAAATAATGTTATGGTTACGAAGCTACTTTTATTATGCCATTAGTATTTTTTCCTTATAATTGAATCCCAAAAATTGTTATATTTAGATCTAATACTTCACAAAACTTTTCATCTAATTCTTATTTCCCTAGCTTTCATTATATGTCTTGCCAGAATTGCGTTTCCATTCTTCAAACTAAGAACGTGCTTTAGCGCTTGTTTTCCGACTCTCACATCTTCCTTGTACATACACAAGAATGTATGTTTTTTGTTTGTTTGTTTAATTTAGGACTTATCTCCTCTATTCTTCACAAAAGTCTCACCCCCCCCCCAAAAAAAACCCACCAAAAAACACCCTTGTATACGCATGCATGCCCTTGATTTTTATTTTCTCTTAAGGCACTTTTCGTACAAGAATGGTAATAATATGGTACAAATTCAATTAAAGTGCTCCTGGAAAATACTGTTCTGTTTGTGGAGGAGAAAAGGTCGTCTTTCTGCATCTTGCACTAGGAAATTAAACACATACTTTCAGAATAAAAAAAATGTGGCAAAATAGTTGTGAAGTTGTCTTTATCTTTTGAACTGAAATAATTACAATTATTATTAGCCACCCAGAACTGCTATTCAGTACTGAAATGAACTTCCATTAGATTTGTCTTATATTTCATATAAGAAAGAAGATTGTATAGATCATATTACTTGGATATAAACATACAGCAATGTCTCTAGCATTTAATATTAAAAATATGTGAAATGCAAATTATGGCACCTTATTAAACCTCTTAGAATTTTATTATTAAAAAGTGGCATTATTGATGATCACTTTATATACATATAATCAAACATACTTTAAATTCCTAGGGAAATGGGATAAAATAGCCTTAATGGGGTCACTTGAATGTGTAAATATTTCATCATGTAAAGTCTTTTTCCACTTCTAGCCATCAAAAAATCTTTGAAGATTTTATTGGTTTATATAACAATTCTTAAATATAAAGACCTACTGGTTAGAGATTGAGGGGCATGCAAAATTTGCTTTTCAATCTTCAGCTAGCATTTGTAGGGCTTGCTACTGACATCAATATAATTCAAGGTTAACCTTTTTAAAATACCTGGAACTAAACTAATCTAACTAGGAGCCTAATCTAGCAAATAGACCTCTGCGAAGAATTAGTTTTGTGATCCAATTAATTCAGTCACATGCAGCAGATATAGTTTCTACATACACCAGATGCTGAACACTCAAAAAGCCAAACACAATAGATACCCAAAATGACACTAGTCAATGGCTAAAATCATAAAAGTTGGAAGCTATGCCTTCACTGAAAGATTTTGTTCCTTTCTACTGCAAGTGTCTGAAAGTAGAAGTGTGTATCAAATGAAATATTTTTTTCAGCTCAAAACAATTTTTGGTGTTTTATCAAGAAATTTTTAGTATGTTCCTGACTGATCTAAAGAAAAAAAACTTTGAACCATTAACAAGAGGAATTCTGAACAGTTACATACATTGATGAAAAGCCTTAATCCTAGAATAGAGCCTTGACCAATTCTAGATTTTTCTATCTTTATGCTATGGAACACAAAATTCATAAAATAAAGATCAAAACTCAGATATTTTACTAGCTACTTCTTAACACTGCAACACAAGATATTGTTTACAGGAATGCATGTGCTGCTCCCAACACAATGGTCATTAGAGCTTGCTATAAACAGTTATTTATAAACAAAATTATTTTCTTTCTAAGTTCTAGATGAAGAGCTGAAAAATAATATGTTAAGATTATTAATGTTCTTTGGTGGGTACAGCTTGTAGCTGAGAAAATAGAAAAGCAATAATTTCATTTTCTTATTAAATAAGCAATTACAAATCTTACAATGTTTAAATTTATCAGAAAAGGAATTTCTATCTCTGTAATAGTAATGATATAAGCTGTAAGAAATATTTTATTCTTTTATCAAAATAATGGGCAATAAACAAACACTTCATGATGTCTGTTGCATGAAATGTTAATTTTGCATACATAAAACATCTATGATTCTCCAAAATTTTGGTGAACATAGGAAAAATTTTAAATGCTGTTAGCTTTTTCATTATCCTTAAAAAAGAAATATTAGAAATGAAGCCCCTTCTGTACAATAAAGCAGTTTAAGTCTTCATATAAAGGATAGAAAAAATGTTCAGTTTAACAGTTTCAAAATCTGACAAAATACTGGAAACCTTACACAAAATATACTTTTTTCTTTTTTGTTTAAATATACTTAAATGTTTTTAAGCCTAAACTTGAAGCTTCTGTGATATGTTGGACACATCTAGGCCCATACCTGTTTCAGGAGATAAATTATGTGCCTTTTTAAACCTTTGTCTCTTCAGAAATTAAAAGCTGAATGTCTTTCAAAGGTCATTTAAAAATCCAATGGTCCATCTGCCTGGCATGATCAATTATTAGAAAGAACCAGCACTTAAGAATTAATTATTCTAACTCATAAGATGGTGTCATCTTTTTTCATGAAGAGAGAGAAATAGCTGAAATAGATTACAAAGGATTATTTCTTTCTGCTGATTTTATTAGTGGTTTTGTAATCCTTCAGATTTTGCTTTCCTGGAAATAGCATTTGGTTCATCATTTTGCATTTTTTCTTTGAAGTTTCAGATATTGGCTTCTGTCAGAAAGAGTAGACCATACAAGATGAATCTCTAGTCTGATCTAATGTAGAATTATTTTTTATGTTCTCAGTGTCACTGCTAGACAGTAAATTTGTTAAAGGCTAGAGGAAGCATACAAAAAAAAAAAAAAAGAGGATTGCAACTGGGTTACATATCAGAAGCCAATAAACTAACAAAAACCCCACATACCAAGATATTCAAGGGCAAGATAATTGGTGAGTACATTTTGCAGTTAAGAAAAATCTTAAGTGGGAAGATCAGACAACAAGGAGGTCATTGCAGTATTCCAAAATCCAAGGCTAAATTATTATCTGTGAAACTAAACCAGAAGTTAACAAAGCACAATTTAGATTAAAACCAAGCAATTAAAAACCTTCCACAAAGGTTAACTTTGATCAAGGCTTGTTTATGTTATACCTGATAAATATCAACAGGGAAGAAAACACAGAAAACAAACTGCAGAGTATGGAAAAACTTTCTGAGTGCTAATAAGTCGCAATCTTAAAATACAAAAATGTGAAAGTGATGTTAACACCTAATAGAATTCACATAACATTATTTGTTAATGAATGGAGCTGATATTTGGAAAAGAGTAGAATGAGTCGGAAAATAGAATCGTAAATGTATTCATAGAGACCAAATGTCCCAAGACATCTTGATCACTTTTCTGGTGCTGATACAATTGCAGAAGTATGAGAAAGACATGCAGGAGATCTGTCTGGATTTCTCAAAATGTATTTGATGCTATGTCACAGCATATCCTATGGGGAAATTAAATCAAATTGCTTTGGAGAGAAATACAATTAAATGAATCAAAAGCTGTCTGTCTAACTCAGGAGAGGGTAATTATATATAGTACTTCCATCTAGATGAGGAAATAATGTCCAGCACTGTTCCCCACAGATGCCCTTGGGATCTTATTTTATCCAATATCTTTATTCTGAAAATTTATAGAAGCGGAGATAAATAGTTGCATTCACAACTACTGAGTGCTTATCCCCTTGTTGGAGAAACCCCATGCTATTATTCAAACCTTGTCAACCCCATCTGTATCCACACTGCAGGTCCTTGGGCAATGATGCTGGAGTCACTCTCTGAAGATGCAGTGTAGACATGACAGGAATACGTTACCTCATATGCCTTGCTAGAGGCTGAGCAAGTTCTTGCGTGCCCTGCAACACATTAACTCTGTGGTACAAATTACTTTACCCGTGCCATGACAACCCTGAAAAAAACCCAAGGCACTTTTCTTCCTGAACTGGAAAATGAGAGGATCCATGGCAGGATCCGAAAGACAGCTGTCATTATTATCCCTACACACCACTGTACATACCTCACTGTCTTGTGTCTTGCAGGCCAGGGAATATGGGGATATTTACCATTACTGGGCACAGGTGGCAGACTGTGATGGGTGCCAGGAGGTGGCTGCTAAACCAAAGCCCTGTAACAAAATCTCATTTGTGACAAGTATAAGACACTTAAGTATAAGATCATGTTCCCTGTGTCAAAGAATAGAAAATGATTCACACCATGAACCTCTGGATCCTGCTGGCAAAGACCTCAGAATGCTGCCAACACATCTTATTTCCTCACTCCCTCTTTCTTCTTTAGGAAACATGAATCTGCTAACTTTGGGATTTCGATGAACTGTTATATTCACTGGAAGGGTAAATATAACACTGGAGAAAAGGTAGCAGGAATTCCTGCCCAGACTCATACTGTTCTAAGGCTGAAAACAGCTGTAAGGTATACAAACATGTACTGCAGCTGGCAGAAACTGACATACTCACATCGGTCAAGGTTATCCAAGCTTCAACCTTTCTAGGATCATATGCTAACATTCCTAGAAATTCTTGTTCCTGAAAGGTACTCTGTTGCAACTGTTTGTGGAGTGAGAGCATCAGATTATTTCTCATGTCTTCCTCTCTCCAGTAGTATACATCAGCATGCACCTCAGCCTGCATGACACTCAGAACAGGGGATGTGCAACAAGGACATATACCCTTAGCTTTTCCGTGGTAGCTGTGTCCAGTGGATTCATGCACAGATGTGTGTCTATCAGCAGCAGAGATAGATCCAAGTCAATTTCTTAACAACTCTAGAACCCATTTGCTTCTTTCAATTTTAAGCAAAAAACATTTGTTTGAACACTCTCTGTCACTCACATATCCTTTTAAAAATTTGGAATAACCTATGGAAGTAGAGTGGAAGAAAGTATTTAGCTAAATGCGATTCCATGGGCTCCTCCCATGCACAAGTCCTTTGCCTGCTGACTAATCCAGGACAGACTCTTCAGTCCTCCCACTGTCCCTTTTCATTTCTTCACTGACAAAAACATAACCAAATACTGCTTTGGCTCAGTTCTTCCAGGCTCTCATCTATCTGTAGCCAAATGGTGATGTCACTCTGTTTTCCCTTCAAGTTCAGGCTCTCTAGGAGGAGATGGTCACTAAATTAACATTATAGAACAAAGTTCAGCTTCCTGAAATCCAGCTTCAAGAATGACTTCTCCACTCTAACCCCAAAATGTTCTTTCCTACTGCTGTGAGACTTCTTAAGGAACCTAATAATCCTGTAAGGACCTTTTATTACATCCCTTACCGTTTCCTCCAGGCAACTTCTGTTGATATTTATTTTCAGCTGCTTCAGTGCTTTGCAGTTCTCTATCTCTCCCCTTCTCTCTGCTTCTAATCCTCTGCTCTAACCCCTTATCCTAAAGAAGTGTAAATATGTATCTCACTTGTCTGAGGGGGTACTGTGCTTGTTTATTCTTAAAATGGCAGGGACGTGCAGAAATAGTGAACATGTAACCTTTAGAAATATTTAGGGGAGTACTTTACTCTTGTTGGAGTGTTTCATTTCAAGTATGGTTCATAAATATTCTCTCTCCCCTTTTTTTTTTTTTTTTCCTTTCCCCCCCTCCGGAATAGTGTCTTCTGAGTTCTATAAATAGGGTCTAGAAGAAAACTTTTAAGTAAATATTAAAGATACAATATCCTGAGGGTACATGTACTAGAACCTAGAAAGCCTTTTTATGGCCTCCACCCTGCTGTTTCCACAAAACAGCCTCCACCCTTCCTTTCCACAAAAACTTTCACATATATTAGGCAAGTAGAAACACTTAAATTTTCAGTAATAAGACAAATGTTCCTCTTTTCAGATACTGTATCATCTTGACTATCATAGCCAGGCAAGGACGACAAAATATGCATAGGAAGGACAGTGAATTCTGATAGTCCATCCCTATCCCAAGATTTTAAAGCTTAGTATGGAATTTTTAAACGTTTCATACATTGTTATGCAAAATCTAACAATTTTGTAAGATGATTTAAAAAGTCATTCTATCTTTTCTACATGTCCTGGTTTGTTTCTCCTTTATTATTTTAAGAAATTAGGCTATCCATTAAATTTTCACCCTAAGTGCAAAACATGATTACAACAGAATATTACTTAATGGTGAATTTGCAGATTTATAAGCACTTGAGCTGTAAATTTGTTTGGAATAAAACCAATACATGTTCCTTGCAAAATAACTCATATCTATTTTTCCATCTGAATTTAAACTCTATCTCAAGTTCTGCATTATTTTTCAGTTCCAACTAACTGCTTACATTCAAATTTTAGCCATTCTGAGTTGCTGGAAACTGTATAAAATAGGAGATTTATTTTTTTTTTCTTGAGTACAAAAACCCTCTATGAAACTAAAAATAAAATTTTGGATTCTCTAGTGGTAAGGTTGTTTTCCTCTTCTCCGCCTTGCTACTTCACTGCACAAAGAGCCCTGCAAATATTGTATAAAGCTTTTAAGAACCAAACTGTAGTTTCTTCCAAAGGAAACTGCCAAACCCAACTCCAGAACACTGAACCACAAATACAAATGCAGTCACAGAACAATATATAGCATTGTAACATACTTTTAAGAGTGCCATGGAGAATACAAGCAGATTTGACTTGCACACAATTAATGCAGCACCTGGACCTGCAGTATTAAGAAAAAAAAAGACTCACCTCCCTCAAATGTTTCTGACCCTTGAGTTTAAATTGTACACATCTTAACACAGCCACTTTAGGCTCCTTGTTGTGTATAGGAACTTATAAGAACAGACAGCATCAAATACCCAATTTCTATTAAGTCAATGGGTCCCCAAAGAGAGTGTTTGCTTTCAGACTATTTCTTCCCCAAATAGAGCACCTTAAAAAAATCCCAGTTAGCGCAAGTATCTAGATTTTCATGATTTTGTGAAAAAAATAAACACAAATGCTGTCAAAACTCAAAGTTAGCACTGCTGTTCTTTCTTTGTTAGTCAGGAATCTTATTTTCCTCAAACTATTGATAGGTGGGTTTCTTTCAACATCCTCTTCCAGTTAAATTTTTACTCTGTTTGGTGTTTCATTTCATATGTTTTTGAGAGAAGCAAACTTTGAGTCCATTGCAAGGTTCTGCAAATCAACAACCTAGCTGAAAAAAAGACCATTAATGATATCTGATTTGTATTAGTTAGAAGTCATAAATTATTGATCACATATATAGACTCAGTTAAAAAGCTTACTTTCACAAATATTATGCACCATATACTAGAAGATAGTGGTTAGAAGATAAAATAAACCTTGATTTTAATATATTCTGTATTGTAACTTTGTGATAGCTGTACAACTTCTTCACTCTGTCTTATTATCTACACACATTTATCATAAGGAATTAATCCAAGTTCCTTTTCAATAAGTAGAGTTTATTGGATCTCATGAAGTTTTTTGTCTAAGCTGAGTCTAAGCAATGATTCTCATTGTCCATAATGAGGATCCATAGAATTATTGCTAGGGGGTCTCACAACAGGGCACAAGAGAAGGAAAAGGACTGTTTTCTAAAACACTGTGTAGTGTTGCTATATTTAGTTTCTATATTAGCAATGTTTACTGATGTTTTTGTACTAAGGTACGAAATGATGTAAATTTATGTGCTCCAAGCATTATATAATGGATTATTATACCTTCTAAAATATAAATCTAATAACTTAAATGTCTTACAGCACAATCTCCCGATTATAGATTTGTATAATATTGTATTTACATTCTATCATTACTTCTCATTTTAATTATATATATTCAGCTTTAGAGAAGCTTGGTTTCTTTTTTCTTCTTTCCTTTAGGATATATTTAATTAGTTTAATTCAAACTTGTGCCCTTCTGGCATCATCATTAACACAGACTTAGTATAATTAGCATTTTAATGTACAATAAATAATCCTGTACAAGTCAGTTTGTTACAGTACTCCTTCCCTTTTAACAACAAACCTATAAACCTATTTTCCATTTATGTGCTACTTTTTAAATTATTATTATTATTATTTTCTTTTTTCCCCAAGGATAACTGAGTAGAGAGCAGAACACAGAAATATTAATTGAATATTCTGTCACTTATCAACTCATTTTGACCTTATTTCCCTTAGTACTCCACAGTGTTTTATACTGTGTTTGATAGTAACTATCAAAGTGGTTGACTGAATCATCTATTTGCATCTGAGCCATTCCAGGTCTCCTAAAGGACTTTTAGGGATTTGAGCTCTTGGATTCTAAATTAGTAGCTTGCTTTGTAAATTTACCCAGCTTCAAAAGTATGGATTGCAAAAAACTGGAAAAAAAAATACAAGCAGAGATAATGAAATTGATATGAAATTCAGAAAAATAACAATAATACCAATGCTTTTTTTTAATTTTATTTTTTTTAAATCATTATTTGCAGTCTATGGAAGTGCAGAAAAGGCTCAAAAGCTAAGATTTTTTGAAAACATAAGTTTTATCTCTGTCTTTGCACCTCCAAATCCACATACTGCAAATATTCAAACTGAAAGTAATACTGCATTTTTAGCAGCTTTATGCCCTATTCCATAGGTCTCACAAAAAAATCAATCCAACGAAATTAAAACCAAACACTTTTTGAAATAAAATGAGAAGTCAAAGCAAGTACAATTTCATCAAGTCTCTCTAAGAATAACCTTTCAATAAGAAGAATCTGTGGAAGAAAAAGGAAGACAGTGAATTCAAACAGAATTTCTACTTTTAAAAAGTGGCCCCAATTCCAACAGACTTTAGAAGGATGTAAATGCTTTACAGTTAAGATAAAATTTTACACTGAAGCTCAAATCCCTTAAATTAACATAAAATTTTACAGATAAATTACTACCAAAATTATACCAGTTAAATAGGACAAACTAATTTTCATGTCAGAATGATCTGTGACCTTTCAGAAATGCGTTAAATGGGAAGTCCAGTTCCCAGCAGATAAGCAATCAAGGAAAGAAAGAGAAGAGAAAAACCCCAAACAAACAAACAAAAAACCCCAACAAAACGCACCACCAGAGTGACAAAAACACTACTCATATCTTTTGTTGAGTGAACACATTAGAATATAGAGAGAATCTGGGAGACACTGTGGCAATTTATATTTCAAAATCTTAAAGCACCTTTATATGTTTCTATATGATTCTATGTTGCTTTCATTTTTTTATATGTGTGTTCTTTCATAGAGGGATGAGTTGAAGGAGTTCCTTTCAGTCCAGGTTAATTTCTAGCCCTACTATACTTTTCCTCCTCCTTCATCTTCTTTGTGTTTTTTTGTGTTTTCTGCAAATTTGTCTTTGACATACACAATTCTGTGAACACATGCATTATTCAATAACATTTAAGTTTCTTGAACTTTAGAATACAGAGCTATACCATTATGCCCCAGTAATTCACTTTGCGAAACTGCTGGCACGTAATTCTGTCATTTAACACTTTTCTGTTAATTCTACCTGTTAGTAATTTCAGTTATGCTATATCACCAATAAGTCACTGATGTATACAGAAAAATTAGCTTATGTACAACACCCACTTCAAAGTTCAAAACCGTTCCAATATATGAAAATCTTTATTTAAGCAGGAAATAACTTCATCTGTAAGTTGTAGACACCATTACTGTTTTAAAAATATTACTGCTTTTTTAGATGCATCTACCTATTCTGATATACTTTTACACGTTAGCAATTAAATAAATGAGAAAGAGGAAACTTTAATATCTTTTTTTACTAGACTGATAATTTGCAAAATTACCTGTAATTAATTTCAAAATATATATCAGGAGTTTTTTATGATTTACAAAGTCTCAACTGCTGACCTACAGCAGCTGAGCTGGCTGCAGTTTAAGTCTCTGCCTATTTTCAAGGTCATCCTTGATTAATCTCCATTTAATATATCAGACTTTGGGATATTTTACATATGTGATAAAGATCCAGTTTCCTAGTAACCTGTAGTACCCTACATACATTCCACAACTTTGAAGGAGGGGCGGGGGGGGGGGGGGAATTATCTGAAGAATAAAAAAGAAAGATTGTACTACTTTCTTTCAGTCATCAGGATGAATTATGTGAAAATTAAGCTAGGCAGGAAGGAGATGTACTGAGAAAAAAGTATATATTGTTCCATATTTTATATAAACAGAAAGAGGGACCTTCAATTTGTAAAAAAATACACTTATCTTCTGAAAACACTTTGATCAGTCTGATTGAAAAATATGTCTGATAACAACCAGAGCAGATGCAGTAGAAGAAAAAGTATGATAAAAAGCTTGCAATACATGCATATAGATTGGAGGCACAATAAAAACCCTAAGGTGCTGGAAATACTTCAGTGTGTAGGATAGTAAAAAAAGGTTTCCACATCAATATCTTAACTGTATTTTACTTCTTATTGGACAGAGGAAGATAATGGTCATAAAAAAAATACAGAGTAAAATATTTTATGATAATATTGACTCTACAAAAAAGAATAGTTCTAATTAATTTTTGTTTACTTTGCCTAATGTACACTGACAAAGTCTCTAATGCAGTAGAATTACACACACACACATAAAACAAACCCCAAACCCAGCATGCTAGCATATTTAAGCTTTGGTTTTGGTTTTGCTTTTTTTTTTTTTTTTTTTTTCCCCCAAAATATATTCACCACTTTCCAAAGATGACCTGTTCACATAATTTCAGTGGATTGTGTCTACATGACAGTTTATTTTCTTTGGGATTATGTATTTCTACAGGGAGAAAAAAAAATAAAAAGAGGTGGCAGAAAACAAAAAAAGGAAAAAAGGCTGTGGTTTTTTGAGTTAAAAATATTATATGTCTGATCCTTATGATAAAATATATTTTGGGAGGAAATAAGCAAAAAGGGAATGAAATACAGAGAATATAAAATAAGAGTTATATTTATTTTCATCAATGCACAATTTTAGAATTTTTTAACTGTCAGTTGATTGGATGTTGCAACAATGATTTTATTTTCATTTCATTGTCATTTTGTACCAAACTTTCTGAACTTAAAAAAAAAAAAAAAACAACAACACAAACCCAAACCAAAACAAACAAAATACCCCCCCCCCAAAAAAAAAAAAACCAACCCCTAAGAAAATGTGTTAGAAGTAAGAAATGTATTTAAGATCTTTACTGCAAAGCTATTTCTTGTTAACTGTTTTGAGGATTGTCTTAAAGATCATATCAATAACTAAACTAAACAAGCTTTGGAAGAATGATAGTTAAGTAATTCTATATTTTGAAAATAGACTCATTAGTTATTTGTGTGTTAGATATGTTATCTGGAATATGTTATCTGAAAAGTCCAAAGTACAGATCTGAATCAAAATTTCAACATTTTGTTAAAACATGTTTCTTCCATGGTTAATAAACATAATCTCCCTTTATTAAAATAAGATAAAAAAATATTTAAGGGGAATAATATAGCTCTCAGAATGGCATGAAATATGATAGTCCTAATTCCCTTGCTATTCTATTCAGTAATTCTGAAAAGCAAAATAAATAACATACCCTGAAGAAGGAATCAGAAGCTGATATTTCTTCACCATTATACATCAACTTTCAGAGTCATGTTTCCTTTGCTTATTTATTTTTTTTCCTAGTTCCATGAGTGTCCCATTTTTGGCTACACTGTGGTCCAATCCCAGTGAAAGGAAGTGGTCCCAGGCAGTGCTCCACAGAGACTTACATAAGTCTAATATTCAAGTTTCCCACTTTTGGAGTATGAGCTATAAATCAGAAGCTATTTTTCAAAAGCAATGGCATAGTTTTTACTTTTACTTGACTATCCTCTTGCTCAGATGGCATTAGCTCTAACTATGCCTAAATTGTATAGGTTATTCAGAGTTTATGAGACATGAAGGAGGTTTAGCACTGATTTTGAATTTCAGATTAAATTGTCTTTCTTACATAAGATATAAGTGAAATAAAAGCAAATAATATATTAGAGCAAATCAAACTCTTACCTATACAGTAAACGTATGTTTTGCTTAATTCCCAAGGGCTGACATCTTGAATCACAGTTTAACAATTTGTAATGGCACAAACCAAGGAAGGAAGAAAGAAAGGAAGGGAGGAGAGAGACAAAGAAAGAGAGAGAGAGGAAAGAGAGAGGAAAGAGAGAGAAAAGAGAGAGGAAAGAGAGAGAAAAGAGAGAGAAAAGAGAGAGAAAAGAAAGAGAAAAGAAAGAGAAAAGAAAGAGAAAAGAAAGAGAAAAGAAAGAGAAAAGAAAGCTCCTCTGCTCTCTTCCCATTCCTAGATGCTTTTTCTCTTGTCTGTCCTGTCTCTTTTTGCCACGACAAGTTTATGTGGACTTACCTGCGTTAAACTACCCAATGGAAAAGAAAAACTTTATTTTAAGATGGATCATCTTCCTCATTCATTTCTTTATGCAGGCTGGCATAGACATGGGACAAACATGGACTCTTTCTACAGACCACTGGTTTAAAACATCTGTGAACCTCAGCTCAAGTACTAGGGTGCCACGTAAAGGGTGTCAGTCTGATGCATGGCTGAGGGAGTCCCTCCCGTTCAGTCACAAGGTTCAGAAAAGAACCCCTTGGTTTCTAAACTCCTTCTCAGAGAGGAGCCTAGGTACTGCTAGGTCCAGTCTTAGTCCCAGACTTGGTCAACAGTTTATGTCTAAAGGATTATGTGTGTAGCCACTTACCAGAGTCAACATTTGCCTGTCAGAGCCCCTAAAGGGCTTTCACTGAGACAGTTTCACAAAGTTGAATGTATTAAAGCTACAGACATAAAGAGTTCAGAAGTGCCATTGATAAATGCACTTACTGCAGTAGTGCTAATATATGATTATAAGGCCAGCAAAATGCTATCTGGGTGTTCTTCACCAAAAGGTGAAAGCGCAATTGCTTACCAAGAAGGTGTTCCCTAACTTTTGTGGAGCAGAAGGAGCACAGCCCATCGACTGCCTCTTCGGGGTCTTCAATCTCTTCTCTCCCTGCGGGGGTAACTTCCTCAATATCCTTTATACCCCAACCTTAGCTGTCCCCTCCCTGCAGTGACATTTAACATTATTTGGGTGGAGAGTCAAGTAATATAGTCATATATGTTTAGCATGTACTTCTTTTAGCTCATTATCATACTTAGGGGTGTCAACTTTAATATTCATTTCATGGATAATGAAGCAAAAGGTCTCACACTGTGCACCCTTGCCTTCAAGATTCTGTGTAGAAACCGTTTATCTGTTTGTTCCACATTCTTTAGCCAGAACAGGGACACCTTGCTGCCATAATCTCTCCTTTGGCTGCTTCTCATGCCAACCTTGCGGATCTCCATCCGCAATGTTTGCATAAGACATAAGCGGACATCAGTGATTTTAACCTCTTATGTGCAATTCTTACATGGGATTATGAGAAAGAAGGGAAACAAGGAAAATATGGTACCAGAAGCATACTATCAATACTTCTGCATGTTTAAAAATTGAACTATTTTAGTAATTAAGACTACATCTACACAGGCTAAGAAAATTCCCTTTTTGTTAATACTTTTAAATCCTTTTTTAAAAAATACATTGGTGTAACAAAGTAATATGCAATAACAAAATGGTTAGCTAAGAACCATATTGACACTGTAATAATCAGTCATGGTCTAACTGCATTGTCATGACATGGACCTTCTTAGTGCGACAGAAAAGAGAGAGCTGCATTCAGTACATTATTGTAAATGTACTACAGTTGTAATATACAGGCAACAGTTGGAGATAGGTGCCAAATTGTCAGTCTTGACTAATCTTCAGTAATAATGACTAAGGCTCACATCTGCAAAAGAAACTACTGACTGCAACAGTAAATGCATGGCACTTCCTATATTGTTGAAAAACTAACCTCTAGAAAAATCCACATTCCTGAGATAAGCACTGGACTATGTGTATGACAACTGATGAAGATTATGTGTCTTGGTAAACAAGCCACAAAATCCAGCATTCTGAGTGAATGAGCCTACACTACTGAATAAAGGGAACTGTGTACCTTAAAGTCGAGAGACAAGAAAACATTTATTTTTCTGAGTCGTGTTCACACAGGGTATCCTGTCTTCCCTTCATATAAAGAACTGAGAACCCTCTTCTGAACTAAGCATTTCCAATTTTTGCAAGGGTCTTGTGCAAAATACAGCACCCCTGAACTCTCTGGGATACACTAGTTGTTTTTAATGGAATTATAGCAAATGCAATCCGAGTGAGCCAAACTATAGACCATTCTCCTTCCATATAGTCTTTCTCCTCCTTTTTCTCCCCTCATAACAAAGCCTTCACTCTACAATTGCAACTCAGTGTTGAAAACACGAAGATTTAATAGTTAAAAACTTATCAAATTTCTTGTTAATAACCAAGACTATATATACACACATATATGTATACACGCATATATATATACACACTTTTGTATTTCTAACAACCCCATCCCTGCCCCCCCCCCCCCCCAAAAAAAAAAGCAAGGAGTAACCCCTTGCCTTAAAGTACCGCACTAGGAAAAGAAATTGTACTTCCCTTCTTCCTCTTTATCACCTCCTCAATCCCATCTTATTTGATAAATCAATTGCTGAATACACACCAAGGATTTTTATTCCTCCCTCTTCACCACTCCTACCACCTGAGGAGATTATTGAAAACTGCCTATCCAGTCCAGGTGCCCTGGCCAATAGATTATAAACTCTTATAACAAGGTATCATTACTTCTGTTCTAATTCACTTTGCATAAAGGACTTAATGGTTCATTGAACCAGAAAGGACAAACAGACTGCAAAAGAGATCATACCAGTCACTTAGAATTAAGGAGACCTTTGTTCTAGTTTCAATTTCAAAGACCTTCACAAACCTTCAGTGAATAATATCAAGTACAGAAACTGCCGTTAATGAAATGTCTACAAGAGGCTGTGGTAGTGGGAACTGTAACATTTTGAAAGAGAAGGGTTAATAATATTAATTATCAGTATTACTAGTTAATATACTGATTTCTGTGGTTTTCATTTTGTTCCTACTTTAAAATATGACAAAGGCCAGAAAGAAACTTGATTTATTTATTCTTATTTCTAGTCTTGAACAATAATATTTGCATTTGGTTTGGGTTATTTTTGGCATAAGATTTGTGAGAAATTTTAAATGGTTGCTATTCAGACTATAACAGGCTTTTAGGAAAAAAAAAAAAGCAGTTGTAATTTGTTAATTATATACAGTTTGAAATAGTCCCAAGTAAGAAGGCATGTAAGAATTATTATGATTTGTTTCTTGAGTAATATGAGCAGAAGTGACAGGTGGAGGACTGCAACCTTAGTGTTGCTGACTTCAGCAAAGTATTCCTTAAAATTCAGATTTACAGAAATTCCAGGCAAAGAGAAAGCTTATTTAAGGACACTTATGTGTGCAAAATCTACAGGAAGCAGGTTCAGCCTACACTTAACATATGAAAAAAATTACCTGTATTTTTTAAGGAGTCCTACTCATGAATTTAAACCTGTCACCTTTTACAGTCATGATGGTTTATTTTTAGAGTTTGCTAATATTTGACATCGCTGGTGTCTGCACTGATTCTTCAGACCATAGCACAGCAATAATTAATAACAGGCATGGGCCTCCAAATTTAAAAATTCTATATGATAGCTATGGTATAATTATCAATGAAGTTTATATATACCTTGTGGAGGGTTGACCCTGACTGGACACCAGGCGTCCATCAAAGCTGCTCTATCACTCCCCTTCCTCAGCTGGACAGCGAGGAGAAAAAATACAATGAAAGGCTCATGGGTTGAGATAAGAAAAGGGAGACATCACTCACCAATTTCCATCAAGGGCAAAACAGTCTCAATTTAGGGAAAAAAAAATTTAATTTATTACCAATCAAATCAGAGTAGGATAATGAGAAATAAACCCAAATCTTAAAACACATCCCCCCACCCCTCCCATCTTCCTGGGTTTAACTTTATTCCTGAATTCTCTACTTCCTCCCTCCTCAGCGACACGGGGATATGAGGAATGGGAGTTATGGTCAATTCATCACACATTGTCTCTGCTGCTCCTTCCTCCTCAGGGGGAGGACACCTCACACTCTTCCCCTTCTCCAGTGTGGGGTCCCTCCCACGGGACATAGTCCTCCACAAACTTCTCCAACGTGAGTCCTTCTCACGGGCTGCAGTTCTTCATGAACTGCTCCAGCGTGAGTCCTTTACACAGGGCACAGTCCTTCAGGAGCAGACTGCTCCAGTGTGGGTCCCCCACGGGGTCACAAGTCCTGCCAGCAAACTTGCTCCAGTGTGGACTTCCCACAGGTGACAGCCTCCTTTGGGCGCATCCACCTGCTCTGGCATGGGGTCAACAACTGATGTCTCCTACCTGGAATTGTGCAAAGCATTTGACACTGTCCCACATGACATCCTTGTCTCTAAATTGGAGAGGGATGGATCTGAAGGATGGACCACTTGGTGGTTAAGGAAGTGGCTGGATAGTCGCACTCAGAAGAGTTGTGGTCAATGGCTCAATGTGCAAGTAGAGATCAGTGACAAGTGGCTTTCCTCAGGGGTCAGTGCTGGGGCTGACACTGTTTAACACCTTTGTTGGCTACATGGACAGTGGGATCAAGTGCACCCTCAGCAAGTTTGCTGATGACAGCAAGCTGTGTGGTGCGGTCGACACGCTGGAGGGAGGGGATGCCATCCAGAGGGACCTTGACAGGCTGGAGAGGTGGGCCTGTGCAAAGTTCAACAAGGTCAAGTGCAAGGTCCTGTACATGTGTTGGGGAAATCCCAAGCACAACTATAGGCTGGGTGGAGGATGGATTGACAGCAGCCCTGAGGAGAAGGACTTGGGGGTGTTGGTGGACAAGAAGGTCAGCATGAGCAGGCAGCGTGCGCTTGCAGCCCCGAAAGCCACTCGTATCCTGGGCTGCATCAAAAGAAGTGTGACCAGCAGGTCAAGGCAGGTGATTCTCCCCCTCTACTCTGCTCTCATGAGATCCCACCTGGAGTACTGTGTCCAGCTCTGTGGTTCTCAGCACTGGAAAGACATGGAGCTGTTGGAGTGTGTCCAGAGGAGGGCCACAAAGATGCTGAGGGGGCTGGAGCACCTCTCCTATGAGGACAGGCTGAAGGAGTTGGGGTTGTTCAGCCTGGAGAACAGAAGGCTTTGGGGAGACCTTATTGCGGCCTTCCAGTATCTAAAGGGGGCCTACAGGAAAGCTGGAGAGAGACTGTTTACAAGGGCATTTAATAATAGAACAAGGGATAATGGCTTTAAGCTGAAGGAGGGTAGATTTAGATTAGGTCTTAGGAAGTAATTATTTACTATGAGGGTGGTGAGGCATTGGAACAAGTTGACCAGAGAAGTTGTAGATGCCCCCTCCCTGGAAGAGTTCAAGGCCAGGTTGGATGGGGCTTTGGGCAACCTGGTCTAGTGGAGGGTGTCCCTGCCCATGGTAGGGGGCTTGGAACTACATGATTAAGGTCCCTTCCAACACAAACCATTCTATGATTCTATGACTCTATTATTCTATGATTCCATGGGTTTTTAATGTGAGAACATTATGTCTGGTTTGTTTTTTTTTTAAGTCAGCTGATATAAAAATAATAATAAGAAAATGGAATTCCCAGGTTGTTCTGATCAGTATAGAAAGCAGAAAAATTCTTTCAGTATGCAATCTTACTAACTGGATTGTCTGACATTATTTACCCCACATATAGAGGCATTTCAGAATATTCATGATATAGCTTGTGAAGAGCTATCCCAGCTAATTTTTGCAGGTGAACATCAGTGAAGAACAGTGAAGAACAATCATTTCTGTTATTTTAAAAAATACTACTCTTGGAACAAGACCAACCAACCTCTCAGAAAAATAAAATCATTATTTAGATTCATAAAAAAGCTTACGCTGAATTTTTAAAACTTCGGTAAATACCCATTTGCTTTCAAAAGTCTCTTGAATGTAGTGAAAAACCAATCTAATATTGTATCCTACAAATATTGTCTTCATATTGTAGTGGGATCTCAGCAGCAAAGAGCTATTTTCAGCATAGTGTCAACTGGTTGATTAAAAATGAAAACAGTGAATACTGTCTTTTTTAAAAACATTTTTTTTCTACATTCTGCAAATTCTAACCGTCACTTACAAGTGTATTTCTAATTAATTTTTCCATCAGACACTCAATATGAAGTCATATAGTCTATTGCTCTTCTAACTCAACCCATTTCCACTCAAATAGTTGTAGATGAGGTTTTTGCCGCTTGATATTCTAATTACTAGTGTTATAGAGAATGTAAAATTGGATGCTTTAAAAAGAGAAAACATTTTTCATGTATTTTATTCTATTGAATTAAAGTAGGAAAAACATCATCAGTACTCTACATGATATTAATTAGGCCAGCCTATGTATTTGCAAGTAATCTAGTTATTAGTGTGATTCCCTTCTAGTGAATTCTACAGCAGCTAATTCTGATTTTCATGATAAATAGATCAGTTAAAGAAAAGGCTATCTTAAGAGCTGTGGAAAATGAACTGGGAAAAAGCAATAGAAGATCTAATATTTACTATATCCTTGAATTCTCACAGAAGATTTCCACTGTTTATAGTGGGCCTATTCACTGTTGTTACATATTGCCAAAAAATAAACTGAAAAATTCAAAAATATTGAAAAAATAATGTCAAAAAACTGATATGAAAGTTTAACTATGTAAATTAAATATTGAGACAGAGAAGAAAAGATTTTTGTTACTTCTGTCTAAATGGATGAGCTATCATTCATTTCAGAAAATATAAGGAATGGATTCTTGATCTCATGAAGACAACATTAGCAGTAAATAATCTGTTCAAGAATCCATTGTTAAACAATGATTGTTCAGAAGTTTCAAAGAGTTGAGCAGTCCCTCAACTCCTCTTCCTTAACTTTTTGGGAAGATCCATTTCTGTGCAGAGACATAAACTCTAAGACAGGGCACTGAAAAAAATAGGCACTTAAATCATAGGCTGCTTCTGAGCAATTTAGGCATATGCATTTGTGAGGACTGGGTAGCATGTAGTAGATAAATATTGGTGGAAAAATGAGCTAAAAGATAGTACAAAGAGAAAAGACAAGTGATTAAAAAAATATCAGCATATAACAGTTTAAGGATCTTTTTAGTAGACTCTTAGTATCGAAAGTACTAATTATATCTTCAGTCAGAACAAATGTATTGACTAAAGAAGACTGTTTAGCAACTTCACAATAATTAAAAAAAATCTACCATATTTGTGAGTGTATTGCTAAAACATCTTTAAGAGTAGTATTGTGAAAAACAGTTCATCAGATAACCTCATATTTATTCTTTTCCAAGGTGTCTGCAGATCCTTGAGCTTATATATATACACTTTAGCTATTAAACATCAGATTCAACTGTGGTTTGGTAAGTATCAGAAATAATAGAAACTATAGTAGTCAAATACATCTCAAAATTACCAAAACTAAAAGAAGTCCTAAGGAATGAAGTGAAAGGGTTCAGATATACGCAATTATTTACTTTTGTGTCATCTCAGACAAGTATTTGAAAGCTATTAATGCATATAAATTTAAATACATAAGTAATAGTCCTTTACTACTTCTGTTCTTTGAGAACAAGGACTTAAAATATGGATGAACTGGCTGCCTGACTTCTCTGATGTTCAACTTTGAATTTAATCATTCAAAATGCATATTGAAAGGATATGTTGTTTTCACATTCAGAGGGTTTGTTTTCGGGATGTGAGGAGTTAAGAAGTAGTTTGGTTTGTGTACCTTTTAGTTGCCCATTCACTATGTTGGATTTTTTTGAGAGAGGCTGCACGTGTCAGCCTTACCTGAGAAAACTGATTCATTGTATATAGACAGGCTATCAGATGTTAATAACAGGGAGTTCATTTCATGGCATTGATAAGAAGTCGAATATCCTTTATGAAGTTAAGATAAAGTATGTTATATTTTTTTATTGTTGCTTATTATTACAAAGTTGGACACTTATGCATTGTCTTTATTCCAGCACAAAAGCTGAGCCTCTAGGCTTTTTAGTTACATTTATTCTTAGTTGCAGCATTCTGTGTTTCAATCATATGAATTTTCAATATCATTTATCATAATCATTCTCAGTAAATAATGGTCATCTCAGCCATAAAAGCATCTCTGTTTTAATCATAATCCAAATAAGAACACTAGAAGATAATGTATATACAAGTAACTTTCTGAATAGTAAAATCTGACTTCGTTATGTATTCTACCCATAACTGCCCTATCTCAGGCTTAAACTGGCACTGTGAAGGTAAATAGTTCCCAGCAAAGACAGGGCTGTCTACTTTTTAACCCCCCTGCTTCCATGTGTATTAGATCACATTTATGTTTGGTCTTCCTTTCATTCCTACACATAATGTAGTAATTCTCAATAATGACTTGCTAATATTTTGTTTCTAGTTTTAGAACAAACCTTTGTATGTGAAATAGGTATTTATCACAAAGAGAATGCTGCATTATTAGAAAACAGCTTCATGCTGTTTCTTTCTCCATGGCGTGACCTCAAATATGACTTAGAAAGGCAATAGGAGAATATGATGCTTTTTTTTAGATACCAGATAGGATTTCCTCAAATACTGACCTAGTGAACAAGGTGAAGAGGGAATAAGTGCACTACTGCATGGAAAAATACTCTATCACTGTGTAGCAAACTAAAAAACTATTAAAAGGCTTCTGTGTGGGACATGTTCACAAGGTAATCTTAATCGGTTGGTCTTACTAGTTAATAAATAGCAATTTGGATAGAAAGAGTAATTCATTCCATTCAAACATTTTGCTCGATACCTGCATACAAAGTTTCACATTGTAATGGGAAATATTGCTTCAGCAGCTTCCAGTGATGTTGGAGTTCATATGCGCTTTCTCCAAGCCTATTAACAGCCACTGAAGAAAAAGCTGGACCTACTATATAAATGCACATGGATCCATAAATATAGGAACTGTTCAAGACATAGACTTCTATAGTCAGCTAATATTCTACTGAGGTATACTTTTACAGTATCTTATCTGTAGTAAAATTGGTAAAATCTCAAAATTAAACCAACAAATGCTTATGCAGAATTCCAGAGCAATTCAGGTTCAAACAAAATTTAAAGTAGACACATAGGTCTAAGATAATAAAAGAAGTAATTAAAATAAAATATCACATTTTAGCAAATAAAAAATACAAATTTGTAATTTCTCCTATTTTAATTATTATTTTTACCTGAATATACTTCTTTGCTATGCTTGCACAGGCTTTGTGGTTTACCATATAATCTTCTTTACTCTTTCAATATATAAAGTTGCATAAAACTATTTACTCTCTTATTACAGAATTTGGGATGATTATTTAATTAATATCTGAAGATCCTGGAAAAGACAAAGCACTGAGTGAATACTATTTCGTTGTAAAACATATATGCTGGATAACAGTGTGATTCCTCTATGCACAGCTTCTCTACCAGTTACAAGTTCATTAGAAGTGGAAGAATTTTTCTGGTTAGGAATGTAGAATCCAAAAGCTCAGCTCAGTTAAAAATCACTGAGTAGTTTGAACAACTCAAGTCTGCAGAGGAAGAGCATCTAGGTATAAAAACACCCTCCCCCAAGAAATTACTTTCTTTTGAAGATGAAGCTGCTGTTATCTTTATTTAATCAGCAATTCAAAACTCACTTTAAACTATGCGTAGATTAAAAGGATATGAAACAGCATTTGTCATTTATTTAGTGGAGTATAGGATATTCTGGGAATATATTTTCAGGGTTCAGACAAATGTGCCCTTGTTTGAGAGTTCACAAAAAAGTAAACATCCCTAAGTTAAGACATGAATAGATTTGATCCAAATCAGGGATAAAAAAAATAGTTAGGTAAAGTAAACTTTAGTAATAGTTTGACGTAATTCTCATTACCTTGCACTGAAGGAAAAAATCGGTTATGACCTTGTAAAGGGAGTGTTAATCAAATGTAGAATGTTATAGATGCTCAGTTGCTTTCAAGGGCACATTTAATTCCACCTTAGATTCTCATTTTAACTCTGTTCACTTTGCATCTGTGATTAAACATTCAGCCTAGCTTAATGTGTCCTAACCACAAGCCTAGATTGTCACTTTCTCTTTGGGTAGAAAATATTTAAATATTTCAGATGTGTTAAGCAGATGGCCAGAATGAAGCACTCTCAGAGTATCCTTAATACTTGAGCTCTTTTCCTGCATGATGAGGCAACTAGAATCAACTCTGATCACATAATTAGTTCCTCCTCCTAATACCTGTCTAAAAGTCTTTGCTCTGTCAAATGTAAATGGAGATCTTAGCCATCATCCTCTGATAGCATTGTGTAGAAAAGAAGACTCGTGTGCAGAGCAAGGGGTAGTACCCCACAGCCATCTCGCTCCCAGGGACATGATCAGGGACTGCCAGGTCAAAGGAAAGAGGGAGGCATCTTTTTAAGCATGTTGTACTAAAGATAAATACCTGTCCTTTCTTACTTTTGTCTTTATAGTACAGAGAACCCTATTAAAAACAGGATTCCCAACTATTACTTAATAATGCATCATCTCTAGTTGGGTTAAATGGGGGGGGAAATGTCAAGTTTTCCCCACAGTTATAACCTTTGTCTCTTTCATACATTTTTCAGTCACCACTGAATACAAGTTAAGTGATGAATTACAGTGTTTAATTTTTATTAAAAGAAGTCACGTGATGGCCATCTACTTGAAAATGTAAATGGATACTTGAAATTGTCTGTGGAGAGTGAGCCTCTGTTGTTCCATCCTAATAGCCTCATAGCAAAAGGGGTAGTTAAAAAAAATTAATGTACTCAAGCAGCAGAGAACTGTATTTATACCCTCTCCATATTGTCTTTATCACTTTAACAGGAGAAGTTACCACAGTGGAAGACATTCTCTCCTATGAGGACTGGCTCTCCTATGAGGACAAATGTCCTATAATGAAAGGCTGAGAGAGTTTGGCTTGTTTGTCCAGAAGAGAAGACTCTGGGGAGACCTTCTTGCAGCCTTTCAGTACTTAAAGGGATCTTGTGAGAAAGATGGGGACAAACTATTTAGCAGGGTCTGTAGCAATAGGACAAGGAGTAATGGTTTTAAACCAAAAAAGGATAGATTCAGACTAGATTTAAGGAAGAAATTTTTTATGATGAGGATGATGAAACACTGAAAGAAGCTGCCCAGAGAGGTGGTAGATGCCCCCTCCCTGGAAATGTTCAAGGTCAGGTTGGATGGAGCTCTGAGCAACCTGATCTAGTTGAAGATGTCCCTGCTCGTTGCAGGGGGGTTGGACTAGGTGTCCTTTAAAGGTCTCTTCTGAATCAAATCATTCTGTGATTCTATGATTCCAAGACTATCACAAAATTGTTTGGAAAGGTGGGATTTTTCACACGGACTGTAAAATTAATGAACCATTCATAAATAGGCAAGTGTCTTCAGACACTTGTATTAGTGAGCTATCTCTGCTTTTCTCAGGAAGCTGAAGGCACTTAGTTTCAGTGTTATGTTTCTTTTAAGGTATGCACCAATAGTCAACGCTCCTGCTCCTCTCCATCACGGCTTATTGACAATTTGGTATCACCCCTCCATACTGCCACATGCAGCCCTCCCTATGGCTCTACAGCAGGATTCACTGCCTACTAGATCTCTGCTTCTTTTTCTGTAGGCCATTAACTACAAGCAGCATGCTCCAGTCAGCAATATATTCCTTCCTAATTACCTCAGTCAGGACATGAATGAAAACACACTCCTCCTTGCTGAGAGAGACCTGCAGGATTGTTACCTCCTTACGATACCTTCTAATATCTGTTCCAGAACTGTAGATCCTCACTTTGGCAACTATCACCATCAGTAATTTGAAGATCTAAAGAACTAAAATATTTATTTGCTTAACTCTTGCTGACAAATGACCATCTTTCTGATGGGCAGATCAAAAGATCTGCAGAAAACATTCATCAGTTCCACTTACTTTTAGCCTGAATCAAGTAAGTTTAATTACTAGTGTAACAACTGAGTATGGGAGCAGAAGTACAATTTATAATGTCAGCAAAGAAGATAAGTCAAGTTACTTTAAGAGAGTAAATTTAATGGTATCCCATAAATTAACAGAGTATAGCAGAAGTGTTAGTTGTATTTCATAGAAGTTACAGCTACTTCAGCAAAGCATTGATACTGTTTCCCACAGCCTTCTCCTAGACAATTGACGGTCTGTGAGATGAATAGGAAATTGGCTAACAACAAGTCACACACACAGAGTGGTGATAAATGTTTTTTACGCAGGCTGGCAGTCTGTCACAAGTGGGGTCCCTCAGGGATTAATACTGGGCTCCACAATGTTCAAAATCTTCTTAAATGATCTGGATGATGGGATTGAAAGCACTCCCACCAAGTTTGCTGATGACCTTAAACTGAATAGTGAGGTGGGCATTTCAGAAGGGAGATATATCTTACACAGAGATCTGGGCAGGCTGGAAGAGTGGGCTAGCAAGAATAGTTTGACAAAGGCCAGTGAGAATCCCAGTACAGGCTAGGATCTGTGTGGCTGGGGAGCAGCCTTGCTGAAAGGAACCTGGAGGTCCTGGTGCACAGCAAGCTGAACACGAGTCAGCAGTGCACCACACCAGCAACAAAGGCAAATTGGATCCTGGGCTGCATCCAGGATCTAGCAGAGATAGAGACATGATCATCCCACTCTACTCAGCACTTGTCAGGTCACACCTGGTGTACTGTATCCAGTTCTGCTCCCCACAATTCAAAAAAGACACACACAGGCTGGAGAGGGTCTAAGGGAGGGCCATAGAGATCATCAAGGGGCTGGAGAACTTGACCTATGCAGAAAGACTGAAGGCATTAGGTCTTTTCTCCCTGGAGAAGAGAAGACTCAGGAGGAACCTCATCACAGTATTCCAGTACTTCAAGGATGGCTTCAAAGAGGATGGATGCTCTCTCTTCACAAAGAGTCACATGGGGAAGACGAGGGGCAATGGGTACAAGTGGTACTGGGAGAGGTTTCCTCTCACTGTAGGAAAGAAATTTTTTACAGTGAGAACAACTGTTCACTGGAACAATCTCCCCAGGGACATGGTTGAGTCCTCATCCCTGGAGGTTTTCAGCATGTGACTGGACAGGGTGCTAGGTAATCTCATCTAGGCTCTGTTTCCCATGAAAGGTTGGACCACAGGATCCTTCAAGTTCTATTCCAACCTGAGCTGTTCTATGATTCTATGATACTATGTGCAGAATTAGGAGTGTCTGAAAACATACGTAATTTGTCACAGTATCAATAAATAAGCAATTGCTCAGTCATACAAAGATAATATTTTACTGAAGAGGACAGCTAAGAAATTAAAGATCAACTTATTGTTGATATAAATGCTTACTCTCCAGCAGCTATGCCTTTCCTATTTATAATTGTGACAGGACAGTCTAGAATATAGCATAGTTATGCTACCTCACATTTATATGCCAGATTATTGCAATTCATTAATAAGATATTTCATTTCCTCTCTCTACCCAAACATATTCCCATTGCCCTCTCTATGGCCTAGAAAGAAATTATTTTATCTGAACTAACCACATGAGTGTAACTGCTAGGTAGGTATTGAACAGATATTCTAACTTAAGACATAACTGTCATTCTTTTCTCTTTTAATTGGATATTCAGATTATATTTTCTGACCTTGGGGCCATTATCAAACCTTGAACCTTGCAAACGAACTCGTGTTTTGAAGTCTATTGAGCAGGAACTTCTTTTGACTTTCCATTGACTTTTTTCCTTTCTTCAAAACAAACTGCAAGTATTGTCTTCACAACTTCTGGATAATGCCCAAAAATGTCTGTTTTGATTTAAAATGCACTTCAGGAGGAGGTTTCAACCTTGTGACTCAACATTCCCTTTAAAAATAATACTTGCCTTATTTATAGTTCCATATTATCAGATGCAGGTTGTATTTTGTGCAACCCTCAAGTCTTCATAGAAAATCACTTCCTTACTTCTATTTCCTAAAAAAAACCCACCCCAAACTATTTTGAAATCTATACATCTGGCATCTATGAAAGATTGTAGAAACCTGTCATATAAAAATAAAAAACATTGTTTCTCATCCAATTTGTTTCAAGTGAACACAATGAAATATGCCACAATACTGAAAACTCCTTTCACAGAAAAAAAAGCATCACAGGAAAAAATCTTCTCACCAATATGAAGGTACATTTCTTTCTTACTTTATACACTTACACTTATTGTCTAGAGGTTGTTCTAAAGCAATAACATTTTCAGCCATAAGCAACCTTAGGCAAACTGAACAAAATGAGTAGTACAGAAACAAGGCAGCTTAGGCCAACTATATACTCCAGAAATTTTAATAATGTAAGTGATGTCAATAGTCAAATAGATAATTTAGTCAGAAAATAGTGATTAAAACAAAAAGAAATGTAAACAATATTTTGAAATTAATTTACGAAGTTTAGGCATTGTACAGCCTTCACAATATTAATGAACTAAGCTCCACTTTTGCAAAAATTATGTATGCACCTTCTCAACACGTGAATAATCCCAATGGAGTTCATTCTGGGTTTAGAGAACTGGGGTTTGAACATGGACCCCTTCTTTCATCTAGATTTGCTGAGAGAGAATTTTTGAACACAAGAGTCAATATTTGACTTTACTTGCTCACATTTTCTTTCCAGATATAGGAAAGCAACGGTCTCCATTTTATATGTCAAGATACAAGTGCATTTTTAAAGAACTATAAAGGATTGTGGGGATTTTTTTTGTTGTTTTGTTTTGTTTTATAAATACCTTTTTACCGTTACTTGATAATTTGTGCAAAGTTTCAGTTATGTCTATATGAGTAAACATTAAGCAGGGACAGGATTTCTGTAAGCAAGCTCTCCTCTCCTCAAAAAAAGCAAGCAAGCAAGCAAACAAACAAAAATAAAAAATAACTGAACAGATGAATAGTGAACATTGAAAGAAAATACAGATATTCAATAAATGTTTTTTTCTTCTAGGGGTATTAGCCTATACAGCAAATTTTTGTGTGATATAAGCCAGATATAATTACAATTGTTTGTGTAATTGTTGACTTAGGGCTAGAAAAGGTTAACGTGGATCAATTCTTCATGCAAAGGCTGACTCTCTGAGCTATGGGTGGTTTATTTTCATTTATTTTATTTCACTTTGAAAGTGAATCAGAGACATAGGTATAGAAACTATTTCTAGATATCAAGAGGAGTCTGAATTCACAGAATACCAGATAAAGTAATCAGTGCTTAATTTCAGAAAGAAAGTGACCATAACTGAAGCTAATAAAGTACTGTACTTCTAATTGCACATCTATTTCAAATCATATGATAATCTGAATCAACAGCTCTATAAAGACAAACCCTTAGAGCTTATATCAATGACTCTGTAATACCATATAATGTCAATAACTTCCATTTCTGATTGTTATAACAAATAAAAATAGAAAATGAGCAGTGATTAAACTTTAATTAGACACAAAACCCTAAACTTTGTTTTAGATAAATATTTGTTCAATTTTTCACTTTCCATGTCACACTTATGCCTTTGCCTTTTTTCTTTTAATTTTTCCCATTTTCTTTAGCCTTTTCTCTCAAAGCAAGACTCTCGTCTCTTCTTCCTGTTCCATTTTTCCCCTATGATTTTCAGATTATGTTGACATATTTTAGTATTACAGTTTTTCTTTTTTTCTTAATAAAAGTTATAATTAGATAAACATTTTGCATCCAAGAGATAATGAAATAATGAAAAAAAAATTATAATGAGAAAGTTAACAAGGAATGGTATTATAGTCTCTCATTTGCTTCTATTAGGAAAAAGTTCTTCAGAGCTCTTTAGAGCAGAGTTAAATTGATGAAAAGGTAGCATATCTCTGTGATAAGCTTTAGCCATAGAGATTATTTCACATCTTGTATTCACATACTAACATACAGATCTCACGGAAATCCCATGCAACAAAAAGGCAGACTCCCCATTTTCCAAAATTTTGCTTTGCATTAGTCACTCACTACTACTGAGAACACCAAGCCTAATTAGTCTTCCTTGTTTCCACATCTGCCAATGCATCGTGTACAACCAGATTAATCCAAAGGAAGAGTTATCCTTCTTCTCTCTCTGGGCCCTTTCAGTACTTAAAAATATTTTACAAGTCATTGAACATAGCAGAATAGGACATGCTAGTCCTGGGACCTGTACCAGGAATTTTAAGTCTCAGTAAGTGTATTTCTAAAAAGCCATTGAATGTATGCTTGTTTGCATCATCCCCCCATGATTTGGGGATTTTTTTTTTTTTTTAATATCACTTCACAGTTGTTCACAATTGTTTTAAACTGGTTTCAATTTGACATTAAACCACGTTAAAACCTACAATAAAACAACTGTAACTAAAAGTTGCACATGCATATTATAAAAATTTGGGAAGTGAAAGCTCTTTTAACATCTGTTTGAAATTTATTTCAGTCACAGACATATTTTCAGTATTGTTTCCACTAGTCAATATCAGTGAATCATAGCATTATGAAATGTTGTTTGTGGTTATCTAGCTCAACTTCACCTGCAAAGTGGGACTGTGACCTGTACTAGATAGGTCATTTTTGTGTTTTTCTAGCCAAGTCCTGAAAACCTCCAAGAGTGGAGAAGCCATGACTTCTGTGGGCAACATCTTTGGGACTGCACTGCCCTTGTGGTGACAGGTTTCCAAGCCACAGCTCATGGCCCCTGCCCCCCTCATTATGTCTGAGTCTGTTGCTACTGAGAAAAGTTTGACTCCATCATCTTTGCAGTTGTCCTTCAAAGGATTGTAAGGGTGCTTGTCAGAGGAAACAAGTCCAGATTCCTTCACCTCTTCTCAAGGCTGGTGTGTTCTAGGCCCCTGACCATCCTGTAGCCTTTAGCTGGGACATCTTGAACAGAGTTGAAGAATAACTTCCTTCAAATTCTGTACTGTCAGAACCGCAACATCAGTTTGAGCCATGTATATAGAATATAGAATTTGTAGCAAGTTCTATAGAAAAATAGAATCTGTAACAAATATTTGCAGTAACTGATGGAAAAATTCAATTTGGAGTGAATGAGAGTGTAACATAGTTGAAGCAGAAACCAGGTGTTCTTCAGGAGGAGGTGTTTTGGTCCGATGACTCCTAAAGACTTACCTACCAGGTGAGCTTACCCACTGAGGAAACCACTGCATATACCATGAATACTGCCATGAATACTACATAACTAAGAAGACACAACCAAATCCCAGATTCAGATATATGACATCAGCAGCGAACATTAATGTTACCATAAAAATGAAGATAAAAAAGTTCAATTTGGCTTTTTATTAAATTCTTCTTAGTTTTTTTACAAGTGTTTCATAATGACTTCATAGTGAATCAGTATCTATAAACACTAATTTCATTGTTAAAATAGGAAGAAAATCAAACGTAACATATTTGCCACATGAAGATAATTGCTTACAAGAAGAATCATAACATGAATGCAACTTCAATTATACAAGTAGTCATCTTCTGATATTTTTTATCCTTCAGCCAAAACGTACTGAGAGTGTGCAACAAATCCAACCAAAGAGCAACAACAAAAAGCCTAGAAGAATCATTAGATTTTCACAGTGAGTCCCAGAAAATCAGTTTCAAAAGAAAGCAAAGTATTCTCTTTATTCATGTTTGTGTTTTCTCTCATACTACATGAATTCCTCAACATAGTTTGTTGGGTTTTTTAAACTAGTAATTTCATTTAGTTCCTCTTTGCTACATATAAGCTATAGTTACTCATTAGTTTAACTTTCATTCACTGTACTTAAATTTAATACTAAAATGTTACCTCTAGAGAAACCACAAAGGCAAGGCTTCGTGAAGTTACAATTGCTTGCTGCCCTGAACAAGATGATGGATAGGCTATGACAATGGAAAACTAATACTTTAATGAAGTTATTAACTACTTATATTTCACACTAAAATGATCTACAAGAGAACTAAGAAATCTATATTAGCTTTGGCAGATTTACATCAGAATATTAATAACCATCTTAAAAAATGTTTCTTTCCAGATTTGGGGAAATCTTTTAGCCAGATCAGTTTCTATCTTAATTCAATTGATCCTCTTCACAAACAGAAGAAAATAAAGCAAGAAAGTAAATTAAAACCAGTAGTACCATAAGAATGATAAAAGTAGACTGAACATTGTAGGCAGTAGCAGTACCTTGTAACATGTAAATAATTACCCACAGTCATGTTGTTTTCTCAGTATGTAAAAAAAGGAGTGAGTATGGGTAAGGTAGTTAATTGTGTTCCTTGGTTTTAATGTAAAATATTGAACAGTGGTATCTTACTCATCCATGACTTAGTGTTTCATGTTTTTTCTATTTGTTTAGATGTCTAATGTTGATAGATATGATTTTATATTTTCTTGCAGCTGACAAAAGACTCTTCTAAACTTTAGGAGTGGTGAAGATGAGCTTTAATTTCTTGAAGTTATGCCTTTGAAAGTTTCTATTAGTCATCATATTTGAAAAATTGTATTTTAATTGAAAGTTGTTTTCATGTATTTTATCAAGTTAGAGTAACACTGGAATTTCCGAATATTTTAAGAATGTGCATAGCAATCTAGAAAATAAATCTTTGCCTTTTGGGCACACATTTAAGAAAATGTGCTATCAACAGTTATGGACTCATCTTCATTATTGTGTGTTATCAGAAGACAAATGTATGGTTGTCTTTATCTCAATCATTTCTGTGCACATAAATAATATGTTGTCAGCTTTATTTTATTTAACCATTCTTGATGGTTGCCAGCCTTCATTGCAATATATTACAGAAGAAATTATACAGGCTGGGTATTATTTTGCATCATGAATAGACTTCAGTGTCTAACTCCTGAGCATAGAAGTACATCCCATAGAAAACTGATGTTAGAGTGGCAAGTTCTAAGTTGGTGGCTGGTTTAGAAGATGCAAAATAAATGCCTATAAACAATATGCATTTCCATCTGTTCGTGTTGTATATTTTTAGATATAAACATTTTTGCTTCAAAATGAAACTTTTTTGTTATAGTAATTTATTGTGTTCATACTATACTGTACCTGAACTTGATTCACTGAGTTACAGAATCAGAGAATGATTGTTGGAAGGGGCTTTTGGAGGTCATCTGGTCCAACCACCCTGCTCAAGCACGGCCACCTACAGCCAGTTGCCCAGGATTGTGTTCAGACAGTTTTTGAGTATCACCAAGGATGGAGACCACAAACTCTCTGTGCAACCTGTTCCAGTGCTCAGTCACCCTCACAGTAAAAAAGTGTTTCCTGATGTTCAGCTGGAGTCTCCTGTATTTCATTTTGTGCCCACTGCCTTTTGTGCTGCCACCGGGCACCACTGAAAAGAGTCTGGCTCTGTCCTCTCTGTGCTGTCCCTTCAGGTATTTATACACATTAATAAGACCCTCCTGAGCCTTCTTTTCTCTAAGCTAAACAGTCTCAGCCTTTCTTCATAATCATCTTTGTGGCCCTTCATTGGACTTTCTTCAGTATGTCCATGCGTCTCTTCCAGTGGGGAACCCAGAACTGGACAGTCTAATTTCACTCTAAAATCATGCATCTTCTGAGATGTGTTATTTCCCTTTTGGGATACTGCATCCAGATACTTGCAAAGCTCTTTTTACTTCTAGCCCAAAGTCACACAAAACATCATTATCATCTGAAATAAATTACTTGAGACTTTCATGCTTTAATTTATGCACATAATATTAAAAATTAATTAAAAAATTTTGTCCAATCAAAATGGAAGCTGCTCACATGATTTCCCATCACAAAAGACAATCTCACAACTATGTTACAACTCCACCTTCATTTCAGTCTTCTATTGAAGAATATTAATTTTATGATCATTTAATTTAATTTTTTTGAGTGGGCCTACTGATAACGTATCTGCTACTGCATGTTTAGTGACATGCTGCTTAGTTGTTCTGCACTGGTCTTCAATGTTTCTCCACTGAAGTCAACACAAAAATTGTTCTATCCAAAATGCAAAGAAAAATTTTGTGAGTTTAACCTCAAAGTTTTTATGTATTTGTTTTAAGAGATTCGTCAAATGAATATGTTGTGTTTAAGCTGACAGGCAGTGGAGAAAAAAAAATCCACCAAGTATGTTTCTATGGGACCTGGCAGGAAATTAAATGCTCTCATTATTATGAACAATGTGGTTTTAAGGTAAACTCTTTGCTTAGAAAATACATGAGACCATATGCGTTGTCTATGACTATGACATCCAAAATGACATCTGAAGTGACTGGCTTACTCCCAGTATTATCTCAAATAAGGCTAGCAAGCTCGCTTGTTTTTCTTCCCAGGTGTTTTCCCTTCTGCTATGCACAACAGGGAACTAGCATAGCATCCTTTTATACCCATCAGGGCTGTGGCTACTGTTATGAAAGCCATGACATAGACCATCCATAGTTTTTTTGTTTTTTAAATAGATAGTTTGTAGGTATCATTTGTGGATATCTAAACCAGAGTAAGAAAAGAATAATTGCTTTTGGAGGAGATTTTGGGTTTCTTATCACTCACACCACATCATTTAAAGGCGTGTAAGAGTGACTTCACAATGTCACATCGTTCTGCAGAGTTGTAGGGTGATTTTTAAAATTTTGGTGATGGCTCTCAAGAAAAACTAAGAGAAATGATAATATGTCTACAGAAAATATCTAAGAAGTTGAGACAACCATTTCAAACACTGCAGATGCTCAAAACATTTCAGTTGAATATTCCATATGCTTGGTAGTTCCAAAAGCAAAAGCAGAGAAAATAGTTCAAAAGAAATGTTGTTATCAGCAGGATTGTTTATATTCAGTGCTTTAACATTTTGAAACAAATTGCACAATTCTTTTGAGATAAACCCATTTAATTTCCAAGGTATATGCCCTGGAATCCTCAATCCTGTTTGTTCCCTATCTATGCATGTTTCTGAAGAGAAGGATAATTTGTGCTCTACCCTGAAAAATACCTTGTAATTAACTTAGAGCACTTTTCCACCCTTCTCCTGACATTCCCAATAAGTTTTTGTTTTTCTCTGAATCAAGTTGATGTTACCATCTGGTACACTTCATCCTGTGTACCGATTGTGAAAGTTCTGTGAGTTTTCATCACCAACACAGGCGGAGAGAAAGTTAAGGTAGTAGAAGTTGGAAAGCAAGAAGCAAGCACTGCTCTAGAGTATTTATTTTTAACCTAGAAGAGAATTCAAAAAAGTTTGTGCTTTAATAGATATCTTTCAAGATAGCATTTGAGAATTCTATTATTTTTAAACATACTTAAAGTTAATATAAAATTTGGGCAAGCCAGGTGTAAGGTCCAGATAACAAGTGAATGTTGCAAACATCCGTCTTGACCCAAGCAGGGATAAACTGATAACAAGGGAATGTCAAGGGAATGTTGAGGGAATGGCACAGACATCCATCTCAGCCAAGGACAGAACCTGTGGAGGCAGGACACTGTCTTGTGAGCCCCTTCCCCTATTCCTGAGACATGCAGACAAAAGACCATCTGTGTCCTGCGTGTGCGTGCCCGTGAAAGGCCACCACTCAGTCAACCCCGAAGTGGGGGGGGACAGTGAGACCCCCAAGAGCCCCACAACCCACCGACTCATTTCTGGAACATTCCTGAGCATATGCTGCGCCTGCTTAGTGATGACAGACCCCCGCCTATGCAGAGCATTTTGGGTTATAAAAAGGGGAAACGCAAGCTCTCGGCACGTGCCCACTACCTGAGGACTACAACTACAAGCAGACAACATCGCTGGATCCAAGGGTGGTGATATCTTTTCTCTCTCTCTCTCTCTTTCTTTCTCTCTTTTCCTCTCTATCACTCTCTTTGTCTCTGACTTCATTTTCAGCACCTTAAGATAATATCGTCACAAGTTTTGTTAAGCCATTACCTTTCATAGTTTTGCTGAGTTTTAAGTATTGATACAACTTTTGCCAAGCCACTATCCTTTGTAGTTCTGCTGAGTTTTAAGTAAATTTGTGATTTGTTTGAACCTCTAGAGTAATTGTTGTTACTCCTGGTTACTGCACAGAGAATTAAAAAGTTAACCTCACCCTAACCCACCAAGTGGGATGGGACACCAGGATGCTGTCCATTATTGAAATCATAAACATTAACATGCAAGTCATGCAAGTAAACATTTAGTCCTCTTTGTAGATTTTTTGCACCAACAGTTAGTATCATAACAAAGACACTAAAAATTTCCTTTTATTTTTCTACTTTTATAATTCAAATAAAACAAATTTTCAATTCCTAAATTGCAAAATCCTAAAAACTCTGGAAAATCTAAAATATGATATTGCAAAGGACTATAGTTCAAACTGCAACCATCTTTTACTCAGCTGGCATGGAGTGGAATGGGGTTGTTTCAGTTTCAGTATTCAACTGCATGCACTATCACCTTTCATACTTTGGAGTATGTCAAGAACCCCTAGGAAAAGAAGATGGAAATTATTATGTAGTGCTTTTGATATTTCAAATGTCAAGAGAAAGAAGAAAAGTTTGAATGTATTATTATGTCTTGTTAATGCACTTCAACTTTCCTCCAGACATTACAGCCTAAGAAAGTGAACAGTTTAACTCACTTTGCCAGTGCTTCTCAAGCCCTGTAGGTAAAGATAAAGGTCAGAGACACTAAGATCTCAATTTTCTTCTCCCACTAATTGAAATGGAGTTACTATTAATTAACAAATTTGCAGTGAAACTATAAATTATTTGCCACATTCTAGCTATGACTTAGATTGTTTCCTAACCTATAGAGAGTGAAACCGTTATTTTTATTTGTGTTGATATCTTTTAGACATCTACAAAACCTGAACTATAGGAAGGGTACATTACTTCTAAAAAAGAAAAGATTTCATCTGTTTATCCATGTAGAGATTCACTGGTTGTCTCTCATTAAAATTCTGAAGAATTTGAGAGAAAACAGATAAAGTTGATTTTTCTAGGAAAATGTCTCTGAAGTAATTGTAACCCACCAAGTTTTGACACAAAGACATTATATTTTGAGGGACAGTTCATGTGTAAGTCAAATACTGTTAAGGGTATGATTTTTTTAACAGGTAAGGATTGTTGAACATTTCAGTCTATGTTTGTGAAACAATAATATAGCTATAATTATTTTAGATCATTAGGCCTCTAAATTATAAAAAGTTCCTGTAGGCATCTGAGTAGCAAAGCTTTAAGAAAGCATCTTGAAAGCTCTGACTGCAGGTTTTTGAGACAATCTTTTGAACTCTGTGAAAGTCTCAGCTTGATATCTGTAGTCTTTCTATCAAGTTTTTTGGATATGGATCTCTTCTCTCCAAGGGAAAAACACTTCAGCAATTGCTTAACTATTAGCAATGATTTAAATTACAAAGGCTTCAGTACGCTCCCTGAAGAGGGATGCATTGGAATTGCCAAACTCAGTCATTTAGAGACTTTACTTTTTTCTTTTTTCTTTTTTTCTTGTAGATTTTAACTAGGATTAAATACCATTTGGTGAATGTTGTTAATTAAAGAGAAAGCACTCTTAATAATGTATATTGGTAATAAATAAGATCTTCTTTCATTCTTTCAGACATAATAAAGTAATAACTATTTTAAGGGAAGAAGAAGCTGCCAGTTTTGATGAGAGAGCAATGAGGTTGGAAAGGATAGGAAAAAGCTTTAAAATTATTTTATACCATTAATACTTTTTTTTGAGTGTGAGTTATTATTTGAGAATTTGAAAGGAGAAGGGTAATGAATTTCACAAGACAAAAATCTTATATAATTTGAAGATTACCCATTGCCAACAAAATCAAGAATCCAACAATTGAGAACAACTAAAGGAAAATTAATTTTACTAATTAACTCATTTATTTGTAAATTTCCAATAACTATCTAAATACTACTGCATCTACTTGAAGAACAGAAATATGTTACATCTAAGATTAAAAAAAAAAAAAAACCAAACCAAAAAAACCCCACAACCAAAAAAACCCAAACACATATTTCCAGTTGATTTCTAAATGATATCTACATAAAGTTTTGGACCCTCCCAATCCATTTATATTACGCCATATATATTACGTCAGCCAAAGAGAGAGAGCTATGGAAAGTCCATTCAGTTTGGATTTTGTTTCTTTGTATGTTTGGTTTTGCTGTTGTTGTTTTGTTTAAGTCAGACAGATAGAGGAGACACTTCCTCCACTTTTAGGAAATAAATGTTTGTTTCCCTTATTCACCATATTTTATCACCTCTCATGCATGCTTTTGCTATCTCATCCCAAATGCAATTGGGAAACACTCAATCAAACTGTGAAATAATTGGGCCTGTATTTCCATGATAAGACTGAAATAGAGCCCTTGTAGCTGAGACAATTAGGAAGAGAAGTTATTTGTTCAAACAGTATTGGAAAGATTTCAGGATGGTAACTTAAAGCATTAATTTTTCTTCTTGAAATCAAATTTTACTTTTCTCTGTAAGAAAAGCTTCTAGTGGCAGTTCCAACCTAGCAATTAGAAAGATTAATTTTAACTTTTGTGGTATTTCCTGTTTTCTCATCTACATGTTTCTTTGTTGTCGATAATTCATGTACCATGTCCAAAGTTATATACCCTTCAACACATGCTTTCAAAGCAGTTTGCCCATATGAAAAAAAATAACCACAAGGGTCCCCGATATGTCTTTTGAAACCCTTCCTTAATAGAACGTGGGTGTGCCTAAATGAATTTCATTCTTGTTGATTTTGTTATTGTCTCAAGACCAGACTTGTAAGAGAGATTGTTCCATTGCAGTGAAATATTTTCTTCAGGTAAGCTGCAACAGACTGACAGGTTTTGCTGCATGGTTCTATTGGCAGTTTTACAATATCAGGCCCGCAAAAAGTGGCCTAATAGCAATCTTACCTGGGCTTTTATAATCACCCCAAGTAGGGAGGATCTCCATGAGAAATAGCTATTTCTAAATTAAAACAAACAAACAAACAAACAAAAAAAAAAACCACCAAAAAACCCCCAAGACTCTTGCTTCTTACCTTTACCAAAGAGCAACGCACACCCCTAACCATGGAGTAGCAGAATGGGATCATTCACTCCTGAGCTTCTCTGAATGCTCCACAAAGGCAGCTGAGGGTCTGGCCTTGAGCATGCAAGAATCTGGGTTGTCAGACAGGGCCAATCATTTGAAGCTTTTCAAAGGTTTTTTCCTCTTGCAATAGTAATGACAGTTTATGCCTAATCATTATTTATGCCCAAGTTAGCAAATTTAATGATCACTAGGCACACAATGAAATCATGCAAAGAGGTTTGTTTTCCTAGAAGGGCAGCAATAACCTGTCAGAGAGTAAATATGTTCCCAGAGATGGACATGTCAGTGAGATCTAGAGAACTGCTGATCAATAGGGTAACTGTTTTGGATATTTGAGGTATTGCTGAATAAATCTCATTTATTACTTCTGTTAAATGAGACTCTTTTTTGACAGCTGTTGTCTTTTGAAACACAGGAGTCACACTTGGATATCTCATTGGGATATGTCTCTCTAGAAACAAAGAAGAGAAATATAAAACTAGACAGAGTAAAAAAAAATACTACTAGCTCAAGACAAAATAAGCTGACTCTTTTTTCTTTTTTCTTTTTTTTTTCTTTTCTGACCATCAGGAGTAGAAAGATTAGTACATAAAATCTTGTATTGGAAGAAAGACATCAAACTCAGTACACATTTTTTCTGATCAGCAACTCTGTCTGTATGTATATGGTATAGTTGACATTTTCTTAAAACACAATTTGCTGAACAGGATCTATTCCCAAACAAGTTTCTTGTTAAATTCCATTTAGTTAGCTTATCCCATAATTTGCAGAAAGGAAAACTAAACTAAGGAAATGTGAAAGAGGCTTTATGGAAATCATCATGATTTTTTTTTGCCTTTTCCTAATAATATTATGAATTGCAGTGAAAAGCATGAAAAACATCTAATCATGCAAAATAATTTTCTTCTTGGAATATGTTCTTTTTCTGGAATATGGAACAAAATAGTTTCAGTATGGAAATAAAATTACTGCATAATTTAATAACGGTTTATTAGAACCATCAACCATCAGAGAGTGACCACTTAGTGAGCAACCTACAGAAGCTAAAGCATCTGCAGAAAATGAACACTGACAGAGAAAAGACTGAAGGATATTAATTTTTTATTACCTGATAGTCACGTAGTCATCCTTTGGACTGAAAGGCTTTTTTTCTAGAATTAAACCTAATTGTGATTCTTTAGGAGGCAAAGTGAATTTAGAAGAGGAAGTAAGTATAACTTATATGGCATGTAACAAGGAATAAAAAAAAAATCGCTCTTGAAAGGGAAAAAAGGATCTTTAAAGGTAGAAAACAAAATTTCTATTATTAACAGTGTCTAAAGTGTTGGTTAATAAAAAAAAAAATATTTTTTGTAAAAATTATAGCAAATCCAATTGAAAAAGCAAATACTAAACCACTAAGTCTACAACCCTAAGAACTTTCATAAGCCCATGGTAGAACCACTAGTGATGGAAAAGTCTCTATTGTGCAGTGATCTATCCTCCTTGATCCAGAAAGACAGTGCATTTTCTTCACCAATAAGTGGTAAATTCAAATATTAAGGTTTGAAAAAGGAGTGACATTTAGTTGTCTGCACCTGACATCTAGATTTTTTTAGTTTTTCAGTGCTTGTTTATTTTTTCTTTTTCTGCCTTTTGTACAAAGACCTTTTATTTATCCATTTTTTAAATTTTAAACTGTGGATGGTAGCCACTTTTCTTCAGTTCTACTAACTATCATTTGACATTTTCTTCCTTAGACTAATTCATCTCCAAGAGTTAAAGAAAAAACACAGGATTGCATAAGGCTAGGTTTTTTCCCTCCGAGCCAGTTGTAGCAAGTGACATATGCTGCATTTTAAAAATCATACAACAGGAACCAAAATTATTATTTAATTACTTTATTCTACAATAAAGCGCATTCTGAACTTCTGAGTCTCTGGCCAGATATGAATTACTTTACAAAGGATACTAGGATACTATAATGTATTACTTTATTTGAATTAACATATTTTCTTTGATAGCTATTTCCAACTCAGAAATCATTGCTTCATGAAAGCTTTCTTGGGCATCTAACACATTTTAGTTAGCAAGGTTATCAATAGTAGCATATGATCTGAAATCTGATAGAAGTCCATAAATAAGAAATTATATTTTGATTGTGATTTTGATTTGTTTAAGTTTCAAAAGTAACCTACTTTAGGAATAACAAGTTGAAAAACAAGTTGCAGAATATGTCATGAGGAAGTAGTAATCATGAATAGTAATCAGGACTTTTCCCTTAAAAATACTATTTTTTTTAGAAAATACAATAATATTTTAAAAGAAAACCCTCCTACACCAAATGGAACACATCAAACAGGAACCAAGAAAACACAGAAAAAGGAAACTGGAAATTTTATTACATTTGTCAATTTGGCAGTTGTTCTCACCAAATTCCATACTATTTTGTGTGGACCAGTATAAGGATAATATTAAGTGTCACCAACTCACAAAAGAAGTCATTAAGATGAGTAAATATTGCATGCCCTGCATGAAACTTTACAAGGTACAGATCATTGAAGATGAACAGCCAAATCCTTGTGTTGTCTACAAAAAGGAAGATGTCTTAGTACAGACCCTGAAGACTTGAGCAAAGGTGGAGAAAATAGACTCTCAGCTGTGAAGAAAGGTTTCTGTGCCAGAGCTGTGAACACTGAAGACAAAATGGGGAGATATGAACTGCCAGGACCCCTACTGTACATCTTCTGTGAGATAATGAGAGACTTCACCCTCAGAGTTTCTCAGTTTCATAGCTTCCATAATAATTGGAAATTTAAATTTCAAAATGCTGTAGGAAATATGGTACCCAACTGCCATTGACTGTCAACAGCATCTAAGATCTTTCAAAATCTCCATGTACTCACTCTGTAGATAATGAAAAATAGCAATAAATTTGCATGCTGAGATTTTTTTTTCCCCCCTCCATTTTAAGAGGTTGCCCAAGCATATTTTGTGAACTACATATACTCTCTTAGGCTGCACTGTTACTGTTTCGCTGAAGTTGAAGGATCTGCCACTGTTTAATGTAAAATAAGTAAATACGTACATACATACATATATACGTACAAGTCAGGAAGATGGTAAGGAGATCTTGTTGCAATTTATGCTTTCTACTGCTCATTAAAAAAAAAAAAAAACAAACAAAAAACCCCCACAAAAACCACAAAACCCCACAAAACTATTTCATGCTGGAAAGCCACAGTCTGGTTTATGGTATTTTGTTCTTTTGTTTTCAAAGTTGTCTTGAGGACACATTGCACTGTGACAATTCAAATCAACTTATATTCCTTGTACTCTGTCAAGCAGTATTAGAGAAGATAGTGCAATGTGACTCTAACAACCTGAGAAAATGTCACAATGAGATAGAGCTCAGGAGATCACAGAAATATTCTCTCCAAAATTTAAAAAGATTTGTGCATAAAATGTACTTTTTTCCCAAAGCTTTACTAAGTTTAGCACTTCCTTTCTATTCACTGTCAATTATATTAATACTGTAAAGAACAACATGTGTCTGTACTACCAGGAAATGAAACGTATGGAATTAAAGTCTTCCTGTTGCTATGGCTCAACAACGAAGTGTTCCAGATCAAAATCTCACATACTGAAGACATTTTCATACCTTAATATCCTACCCTCAAGTTCCTAGGAAGTAATATAAAGCCTTTTCCAGGTGTGTAAAAGCACATATCTGCAAAGCATCTAACTGGTGTGGAACAAAAAGGAAATCTTGTTCTAAATAATGTGGGACTTCTTGGATCTCGACATAAAGAAGCAGTACTATACATTTTTTAACAGTTCTTTTGATGTCTGTAATCTTGCAAATATGCATAACTGTTGGTTTGGGTTGTGTATTGTTCAGGAAAAGAGGTGTACAGTCTAATGTGCAATTTAATTTCTATCTGGATCTACTGCATATAAATAAATATTTCATTTAAATAAATTTTAAAATAAAACCTAAAAACAATATAGAAGAGATGAAAGATTTTTCCCTGAGAAGCTTTTTAGACAGGTAAGTGAAAACGTCTTTGGAAACTTTGGAAAGGAAGAAGCAACATTTAATTTCATAGTAGTGTGCTGAAAAATTACATACGATCAATAAATGTTTTCCTTCAGTTTCTTAACCTTTCTTACAGTTCATTTAAGAGACTTTAACAATGACGGACACCACAATAAATCATAGGTAGGGTTACCTGCATGAATTATATTTTTATGGATTTATATTTATGCAGCTATTTTCTCCTATTAATGTTTCAGTGAAAAAGTCATGCTTGAGATGGTAGAAAATTAGCTTCAAATTGACCCTACACTGAATATGTTAGCTGTTGGTGGCTTTAATAAGATTTGAGAGAAATAATCTGTGCTATCCCAGAGTTGAAGAGTAATTTGAGCCAGTGGAAAACTTTCTCCTAAGGGCTGCCAAGCTAACATATCCATCCTGGCAGCATCAAGTCCATCGTACTGCTTCTATAAATAACTAATGTTAGCGAGTTAGAAAAACATATTTTTTGACAATCAGATTCATACCAATTTCAGGGACAACCATGCAATATTGTTTTAATACATTGATGAATACCAAATAATATCCAGCTGAATGAATTTTATACCTCAAAGCTGAAACTCAATAAAACACAGAGTTGTCAGGTCACAGTCATTAGGAAAACATTAGAGATATGTGGGCTTCAGAGTAAAGATTCTTCTAGGCAATGTCTTAAGACTTCACTACAATACACAGCTTGAAAATTCCCTGGAAAAATAAAACAGTGTACCACATCTTCAGCTTCAAAATGGTGTGAATCATGACTGCAGAGTACCTGAGGAAATGAATGGCCTTTATAGCCCAAATATCATAGTGTCAGGCAAACTTCCTCCAGTTTCTGGAAAGACACACTGTATTTGTAAGCATCTTATGCTCTGGTTGTGTGACATCCAGATCTAGACATACTGCATAAATCAGCATAAATCAGCTCAAACCACAAGAGGCTTATCTGGGAATATTTTGTGTCTTTGATTTGGATACAATAATAAGAATGCAGTCTATATCATGTAGGAAATCTGATCTTTTTCTAAGATAAAATTTGTCAATGAAAGTATCTTCTCTTTTAATCTTATGATTAACCTTAAGCATTTGAGTGAGTACCACAGAGATTAGCAAGACCACCCACGTCAGTAAAGATAAGCACATAGCTTAGTTTGCTATAACGTGATATCACTGGAATATGAAAGCATCCTTTTCATCTCTTCACACAATAAGAAATCAGTTGGTTTCCTCCATGCAGCTTATATAAAGTACACTAGTCTAAAAATCTCTTTATAGAGTCAACAAAATAGGTCAAAAATATTATTTTAAGGAAAATAATCAGTACTTGAAATCTGAACTTAAAACCATACTTCAGCTGATTTTAAAATATACTTTAACTAATTAAATAGGTGTTTCATAACAAAAACCCTTTTCCACAGATGAGCGTCATGAATATTATTGTTACAAACTGAGCCCATGTCTAACTCACTTATTCCTCCTTTTTGTATATATATGTATTGTCTTTGCCTGTAAATGTTAAGCATTTGTAGCCCATTGCAAATGCTCAGCTAGTTTTTCCCCAACAATTTCTCCAGTTTGGTTTTTGCAAGAGGATTTAATTTTAAAATTCATTCTTCTCTACAGTTCATACATGTGGTTAAAAATCCTCAATACTTTTCATGACACTTGTTTAGGTGGAGAAAAAAAAAAGTTAACTATTTCAACAATTTCTTATAAAAGATAAACCACTAGTTAATTGCATTTTTCATCACAAACTCCCCAATGATTCCAAAATGATTTGGAGATTGTCAATGTGGTATAAATGTCTATCTATCTTTGAGGTATAAATGTCTATCTACTTTGAAATTTGCAACAATCATTACAGATTACAGTGTGAATGCTTTCTACTTAACCATGTTGTGCATTCTAGTTGGTAATTCCTTGTACTTCACACACACAATTCTTTCTTTGATGCTAGAATTTCTCATTTTCATCTTCCATTTTGAAAATGAAATGCTTTTATGTTGTGTGGGGTAAAAATAAAACACAAGCAAATGTAAAGATCAGAGAGAATTAAGCACTGATAGACTTCTGTTTTGGCTGACATTTCTTTCAGTGACTTCAGAGAAGTCTAAGGCTATCAACAAAAGGCCATCAAACCAGAAGAGCTGTAAATACATTAAATAAGGTTTTTTTTTTTTTCAAAAGGCTACTATTATTGTGGCTATTTCCATTCAACAGACATTTCATACTTGAAGTATCTTTTGTGAAAAAAGCCAAGGAATTTATAGATTTTAATATAATGTTTTTCCATTAGATTCTAAGTGGCAAGGGGTGAACCATTGAACTTAATCTTTCTTTGTTGCAATTACTTAGGAAGAATAAAAAACCCTGTCATTTTAACTATATCTTGCACCTTATTTTTTGACCTTCTAACCATGTTTGTATAAATAAGCCTTTATATGTCAGACTGTATTCTGTAACAACAGCTTTTGGTATAATAATAATAATATTAACAACAACAAGAACAACAACTCTTTCAGAAAACCAATTACAACTGCACAGCAATTGTTGGGCTTTTTCATTGCATAATATGTAAGGCAGCCCCTCATTAATTTATATGTTTATTTATTGTAAATTGAGTTAAAATTGTACATTTTGTTTTAGCATGTATTCAGAAATACTATATCCTACTTTCTATTTTCAATCTTTTTAAACTTTTATCAATTTGTAGCTTAAAGAAAATTCTTTTTTAATTTGGTGGTGACTAAAACTAATAAAGAGTGATGTTTAACGTCTTGTCAATATGAAGATATTCCCTTGTTATTTTTAGTAAGTAGAATTTCCCTTTATTAGCCTATTAATTAACCTACAGCTTCTACCAAGGGAAAAATTCTATTCACTTCTCTTGATAGAGAGATAATTTCATCCACAATTTTCCAGTGAGACCTTGAGAAATTTAGGGTAAAGATGAGTGGCAGCTAAAAAGTATGTAAGATAATGTAAAATTTCACATATCATTACCTGATATATTAACATATATCATTAATTTCATATATCATTATCTTAATATACTCCACAGTTTTACATTTTAAAAATTAGTAACATTATTGAAAAATCTATTTGCATCTCCTCTTTTCTTTTCCCATATTGAAGAAACCATTATCTCTGAGAACAAACATTTTCTAGGCCAGTACTTTGGATATTATCTTTTCAGACTCTTTGGAGCTGTAACAAGCGAATCCTGAAGTACACAGATCTAGGAAAATAAGAAGTTGGACAGTGACAACTGGTCACTTTTCTCCATTCTGTCCATATAAACATACAAGTGTAAACATACAAATAATGGTTATACACATTCACTAATGTCATGATTAGAATACAATGCCAAGTGATGAAGCCTGTGACAGTTATATGATATGATAAATATAATGTCTGTATACTCACAGATTACTTTTAAGAACAATAGTGATCTTAGTGGGCTCCTTGGTGTCAGATAAAAAAGTCAGACCACATAGCTTGACATAATGCAACACTTGCATGGATATAATATTAATTTACAAAACCTAAATGAACTATGTTAAGAGAACATTTAAAAACAAGTAGAAAGGAATGTAAGCACTGGACATTGCATTCTCTCACACAGCAGCCTTGCATTTCAGGCAACCACAAACATGTTAAAATTTGTCAGCCTTCTGTGTTACAATGCATAGATCCACAAAATGAGTGAGTTTCTCATTTGGCCTAATGGAAAATAAGTTTGATTCTTACCTCAGGAGCATAATTCTGTGGAACTACACATAAAATTTTGTCTCATTATTAAAACTTTTCTCTTCATGCATTCAAAGCAAATTGCTCTTACAGTGAACAATGTACAGAGATTCAATGGAAATTTATTTAATGTTTAGCTATTCTTACTATCAGAAATGATGGTGGTGTAGTCAGGTCTTTAGAACCTACAGCAGAATTCCTGCCTCAATTGGGGCACCTCAGACTCTTTGTAGTCAACATCACTGCTTGTGATTCTGTGCATAGGTACCTGCCTTTCCCAGTAGCTGACTGTAGGTTTTGATAATTCCTAGCAGAGGAAGACTTGTGTAATATTCTCAGGAACAAGGTGGGGAATGCACTCATGATGAAAATAATATGGGATGGCTGCAAAATATCGAATAGTGCCACAATGCTATTGCTCATAGTTCATTGTGCTACTATACTTTTCTCCTTGTAATACTTCATTCTGTTTTTTTTCCCAAGCCATTTCACCAACTATTTTGAATTTGAATTTCTTGCGTCAGTGTATTTTCAATCCTTCACACCTTGGTGTCATCTGTAAATTGAACAGACATTCTCTCTGTTTCCTCATTCTAGCTAGTAAGAGTTTTCAATTGCAGCAAGGAAGACTCAAGCTAGGCATTAGAGAGATAGGGAAACCGTGGAGTGGTTTGGTTGGAGACCGGATAGGGCCTTTGTCACTGGAGGTCTTTTAAGAACAGATTAGAGAAACACCAGTTAAGAATGAGCCCAGCTGGCCATGCTTTTGGACAATTCAGGTGGCTATATGCATTCCTGTAGTTCCCTTCAGTCTTGCCTTCTCTCATTTTATAACATCCTACACAAAAGTTTGAATATACAATCTAGGCTTTGAAAGCAAGTATGATGTACCATTGCATAGGTAGCTTGCAAAATTAGTAAAGTGTGAAAAAATGATAAGAAATTTTATGTTCACTTGCAAGCAATTACAGATGGAACCCCCAGGAAGACCTGGCACAGTTTGAAGATCATATACTCAAATGCAAAAAGAAAAACTCTGCAATGCCTTTAAGTCAGCTTATCCATTTTATATTGAACTTCTCTATTACATTGTTTATTGAAGGTATCTCACTCAGAACATTGTTGTTCTTTTGTAAATCTACTTTACAACTAAATTTCATGTTACTGTTATGAATTTTCACAATATTTTATTGATTGAAGTAACAGAACATTTCTTTTAACTAACCCAAACTTGTTTTAATATCTATTTTTAATGATAAAGCACCAAGCAATCTCCTGCAACCTAATGTTTGTGTAAATGCCAAGTCTCCATCACGAATGAGTTCATCTATTTTTTCCCCCACTAACTGGCGATACCATCTGACAAAAAATATTTGCACATGGTTAATTAGTTATGGAAAATGACCAAAAGCTACAATAATTGAGCTATCATCTGGTGTGAGTGTTTAAGGGAATAGTTAATTATATATTAACCTTTTCTGTATGCACCCTAAGAAAGCTTGTGCCAGCCTTTCTACATGTTCAGAGAGAACAAGAAAGAAAGCACAACGTAAGAAAAAGAAAGTCTTTTGGTCCCATCTAAAATAATTGCTGTATACAAGCAATTCCAGTGTTGTACAGCCTGACTTGAGTGCATACAGAATATACAGAGAGAACAAGTTTTTATTTTTCTTGATGGTCCTAACACTATGCATATTCCAAAATATCACTAGTGAGAAGTCCTACTGATACAGCATATACAGCAAAAACACATAATCTGCAAAATTGAAGCCCAAGTCCATCTATTAAAAACCTAATAGATTTAGTTAGCTGTCAGACATATTATTTATCCCAAATTATCACAGACCCTACTCACGTATCTAGTCTTTATTTAGGAAAGTAAGTTTTAGTACATAAAAGAGTAAGAGAGTCCAACTTCAAGACTACATATGGCAAAAAATTCCGAATGGCTCTGAAATTACATTCAGATATGTTCATTTAACTGCTTTCATGTAGACATTTTTGTTAAGATCAAATTTCCTTAATGTGTTATGTTTCAGACACAAAGTCTCTGGTATTATACAAACAATTGAATAAGTATGAATTATCCTTTTTGATTTCAATGGACTGATTTCTCTAAACCTTAGGGTGCATTATTTCATTCTTCATTGGAGTTTAAACTGTATCATTTCTGACTGCGTAGATAAAAACACACAGGCACTATCACATTGTTCAAATAAAGGGATAACTTCATTGGTGTCTGAATGCTCTTAATATAATTTGACTTTCACTACATAAAAAACGATTTTTGCCAAATTGTATTACATTTCATCTAATATGCTTTCTAAATAGTAGCAATTCACTAGTACCACACAAAATGCATCTCTTAACTTTCAGTGTGCAAACAGTACTGGTTTCCTTTCAAAATGAGAGGTATCTTTTATCCTGATGATGAAATGATGAATTTCATTTTCAGTAACTTCCTATTCATAGAATCATAGAATCATAGAATCGTTTGTGTTGGAAGGGACCTTACAGATCATTTCGTTCCAAGCCCCTTGCCATTGGCAGGGACATCTTCAACTAGATCAGGTTGCTCAGAGCTCCATCCAACCTGATCTTGAATTTTTCCAGGTATGGGGCATCCACCACCTCTCTGGGCAACCTCTTCCAGTGTTTCATCATCCTCATCATAAAAAATTTCTTCCTTATATCTAGTCTGAATCTACCCTCTTTTATGTTAAAACCATTACCCCTTGTCCTATCACTACAGGCCCTACTGAATAGTTTGTCCCCATCTTTCTTATAAGTTCCCTTTAAGTATTGAAAGGCTGCTATAAGATCTCTCTGGAGCCTTCTCTTCTCCAGGTGGAACAACCCAAAATCTCTCAGCCTGTCCTCATAGAAGAGGCATTCCAGCCCTCTGATCAGCTTCATGGCCCTCCTCTGGACACACTCCAACAGCTCCATGTCTTTCCTGTGATGAGAACCCCAGAGCTGGATGCAGTACTCCAGGTGGGGTTTCACAAGAGCTGAGTAGAGGGGGAGAATTACCTCCTAAAGTGGTAGCTACATCAGTCCCGTATTCTTTCATAAGATAAGATTCTTTCATAAGATATCTTCATAAGGAAGATATTTTCAAGCCAGATCAATGCCTGATAATATTCTACGGATGGCTTTAGAACAACTTAGAATAAAATAATTGGTACTTCACTAGATCTTAAACACAGCTGTGTAACAAGGTTGCTAGCTGTGCCACTGGCTATGCAGTCATTAATTCCTGATCCCACAAATGCTTTAAAAACACTCGCCAGCTGACACACTGCAACCACATGAGTGCCACGCCTAGATAAAAGGAGATGGACTAAACACACAGGTGACTGAAGGGCAAGGAAGAAGAAGGAATTGCAGCAGGGCTTTTCCACAAAATCAGCATTTTTCTCTCCCTTGCTCTCCAGTCTCTCCTGTTGCTCAGTTGCCACCTTTTTTGTGACAGTGAAAGTAACACATTAACAAGGCAAAACCAGAAAAAATCCTTCTAACCAACTGCATTCGGTACTTAATTGGAAAGATAGAGCAATTAGAAGTTTTAGAAAGTTTCCTTATTTATATATTTATACATACACTCACAGACACATGCAATGTCTAATACAGAAGATCCTGTGTATTTAATAGACACTTAACACACATTTTGGGAAATGATGAAATGCAACTCTCAGATATATGAGCTTCCCCCCCACCACCACCCCAGCCCTGATATTGCCTCCTCTCCATCCTTCTGTTGTCTTTCAAGATATTTTCCATGTATTTGGCAAGGGTGATTCATAAGTCTGTTTTCTTTCTGCAGCATTGTGCAGAAGCTACTGATGGTACTATTTTTGGAAAATCTGCTAAAGTACATGCTGACTCACTCTTGGACTAAATGCAACACCTCCTACATTTTCTGTACCAAGGAAGGCACTGAACTTGCATCTCACACAAGAAGAATATATGTTCATTTTTTAAAAAAGAACAGTTGTACATGCTTGCTTGTATTTCCTTTCTCAGTTCTTCTGATTTTTAAAATCATTTTTTCTCTTTAATCCTGAAGTGCATTTCTTAGGATATTTAGTTTTCTTCAAAGAATAAAATGTGCATTATATTAATCATAGAGTCATAGAATAGTTTGGGTTGGAAGGGACCTCAAAGACCATCTAGTTCCAACCCCCCTGCCATGGGCAGGGACACCCTCCACTAGACCAGGTTGCCCAAAGCCCCATCCAACCTGGCCTTGAACACTTCCAGGGAGGGGGCATCTACAACCTCTCCAGGCAACCTGTTCCGGTGCCTCACCACCCTCACAGTAAAGAATTGTTTTCCATGTATCCAATCTAAATCTACCCTCCTTCAGCTTAAAGCCATTACCCTTTGTCCTATCACTATATGTCCTTGTAAACAGTCCCTCTCCAGATTTCTTGTAGGCCCCCTTCAGGTACTGGAAGGCTGCTATAAGGTCTCCCCTTGGAGCCTTCTGTTCTCTAGGCTAAAACCCCAACTCTCTCAGCCTGTCTTCACAGGAGAAGTGCTCCAGTCCTCTGATCATCTTTGTGGCCCTCCTCTGGACTTGCTCCAACAGTTCCATGTCTTTCCTGTGCTGAGGACCTCAGAGCTGGACACAGTGCTCCAGGTAGGGTCTCACTAGAGTGGAGTAGATGAGGAGAATCCCCTCCCTCGACCTGCTGGCTATGCTTCTTTTGATGCAGCCCAGGATATGACTGGCTTTCTGGGTTGCAAGTGTGCATTGCTGGCTCATGTTGAGCCATCTTAATGATGGTTTTATTTAAAACAACAACAACAACAACAAAAAAACCAAACACAAAACTGAAGTGAATATTTCAGTTACTCTGTTCTTATATTCACAAAGTTGTAACCTTTGTTTACTCTAATTTTACTGAACTGTTCCCAACTTCAGGCTTCCAGAAGAGCAGCCCCTAAACATTAAGAAGAAATTCCTTAAAGCCTTCTTATGTTCAGCCCTCGTCCCCATTTTAGAAAACCAATTGTGATATCACTGGGATGATTTTAATCTCATCCATGGCAGCTTTTACGCTGAGGGCAATGAAGTTTATTTCTGCCAGAACTTTACAGCATTCTGACTTTTTCTAAGTCTTGCATCCCTCCTGTGCTACATGCAGCAGCACATACGTGCTCAGCCTGGCCCTGCAGCACACCAGAAGGATCCAGACAGGAACAAGGAGTACACGGTATGTGTACTGTAGCCTTTAGGCAGGGGTGTTATCCCAGCAAGTGACAGGGCACTAGAGTCACTGTTGATCGCACCTAATTTTGTTTGCAAGAGAAGACACAGTGAACACCTCAGTCAGTTATCTAACATCCACTTACAAAGGTCATTAACCTGCCCTACTTTAGTTACCTTAGGATGTAAAGTACCATGCCCCCCAAAAACATTCTCTCTCCCCCTTCCCTTCCCACTCAACAAAGTGAGACTAGATGAATGTGTCAGACGTATATTCAGGCAGATTAATATTAACATTTATTTTTCTTCTCCTTAATACATTGACTAAAATGTTCCTCTGGACAAGGTGAGAAAAGTTACATTCCTAATATCTCTATTTGTTAGAAGATAACGGGAGCATTAAACTGTCCTGTAATAAATTCTTAGCCTGATGAGCATGATGTTTTTATTAAAGACATCTTAACATTTAATCTAACTCGTGTCACTACCAATTATCTATCAGTCTACAGACATATAAGTACATTTTACAGTGCAAAATTGGTCTATTGGCTTCATACAGCTAATCTTTACATCATCAATAACTACTTCATTAGAAAAAGAGCTGTTTGTTGGTTTAAAGGTAGTTCCACTTTAGAGGTGCTGAAAAGCTTTTTCAGTTCTTGTTTATTGATACCGATCACAATTCCTCATGATTTGCTTTTATAGATTCCTTAAACAGAATTAAACCTGCAGAAATAGCTGATATCTCATTACATCTCAGGATCTCTTGTGGTTTTTGGGGGGAGGTGTAGTTGTTGTTGTTGTTGTTGTCTTGTTTTGTTTTGTATTTACATTCTTTTTATTGTTTCACTTTTCTGTTGCATGTGTTTTGTCCCCTCAAGAGAAACATATTCTTTGCCAGTCATATTTTTTTCTCCTACTTGTCCTTGCTCACTATTAAATGTTTTTCTTGTAGCATTTTCTGCAACAAGCCCTTTCACAGTGTTCTTTACATTAGTAGAGCTACTTCTGATACTCATTTAACCATTTTCCAACTTGTGCCCAATCTCATGAATGTTTTTGATTACCAAATTAAGCCACATCATTTGTCAAGTCCTGTGTGTAAAGAATTCCATTTTGCACTCTCACTACAATTCATCTTTGAATCTGTGTTACTATATCATTTTTATGGCATCATCTAAGATTTAATATCACTTACTTTTCTGCTTTCTACCTCAGTGAGTGATTTCAGCTCCTCCATTTGTCTCTCACTTTATGTCCACCCTGTAAGTTTCAGAAAAGTTTATCATATGTTTAACTAAGAATTTCATTGAATTTCACTATGTCCAAGTACAAAAATAAAAAATAACTTTGTCTCTAAAATATCTTTCTTTTTCTATAACATGTTTTTAAAGTGTCTCCAGATTGCAATTTGATCATGCTTTCCTAAAATAAAAACAAAAAAGAAATAAACAACACCCCTGCCCCCCCATTTTCTTCAAGATGTTTTACATTTTTAGGTTTAGAATCAATACAGTTCCTAAACAACTTTTAAAAAAGCTCCTTTTTGTCAAAATGTGACATTTTTAGTAGAGAAATAAACATTTTAACTGAAAATCTTAAACAGTTCTATTCTCTGCTTTAGCAGGAAGGTTCAAGAGTCTTCATATTACGTTTATATATATAATCAGGAGAAAAAAATTCAGATATTTTGAAAAGACTTTTCAGAATTGTTTTAAGCTGACATTTCTTCTATTCATGAAGAAAGTAACAAGACAATCAATTTAGATTTCTACTGCACCTTCATTATCATACAAAGTGCCCACCAATGATCCTACCACATGCAAAACATGATAGCACATAATTTCCAGTCTCACTCATTATTGTTTTTATGAAGATATTCTAGCTATTTGAGCAGATTGGAAACAATTTGTAGACATATTTTACTTAAAATAATTAATTAAATAAATAAACAATCTATATTTTTTTTATATATATATATATCCATTTATCTTTTCCAGTTCATTTTATCAATATAATCAACTAAAGATTTTATTCCAGATTACCATAGTATCTGGGTCATCCTCCTTAATTTTTTTATCTAGAAGGAAAACCCAGTTATATATAGATTGATGTCTGAACGCCTAAGCCTGGTATAATCAAGCAGTAGCAACCGCAGGAGCATGAATTTTATTGAGATATGAACTCTGAATCTTTATTACCAGCCAGTCATCACCAGTAGGCGATAAAATGCAAGTAACTCCAGTAAGTCAAGCAGATCTTAAATTTAATTTTGTCAAGGTAAGGGATGTCAGCTTGGCTGCAGTAGGGAAGGGAGGATGAAACAGTTGCAATCTAGCCTCATTGATATTTCAGCTCTTCATTCAGACTTAACCTCTTTTTGGATTCTGATTCTTGCTGTACTTCCTCTAGCCAAAGCATAAAGTTAAAAGGAACTAATGCATACAAAATTATATAGCTTTAACATCATATGAAGTAACACACTGACTGTTTTGCAGACTGAAAACTCTTCTTGTTCAGTGAAGAAGGAAGATGCCAAACTGTTCACAAGGTCAATATCAGCTCTAACTAACTGCCCTGTGTGTTGAGACCATCAAAGAGGAAAGGAGAGGGGAATTTATGTAGTGCCATGCTTTGTTTCTCTAGGATCAAGACAATCCCTGTATTACATTTACTGCCGAAGTAGTTATCTGATATGCGACGTATGTCAGGTGACTCAACTTCAACTAGCTACTGGACTAGAAACAAAACAAAACAAAACAAAACAAATCAGGTGAGACTGGTTGTTGACAGTTTTGGCTGGCAATACTGAATTGAGCCTTCATTACTGTATATTTGCTTGGAGACAAACAGTAGTAAGTCATCCTGAAAAGACAAAAAAAAAAAAAAAAAAGAAAAAGTTTAGCTCTTACCTCTGCACCTTTTCCTCAATAGATTTAGTTTTCTAGTTCGATAGCAGAGTATACCGAGGCATCAGCTCTGTAGCTTGCCCTCTGACTGAACAGATACTGACAACAGTGAACACTAAGTAGGTTTCAATAGCTAACTAGAGGGTTGTTATCAACGTTTAGCTAAAAGGGTTTTTTTAATAACATTATATTAATTGAGTTTTGGTTGGTTTTTTGTTTGTTTGTTTAAAGATACCATTTGGATGATAGATGTGTATACTTGATTAAATTTATTTTGGAATCATGACTGTTTATATTTTAAATGTTTTTTAAAACTTTAAAAGATATATTTTCCATTTATCTTCTTTTACTGATTCTTCTTTCATTTTTTGCTTTGTTTTGTTCCTCTCTTGAGATTTGATGATAAAGAGAAATAGAAGACTGCAGACAATTAAGGGGTAACCTACTCTAAGAACTGTTGGTATTAGAAATTGAACTAAATATTAGTACAGGAGTAAACAATAAATCCATTATTTGAAATAAATATGGCATTTAAAAAAAGCATAACATCTCTGGGTCTTTAATAAGATATATTATGGAACAGGAAATCAGTTAAAAGCTTTGCAGAGGCATCTGCAGGTATCTCATTGTAGTAATGAAAATTTCTTCATTAATCCAGAAGTTGTCCCATTTAGCTACACAAAATGAGTGGCTTAATCCATCATAAAAGGGACACTATTAGAAGACAATTTTATTTTCTGTCTACTTATGTGTTTGCAGTAAAAGCTATATGTATGCATATATGTGTCTGTATACATACGTGTGTGTGAATATACACACACATAATACAAATGATATATGCTGCATAAAATCTATAATTTAATTGAGATGTGACCAAAAAATTATTTTCTGACTTTCATAATGATATAATCACTTTCTGAAATCAGATACATAATTTAGACCCTTGGCTACATTTTGATAGTAAGTTGATCTCATTAGAATTTAAAGGAAAAAAAAAAAAAAGAAAAAAGTTTGTGCTCAGAAACAACATCACTAATGGCTAGAAATGTGCAATACCACTAAAAAAAGAGATTCTCACATAGCCATGTGGCTCAGTGAGCTGGGTTTTAAGATCCTCGGTTACAATAAATTATCATGACTCCACTGGTTTCAGCTCAGCTATTTTTGTGCTAAATAAAAATGTATCATCAAATATTGTAAGACATGATAAAATTTTGAGAGTCAGTAAAACAGCACTAGTAAGTATATACATACACAGATGGATTAAAAACTGTCACAAAGAACGGATTTAAGAGTATGCTGTCCTTGCAATCATGAAAAATACTTTTAAAGTGTAGGAACTACTACTAGTAGTTATCACAAAGTTCTCTATAAGCATTCTAACATGTGGCTGAATACACTGCTTTTCATCCTTAACATACTTCAGAAGTAGACTTTTAAGATGTAGATTTCTACCTCTAACTCTGCCCACCTCATCACTATCAATAACAACAAATAAGAACGAAGAACTTTCTTAGAGCAAAAGCCTAAATAGGCTGGATGATCTGTAATCCAGAAACACCTATTTGTCTTCATTGGCTGAACTAGGATAAGAAGCAGTGTCTTAACTCATTAAAGTTACTGAGATGAATTAACAAATGAATGAAGCTGGCTCAGATTTTCTTTGAACTTCATTCAGAGGAGAGAATTGAATTATGTTTTTTATATTCTTTGTAAACTGCTGCAGCTGCTGAGCCTTGCATGTAGAGACGGGCCTGCCCTGAGTCAGGGTCCTCATGGATATGTCCTTCCTACTGTAAGAAACTTAGATGGCAGCTGATTTTAGGTCACTGCAAGATGAGGGGTAGGCTTAGATTCTGAGTATCTAAATATAATAATTCTGTGTTTAAATTGGGAATTTGATCCCAAATACCAGCCTCAAGAATTTGTTGGATTGTCGTGGACAAAGCAGTCTCAACACAGGGAACTTAAAATAATTTCCTTAATGACCAATTAAAATAAACTTTTAATTGTTGATGTGGCTATGGAGGGGGAAAAAAAAAAAAAAAAGACAAATCATTAAACAAACACTTAGGAAACATCTTTCCTTCCCCTTTCCCAGGTTTCACTCCAGTTCAATACCTCTCCTTCCTCCTTTTTAGGCTCTGCTTCCCTTGTTTTTGCCAAGGGTTACATGCAGTCTCACCCAATCCCTTTGGTTAGTCATCTGCTAGTGCAGGAGGTTGAGGTTAGTAATGGTTTATTTCTGCCACTCCCTGCTTTGTACTTATTTTCCTTCATTTCTCTGTGTTTCTTATTTGTTCCCTTTGTACCAACACGGGCTCCTCTATGGGCCATAGTCCCTCAGAGCTAATCCTGATCCAGGGTGGGCTCCTTTATGGTCCACCATCCCTTTGGTGGCATCCCCACCCCAGTATGGTTTCCTCTGTGGGCTGCAATCCCTCTGGGACATCTCCACCCTGGCATGGACTCCTCTATGGTCCACAGTCCATTCAGGGTCATCCACATCCTGGTGTGGGCCATAATCCCTTGGGGATACCTATATCATGAAGCACCTCCTTCCAGGAATGCATCTCCAGCCATGCCCCTAACCGTGTGCCTTTACATGTATCATCTTCTCCGTTTCTCCTCCCTTTTCCTCACACATGTCTCCTTGCATGCCTCCTCCGGTGTCTCCTTTTGTATGTCCATCTGTTCTCTTATGTGTCGTCTTGTTGCATCTCATGCCCCTCGTTGCTGCTGCCCTTTCTTAAACATGTTTGAGCAGCAGTGACACATGCTGCCCTCCCTGTTGCAGCACTGGGACCCAGTGGCGTGTTTCCACTGGTTGCCAAGCTGGCCAAGGGGAGCTCATGGACTCCCTCCACAGCCCCCTGCCACCCAAACATTGCCAGATATGCCCAAAACATGGTCCCAGTGTAAAATCTCAAATGCAAGCATATATATTAGATATATTAGATTTCATTTTGATAGTTTTGGGGGCTGTTGGTTTTGGGTTGGGTTTTTTTAGGAGTATAGAAACCCAGCTTTTTTGTTGAGGTAATGGTATCTTGGGTTTAGTTTTTCTAAATTCCATTCCTTTCCTGTTCTGCAAGGACAATAAAGTCTTCCTGACTTAGCTTGTGCTGCATGGTTAATTGGACTGGTCTAATTTTCCAGAAATTTCTGTAGATAAAGCAGCAGCATTATTACTGAACTTAGATTACCTGCAATTTTGACTTACAGATTTAATTAACTGTAGCTTAAAAACAGTTTCTTGTGCAAACTTTAAGGCTTATGTCTGAAACAAATTTGGAAGTCTTTTTGAATGCTCTGCAGCATACACTGAAACTTTATTTTCCAATATTTTCTTTTGAAAGAGAATTAGTGGATAGCAAACAAAGGAGGTTGAGCCTATCTTACATGAACTGACTGAAAGAGCTCGGCTTGTTTAGCGTACCAAAACATAAGATAAGAGGGTAGATGATTGTTCTCTATAAATACATCTGGGAACAAACACAAGGGAGAGGGAAGGGCTATTAAAGCTAAAAGACAATATCAGTGTGAGAACAAAGGTATGTAATTTGGCCTGAAAATTGCACTGTAAATTAGAAGATGATTTCTAACCAGAAAATGAAGCTGTGAAGCAGCACCTAAAAGGAAGAGTGAAAAAAACCCCAAACAACCCACAGACATGGACTAGACCTAATAAAGGGAGATGTGAGTATATGAACAAGATTATGTCATGAGTAATGTACAGTACCATATAATTAGACTTGATTGTCAAGGAAAACCCTTCCTGTTCTTTTTTTTTTGTTCTTTTTTTTTTCTTTTGTTGTTGTTGGTTTTTTGTGGGTTGATTTCTTTGTTTGTTTGTTTGTGGATTAATATCTTAAGGCTGGATAAGTTGGGAGCAAGCTGACCAGTCACAATCAGGTCTCTTTTGTACTTGTTTCCAATGTAAATGCACTTTTCCTCCAGCTTACTGTATAATGAAGGAGCTCTCCAAAATGGAGTATTTACAATAAAAGAGAATGAATCTTTACCTCATCTGGTGTCAGCGGAGTTCATCTGGGACATAGAAGACATCAGACACTATTATATGGCACCCACTGTTAAATTTCACATCTCACTCTAATTAGGTAGAAGATATAGAAATTTATTCCAGATTTGTTCTTGATCTCACTGTGTGTTTTAGCTTTTGAATTAATGTTTTTGATGTTGAAAAGTGTTCTGATCTCCTGTAAGCACATAAACTTAATTACTTATGCCGATGTAAGGCACATTATTCATTCTTTTGCACTTCCTTTGTCTAATAATTCACAAACATGATGGACACTGGCAGATCTGGCAATGCAATATTATGTGTAATCAGTCTTAAAACTGAGCCAATTATGTACCCTTCATGTATTAGATTGCATTATAAGTATCAATTCAGTTTTGGAGATCTTCTATAAAACAAGAATATTTTGTTTTGTGAGGATCTTAAAATTCCATTTCACATACTCATTGTGATTTTGCTGAGAACATTTGTTTCATCTGTTCAAGATTTCAATTTTCAGAAAATGTCTGGAAAAAACAAGGGATTATAGGCTAAGCTGCCAATAAGCTTCCAGTCTTCAATACAAGAAAAAAATCAATACTAAATCAATCAGTAAATGAAAGACAGTTTCCTATAACGTCTCTCCCTGTTCTTCCTCTCCACCTTATAATGAAAAACTACACATTTGGTGGGACTTCTTATATGACAGCAGCTCCTGTTGCATGACAGCTGCTCTGAAAGCTGAAGTCCCAGCTATATCTAAGGCCTATCTTCAGAGGTTCCAAAATCTATACTAATGAGGACTACATGAGAAGACCAGAGGGAAAAATGGTATCAAGCCAGAGTAGATATTCCTTTCTGCAGCACTAAGGGTAATCTGTCAAAATGAGCTGCAGTTTGCATCATCTGTTCAATTGTATATTTATCTCCTTTCCAGAAATATGTGATTTTTGCTAACATGTAAGAGGTTGCTATGACTTGAACATCAATTGTTCTTGTTACTGACCCATAGTGAATGTTCTCTGAGTGCCCACTGAGCTTCTTTAGTCCACAAGAATTTTTATGGCTGAATTTACAGTGGTATTTCCCAAAATAAAATGTTCGTGTTTGCTTGGTTTAAAAAGAAACCACACACTACTACTGCTGTTTCAGCCATATCTACAGTGTGGGCAAGGGTAAACACAAATAAATTAAGTTTAACACATCTGTTTTCAACAGCATGTGATTCACACGCTGCCCCTGCCCCCCAAACGACAGGTTATCCTATTTATTTATCTATCACCACACCACTGAACTGTGCTAAAGTAAAAATTCAAGATCTAGCCAGAGATTAATGGCTGTTACTGTATCTGAAAAGTACTGTTCATTACCAACTCACACCATTAGAATTTGCACTGTGAAATCTGCCTCAGCTATAGAACAGGTCAAAATTCTGATATAGGAGAGTTTCTAAAAGTAGGAAAACAATAAGGCTGCTAGAAAGGAAACACTCTTGCAAATTACTTTGTTTTGATAGACAGTGGTCTTTCTGTCCACACAAACTCCTTCTGCATGTCTTCTAGAAGTTATCAGCTCATATTGTTATTAATGCCATTATAAAGCAAAGCCCAGTGCCATTTTAGGACCATCAAATCATACCTAGTGAGATTTACTGCTGGGACCTGAAAGTGTTTTATTCTAGCTTGCAAACCTCTCTGCTCCTTTGTGGGCCCATATATGACTTAGAAAAAATACTGACATGAGCACTTGCTTATCCTGATTTAAAGTTCATTTAAGTCTATGGGGATTGTTCCACTGACATTAATGAGTTTTGTATTGGGCCCTTTTAGCACACTGGCAAGATCCTAAGTCTCCAGGCAACACTCCAAAATCCTTAAAAGGGCATGACAAGCAGTCTCACTAAGTGAATGGTACATTCACTCTTCCCCTCTGATGTACAACTATCTTTTTAAAACATATATTTGTACTAAATGCTCTTCTATCTATTTATGACAGATACAGGAACAACCAAGGTATATGATCAGCCACACCCTCACAGCTTCTCCCTCTTCCCAAAATAGTTAAGTTACGGTTTCTTTCAGTAGTTTTCTAGTAACTGGGGCTCACATTGTTTCTTCAACTCTCACTCTGGTGAATTAAAATAAAATTAAATAAAATGAAATGAATTGAAATATAAAATAAAATAACATAAATCACATCAAATATAAAATAAAATAATAAAATAAAAAATACAGCAAATCACTCCATCCTGAATTCAATAACAGCAGAAATTTACTCCCAGGATCATGCAAGGCAACATCATGATAATGCACAATATTTCTTCCTACAGCAAGTAAGAGATGATAAAATAATTTCTCATTCGAGGACACAATTAAAGATTGGTTTTCTGACTACCAACACCTTTCATTGCCTTTTAAACAAAAAAGGTATAATTAAGGTCATTTGATTCAAGTTGAATATTTGAATATAAATATATATAAGATAGCTTATATAGATAAATAATATATCTACAGTGTCCTTTTAATTTTAAAACATTATTTTACGAGTCATGCAGTAACCTTGTGGTTGGTGTGGGAACTGTATGGTTGGTGTTTATTACAGGGCACCTGATCAAGAGGAGTCTATTGATGAAGCATTATTACTCCAGCTACAGGAGACATTGCGCTTGCAGGCTCTCGTCCTGCCACAGGACTTCAACCACCCCGACATCTGCTGGAAAAGCAGTACGGTGACCTGTAGGCAACGCAGGAGACTCCTGGAGTGCATTGAAGATAACTTCTTAAGCCAGGTAATAGACAGCCCTACCAGAGGGAATGTGATACTGGACCTGATGGTCACAAACTGGTGACACTGGATACTGCTCACCAATGCAAGTGAGCTACTTGGTGGTGTCAAGATTAGAGGCAGCCTGGGCTGCAGTGATCACACACTGGTGGAGTTCACAGTCCTGAAGGATATGGGTCAGGTGAAGAGTAAAGTCAGCACCCTGAATTTTAGGAAAGCAAAATTCCAGCTATTCAAGGAGTTAGTCAATAGAACCCTCTGGGAAACTGCCCTGGGGGACAAGGGAGCAGAACAGAGCTGGCAGATCTTTAAGGACACTTTCCTTAGAGCACAAGAGCTCTCAGTCCTCAGGTGTAAGAAATCAGGGAAGGAAGGCAAGAGACTGGCACAGATGAGTTGAGACCTGCTGGTCAAACCAAAGGGCAAGAAGGAAATGCACAGGCTGTGGAAGCAGGTACGGGTATCCCGGGAAGAGTAGAGGGAAGCTGCCTGGTTGTGTAGGGATAGGGTCAGGAAGGCCAAGGCGCAGGTGGAACTGAACTTGGCAAGGGATGCAAAGAATAGTAAGAAGGGCTTCTATAGGTATGTCAGCTGGAAAAGGAAGGTCGAAGAAAGTGTAGCCCCCCCAATGAACAAGACTGACAAACCAGTAACAATAGATGAGGTGAAGGGGAAGGTACTGTACAATGTTTTTGCCTCAGTCTTCACTGGCAACCTCTCTTCCTACACCTCTCGAGTGGATGGACCTCAAGACAGGGAATGGGAGACCAAAGTCCCTCTATTTGTAAGAGAAGAGTACTGAAAGAATTGGCTGATGTAGTTGCCAAGCCACTCTTCATGATATTTGAAAAGTCATGGCAGTCAGGTGAAGTCCCTGGTGACTGAAAAAAGGGAAATACTGCACTCATTTTTAAAAAGGGTAGAAAGGAGGACCAGCGGAACTACTGAGCTGTCAGCCTCACTTCTGTGCCTGGGAAGATCATGGAACAGATCCTCCAAGAAGCTATGCTGAGGCACATGGAGGACAAGGAGGTGATTTGAGACAGCCAGCATGGCTTAACCAAGGGCAAGTCCTGCCTAACCAACCTAGTGGCCTTCTATGATGGAGTGACTATATCAGTAGACAAGGGAAGCGCTCGCTACGTATGTCATCTATCTGGACTTCTGTAAAGCCTTTGACATGTTCCCCCACAACATCCTTCTCTAAATTGGAGAGATATAGATTTGATGTATGCACTGTTCAGTGGATGAGGAATTAGAATCATAGAATCATAAAATCATAGAATCATATAGGTTGGAAAAGACCTTTAAGATCATTGAGTCCAACTGATAACCTAAAACTGTCAAGTGCACCACTAAATCATGTCCCTAAGTGCTACATCTACATGTCTTTTAAATACTTCCAGGGATGGTGACTCAACCACTTCCCTGGGCAGCTCCTTTCAGGTAGTTGTAGAGAGCACTAAGGTCTCCCCCCTCAGCCTCCTTTTCTCCAGGCTGAAAAAGAAAACCAGTTCCCTCAGCCGCTCCTCATAAGACTTGTGCTCTAGACCCTTCACCAGCTTTGTTGCCCTTCTCTGGACACACTCCAGCTCCTCAATGTCTGTCTTGTAGTGAGGGGCCCAAAACCAAACACAGTACTCGAGGTGCGGCCACACCAGTGCCAAATACAGGGGAACAATCACCTCCCTAGGCCTGCTGGCCACACTGTTTCTGATACAAGCCAGGATGCTGTTGACCTCCTTGGCCACCTGGGCACACTGCTGGCTCATATTCAGCTAAATGTCGACCAACATCCCCAGGTCCTTTTCTACCAGGCAGCTTTCCAGCCACTGTTCCCCAAGCCTGTAGTGTTGCATGGGGTTGTTGTGATCCAAATGCAGGACCCGGCACTGAGCCTTATTGAACCTCACACAGTTGACCTTGGCCCATTGATCCAGCCTGTCCAGATCCCTCTGCAGAGCCTTCCTACGCTCAAGCAGATCAACAGTCCTGCCCAACTTGGTGTCATCTGCAAACTTACTGAGGGTGCACTCGATCTCCTCATTCAGATCCTTGATAGATATTAAAGAGAACTGACCCCAGTACTGAGCCCTGGGGAACACCACTTGTGACTGGCCACCAATTGGATTGAACTCCATTCACCATAATTCTTTGGGCCTGGCCATCCAGCCAGATTTTACCCAGCTAAGTGTACTCCCATCCAAGCCACGAGCAACTGTTTCTCCAGGAGAATCCTGTAGGAAATGGTGCCAAAGGCTTTACTAAAGTCTAGGTAGACAACATTCACAGTCTTTCCCTCATCCACTAAGCAAGACACCTTGTAATAGAATGATATCAGGTTAGTAAATAAATCAATTAGAGTTAGTTGGATAGTCACATCCAGAGGGATGTCAGCACAATGTCCAGATGGAGATCCGTGACAAGTGGTGTCCCTCAGGGATGAGTACTATTTAATATCTTCATTAGTGACATAGACAGTGGAATCAAGTGAACCCTCAGCCAGTTTGCAGATAATACCAAGCTGAGTGGTGTGGTTGACACAGCTGAGATGGCATGCCATCCAGAGGGACCTGGACAAGCCCAAGAAGTGGAACCATGTGAACCTCATGAGGTTCAACAAAATCAAGTGCAAGGTCCTACACCTGGGTTGAGGCAATTCCAAGAAATAATACAGGCTAGGTGGAGAATGGATTGAGGGCAGCCCTGTCGAAAAGCCCTTGGGTGTACCAGTTGATGAAAAGCTGGACATGACCCAACAATGTGCACTTACAGTCCAGAAAGCCAACCCTATCCTGAGCTGAGCTGCATCAAAAGAAGCATGGCCAGCAGGTCGAGGAAGGTGACTCTGCCCCTTTACTCGCCTCTGCTAAGACCCCACCTGGAGTACTGCATCCAGGTCTGGGGTCCTCAGCACAGGAAAGACATGGACCTGTTGGAGCAAGTCCACAGGAGGGTCACGAAGCCAATCAGAGGGCTGGAGTATCTCTCCTGTGAAGAAAAACTGATATAGTTGGGGTTGTTAAGCCTGGAGAAGGCTCCAGGAAGACTTTATTATGTCCTTTTAATATGTAAAGTGGGCTTATAAGAAAGATGAGGACAGACTTTTTTAGTAGGGGCTGTTGTGAAAGGACAAAAGGTAATTGTTTTAAACTGAAAGAGGGTAGATTCAGACTAGATATAAGGAAGAAATTTTTTATTATGAGGATGGTGAAACACTGAAACAGGCCACCCAGAGAGGTGGTGGATGCCTCATCCATGGAAACATTCAAGGTCAGGCTGGACAGGGCTCTGAGCAATCTGATAGAGTTGAAGATGTCCCTGCTCATTGCAGGGGGGTTGGACTAGATGACCTTTAAAGGTCCCTTCCAATCAAACTATTCTATGATTATATGATTCAATGATTCGATGATTCTAGTAGAAGCAACAAATTCAGTGGTCAGGTGAAGCCAAAAGATAACAATATTTAATATATTTAATTTAATATTTAATGGGTATGATAGGTAACACAGTAGAACTGACTTTTTAGAGATTCACATAATCACTGAAAATGTTAGTTAATCAGTGTATTTGTGAGATACAAAACAAAACCAGAAGGCTGACTATTGACAGTGATTTATATTGTCCAACTGCACTGTGGCACACAATGAGACATTAAAAAATTATAATGTTTGACTGCAAATCAAAAAAAAAAAGGAAAAATTGCAAATCTGTAGACCACAGGCAAGGCACATAAAGCTCCATTCTGTTAACTAAACAAGAGGTTAATTTGTGTGATGACTAACAAAGAAACAAAATTCCTAGAGATGGAAAGTATTAACTAATTCATTAATAAAATTGTAATAAAAACACTTATATGAACCAACAAAGACCTCCAAAACCCTGCTATTATATACAATACTTTCTGACATTTTCAAGACCAGACAGAAATGCTACACTGAGGACAAAAAGAAATACCAAGGAAAATTCTAGCAGAGCAGAATACTACTTAAAAAGAAGGAAAAAAAAATAAAGAAGAAAAAAACCCCCATTATTAAAAGTTTGTTTTCTACCTACCTAATTACAGAAAATCAATAAACAATCAAATCAATAAACTTATGTCTTCCCACAACTTTCTGCAATGCAAGAAAGTTTTGTAAAGGCAACAGACCACATAGATGCCATCATGTTTATGTCTACTGATAAATACTCTGGACTTCACAGATTTTCACACCAAGTTCTTTTAGAACTGTTAAACCCTACACTCATGGTGACACTTGAGGAAAGTGTCCGCTGGAACATGGAGAAGGGAGAATATCTACCAATGGTCTTATCTAAAAAAAAAAAAAAAAAAAAAGTGTTGAACACCTGACTATTAAAGCATGAAATTTAAGACCAAGGGCATCAAATTCAACTATAACCTCCCACTCAAAACTCAACTAAATAACTTAAAATAACTTCAAAAAAAAAGAATGAGGTGACAGTGGCTGAAAAAAATTATATTTAAAGCAGGCATCCTACTTTTAAAAATAAAGTATAGTATGTGAAAGAAACAGTGGATATTTTAATGAGAGAAATCTTAACCTATTTAATAATTATATTTTAGGAAATTCTAAATGTCTCTGAATTAGCTAAAGAAACTAATGATTAGATATTTTCCCTAGTGTAAAGAACTACAAAATGGTTGCTCTGGGCGGTGAATGTGATTGCACATTTGAGAAATTTCAGCTACTGCCTTGCTCTAATTTTTTTATTAACATCACCAAATAAATCATTTGAAACTTTTCAGACAGAATTTGTAACAAGTTTAGTTGATTGTAGTTACTGTTTGAAAGACAGAAAAGGATAAAGGCAAGAATGGCAAGAATTATTTTGATAGAGTTTTGTAAAATATTCAGAAAACACAACTTAAAATCCTATTACTTTAATGCTCATCTAGATTACTTTTTTAAAAAATCCGGGAATGTATATGTATATTATTGACCAAAAATACAGCTGCCAAATATTAAAATAAACCCATGGAAGTCAATAAAGCTAAAGTGAATTTCACGTTTAAAGGATTCCCTCTTTGTACAGAACAAAGAAACATACTCTGTAGTAAATTAGGGAAGACATGAGATCAAAATTATGCTAATTTACTATGGAAAAAAGTTGGCACAGTAAGAGTGGCAAGTCACATCTTCTCCCACAAAAATTTACTAGCAGCTTGTAAGGGAAGACAGAGGGCTATACCCAGCATACCTTTTGTCACATAAAAAAGTTCAGGTTTTTCCCCTCACTCAATAATTCTAGAATTACTCCAATTCACTCGTGAGTTTGAGATAAGATTGAAAGCTATCTGATGAATAGGATCTGGCTTTTCTTCTCGCCTTTGCCTTAAAATCCTGTCTCCAGACATCTGTCTTAGAAGTTCAATCTCTGAGCAAAATTGTGGATAGGATCCTATAGGAAAACAAGTACAGCATCACTAGTCACTGAAACATACACAAAATTATTTTTCCAGGCTAAAATAATCCACCTTTCCCAAAGGAGTAAGCATCAATGATAAGGAACCGGGCCTTTATAGAGAACAAAGCAATCAATGGGTTAACATCACTTTGGGGAAGGAGGAGAAGATTATGATGGACTTTCTTTATTCTTGGAAACTTCATCAATTCATTCCCTCGTCCCTGCAAATAATTTCAGTTTACAAAAAAATTAAGTTCTTAAATGTTTTGATTTGTAGTTTTCATTGAAACAAAACATACTCCAATCAATGTAGCTCCTGCTGAAGATCTTCTTGATTTTTTTATCTGGAAAGAAGACAAACAAAACCCTTAGGGACATACCATGTAAAGAACTGCTTGAGATCTTGTGCCTATCCTATGCCTGACCTGCACTCCATCTTGGAAGTCTAATGCTGTTACAAACACCCAACAGGTTTGGCATCCTTCTTGGAAGAAGATAATTTGAAATTCAATTTAATGGTTTCATTCAGCAAGACATCAATTGGCAGCCAGTTGCTAGAGATGTCCAGAGCATGTTCTCTAGCTGACAGTACCAAACTGGGGTGTGTAAGTGCAGGGCAGTTACACTTTGGGACCTTGACAGACTGAAGAAATGAGTCGACAGGAACCCCATGAAATTCGATGAAGTAAGGCAATGTTAAATCTGGCATCTGTAATGGAATAACACCATGCAACCATACAGGCTGGGTGTCAGCTGGATAGAAGGAAGCTTTGCAGAAGGCCTGGGGTCCTAGTGGACAACCTGAACGTAAGTCATGCTTTTGTGGCAAGGAAGGACAAGGGCATATGGGACTAGTGCTGCTACTACTAGAACAAGTGTAGTCAGCAGGTCCAGGGAAATGATTCTTCCACCCTATTCAGTCCTTGCGAAGCCGCATCTGCAGTACTGTGTCTGCTTCTAGGCTCTCCAACACATGGTAGACACATACATACTGGAACAAGTCCAGTGGTCAGGGACTGGATCACATGATGTATTGGAAGAGGCTCAGAGAATTTGTTTTTTCCAGCATTAAGATGAGATGGCTCTGGAGTGACTTTATTTCTGTTTATAGATGTTGTTAGGTTTCCATCTTTGGGAATATTCAAAAGTTTCCTAGATACAGCCCTGAACAACTTGCACTAATTAACCTGCTCTCAGGTTAATTAACCTGCTCTTCAGAAAAAGGCTGGGCAGGAGAACCTCTGGAAAGGAGGTTTCTTCCAACTTTCAACACTTCCAAAAAGCAAACTGTACACAGTGCGGTTTCAGGACTTCAGTGGTTAAACTAAAGAAATTTGCCTGGGAATCTGCACCTAAAAAGACAAGAACATAGCCAAGAAGATATGTAGAACCCTCACAGGCCAGTAACTATTAGCTCTATTGTATGTTTTATTGACTGACACTCTATATAATTAACTTTCAATTTGCTAGGAAACAAAATGTAAATTTACCGGTAAGCAATAGAAAAATGCCTAGGCCTATTGGGATGGCAACAGGACTGTCATTACTCATTAGTGAAAGCAATCTCAACAATAATAAAATTTTGTGGTAGAATCTGCAAAGCAAATCTGAGAAAAAAATAAGAAGCTAAAAAGATAAGAGAGAAGTTTACAAGAAACTTAAAGTACTTGTAATTGTCACAAGTTACTCTAGGGAAAAAAAAAAGTCTAAAAAAAAAAAAAGTCACGTAATCTTATTCATAGATTCCTGTAATTTGTTTCTAATGATTTTAAGAAGTAAAATGCAATTAAACACATGCAATAAGTTTTTGTTAGGTTTGTTTGTTTGTTTTTTCCTATGTAGTAGTAAGAAGATATGGAAACACATACAGACATTTAAATTTGCCAATAAACTGGTTATTCTCCTCTCAGCCACATTCATAACACAAATGAAATTTGCCAGCACTCTAGGAGCATCTTTTGGGCTGTATAGGTTTATGGTAACATTCTAGATAGATTTAGTTGTCACAAGATCTGTAATTTTAAACCAGAACATTGCTTGCTTTCTTCCAGTGTCTTAGTTGTCTTGCCACCTTTCCTGCAGTGAGAAGTATCTTGGTTTGTTCTGCATTACTTCAGTTCTAATTGTAGCATTCACTATTTCACCGAGAACAGTCTTCTAACTAAAAAGCTTGGAATTTAACATGTCAGTGGCCCAATTACCACAAAAAAAAAAAAAAAAAAAAAAAAAAAAAAAAAAAAAAAAAAAAAAAAAAAAAAAATTGAAACATTCATATTTATGTTACCTGACAACTTTGTCTTCCAACTAGGATGTTCAGCTATCATATAAGCTTTGAATAACGCACTTGGGAGTGCTTTCCAGTAAATCAAAGTCCAATGAAATGAGGATGTCAGAGGCTTGATAATGCCCCAAAATCATGAAGTGCTCTTCATCCATACATAGAACTTGGATATTTTGCTACTATTTAAAAGATGGTGCTTTTTTCTTTTCTTTTTTTTTTTTTTTAAGAACAGATAGCGACAGCACTATTTCTCATTGCCAAAGGGTACAAGATAGGATTTATCATACAACATGCAGATATGAACTAAAGTGAGTCCAGAAATGCTGAAAAACATTTTTTTAGAATAATTCAGACTTTTAAATAATTCACTGCTGAGAAAAGCTACCAAGAAAAAAAAAATTGGGCAGACAGTAAACACTTTCAGCTCATACTCACTTACTACTGTTAGGAGATTGTGTATTAAAAAGTAATTCTTGAAAGTAGAAATTAATAAAAGTTGCCATTTTTTTGAAAAGTAATATCCTATTTTCCTCCTGGTGCCCTCATAAGGATTTATCTTTACACACTTGGTTTGAAAATTTAGGCATAAATTGAGCAAACAATTAATAAAAAAAATTAAAAAATTTATTTTTTAATATAGCAAAAATTAATCAAAGTAATTTTTAAGGATTTTAATAGGCCAGCTCTCACTTCGAAAAAAGAATAATGACTTGAATAAGAAAGGTTGTAAAGAGACATCAGTTGCCTGTACTTTCTTGCTCACTTCACACTCCTTCAAAACATACTGAAACTTTAATAGGATTAATGTTGCATTTTTTATTTTTTTTTTAAATTGCAGAAACCAAATTAAACAGTCCCTTCATCTCCAGTCTTGACTGTCCACTTGCTTCAATTACAGAGCCATGGCATTTTCCTGTCATTTTAGAAGGGACCATTTGTCTGCTACTCCAAATAAGGAAAAAATGCTACTCTGTGTGATGACACTAATTAAACTGAAACTGAGATGAGAAAAATCACTAAGACCCCATTTGCCTTAAAGTCCAAATATATCACCTCTCATAAAACAGGTTTCCCAACCTAAGGAGCAAAGATCTGTAGCCTTGATCTCCCACATTGCCACTGAAATGGCTAATGGCTACTTTGTAATGCAAATTCATTTTCTTACAAACCCAATTTAAGTGTCATTCAATTTTCTTATCTGTGGCCATATGCTTAAAAAGTAATTACTCTGCTAGCATTTTTAATTAAAATGATGTTATCTATGGTTCTAGATGCATTAAGTACACCACTGATCTCAGATACCAAATGAAATTTCGATAGATGAGTCATGTCATGCATTTTCCTGTATTACAAGTTTCATTGTAACTGGTACTAACTGTGAAACACAGATGGAATAGGTATCCACCAAATTCTCTCATACCTAATTTGTCAGATATAGAAAAGTATGTTTGGTTTTTGTATTTTTTTTTTCTCTAATAAATAGCATCTGTATTACTCTTAACAAGATCAGTAGGTTGTAAGCTGGTATCTGAGGCTAAATTCTTCCCCTGGCTATAAGTTTCAGCCCTCTCTCCAGCTGTCTGTTCCTGCAGGCCACTATCAAATACAATCCCCAAAATCTTTAAAATATTTTCTCAAGACTAGGAGAATAAAAAGTAAAATAAATATAATTTCATTAATTTAAGTAATAATGATGGAATCTTATTACTGAAAAACTGATCTAGATGTAGACCTCTCATTATGATTTTGCTGTATTCAAGAAGCTTCATAAATCAAAATTTTGTTTAATGTTGTCATTTTGAATTATGCCTTTAGCTGTCTTCAAACAGGTACTGTAGTTAAAATTGAAGCTTACGTCAGTTAAAACAGCTGCCACCATATATTACACTGGATGACAACACACTTGTGTTTTCTAATCTTTATACTCTCATACAATCATTTGTCTTTGTTACTAATAATGTATATTTTATCAATTTTTTTGTTTAATGTTACTTCCATCAAACGTTCTCTGAATGTGACAATATCTTAAATAGATTCTCCAGTGAACAAAGTAAACTTGTTTTGCCTCTATGACCACAGAGTGCAGCAGTCTGCAGCAGACAATTTTCTTTCCTCCAAATGATCCAGGACAACATCCTCACAGTAGAAGCCCATTTCTAAACTTCACTGAAATCAATGTTAGTTTTCTGGCTTGTTCTTCCACATTTTGAATGAACTGAGCACCTCTACTCTGAGTGTGGAGAGTCATAAGTTCATGCTTTGTCACTTGGTATTTTCTATTTTGTCACTGTTTCAGTTTATTACTCCAGTCTAAAGAAAGAATTAGTTCCTCTGCATGTGAACAGTGATTCTGTGCGTAACCATCACACCTGGCTTGTGTGGCCCCCCAGCACGGTGTCTCTGAAGGGAGACTAAATGCAGACTAACACAATTAAAACAAATGAACTGGCACGTATTAGTACAGGCTGAAGCTTGTTTTTTTTTAATTTGTTTGTTTGGTTAGTTTTTTAGACTCTATGCAAAACTTAAATTACTACAATGTCATTTGAAGTCCAGAAGAGAAAATTTACTAGTAATATTTGTGCTAATATTTTAGGCAGCTAAATGTCTTTGACAAAACTCCTTAAATCAGGACCAGCTTTGATGCATAACCTTCCAGACGTTTTCCATCTATTTACTGTGCTTGAGATACATTCATTTCATTTCCAAATTCCCACAGCTGTATTTAAAAATTATCTTTATTAAAGTATCTCCAATTATATAGATTCCTATATTTAGCCAGTAGTTTCACTCAGCTGCCTTTTATTAATTTGGATTAACACCATATGCAGAATTTGAATTCTGTATCTTAATATAACATCTCATAATTGGAATTCTTGAGACCCACCAAGAAAAAAAAAGATATATCAAAATGAACATTTTTATAATACTAACACAGGTATGTTGAAAGACAAGATGCTATATAGCATTTTGCCCTACAAAAGATCCTTTAAACTAGCAGTGAAAGGAAATTTTCAGCAGTTATGAGTTAGCAATTAGTTAATTGTACATAATATCTATATGTTAGCAGAAGAATCGCTTCTATACAATATTTTGGTTTTAAGTTACCTTTTTAATTTAAAAAAACAATGAAAGAAAAAATCTTAAACTTAATAGTGACTTAATAACATTTTTATATATCATCTCCCATATGTTCTCTCACATAAAAGGGCTGAAATTTTTTTATTGAGACATATGGTATTACATTCTGGAAAATAAAAGCATTTTTTTTTTTCCAGTTTACATGTTAACGAAGATCCCATATAAAGATGTATCAAGGACAAACTGCTACTGTTCCCTAATTCAATAAATTTAGTGTTTCTTTGTTAGAAGATAAGTACTTGTTTTACTAAGGTTTTTAGAGCTTAACTTTAACGTGTTGGGAGAAGAGGGAACAACAAAACCAAAATAGCCATTTACTACAGAGGATATATTTCCCTGAAAAACTCCCAGTAAGGTTTTCTTATTTCCTACTCCCAAGTGAGCAGCTTCAAAGAAGTAAAAGTGATTAATATCGTTCTCATCAACTATCCATTTTTAAAGTAGCTGCAGAGAATGTAAATAATAGCAAAAGAAAACAACCACATCTGAAATGGGAACATGGATGTTACTGCTGAGCTGTTAATTTAGATTTTACTTAGACTATAACTCGCTCTGGTTCCTAAACCCGAAATGGCTATGAGAATTCATTTACTTGTTTCAAAGTAAGATGTGCTTTAAAAACAAAACCAGATATTACTCTTTTTCCTTCTATTTGTTCCTGAGGGTACTGGATCAGAGCTATATATGGATAATAGAGTTCTGAGGTACCAAAATTGCTTTAATCCCATATTGGAATACAGACTTTTTTCAGTAGTTATATGAGACTAGAATAGTGTCAAAACAGGCTTAAACCTTTTGTTCCTCTATCTCTTTTCCTAGTATTAGAAAGACATGTGAAAACTAAGAAATCCCTGAAAAAATGGTTGTTTCAAAATAGTTCTGACTGCTGACAGTTCTGTTTTATCTTTTAGCTTATGGTCCTATAGCCTATTTTGAAAATTAAAGATTGTGGGGCATCTGGTGAATACTTCTGTTCTGTAAAGCCATGGCCCTGGGACTGTACACTCACTTTGTGGTGGTGCGTGGTATGGAGAACATCATATCAGAAAGAACAGCATTCAACTTAAAGAGTTTCAGAGCACCATGTTTTTCCATGGTACTGCAAAAAAACTCTGTGCCTATGTGTGTATGCCATTAAAAAAGAAAGCAGAAGTGCACACAGGAGGAATGATTGCTGTCTCAACTCTTCTTTCTTGATTCCAGATAGATAGGAAACTAATTATGCCAGGGTGCTTGACTTAAATGGAAAAAGACTGTCTGCTCTACGTGGCAGGGTAGAGCTTTGCACCCTATTTGCTGTTGAGAAAGTAAGAGTTGGGGCATTCCACCTAGTGAATAAAATAAGTGTAACGTCCCCCTTCTCTCCAGGATGGAGAGGTGAAGGCAGGATATTCAATCCCTTGAAGGGCACAGCAGCTAGGAGTGAAACAGATTTCCCTTTAAAAGGGGGAAATGAAACAAGAAATTCCTTCTTTGGACACCAAGAGAAGAGCTGAGCATTTTCCCATCACATTTCAATGCAATTTTCAACAAGTTTTGCTATTACATTCCTAAAATCAGACGTTCAAGTAAAATTCTATTTTGCCTTCCTCATACCTTTATCTTAAAATCAGATTAAACCAAATTTAAAATGTTTAGAATTATTTCTTTTAAGCATATATTTTCTGGTGCAATGCTTTTTAAAACAGACCTCAGAGGGAATGGCGGGGAGAGAGGAGAGTTTCTTTGCCTGACAGTTTTATACTTCTCACTCTGGTTAATATTTTAGTAGTCTACATTTACCTCAGAGAGATTTTTACTCTCTCTGTTCTCTAACATATCAAATACATTCAAAAATATACTCCTGATTTCCTGCAGTTTTCCACGTTTGAAATTCAAACTGAATGCATGTAATTAGAACCAGCTCACTTGAGTTCACTGAAATCACTTAAATTCTTTATTGTTGTAGCACTTTTCAGCAAGTCACTATGTGTTTTTCATAACATTACTTTCCTTAAAAAACATTAGATAATTTAAACACTTTCTTCTATAAGATAGAGGGGAAATATAATTGTATATTGTCAATAGTAACATACCTGATATTTTGAAGAACTGCAACTGATTTTTTTGGATCAGCCTTCTTTTCTTAAATGTTTTGGAGGCATATGTGTGAAAATTGACAGAATGATAACTCCATATGCAAAAGCTTAGACTTCATCTGCAGTATTGTGTTAGATACAACACACACAGAGCAAGCAGCAAGGGTTTTTTTTAATTCTCCCTACCTCTCAGCTCCAGCCTTTATCCACTGTGATAACTATGACCATCAGCTGTTCCAGTTTATGACAACCAAGTAACAGCTTCTAGGCTTAAGAGAAGACAAACAGCCAAATTGCTGAAATTTCTAATGGAGGTTAAGCAGGACTGAGGGTTGTTGGTTTTTTTTAGAACATAGGATTTCTTGTTTTGATAAAAATAACATGAAATGAAGACTGGTATTCTGCCAATTGTTTGACAGAGAAATAACACTTAGGCTGCCTCTATAGGGAAATAAATACATGTAAGAGCTCCAGACGTGGTTTCTAGATTCCACTATCATAAAAGATACACGGGAATCAGGCTTAGATGGTCACAGGTATTGTGGAGCCCTCCATTCAAGTTCCACTTTGCCAGCATGGTTTTTTTGCCAATACTCTTTTCATGCCATGTATTTGTTCTGTTCTGATCTGTTCCAAAGTCTGCACATTTTTATTTCTGTCTAATACTTCATGTACTACTTGATAGCACAATAGACATTACTCTTACATTTCCAGATAGGATTTTTTTTTTTTTTTAATATTGAGACTAGTTTGATAAACTGCACAATACTGGATTGTGTGTAAAATAATCCCATTGTACATAAGCATAATGGATTGTATTTACCTCCTGTTCATATATGTTGGGCTGAATAGTACCAAGCAGATAAAATGGTTCTGCAGAGAATCTCTGTCCACACGCAGAGGATCTGACTTTTTCCTTAGGTGTCAGACAATGGAGACAAATAGAAAACATCAAATGGAAAAGCCATCTATAATAAGATTTTTTTCCTGTGATTTCTCAATATTTTTGCATTGGTCCAATGCCATAAGAAAGCAAATGAGGGTATATGCTGTTAATTTCCTATTCTTTCTTACCCATTTCAGGCATGTCCTCTTCTATGGCTTGGCGTTATTGGCAACCCGAAGTATGACTGGCATTTGTTCAAAACTACTTGTCTGTTTTTAAGAAAAATGGGTGTGTCTGTTTGTACATTTAATTTGCTCAGTATTTATTGTAACTATTAAAAGTATTTTAAATAGGGAGAAAACCTCAAGTCAAATGCAGAACTTTTCCTCCATCTAAATTTCCATCTAACTACACTTCTAATAATGAAGGAATACAAATCCTATCTCTGAAGAAAACCATAAGAAAAGCTAACCTCATGCCATAATTCCACTATTTTGCATTATTAGTAAAGAAGAATAGCTTGGAGTTTTGGAGAGGTTGCAAGTAATCATGATTTTGGCTCTTTAAAAGACATAACCTTTAATTATCTAAGGTTAGGATCCTTTCTTGCCTTAACAATGAAAGAGAAATAATCTGTCTGTTGTGAATGTAGTTCAGTAAGAAAAAAAATATCCTACTGTTTCCCTTGCTTATTAAGTATTAGCTAGAAAATCAAGAGGTGAAGCTATAGAAAATAGAAAAGATATAAATAGTTTGACTATTCCTCTTTAAAAATTATATGATATCTGATTTGGAATTATTTTGAACAAAGAAATACTGCTTTTTTTGTCTTTAAAACCCTAACGATGATGAACAGCTCTACAGTTCATTTCACAATTCAAGTATTTACTTCTCTTATCTCTGAACTATTTTTTTTTCTCTCTATTGAGTCTGAAACCATCAGATCAGACCCCTGGGATTATCACGAGAAGAAGACCTTCCATAAGTAAATCTCCCTCTTGAGGACAGCACAAAGGATGATATATGTGAAGCCATGGTTATATGTGAAGCTAAAGAATAAATAACACTTATGAGAAAAAAGAACTACACTGCACAATTGCTTTTATGCAGGAACATAATAAATTTATATAATACAGTGATACAAGAGGTGTCTCTCAGATTTATATAAATCTGGGACTGGAGACTTATTATGTCCCTAATCAGCTGAAACGTCAGTACTGGAAAGTCTTGATCTTAGATTTATACTACTTCTTACAGTGTGGGATAGCCAAATCACAAAACAGAAGTGGAGCAACTGTACTCTGAGACCCATAGTAAATTTTAATGGAAAATAAAACAAAACCACAACTGAAACAAAACCTGAAACCCTAGACCCTAAGCCTTTTCAGACCATGTTATAAGAAAGGAAGAGGAAGAGGGAAGGTGAAGAAAAAAAAGCTGTTTGGGTCAAATTTTATATATCAAAAGCTTTTCTCTTACATGAGAACTTAATGGTTGATGCTGGAAAGTAAACACCAAATGTGGTCCAGCTCTTCTATGTCCACATCCAATCTACTCAAAGTGGCACACATATTCCAGGATTCATGATTTAATTTTTTTTTTTTCACATTCAATATAGTTGTTACATCCAGATCTAAAGTAAATCGCTTAACTGTTTCTAATTTTATCCTAGAAATACATTCCTGCATATAGAGGATATAAACTGCAAAAGAAGAAATATATCTTTATGAATTAAGAGCATTTTTAAACTGCCAGTGCTTCTGTTTCTCTAATAACTAAATGCAGTATGGAATAGTTAAATGCTCAGCTTTATAGAATAATATTTCTAGATTTATTAAAAGGTTCTATTTTACAAACCTGCCAAACTCGCAAATTCCATTCTCAGAGCTACAATGTAAATCAATGTAACTGTAATTATTTTCGATCACACATTAGTTTAACACAATTATTTCATTGTAAAATTTGGGAGCACTTAGTATTAATGCGACTGTTGAAAAGTGGCAGTCTCTCTCTTACAGTGAAAATGTAATTTAAGAAAGAAGTATTGATCCAGTTAAGTCTGAACGGTAAGAAATCATGCCTGTCTATAATCTTAGCATTTCTTTCATCTCGCATTATTAACACTGCAAGCTAAAGCTGTTGCTTTGCTTTCCTCAGATGGTTTAAATCAAAAGGCTTGGATCTGGATTTCAAGAAGCTTAGTTTTAGACCTAGATCTCCACATTTGCACAGCTTTCTGGAATTTCTAGTTCTCACTGTGTTTCACACTTAGCAGGAATTCAGTTTTATTTTGGAAGCATCTTAAAATTAGTTTTGGCCCACATGGTGGGAATGCAAGAAAAACTCTGATAGCAGAATTTTCCCTGCTTAAGTAATAAATGTTCACCAAAGCTACTGAAATATTATAATCCTCAAATCCAAGTCCTTCTTCAGATTCTATATCAATGCAAAGCCTAGATTTGATATTTACTATTCTAATACTCATAATTAATCTCTAATCAAAGTAAAATTAACCTAGAGATAAATAAGAATTTTTCATAATTCTCATCTAACAGAATCAGGTCATATGAGTTATACATAGTTCAAACAAAGTCCTAGAGAAAACACTCAGACTTCCTAATTAAAATTCAGTCATCAAACTGATGGGCTGATTTTCCAGGAGCTATTCTTATTCAGCCATTCTCTAGCTATTGCTCAATCATCCTGTCAGAGATAATCCATCCTTTAGACTCCTAACAGGTTTTTATTGGCATTCATTTGGATGAACCTGGCACTTCTGATTTGTAGCCTTGTCATATGAGTAATGCAGGAATCCTAAACTTATGCCAGTAAAGTAATTAGACTGTAGTATCATATGTTACACATACACACACAATGAGTGGCTGGCTAAGCATTATCTGCATCATCAATTTATGGAAAAATAATTGAACTACAGAGAAGATAACCTTTATTTTGTATTCTATTTATTAGACTATGTGTCTTCATATAAAGTCAGGTTGCTAGAAGCATGAGTTTAATAATGAAAGATAAGCCTAGCCTAAAAGACCTTCTCTATATCCAAAGATTAATTTCCATATACATTATTTACTCTCAAGTTGTATTTTTCAAGTGTGAAAAGCAAATACTGTCCACTGAAAACCAGATATTCTTTCATTATGTGTGAGGATCATTTTTACAAATGCTACACAGTAGTATAGCACAGATGGGCTAGATACATAGGCATCTAAAAGAGATTGAACCTTAAAAAAAGGGAGGAGATTTCTAGAGTGTATTGACAACAACTTCCTAACCCAAGCAAGGGCTTTGTTGGACTTGATTCTTATCAGCAAGGAAGAACTGGGTGAGGACATGAAGGGAGAGTGCAGCCTTGGCTACAGTGATGATGTAATACAGAATTCTGAGAAGAGTAAATGAGGCAAATAGGAGTATTTCAGCCTTGGACTTCAGGAGAGCAGGCCTGTTCAGGGACCATCTTGGAAGAACCCCATGAGACAGGGCCCTGGGGAGATGACAGAACAAGGAGATATGGTTGATTTTCAAAGATCACCTGCTCTGAGCTCAAGAATGGCCCATCCCAGGAAATCAAGCAAAGGCAGCAGGAGCACTGCATGGGTAAACAAGGAGTGTTTGATAGACCAGGTAATTGTGCTGAACTTCAGAGGGTCATTGACAGGCTAAAGAAACAGACAGACAAGATCCTAAAGAAGTTCAAAATGCAAAGTCTTGCATCGGGGGAGGAATAACCTCAGGCATCAGTACAGGCTGGGGGTTGACTGGCTGGAAGGAGGGTTTGCAGAAAAGGACTTGAGGCAGGTGCCAGCAAGTTGACCATGAGCCAGCCACATGCCCTTGTGGCAAAGTGCCAACAGCATCTTGGGCTGCATTAGGTAGAGCCCTGCCAGCAGGGCAAGGGAGGTGATCCTTCTCTTCTTAGCCCTAGAGAAACACATCTGCATGCTGGGTCCATTGCTGGGCTCCCCAGTAAAAGACAGACAGGGATGTGCACTGCAGCATGATGATTAAGGGCCACAAAGATGATTAAGGGCTTGGAACATCTGTCCGAAGAAAGGGGGTTAGGAGAGCTGGAACTGTTCAGCCTGGACCAGAGAAGGCTTTCTGGAATCTTATCCACATGTATGAATACCTGATGGCGGAAGTAAAGGAAAGGGAGCCAGACTCTTCTCAGTGGTGCCCAATGACAGGGCAAGAAGCAAAGAGCACAAACTGAAACAGAGGAAATAACATTTAAAAACATGGAAATTTTTTTTTCCCTGAGAATGTGCTCGAACACTGGAACAGGTTCTGCCCACAGAGGTTGTGGAGTCTCCATCCTTAGAGATATTCAAAACCTGGTTTGACACAGCCTGCTCTGGCTGATCATTTCACCATCCTATTATAACACAGACATGACCATTTCCTTCTCTACAAGTTGCAGCTGAAAAGGAATGAACTGAACTTTCTGTAATAACACGAGGTGATGACTGGAGATGGAAGAACTGGTGAAAAAAGTATCAGTATTCTGTAGTTCTGGAGTTTCTTAGAGGTAGTACAAGAGTGATAAGTGATAGTTAGGATGACTTGCTGCATTTTGGTGTGACTGTATGAATATGATGATGGATATCATACTACAGACAATCTGCCAAAGCAACCAGTTAAAGGTCAAGCCTATGTCTTGACCTAAAATCTTACTCAGAAAGAGAGTATAAAGGCATAAAGTATTGGAGAATTATTTTAAAAGCATGCTAGTTTGCTTCCTGGAAAAAAGGACAAATGCTAAATAGGAGATTCAAACCGTTATTTTGCTTAATGCTGCTATGACTACTGCATGCATAAAAAATGGGTGGTTTTTTTTTCTCCTTAAGAGGGTGATTAGCAAAAGAGAGGGGTTAACAATATCTAGCAGTCAAGATCACTGTTCTCTGTGAGATTTATATGGAGTAAAAATGCCTGCAGATTCCTAACAAATTATCCAGGACTTGGTAATTTGTTAAAATGCTAGAGATATGGGATTCATATTTCATGGCAAATGTAACATCTTTAAGACAATCTGTTTGTCTGAAATTCTACATTACCCCTTTTTTTTTCTCCCCCCCCCCCCCCCCCCCCCCCCCCCCCCCCCCCAGTCTTCTCCTCAATAGTCTCAGAATTTATGAAGAAATGTGATAAACCAGAAAAATATAAAATTTCTCTAGCTTGCTGGGAGATATAAAGGTTCTTACTTTTATTTCATTTGCATTTCTGTAATTTACCAGTTTACTATTTGATTGATGCATGAGTAGTTGTAGATGTACATTCTGAATGTTAGCAGGATCAAAATCAAATTACAAGGATTTTTCTCTAGCCCTTGTTTGGAGAGAAGAGGGAATGAAGAGTATTAACTAAAAGCAATGCCACCCCAAACAATTATTACTAAAGGCTGATACTACCACCTTGTGTCTGTAGGTCTAAAACATTTTAACCATATATTGGCATCACACATTACTCAAGTACTTTGAGTATTAAAAACTACTTTTACATACTTAAGCAATTTTTCTGAGAAGATAATTTATATCTTGTAACATTTTTATATACATAACTTTTGAGAGGGAAGAATATGTGAATTCTTAAATGAAAAAAAAAAAACCAACAACCCCCGACTTGTCTGTAACATTGAGTCTGAGGATCCCACAGAGATAACAAAACAGTAGCACTGCTGCTCTAAGCCAAGAGCAAGCCAGACACTTTTTGACAAAAGAGAGAAAGAGGAAAAGTGTCAATTACTAAGTATCCATTGTCACGTATAAAATACCCCTATTTATTCACCTGCCTAATAAGCAGGTTTGTCTGGTAAATTACTAGTAATGCGGTTCCTCAACTCTCGGAGGAATATTTTGGAGTTAATTTGGCTTCCAATGGATGCTGAGGACAAACAGTCTTTGTCCAATAGGTCTTACTGAGCTTTTGCTTTGGTTTTAAGTATTTCTCTTTTGCTCTTGTTGCTTTAACTGTATATGAAGTCTATGGACATAATATATTAAAATTAGTAAAAATTTATGAACATTTATTCATATAACATTATTTAATACAAACAGAAACATTGGTTGTTGAAGTCAGATACTCCAGTAAAAGAAACCATGTTCTACAATTAAATCTTAATTTCACAAGATGAGGACTCATTTACTGAGAATTTTTTCCTCAATCTAAAAAAAAAAAAAAAATTAAAAAAAAAATGCTGATGAGACTGAAATTTGGTTACTGAGTATGGCTGCATATGAATCACAGACACTAGAACAAAACCAGAAAGGATAAATCTGATTAAACAAGTTATATACACTGAAATTCAGATTTTTTTTGGATAGTGGTTGCATATTGTCCTGCTCATAATGAGACATACTGTCATGAGCATTGTTCCAAGTAACGAATCATTAACTAATGTACTACCTTCAAAATAACCTTAATAACTCTTACCTAAAGAACATGAGGTTAGCCTATTTATTGGGCTATTTTACTTACAAGAAAGTAAATTGGAATCTGAAATAGTCCAGAACTTGAATTTCTACTGAATGAGTGAATGCCATCTTTTGAAGATACAAAACATAAGAAATAAAACAAATTATTCTTACTACAACAATATTAAGGACTGTAACACAAACATTGTCCTTGCTCCACAGCAACATGGCACTTCTGTGACAGTACCAGAATACAGTGGGTGACCTACACTTGCATTCAGAAAATGTGAAACCATTTGCAAGTAGTTCCTCAGAAGGAACTATTCCTCCTTTCCTCTCTTCTGTCACAAATCTCTTTCCCTTTTTCTGAGCAAGAAAAGTATTTATTTTTAGAAATACTTATATATGTTTTATTAATTATGTCCTGCTACAGCAGCCTGGGTGAGGCTTCAGCATTTCTCCAAGTATATTCTCACATTAGTCTCTTCCCAGAGTTGGCTGTGTGGGTGAGATACAGGTAAGTGAAAGAAATACAAGAATAGAGCTGGGTGTGAGTTATGGGAGACTGAACAAAAAATGTCAGACCTGCTGTTTCTGTGCCACAGGGAATGCAAGCAGACACTTTTATCCCAAGGACTGCATTGGCCTTCGAATGAACAAAGGATAAGGAGAGTATAAAAATACTTTAACTTCCTTTTGCCATATTATCCTACATCTAGCCATGCCACATATATTCCTGGAACACAAAATATTAACCCAGCTAATGAATTTGAGCAATACCTTTTTTAGACATGAGAAAAAAAATACCTCTGAAAACTGGAACTGTTCCAGAAATAACTGACTTCATTATGGACTTCTTGCAACCAGTTCTTCTACAACATCTGTAATTTTAAGTCAGCATCTCTGTTCCTGAGTATGAACTCTCACACTAGGGAAACTGTGATTGTTCCATTGTGGTTTGAAAACACATTTTAATGTAGTATAAAATATTAAAAATACACTCATTTTACAAAGTCTGTTCCCAGTGCTACTAATATAATTTTCAGCTACTTCACAACCTCACAAAACAGCTATAATTCAGTTTGATTAATAAGCAAAGATATTCCTGAGCTATTTCAACAGTCTGTCTGTAAACTGAGAGTTGGCTAGAAGAGATGAAGCTCAGCCATAAGTCAGCCATGTCCAGAACCAGAATAAAGCATCTCTTGAATCAAGCATTCTGTGAAGTTCTTAAAATAATTTCAAGACTTTTAATAGTTGTTTTTTGGGGGTTTTTTGTCTTTCATTCCAAATCTTGCTTAAATACTGGACATTGTATAAAGAATTACTCTCAATTCAATGTGCTTTTAAAATCTGTTCACTGATTTTTAAAGGCTAGTTCCTTGACTACTTTGTAGTTTTTGCAAACTCACATTTTCTTTTAATACTCTGGGATTGAGAAATATCTCCAACATAAAAATTTTCTGGTAGATTTAATCCTAAAGTGAATTAATCTGATTGGATAAAATAAATTAGGTAACATTTCACAGGGAGAGTACTGCTGAAATATCTGAGACATTTTACATAAATCTTTTGCTACATTTTTTATCAACTTCAGTTCCCAAACCACTACTAATCCTTTTACCTGTTATGTCTCATGGCCAGTTGTTTGGGTTTTGTTTGTTTGGTTTGGTTTTGGTTTTGGTTTTTTTTTTTTTAATTTTGCTTCTCTTTGTTATTGCATCCTTAGAAACCTCCAGCACCTGACTGCAAAGACAGAAAACAAAACAAAGCCTCTATAAGGAGGGACTACCTGGATAGGTAGAGGATACAAGTCTTGGGGAAGTAAGCATACTTCAAATTTCATATTTTGAAATATAAAATGTTTGGATGATTTTTGAGTGAGGTTCATAACTTTAAACACCATTTCAAGGTTATCTTTATTGATAATAGTACAGGTACTAATGACAGGGCAAGTCAAAATCAAATAGTTCATCTAGGAAAAGTAACTTTAACTGCTAGGTTCTGGCTGCACACTGGTTGCTACACACACCACTGCAGCTGTCAACTGACCGACTCTATCATTACACTATGCAAAAACCTGTTGATCTTCAGAGGATCTATTTTAATTATCAACACCATTGCCTACGCCTATTTGAAGACAATTTCATGCATCCAAAGGATGCAAGCATACAACATTTTTTTTGAAAGCATTTTAATAATGTACAGTTTAGCTTCTTTAATTTTAACATTCTGAAAATATAATTTTTTATTCTTTGCCTTCCATTAACAGTTAGGAATCAGGAGAAGCCATTGTATTCCATTAACAATTTCTTACTCAGATATACAGCAGCACAGCATTAAACCAGACAGAGTAGTTTCTCAGAAACTAAAAGTTTCTTAATGAATTTTCTAAGGGTTATGGTAGTATAAAGAAAAAGAACAGTTTCACCATGATTATCTTTAAAAATTAGTACTCCTCTATTTTATTTGTGTTATTTGCCTTTTTTTTTTTTTTTTTTCTTTTTTACTAGAGGACTTCTTTGAAAAATAGGGGTCTATGGTAGAGTGTCTTTTAAAATTTACCTGCAAGGAACTTTGGGTGAAAGGTTGCTAAAAAACTGTAAAAGTCTTTGAGAAATTTTCTGCAAGAGAAGCTGCTAAGTAGGAAAAGGGAAGACTACTCAACCAGAACATTTATAAAATCAATGATGAAGAATGAATTTAGCAAAACACTTCTGAACAACCTCTTGAAAATATCATAAGGGTTATGCATAGATTAAAAGAAACGCTGGCATTCCGAAGAAAAAGAAGACAGTATCCAGCCAAAACAGCAGAGAAGCACATGCAAGTCAACTCACCATGGCAGACAGAACTCCATCACTAAAGGAACAGATTTTCTTAAAAGAAATATTTAGCCTTGTACAAGATACCAAGAGCTAACACATCCGTCAGGGAAGAAAGAAGGACAAGCAGCAGCCAAAGCCATCAGAGAATTCTATTTCATATTCCTGGCTGGAGATTAATGTGGGAGGACTCAAAAAACTTTTCAAAACTGAACTGTCTCCTTGCCAAGTAGTTAGTTTACATTGACAATCTAAACTAAAACTGTGGTTTTAATCTATAAATATTGACAGATCTTGACATTGTAGACAATGCAGAGGTCAGTGACACATGTCAATTATAAATGTACTAATGAGGATATAATTAATATATCAACTTGCCTTGAACCTGAAAGTAAGTGTGCTAAATTGGTGCAGCTAACAACAGTATGTTAGCATTTTACAATACTGTGATGGCATAACCGGGAAAAAATTTACATTAGTATGTGAGCAATGTCAGCATGACGGGGGGAGGAGGATAGTTACATATACAAGGCACTCGAGTAACAAAGTTGCCAGATAGAGGAAAAGAATGAAAATAGGCATGACATCCTGCTAAAAGCACTAGAATGCTGTTTGGCAAGATGGAAGAAAACAAGATGAGCAGTATGGGGAGCAGAGGAAATCCCCCTTTTTGGGGGGGGAGCAGGGAAACAGCATAAAAGCATCAGGCATCAATGCAGGAAATTGGAAGACATGCCCATGTTGATTGACCTCTCTCAATGAGGATCTCTCAAGCATGATCACCTTGACCTTGGTGACCAAGAACAAGTGAGAATCCCAGCCATTAGTGCTAACTGTGCAGCATCATCCCCATGATACTCGCAGCTATTTTAGAAAATGATTGTAAAATACTAACAGTTATGTATTGGTAGTGAGGATGATATATAAGAATTAAACACTACCAAGAACACTTTTAATAAATTAATTTAGTAAAGTTGAGTTTTATAGTTTAAAACTGATCTGTTTTGTCAGTCTTTTAAACAGTCCCGTCACAGTAATCTCTGACGGATGTCTGACAGACAGACAGTAAGACAGACAGAATCGGTTGCAACATTATGAATCCTCCAAAACTTTTTTTTCTTCTAATCTGTTAATCCCCAGAAGAAGATCCAATGAAATGCTACAAACTGAAGGAAAATTTGTGTTAGATAACAAGAGATGATCCTTACTTAGTAGAATAATTAATATTAAAAATAAAATTTAACTCAAACTCCTTCCTTTTTTCACATAAAAAGTAGGTTGTACATCTGCAAAGTCCTAAGAAGTCTAGTTTGAAATAAAATCTCCAGGAAAGCAGTAATGCTATCTACAAAGTATAAGCAGTCATTTCACAGAGACTTCTTTTGTCCTTTTGGCAATTTTGTGCAGCAAGCTTGAAAAAGAATTCAACCTCAGCAGAATTCCTTCATGATACAGGAATGCCCTGTGAGATTGTGTCTGAATATTATGATTTCTATATGCAACGGTGAAGAAAAGACAAGTATTTCCAGAAGCTCATTTCTTACTGCATCCTCCTAATCCTTTCCTATTGAAGACAATGAAGGATCAGTCAAATGACAACCACAGAATTGTTACACACTGGAGGAACAGATGTTGTAAAACTAATTTTTAAAATTGTTTCCTCTAACAACTATCTAAATGGGAAGTGTTGTGAGGGACAATTCCCTTCAAACTATCTCTTTTCCTTGGGCTAATCATGATAAACTAATCATTAAGTGTAAAACTGCACAGTAATATTAGTGTGCTTTTGTTATCTAGAAGAGATAAATAACCAAATAATTGAAATTTTGTGAGATTACCAGCTTTCTAGTATGAAATCATACGGATATTCTGGTTCTATATCTCAATGTAGAGCAAAGGAATTTACATCATCATGTGGAATATAACTTCAGGGATAAATCACAATATGTCTCTCTAATTGCAGGTCCAGCATGTGTCACTTGTATCCTCACTAAGCAATACATGCAAGAAATCACTAGGTTAGTGAATTGAACACAAAAAGTCAGACAACACAAGTGCTCCATTTCTACATCTTTAAATGTGAATGCTTTGCTGAAAAGTCTAGCTCATCTTCCCTTTTCAAAGGAAATTCTGTCTATTCATACTTATATATATACCCATATAACAACTTACTGACCATTCAAACATTGTTCTTTCAGACATTGAAACAATGTCATCATAAAAATATAAAGTAAAAATAAAAAGAAAGTGAGCTTCAAAATACAATCTAATCTTCTTGTTAGTTTTTTTCCTGGTTGTATGTTGCCTAAAAAGGCCTATGGGGTCATAAGCTCTGAAGAATGCTCTAAAGGGAAGTTATACATCCTGTAGTGTCTGACCAGTCTCTAAAGCTTCCCTACAACTCAAAAATTTTGTGAAATTTGGTGTTAGAATAGTTAGAAGATTGTTTAGAAGATTTATTCAGCACACAGAACTTCTCTTTAAAATGTGACAAGCAAAACAATATGTATGGTATGGAAGACAGTAAATGCAAGCAATGAATCTCAAGATTCAGACTATAATCAAGTAGGTATTTTAATGCAGCAGATTCACACCTCCAAAATTGGATGTCTAGCTTTATTTAAGTTTGATGCATACAAAATATAACCTGAAAAAAAAATTAATATAAAAATAACAATATTTAGATGCAGGCGTAACTTTTCAACTTGCTTTTTTCTTTCAACATTTTACAGGAATAGGAAAGTTAGGTGGCACTTCTCAGGCAAAGTATGACTGGGAAAACACATTTTAAACTGCCTGTTTTCTCAGTTTCTCTGTATTCATATTATTTTAAAAAGCAGCAAACAAGCTAGGGATGTATGCATTTTTTATTTTTTTTTAAAAAGTCATTATCAAAAGTAAACATCTCCAAACATCAGTCTCCCAAACAAAAAAATATTAAAGTTTGGACCAGTATTAGGTCTATGGTTAAGTTGCCTAATCATGACTGAATATTTTATTATATTGTTGTTTTGGGGCTGTTTTTTGCAAAAATTGATACCTATGTTTTTTGTAACTCCAAACTTTTCACTTATTTCCCCATTTTAAAAGATTTTCACAGCTCTGTCTAACCTTTTTCCACTTTTAGAGGTATCAGTGCTTTGGTTATCCAGCCCTGGTGCTGCAATTTTTCCTTTCAGTTATAAATGGTTGAAACAGAAAAGAATGTTTTAAAATTTGGAGCAACTTCCTGAAACAGTTTGAATTCAGTTCTGCAGCAAATTGTGAAGGCCTCTTGCTAAGTTGGACTAATCCATATCATTGCACTGAGGTTCTTTTTTTTTTTTTTGCACATAGTAATACAAGAATGTTGCAACTATTTTCATAGCCTAAGTTTTCATCAAGACTTCTAAAGAACTGCTCGTAAAGAACAGCTTGTCTTTAAGTCAGCTGCTTCATCCTTTCCTCCCTCTTTCTTCTACTATTAATTATTTCTGTCACAGTCAGTCAGTCATGAGGTAAATACAAACTGTAAGAAGTTCAAAGTATTGACGATACATTGATTAAGCAGAGCAGACATGTCCATCAAAAACTCAACTAGAAGTGGACTGACACTGGTATGCTATTTATTTGCCTTTGCAATTTCCACGTTTCTTTGATTTTCTTTTGTAATATTTTTATCTTCACCCTTCATCATCTTCAAGGTACAACCATAAAACAAATACCACACTTTCATAACAATTATGCTTGCAACATTACTATGAATATTTGCTTGAAAGCTTGTTATTTTTTAAAACATTGTATATATGAATCAGGTCTTGGGCCATCAACAATACTTGTCAAGAATTTACCATTTGGATAGAAAATACCCAGGAAACGGAGAGTTAAACCAGACTGCCACCTGTCATCTGAAGATCCTTTATGCAAATGTGCAGCACTTGAGCTCACAACTCATGCATAATATATGCATTTTTTTACAGAAAATGCTCAAGTTTACATCTACACCTTACAAATTGTTTTACTGAAGCTGTCTGCAGATTAGATAATTTTCTAATGCTAGTAGTAATTCTGTATCTGATTGACATTTCCTGTGTTATGCTACATATAACCAATCAATGCTATCCCTGCTTGGTGGCAGAGAAAAGATCATGTTTACTGCTGCTTGATTTCCTATCCATTTAATTAATTCTGAGTACTTTCTGAGTACTCATGAAAATAAATTTTCATAACCTGTACCTTGTTGCTATGTGTATTAGACTTACTTTGTGAGGGCAGTAATGACTAGTGCTACACAGATATGTTAAACAAACAAGTACATTGAGGGTTATATATGTAGAGTTTCTATGGGCATCATAAGTAGATTTACCCATTACCTCAGTGACAGAAGACACTAAGCTGCTATTTACCATCTCAAGTCTTACATATCTAGCCATGGGAAAAAAAATGGTTTCTGCATATGACATAACTACTGTGGTTTAATTTCTGCTTTCCGTGAGCTGCTAAAGAAGAAATTGTTGCCAAGAGAAGAAGGGTTAGAAATAAACATGAACCAGGGAAGATGGAAAGACAAGGAGAAATTTAGTTCACTAATTAGGCTGGGCAAGTTTATCTTCCAAGATGGCTTTTATGTGAATGGCATAATTAGGAGACAGTGCTCCCCAGTATTTGAGTTCTGGCTATGTAATTCTCTTCAGATTATCTTGGCAGCACAATATAATGTTTTCAGGAAAATCTAGGATCCTCTTCATTAGAATCTGAATTATAGTGCTGACTGGAACTATAAAACAGGAAGGCATTTAAATGTGATCCTTAATCATACCTACTTGTATAAGGAGTGGCTTATTGCATTTATAGTTTGGGGTTTTTTTCCTAGTCTGGTGCTACCCATGTACATCACTATGGCAATCTAGTTGTACAGTCTTTCGTGTATGATATAATGAGCCTTCTAGAAGCAATGTCTCTATTATAGCTATATCTGTGCCGACAATTGCAGACATATCAGAGCTGCTCTTCCCAGACTCACTTGGGAATCACTCAGCCACTTCAGCACAGTATTCAGCTCTGGCTGGAAAGTCCCCTTGGAAATCCCTCCAGCTGAAAAGAACAGAAGTATTTCTTTGTGCTTCCTATTTACAACACTTCCATGCTTTTTCATCATTGTATTAAAATAAAATTTTTAATTGTCTCTCTTCCTCCAGGCTATGTGTACAATTTATCAATACCTTCCTTGAGAGGAAGAAGTTCCAAATACTGGAGCAAACCAGACTAAGAATAACTTTTAGATTTAAGCTTGCAAACATTGTCAATACAGCTTTAAAAACTTGATAGCATTGAGGTGTCCACAGCAAAATTTTTAACAATGATGGGTCATAGTACTGTTTCTGAAGACTTTATTGCAGTTTCCAATCATAACACTGCAAGCATATTTTTGTCTGAGACTCTTCTGTCTCACTGTAGGGCAAATTTGCTTCCAGATAAACAGTCATTTCTACCACTCCTCTCTGTATGCTGTATGGCTACAGAAATGTGCTTTGCATTTTTTAAATTCACTTTAAACTTGTGCAGTTGGATTTTTTTATTGGGATTTTTTTTTTTGGTCTTTGATAAGCTTTCTATGATTTGGGTATATTTTCTGAAAAATGAAGAGGTTTTATCATCAGTTCTGTGCTAGAATCCTTTGAATTAATGAACCTATCCAGTTCCCTTTGAGTTCTGACAGGCAAGTTTAGAAACTGATCTTTAAAATGTTCCTTACTTTTTTATGTCAGGATTTTCTCCTTCCAAAGCTACACATTTAAGCCTAAGAGAATAATCACTGGATACTTATAAGATTTTTATCATCTCCTCCATAAGCAGCTCAAAAACATTCAACAGTAGCATGATACAGGCCACATTTCTTCCTTTGAGCAATTCGAGTTACAGAGAGGCTCTCCAGGAGCTTTGAGAATACACTAACCTATGCCTACAGACAGAATGTAAATAATATCACTTAGTTTCTATTTTTGTTGATTCTGAGCTTGATGCAAGAATTCTGGTTGCATTTATAAAGGAGATATGTTATCCAAGAAGCTTTCAGATGGAGTGGGATTAAAAATAAATGCACACTGGTGATATACATTGTAAGTATAAATACCTTGTAGCATTATGGAATGAGTAAGGAATATAGCTTGGAAAAATTATTTTTAAATGTTTCGTTGTTTTTAAAGTTTGTAAATAGTAACATTATTAGCACTGTTAGATTATTTGACAATAGTAGCCACTCTGTTACTAAGAAACCATAAACATTTTTTATGTCTCCAAAACTTTTTATATTTTCATTGTCTGCTCACAGGAAAACAAATGTATATCACAAATGTGATAAATACTGTTCCTTTCTTTTTCATCAAAATTTTAATAAATATCTTTATCCTCTACTTGACAGGGAAAAGGAGTGAAATAAATAAATGATTTCTAAAAAAACGCATGATTTCTGATATTAATGGTTGTGAAAAGAATAAATATATGGCAGTCCCTTAATTTTCATATCATATTCTGATAATAAAATATTCTGAGTCCTTGTTGTATGAGGTATTTCTCTTTACATAGAATTAATTTACATTTAATTTACTATTGTCTTTCATGGCAGTTTCACTGAACAGCCTTCCTACTTATTTAGGAAAGACTCTCTTTCCTTGCAGTGTATAGACTAGTACTTTTATTTTCTCCTGACATACTGTAATACTGGCACATTTTGTAATGGTGTATATTTTCTTTATAGGCCAGCTCATTTTCTATTCTTTATCACCTGTTATTTCTGGCTTTCCAACCTATCTAACCTTTATGTAAATCAATCCTACTGCCAAGAGTCTTTTTTAATTAAGTTGTGCTTCTATAGCTTAACTCAAGGGCAACAGGCAAATAATATTCTCTTCTCAGTCATTTATTCACCAAGGAAGAAAAGAATGAAGAAGAAACCCCTTATAAATAATTTTTAGTTACCAGCTTTTTTGAACAACTCTATTTTGAGCCAATCATTGGCAATGTCACAGATCTGACACTAATCTGATAGTTGGCAAATTTTTTAAACGGTAAAAATCTCCTATTGCAGTAGGTTGTGCTAAACAACAACAACAGTGAAACTTTCTTATCAGCAGTAAAACACTGGGACATCATTTTGTCTTCATGTTACAGAGACCATTTCTTCCTTTTGGTTAGTTCAAGTTCAGGAAACAAAACAAAACAAAATCCCAACCACCTAAATATCTGAAAGGAGACATGAATAAAGGCCTAGATTACTTAGTTGAGTGTGAAAATCTGAGAAAAAGCAGACAGCTCTAACTTTTCAGGCCCTGCTTTATTCCAGACTAAAGGGAGCAATCAAAGATCAGTATGGATGAAAAAGTTCTATAGAAGGCCTAAGAGGTTTAACCCCTGCCAGTAACTAAGCAACACATAGCCACTTGCTCACTCCTCCCCCTGCAAAGAAGATGGGGAAGACATGGAAAAAACCCTCATGGGTTCAGATAAAGACAGTTTAATAGGATAAGAAAGGAAGTTAATAATAAAAACAATATAACAACAACTATAATAATACAAGTGATGCACAAGTGCAATCGCTCACCACATGCAGAAAAAAACAACCTCATGCTCAGTCTGTTTCTGAGCAGCGATTCCGCCTTCCAGCTCACTTCCCCAGTTCTATCTGCAGCATGCCCTTCCATGGCAGGGAACATCCCTCTGGCCAGCCTGGGCCAGCTGTCCTGGCTGTGCTCTCCCAGCTCCTTGTGCACCTGGCAGGGCACGGTGAGAAGCTGAAAAGTCCTTGACTTAGTGTAGGCACTACAACTACCCAGCAACAACTAAAAACATCAGTGTGTTATTGACATTATTCTCATACTAAATCCAAAACACAGCACTATGCTGGCTACTATAAAGAAAATTAACTCTATCTATCTCAGCTGAAACCAGGACAGTATCCATGCTGTATCCCATACCGTCTATGTCATGTCCAGGTCCTATACTTCCCAATAAATTCCAAGTAATCACCATCACTTTTCCTGTCTTTGACACGTACACACAGATATCATTCCCTTAGTCTCTGGGCCATCCCTCTAAAATGTCCATTGAGTTCATTTAGTCCATGACTTTTGGGCTCCATCTGTCATAACAGCCTCTCAGGGCAGGGGAGATGGTGTGTGATGTAGGATTGCTGCATGCTGCATCTGGAGATCATAGCTGATGTGTCTGGCGCGGTACATGCTCATGGTCTGTGGGTTGAAGATGGAACTTCTCAAGGAAGTTGCTGGGCACTCATTGCTGAAGCCAGTTCTGGTTCTATCACCTCTGCACCTTGCTCAGTTTCATCATTCTTCATTAGTCTGGGTGATTCTTACTGTAATACCATTGTTATAGGATATAGCAATCATAGTAGTGATGAAATGCAATATTATATAGCAATTAACATAATACAATTTAAATCATTGGCTCTTCTCACCCAAAATCAAATCCCCTTGAGGTACACATTGGACTTCCACATCCAATGGGGAAGGTCTTGAGCAAAAGGCATCTCACAGATGGGTGTGCCTTCACCTGAGTCAGGAGTAATCCAGACTGTCGTCCCTAACATATTTTTCATGCACACTACAGGAACTTTATCTCCTTCTACAGTACGTGCAAGTTTTGATTGGGCAAGGCCAGCTCGATTGGCAGATCCCTGAGTGTTGAGTAACCAGGAGGCTTTTGCTAAATATGTATCCCAATGTTTGAAGGTCCCACTACCCCATGATCTCAGTGTAGTCTTTAACCTATTGTAGTCTTTAGCCTATTGTATCATTTGATTTTCCCAGAGGCTGGTGTGTGATGGGGGATATGATGCACCCACTCAATGCCATGCTCTTTGGCCCAGGTGTCTATGAGGTTGTTTCAGAAATGAGTCTCATTGTCTGACTCAGTTCTTTCTGGGGTGCCATGTCACCACAGGACTTGCTTTTCAAGGGCCAGGATAGTGTTCTGGGCTGTGACATGGGGCACGGGATATGTTTCCAGCCATCCGATGGTTGCTTTGATCATTGTAAGTACATAGCGCTTGCCTTGGCAGTTTTGTGGGAGTGTGATATAAACAATGTGACAGGCCTCCCCATATTTATATTTTAGCCATCGTCCTCCATACCAGACAGGCTTTACCCGCTTCGCTTGCTTAATGGCAGCGCATGTTTCACATTCATGGATAACCTGTGAGATAGCGTTCATGGTCAAGTCCACCCCTCAATCATGAGCCCATCTATATGTTGCATCTCTTCCTTGATGATCTGAGGTGTCATGGGCCCGCCGAGCTAGAAATAATTCACCCTTACACTGCCAGTCCAGATCCACCTGAGCCACTTCAATCTTAGCAGCCTGATCCACCTGCTAGTTGTTTTGATTTTCCTCAGTGACCCAACTCTTGGGTACGTGGGCATCTACATGACGTACCTTTACAACCAGCTTCTCTAGCCGGGCAGCAATATCTTGCCACAGTGGGGCAGCCCAGATGGGTTTGCCTCTGTGCTGCCAGTCGCTCTACTTCCACTGCTGTAACCACCCCCACAGGGCATTGGCCACCATCCATGTAGTCAGTATAGAGGTACAGCGTTGGCCACTTTTCTCATTCAGCAATGTCTAAAACCAGCTGGATGGCTTTCACCTTTGCAAATCGACTCAATTCACCTTGTCCTTCAGCAGCTTCTGCAGCTTGTGCAGGACTCCATACAGCAGCCTTCCACCTTCAATGCTTTCCCACAATGCAACAGGACCCATCAGTGAACAGGGCATATTGCTTCTTATTTCCTGGTAGTTTATTACATGGTGGGACCTCTTCAGCACATGTCACTTCCTCCTTTGGTGACATTCCGAAATCTTTGCCTTCTGGCCAGTCCATGATCACTTCCAGAATTCCTGGGCGATTGGGGTTTCCTATACGAGCCTACTGTGTGATCAGTGCGACCCACTTACTCCACGTGGCATTGGTTGCATGGTGTGTAGAGGTGACCCTCTCTTTGAACATCCAGCCAAGCACCAGCAGTCAGGGTGCCAGGAGGAGCTGTGCTTCAGTACCAATCACTTCTGAAGCAGCTCAACCCCCTTTGATGCTGCCAATATCTCTTCTTCAGTTGGCATGTAGCAGGCCTTGGATCCTCTGTATCCCCAACTCCAAAACCCCAGGGGTCAACCTTGAGTCTCCCCTGGTGCTTTCTGCCAGAGATTCCAGGTAGGGCCATTCTCCCCAGCTGCGGTGTACAGCACATTTTTTACATCTGGTCCTGCCTGGACTGGCCCAAGGGCTACTACACGAACTGTTTCCTGTTTAATTTGTTCAAAGACTTTTCCATTGCTCAGGGCCCCATTTGAAATCATTCTTCTTCCGGGTCACCTGACAGAGAAAGCTTACAATCAGATTGTAATTTGGGATATGTGTTCCCCAAAAACCCACAACACCTAAGAAAGCTTGTGTTTCCTTTTTTCTAGTTGATGGAGACATAACTGTTATTTTGTTGATCATATCTATTGGGATCTGACAATGCCCATCTTGCCATTTTATTCCTAAAAACTGGATCTCCTGTGCAGGTCCCATGACCTTACTTTGTTGTATGGCAAAACCAGCTTTGAGCAGGATTTGGACTATTTTCATCCCTGAGATACTTCTTCTGCTGTTTTGCCCCATATGATGATGTCATCAATGTATTGCAGGTGTTCTGGAGCCTCAAGCTTTTCCAGTGCAGTCTGGATCAGTCCACAGCAAATGGTGGGGCTGTGTTTCCATGCCTGGGGCGGTTGATTCCAGATGTACTGGACATCCCTCCAAGTAAAAGCAAACTGTGGCCTGCACTCTGCCGCCAAAGGGATTGAGAAAAATGCATTCACGATGTCAGCTGTGGTGTACCACTTTGCTGCCTTTTAGTCCAATTCTTTCTGAAGTTCTAGCATGTCATATGAAGGCCTAGATTACTTACTTGAGTTTAAAAACTAAGAAAAAGCAGAAAGCTCTCCCTCCTTAGCTTGGTTGTGTCAGCACTTTTCAGTCCCTGCGCTGTTCCGACTGCAGGTAGCAATCAAAGGTCTGTATGGATAATAAAAGATCTACAGGAGGCCTAAGAATTTCATCTTAAATATATAGAGAGGTATATGTTGTCAGGCCTATTAGCACACTGTTAGCCTTGACTGCCCACAGGCCCTCCTGGGGCTCCCCTCACCTGCCTACAGCGCTGGACCCCATGTCAGCCCCGCCGTAGACATCAGCTGCAGAAGGGGCAGTCTCCAGGTCCCCACAGCCGTGCCCAGCCAGGCCATGGGCCCTGCTGAGCCAGGCCCACCCGCGGGCCCACATTCCCATCTTGCCTTGTCCCATCCCCACTCCCTGGGAGGTGCCCAGTTCTTGGAGCTGAGGCTGCCCTGGTGCCTCCCAGCTGCCCTGCTCCTGGCTGGGGGTCTGGGGTGGGCCTTGGCTGCCAGGACTCCGCCCACCACCCCTGTGGGGAGCCCCTCAGTGCGCCAGCCCACAGGGAGCTGCAGGCCTTCACAGTGACCTAACATGTTTACGTAATGGTAGAAAACAGAACCATCTTTCCAGACTTGGCTAATCCTACCCCTAAGATCTCTTACTCTGTAACCTATAAGAATATAGTATTTGTTTGAATTTGTAAAAATGTATCTGTAAATTTTGGCAGGATTGCCAACTAGGACATCACTATCCTAGAAATTGCAACATTCGTAGAGTATAACACAGCGTAAATATCACACCAGTTCCTAGCATTTCCTCCACATTTCCGATGGACAGCATATTCCTTCTTAATAGATGACAGGACAGAATAAACATGGCTTAATGAGTGATAGTTACACTAAAGTTGAAACTCAATGTGTAAAATCTTTGCCAGTGACGAAAGTCACTCATTTGACTGGGCCACGTTGCCTCACTCAGACACCTGGAAAGGTTCGGAGCGGGGATGGTTTGCACCTGCCTCACTCAGCAGAATGAATGCTTCAACCATCACCACGTACACCACCATCCCTAAAATTCATGTGGATGGGTGTCTTTGCTGTATTTTGCTCAATGAGTGAAGTCTGGCTCAGACTGGAAATCCAGCTCCACATCCTGGTTTCTGTCTGACCCTGGTGACACAGCATTGGGCCTCTGAGCTAAAGGACCAGTAGGACATTAAGCCTAACTGTGTGCACAGACACTTACACCTTTCACACATACTAAAAACACAGGTCCTGTCAGCTGGGTGTTGTTAGCTCTAGAAATTAAAAATGAAGTTGTTCTAGGTTCAGACCATCTCAAATAAGTATTATTAACTGTAAGATGTAATTTTACATTGAGAAAGTGCCTTAATACCTCAAGTTGAAGTTGTGCCAGGGGAGGTTTAGATTGGATATTAGGAAAAATTTGTTTACTGAAAGGGTTATCAAGCTTTGGAACAGGCTGCTGAGGGAAGCGGTTGAGTCACCACCCCTGGAGGTATTTAAAAGATGTGTGGTTGTGGTGCTTAGGAACATGGTTTAGTAGTGAACTTGGCAATGGTAGGTTAACAGTTGGACTTGATGATTTCAAAGATCTTTTCCAACATAAATGATTCTATGATTCTATGATTCAATAAGAGCACTCATTTTACTGGAGGGAATATATTTCAGTTCAGGTTCAGCTTTTTTCTTTTTTTTTTTTTTTTTTTGGTATAAGATTATTTCAGGCCCTTATCTACTCAATTTACTATACTATTATTACTCAATTTACTATAAAGTCCTTATTTTGTCTGTGACAAATTGAATCCTAAAACCAAAATGTGGGAAGCAATTGAGCATTTGCTAAAGTAGAGGTGAACATTTTGAGCAAATGTTCAGACAAAGCTCCTAAATATTTGGCTCTCCTTACAAGAGCCATGTTCAGAACAGACAAACAAACAAACAAACAAAAGATGGTTAATCTTTCAGCAGGAAGTACTCCTACGGAAGTCACTGCCAAGGATTTTTCTGGTGCAAGAATCTTATGTGCTTTCATGGGCCAGTGATGAACAGTTGACAGAGAGATTCAAGGATGTTACAAATATACAAACCTCAAGAGTTTCAGAAAATAGTTCAAAATAGCTGGAGACTGGGAGAATGTTAGGAAGGAATATTATATATGCTTGTCATGTTCTTCCTCTAATACAAGGATCCATCAATGTGAATCCCTCTAGGTTCTTTGTGGGAGACGAGATAATGGGGTAGGTTTTTAGCCATACTAAATCAATATGGCTATTCTCGTTTTCTTAACACCTAAATGCTGAGTTCTCTAAGTTAGCTGGGAGATGATGGTACTGTCTTGTATTCAGTCACAGGATTTCTGTGAACGATCAAAGCATGTATGCAATGATATCATCTATTCAAAAAAAAGGAAAAAAAAACACAAAACAAACCAAAACAAACATACAGGGTGCCTGTTATTCTACTGGGAAAGGCTATAAGGTTATTGTTACTAATTCCAGGAAAAATAAAAGCTATTAAACAAAATAAAACCAAGGAAAGTGATATTAAATAAATTAATCTAATCAAATTATTAAAATTAAAAACTGCTTAGAATAACATTTTGAGTAAGAACATATAGATCACAAAAATGTCCTTCAGCACTAGTAACGTCCATGAAATAATGACTGACGTGAAGTAACATGATTGTATACAGAATCTCATTCCCTAAGTTAAACATGAATGTACTCTCCTGAAATAATTTTTATTTTTGACATGTATAAAAGGTAGAAATGAAAGATATATGCAAAACTATTTATGTAAAAACCTAGAAGATGTGCCTTTAAATATTTACCTGTATGCATCTTGGTAAATATTTCAGTAGAAATTAGTTAAAAACACAGTATGTTAATTCTACATATAATTCACAAATGTATGGAAAGGTGATGATTCTATCAAAGTTATTTTACAAGCATTTTGAAAATACTACTTTCTGAGATTGAATCCTTGCAGTAATCTCAGGTTTCAAAAATTTGTTCCCTCAATTCTTTGTGACTGGCAAGAGGTATCTGTAAGTCAGGTTCTTAATGCAAATATATTTGTATTCACACGAACTTCAGTCAAACTACTTGGTTACTTCAACTTACTTATGCTTTCCCTAATGAAGCATTTGCCCAGCAGAAGAAGAGATCCTTGGTTTTGCATGTTCTCATATTTTGAATACTGCACTTCTGAACTTAAGTTGAAAAGGCTTAATGACAAGCTGGCATTGCACTGGGTAAATTTTTTAGACTGCCACTAAACACTATGGGTAGAATAGATGAATTGTCTACCCAGCCATGGGGATAGAAGGGCTATGCACATATCCAGTGATGACTTTTTTTGAGATCTTAAAAGTAGTGGTAGGAACAAATATAGTGATCCTCATATTCCAAACAGACTAAGTAATCAGAACTGCTTTTTCAGACATTAGTTGTGTTCAAGGAATGATGGGGGACCTTCCAAAACAGGCATCTATATCCAGGTACTGAAGAAAAAAATAAAAAGAAAAAAAAAGAAGAAGAAGAAAAAAAAAGAAAAAAAGAAAAAATAAAATAAAATGAATAGTCTTTGAAGAAATACCTTTACTATTAATTTATCTCCTTCATGAGGATAAGGGCCAAAAGAATGGCTGCATTTTAATGAGAACCCAGGATGCCAAGTGTACCAGGCTGGGCACAGGCATGGCTGGTGCTGAGGCTGGTACTGAGGCTGGGGATAGGCTGGAGGGTGCAGGATGGGCACCCAGCTGGGTCCTCACACAGCTCGCTCTCACAACTTAGCTGTTTACACAGAAGTCTGAGACAAGGTTTTATGGCTGCATGGTGTCAGAGCTGGCATTGAACATGGGTAGCCAAAACTAGAGTGAACATGTTAACTTTGTATATTATTGCAAATAATTATTATATGGGTAAAATATATATAACATATATTAATATGTAATAATTACATTATTTGAAAAGAAAATATTTTTAGAATTTTCTAATCCAAATTATGCAAGTTTCAAATTCAAAAGAAAACGTGTCATCTGGATGCTTAAACAGTTAATATTCCAGATAAAATATGGCTCTACACATGATCTGCTGTGATTTATGTTAGTTCCATGCTTGTAGCTTTCCAAGACTGTGATTCACAGATTTTAGTTTTCCCTAATTCCACATGGCCACATGGCTTATCTATAATTTTATCTTTATTTTGTGAATTATTTTCCTATTTCTTCTACTTAATAATACGAGGTAACTTTTCATATTTTACTGGGAATGAAAAGAATATTTTATTCTTTTGCAATCTTTTATTGACTTTTACTTGTCTGAAGTTAAAACTATTTTGTTCTCTTGTGGGTTAATTATTTGTAAAAAACCGTAAATAGTAAGACAAGTATCTCCCAAATTGACTTAGCTAAATGCACAAAGAACTTCCCAAGAGAGAAGATACTTGAGTTGTTAGATATCTGTCACTGGTGCTTGTTTTTTGGATCCTACTGCCCATGGCAGTCAGCCCCAGGGTTTGATTCCTCCTTCTAAACAAGAGAAATTAAGGTTAAATGCTGCACTGTTTACAACTTCTATTAGAATTGTTACTATTGTCTTCAGACAGCTTTGAGATTGCTTGCAAACTGCACTCAGCTATAAACTTGTATTACGACTGTAATTCATCTGAATGTTTCTTTTAAAAGTTAAGAGCCCTGTCATTTGATATCCTTCCATATCTCTTGTTAACTTGTTAGCTAAATAAATGCATGAGTGTATTCTACCCAGGAGAATTTAAGAAATAGGCACAGGTATCTTTCAAGTTCCAAATCTGCAATCACTTTTTCTTTAAGGTTATTAACTAAAAGGAATATGGGAAAAAGGTTTCTTCTAGTTGCATCTGTGACTTGTGTTAAGTGCTGAAGGACTGAATAGTTTTTCTCATTTACATGGAATCTTAATATTGAATATGATTGCTAAAAAATAAAAATATCAGTTTGTTTCATTGTGAAAAAAACATGAAATTTATTAAAACTGCTGTGAAGTTTTCTTTTTTTTGTGTTTTCATTTAGTTATAAAATAAGAATTATTTTTTTATTTTTATTGGTTTTCTAATTATATTACATATTTAAGAAGGTATCCTTCTTAAGGAACCAACTCAAAATATAGTTTGTTATCTGTGTCTTGCATTACATCTCTCTTTTATTGCAACAGCAATTATGGTATAATTTTCATATATTATAATTGAGATTTCCATCAAAGGAGATATAAAGACACAACATTTTCTAAAAATTACATCAGTTTGAAGGTAGAATGAAACACAATCAAAATAAACAACTTCATGAAATATTACTAACTGAAAAAATTAAGTCCATAACAAAACAAAAAAAAAAATTATAGTCTCACACAACCTCTATGTTAAGGTAATTACATTAATTTCAATAAATTTACTGTTGACTCACTTGATATTGCTATCTTATAGATTCTACTAGCATACTATTATTTTCTGTGGAGTCTCATCAGCAAAATTTATTATGAGTAAGAAGCTATTAGAAATTACAATCTAAGCAGAAAATGAACATAGCAATGCAAACTAATATGTAAAAACATTTAGAAAGGCATTATACCATGAAAATAATTCTTTAAGAGAAGTAAATGGAACATTGTTAGGAAATTTCATGTCCTGTTGAGAGTCAAAGCCTTTATTTCTTTTAAATATTTGTAACATTTAAAGATTTTCTGCTTCTTCCAACTTTTATTTCTCTATTTAAGTGAATAGTTTCAAGAAAATTTGTGAGCGTGTAATGTTATATGAAATGTAAATTTTCAAATGACTCATTTAAATAATTCTGATCTTAGATATCATTCATTTTTCCTTTATGATGCAGAAAAATATGTTTAGGGAATCTTAAACAGTTCATCAAAAACTGAAATTCTACTATTGTGCTGAAGTACTCCCCCAGAAAGAAGCATAAAAGCTCTGAAGAGAGTAAAAAACCCCACACTCATGAAAGCTATGATAGAGGAGGTATAAAATAGCAATAAATCATATTATTTGGTGATATTTCAAAATCTATATTTGAAAATTATTAATTAGACTTCCATTACTTCATTTCAAATTCTGTTTTCTATGTAAACCAAAGCAGGGATAAAGAGAATTCTATCAACCGTTGTTCAAATAAATCCATTTTCTTGGATAAAATATAAATCTTTCATCTAAGAAGTCATTCATAGTTACCATGATTAGCCCTATATAAATGCAATTAAATTTTATTTCAGGGTTATAAAATTTCAGTAATAATGCACTAAATGAAAATTAATCATTATATTTTGACTAGCAGTATATTAACAAGCCTTTTAAAATGCTGAAAATGGGAGGTCAGGTCACACCCATGCAAAATACTTTCAAAGAAACACAAGGTGTTGCAATAAGTGATATGGTTATGAAAAAGTTGGAATATTTTCCATTGGGCTAGTGCTCATGAAACCCAACATGATGTTACTGGCATTACTCTCTTGCAGATATGCTCCTTCCGATGAGACCTAAAATTTAAATCCCACTGCTTATGAAAATTAATTTATTTTTAAAAATTTATAATAAAGATATCTTCTTTCAAATTCAAATCCATTCTGCTTTTATATTATTCATGAAAAGTCTCCAGATTATAAAACAAGATAATCTTCCTGGCTGAAGGACCTTTATATTGTTCTTCGAGCTGTTAATACTTGTGTTTGTCATCTCAGAGGTTCTGTATTATGGTAGTGGAGAATTCTCACTATTTGTGCTTACACGTATTTCCTCTTCTCTTCTATTATTTTTAAAAATTTTGGGTATGTCAAAAACTTTGCCATAGCTGAAGAAGCCAAAATCCTTTCATAGTATAGTGGCACATAGAGCTTTTACCATGATATAGTACAATGATAACCATATGCTGGTGTCTCTGCATGGATAAATCATCACTTCTCTGGTCAACCAGCTTTGAGGAAGAAAGAAATAAATCAACAGCCCAGATTCCTTCATGACTTTTATTAACTCGGATAGATGAACAGAAGATCTTTGACAAAAAAAGTTTAGAACTCAGTTGTGAGATGTACATTATGTTTTCAATTGAATTTCCCCCTTAGAAAAGCACACATACAGATAGGCTATGCTCATGAATAAAAACTGTTACATCATTGTACATTTAAACCAGTTACTATTTTGTGCTAAACATTACAGATGACATCAAAGTCAATTCACTTCAGGTATTCTGATAAAATGTTATGCTCACAATTTCATATTGGCAAATTGATAATTAAGATATTACATTTACTTAGGTATAGATATATTTGATTTATTAAAACTTTATGTTTTATTAAAAGGAAAGAAAAATATTTATGTCTTTGGAGAAATATATAAGCTTGTGTTTTGTTGCCCATGAAGTACCTGTGAATAAAATAATATTTCAAATTTAGAATTAATGCTATCAAAATTACTTATTTAAAATGTCAGTTTTACTTCATTAACTAACCATATGTGTTGGGTTTGCGTGGCAAGGTTTTGGTAGCGGGGGGGCTACAGGGGTGGCTTCTGTGAGAAGCTGCTAGAAGCTTCCCCTGTGTCTGACAGAGCCAATGCCAGCCGGCTCCAAGACGGACCCGCCGCTGGCCAAGGCCAAGCCAATCAGCGCCTCTGTGATAACATATTTAAGAAGGGAAAAAACAGCTAGAGAGCACTTTTGCAGTCGGAGAGAGAGATGAGAAGATGTAAGACACTCTGCAGACACCAAGGTCAGTGCAGAAGGAGGGACAGGAGGTGCTCCAGGCGCCGGAGCAGAGATCCCCCTGCAGCCCGTGGTGAAGACCATGGTGAAGCAGGCTGTCCCCCTGCAGCCCATGGAGGGAGGATGAGGGGGTGTAGAGATTCCACCTGCAGCCCGTGGAGGACCCCACGCTGGAGCAGGTGGAGACACCTGAAGGAGACTGTGGCTCCCTGGGAAGCCCACGCTGGAGCAAGCTCCTGGCCGGACCTGTGGACCCGTGGAGAGAGGAGCCCACGCCAGAGCAGGTTTGCTGGCAGGACTTGTGACCCCGTGGGGGACCCACGCTGGAGCAGTTTGCTCCTGAAGGTCTGCACCCCGTGGGAGAGACCCACGCTGGAGCAGTTCGTGAAGAACTGTAGCCCGTGAGAGGGACTCCATGCTGGAGCAGGGGAACGATGAGAGGAGTCCTCCCCCTGAGGATGAAGAAGCGGCAGAAACAACGTGTGATGAACTGACCGTAACCCCCACTCCCCATCCCCCTGTGCCGCTGGGGGGGGCGGAGGTTTGAAGCCGGGAGTGCAGTTGAGCCCGGGAAGATGGGAGGGGTGGGGGGAGGTGTTTTAAGATTTGATTTGATTTCTCATTCCTCTACTCTGTTTTGCTTGGTAATAAATTAGATGAATTTTCTCTCTAAGTTCAGTCTGTTTTGCTTGTGATGATAATTAGTGAGTGATTTCTCCCTCTGTCCTTATCTCGACCCACAAGCACTTCATTGCACTTTTTCTCCCCTGTCTAGTGAAGGAGGGGAGTGTTAGAGCGGCTCTGGTGGGCACCTGGCCCCCAGCCAGGGTCAACCCACCACACCATACTAACAATACCAAAGGAAAGAGATGTGTTTAATGAACAACACTCTTTGCATCTGCACATTAAATGAACATAAATAACAAGTTTCTGAGGGCAATAACAGGCTTGACTGTACCTGCTCAGCCCCCAGGACCTCTCCCCACTCCTGCCGTTGGCCCAGTACCCCACTTCAGCCCAGCTAAGGACAGCAGTTTCCCTGTGGCCTCCCTGCTTCTTGGCTGGGAGCAGTGCGACAGCCCTGGGCTGAGGGAATGCACTTCCCTCTCTTCATTCTCACAGTAAATTTCATAAAGAATCATGCAAACTATAGTATTGAACTAAAAATGTGTAAAATTGGAATATATATATATCATACCTTTCCCCCCATTAACTTTGAAAGTTATTTATGGTTTCTAATAGACTTCCATGGATTTTTTCAAATGTTTTGGGTTTTTTTTCTGTGTAAGTCAAAGCAATGATCTCACACTCATAAATGAAAGAAGTGCTGAAAGCTGTGTAAAAACAAAGCAAGTATTTGTTGGACCTGGTTCTGAGGCATTGTTGATGATGCAGGAATGCCACATGTTACCTTTAAAACTCATGTCATGTATGCAGATATGGAAGTTCAAAATTTTAAATCATTATAGTTTATAGGATCTAGAATAGTAAAAATATTATTTATAACTTACACTGTAAGATTGAAATACTACCAGAATAATTTCACTTGTGCCACTGCTTAGAGACGCATCAATCTAATTTTTGCAGAAGCATTTTCATAGCTATCTACAAGTCATATATGATCTACAACTGTTTAGCACTACAGAGACATTTGGGCAAGAGGAGAAAATTCTCAGTTTAGATGGTGGAAACTGAAACTTTTCAGGTTCAAGCTGCAATTTAAGGCATTCAAGAGAATTTGTGTTTGTACTACAGTACTTTCCTAAATTAAGATGCAAGCAAACTAAAAAGAAAAGAAAGTCTGAGAGAAAAGGCAGTTGAGAAAGTAGAATCATAGAATCATAGAATGGTTTGGGTTGGAAGGGACCTCAAAGATCATCTAGTTCCAACCCCCCTGCCATGGGCAGGGACACCCTCCACTAGACCAGGTTGCCCAAAGCCCCATCCAACCTGGCCTTGAACACTTCCAGGGATGGGGCAGCCACAGCTTCTCTGGGCAACCTGTTCCAGTGCCTCACCACCCTCACAGTGAAGAATTTCTTCCTAAGATCTAATCTAAATCTACTCTCCTTCAGCTTAAACCCACTACCCCTTGTCCTACATGCCCTTATAAAAAGTCCCTCTCCAGCTTTCACGTAGCATATACATCATGATTTAGACACAGGAGAAAAATGAAAATTCTTTAAATAATAGCTAAAATCATGGGTTTTTTTTCAGAAGCCTTAAAAAAATTGCAGTCATAAGATGTAACTGTTTTGAACCAATATATCCCATGAGAACATTTCAAACATGGAAATATTTATAGCTAACATTGTTTTACTTCCTAGTGATCAACTGAATTTCCAGTAGAGAAAATATTCCCTTGCCCCACATTTCAGGCGAGTGTCATAATTTCTAGGCTTAATTAATTTTTCAGTCTATCCTCTTTCTGAATGAATATTTAAATGTGTTATCCAATATGCAATAACAAAAGACATTTAGTAAAGTCTTCCACAGAATTCCCTATACTTGAATTGTTGAAGCATTTTCCTTTGGTATGGATCTCTGTCTCCACTCTAGTGAAAATTCAAATGGCACTGATGAAATATCATTGACACAAAAAAATAATGACAAAGCTTCTACAAAATACTGTATTCATTTGAAGCTGTCCACCCCACCGGGACCACAACTTTCAGTCATTCAATGGTGTTAGATGAAATCTAGCAGATGTTAAATGTGTGAAAAAATATGATTAAACTGTCACTTAAGCCTTAATTTTATGAGGTTCATCTTATTTTGTTTCCAACGTTCACTGGCTCTAGGAAGCAACAAACTAAATACATAAAATTATCTTAGGAAAAATTAAACTGTACTGAGGCATCTCCTATGCTTTGAACAAGGTTCATTGTATCTCTATTTACATCAGTTAGTGTTTAAAGATTTTAGGAGGATGTAAAAAAAGCTCATAAAATCACAATCATTATAGTCTGGGGGGAAGTTGTGTGTTTTTCAAGCAGAGCACTAAGTTTGTGTCTTTGAATGTTGGGCATGTTTTTTTTATCTCATACTACTTATAGGAGGCCCATTACTTTACTGAAGAGGAGATGGAAAATAGAGTATACAGCCAAGGGACCTACAAGTGCCACTTTACTAGGCATACACCATTCAACCAGGAACACTAAAGGGATTAAGAAGGCAGCTTTGTATTGTCTCAGAGGTACAGTTACATAAGCACCACACTGGATTGTATGACAGTTACTATGGTAACTATTCCTTCTTTTCCTACCACTAAACCACACATTTGCTGACAGAAAAAACCAAGAAATCCAAAAGCATGTGAGGCAAAGGTTATCATGCAATCCTTTCAGTCTGACAAGTTTTTCAATTATCTAAAACAAAAGATCGTCTATTTTGAATGCTGTAAGCCTCTAAACTGGGTTATTTTAAGCCCTTGTATGCAAAAGAATTATATCAGATTCTTTTGGGAGACCTCATGCAAAAAAGAGTAGAGGCATTTCCTAAGAAGAGTACCATGAACAAGTTAGAAAAGGGAACAAGATAGTAGGATACAAAGGAGTGATTGAATACTGCAAGACAAAGATCTTGATAGAATTCTCCTTTTCTAATAAGGATATCTAATAATCCTTAAGTAGAACAGAATAACATGAACACTGTTAAGTGGCAGAGATTGAGGTTAAGGGAATACTAGTTCAAAAATTTAGTCATTGTTGTTAAAATACGTGGTGGGTTGACCCTGTCTGGAGGCCAGGTGCCCACCAGAGCCGCTCTGTCACTCCCCTCCTTCACTAGACAGGGGAGAAAAAGTGCAATGAAGTGCTTGTGGGTCGAGATAAGGACAGAGGGAGAAATCACTCACTAATTATCATCACAAGCAAAACAGACTGAACTTAGAGAGAAAATTCATCTAATTTATTACCAAGCAAAACAGAGTAGAGGAATGAGAAATCAAATCAAATCTTAAAACACCTCCCCCCACCTCTCCCATCTTCCCGGACTCAACTTCACTCCCGGCTTCAACCTCCTGCCCCCGCAGCGGCACAGGGGGACGGGGAGTGGGGGTTACGGTCAGTTCATCACGTGGTGTTTCTGCCACTTCTTCATCCTCAGGGGGAGGACTCCTCTCATCGTTCCCCTGCTCCAACATGGAGTCCCTCTCATGAGAGACAGTCCTTCACGACCTTCTCCAGCGTGAGTCCTTTCCACGGGCTACAGTCCTTCACGAACTGCTCCAGCGTGGGTCTCTCCCACGGGGTGCAGACCTTCAGGAGCAAACTGCTCCAGCGTGGGTCCCCCACGGGTCCACAAGTCCTGTCAGCAAACCTGCTCTGGCGTGGGCTCCTCTCTCCACAGATCCACAGGTCCTGCCAGGAGCTTGCTCCAGCGTGGGCTTCCCACAGGCCACAGCCTCCTTCAGGTGCCTCCACCTGCTCCGGCATAGGGTCCTCCACGGGCTGCAGGTGGAATCTCTACACCCCCTCATCCTCCCTCCATGGGCTGCAGGGGGACAGCCTGCTTCACCATAGTCTTCACCACGGGCTGCAGGGGGATCTCTGCTCCGGCGCCTGGAGCACCTCCTGTCCCTCCTTCTGCACTGACCTTGGTGTCTGCAGAGTGTCTTACATCTTCTCACTCCTCTCTCTGGCTGCAAAAGCGCTCTCTAACTGTTTTGCTCTTTCTTAAATATGTTATCACAGAGGCGCTGATGGGCTTGGCCTTGGCCAGCAGTGGGTCCGTCTTGGAGCCGGCTGGCATTGGCTCTGTCAGACACAGGGGAAGCTTCTAGCAGCTTCTCACAGAAGCCACCCCTGTAGCCCACCCGCTACCAAAACCTTGCCACGCAAACCCAGTACAAATGCACATGTCTGAGGTGACAACTAGGAGTTAAACACAAGTTCCACCAAATGGAGCAATCATTTGACTGTGGTAAAGATATAAAGTCACACAAGAATAACAGCAACAACAATATCCTAGATAAGTTAGCATATTGTGCTTACAGTGTATATACAATAATGGGGGGGGAATGATACAAGAAAGAAAGAGGCAGGAGTTTAGAAGCAGATTTTTTTGAGAGTCATAATTTAAGAAACATCTTTGAATCAGTGAGCATCCTAAGTTTGCCTCCCTTGGCAAACTGCTTCCACTCCAAGCATTCAATTTCATCACTGAAAATTGGTAAGTTTCTGACCATGACTTCAACTGTCTTGAGGAAAAGCAGAGGTGGGACTTAGAAGGTAAAAAATACTAAAACATTTTTTGTTTATTTTTCAGATGTTTTGTTTGATTCTTCCTCTAAAAAATGCTTTCTTTAAAGAGCTCTAAGTTTCAGTGAATTTTAACCAAATACTGATTTAGAGAAGTGAAGAACAAACACAGGAACTCCACCTTAACTGATTTTTTTTTTTATAACAGCTTGATTTAAGACAGAATGTATACGTGCTAGTAGAGAAGCATTTAGACTGTTAATTCATATTATGGTAGCAAAACTTATTTATTCTAACTCTATAAACTACACATTCTTGCACTAGAACATTGCAGCAATATAATCTTTATATATGCAGAATCCATATCAGTAGGATTAAAATAATTTTAAGCTGAGGATAGCAAGATACATCTTTTTTAAATGTTTCTACTAAATTGTATTCTCTAGACAAAATTAAGTACATTTGCAACATCCCTTAATGGGCACTCACTTGTGTCTACAAGTATTATCATGGTACTATAGATAGGCTGATAGATCCCAAACATCAGTCATCCAGCATATCTTCCTGCTGGAGGGAGGAATAAAAAGAATTAAAAGAACGAGTAACATTCTGCTGCCATTCAAAGTGCAAAGATCTTCAGAATTCGCATAATACATGTATATGGCAACAGTTTAGACAGGAAATGAGTTTGAATGGAAAAGAAAAGAATGATAACAACAGAATGTGCAAAACTTAGTCAGGACAAGTCATTTATCTCTGAAATGCCTGTGGCATTTTTTTCAAGAAAGAGCCTGCCAATCACACAAGAAACAGTACATCTTTCTGCTAAACCAGAGCTCCAAATGCAAAGCATAGCACTGAAGAACACATGCATTGGTGGAACTTCATGAAGGAACAAAGCCCTAAAATGAAAGACGGGTTACGCAAAGTCAGCAGAAGCAGCATTTCTATTTTATTTCACCACTGTTTGTATTACCAGATATGAGAACAACATAGATTAATAATCACAAATGGATGGAATATGAATGAATATTACAGATTTGATTAGCACATGGGTTTTCAGCTCTTATATGGTGCTTATTACCACAATGTCTGAAGTATTCCTCAATTTTTGGTAATAGAATACAAAATAACTTATAGCTTTGGACAATATATTGGCAAATATAATAATAGGGTAATTTGACACCTCATCTTATTCATTATCATTATTAAAATGGAAATATGATTTAGGTACAAAGTACTTATATTTCCTGAACACCCATAGCCTGATTTTTTTAACCTGATTAATAATGCCAGAATGAACACAGTAGGCTGGATACTCAATTCTTATGTTATCAATATGCTGTGGTTTGATAGATAGATGAGTGTTTATGCATGCAGATAGCATGGTATACCTCTGAATATGTCCATATTGCTTTACAATTCCTGCAACTGTCTTGTTGCTAAATGTAAGCATCTATGGTAAGCATGCAATAACTGAGATAAACTGTCTTCTAACAGATAAGCTTGATTGGACATATATTCAGCCATTAAAACAACAACAAAAAAGAGCAGAGACATATAGTACTGTTTAACAAGACCTCACAAAATCTGCTGATCAGACATCCAGGAGCTTTGGGAACCTGGAACTGGTATGTTGCAGAGTTCGAGTCAGCTATCCATTTCCAAGTTTTTACAGATTCTCTGTTCCAGTTCTCTCTTTAAGGCTTGTAATGACCATGCTTACTTTAGGGAATTATAATCCCCAAAGGGACTTTTTCTGTCCAATGTGCTACATTCCTTTCCTTGACTATGTCTTTCAAAATTCTTAAATAACACAGTGAAAGCTACACTTCTCTTTCCATGTTTTTGTTTCAGTCATAGGTTACTACACTAACTATTGCTCATAACTGTTTCTCTGATCAGATCAAGCAAAAAATGTTATCATAGTTTAGAAAGTATAGTTTACTGTATTTCCGGTCCTACAGGTTCTGGTCCTCAAATTCATAATTTGAGCTGTTTCTGTCTACATATATTGGACAGACATAAATATCAAAAGACAGCAGATACACATAGACTTGGTGTGTGTGGGGGGTGACTGTTTCAGAATTTTTCCTATAAATCATATACTTCTGAAATTCAGAGTTTAAAATAACTTTGTGTGAGAGTTTGGTACTTCTACTGTTGTCAAAATTTTATTCTGTCAGCTGCAGTGCCTTTGAATTAAGGGTGTCTTTATCAGAAGTATGGCGTTTGATTCAACTATTGTAATTCTGTCAGTTTGTATATAATCTGCAAGTAAGCACAAAATTTCAGTGAATTGTATGTATGTGTTAATGCAAAGTATTAGTTCCACAGATACCCCTGTGTGAAAAATAGGCAAACTTACATCCCCTGAGGTAACAGAGCAGCTCTTTATTTCTGAAGAAACATCACTGTGCTCCCTTTATAACAGCTGTGGTTCATTCCGATTTTGGAAATGGAAAATAACTTAGATTTTCTTCCTCTTTTGTCTTTGGATCCAATATTTCAGTTCCAGCCTAGTTCTCCTTTTTTTGTCACACACGTTTTTGCATATAAAGTTTGGTGAGTTTCAGAGAGGAAATATGTGACTCCACTAAAAAATGAGATTTTTCTTCATTACATTGTGTCTAATACTGATTTGTGAATTAGCAGTTCTACTAAAGATACAGAAAAAGATTTATCTAAAAATCACATCTTTCCCATTTTTAGGAGAAAATGTAGAACGAGTGATATAACTGTTTAACATCTTTACTGGCGACATGGACAGTGGGATTGAGTGCACCCTCAACAAGTTTGCTGGTGACACAAAGCTGTGTGGTGCGGTTGATACTCTAGAGGGAAGGGATGCCATCCAGAGGGACCTTGTCAGGCTGGAGAGGTGGGCCCATGCGAACTACATGAAGTTCAACAAGGCCAAGTGCAAGGTCCTGCACATGGGTCAGTGCAATCCCAAGCACAGCTATAGGCTGGGTGAGGAATGGATTGAAAGCAGCCCTGAGGAGAAGGACTTGGGGGTGTTGGTGGATGAGACACTCAACATGAGCCAGCAGTGTGCGCTTGCAGCCCAGAAAGCCAACCGCGTCCTGGACTGTATCAAGAGAGGCGTGACCAGCAGGTCGAGGGAGGTGATCCTGCCCCTCTACTCCACTCTGGTGAGACCCCACTTGGAGTACTGCGTCCAGCTCTGGGGGCCCCAGAACAAGAGAGACATGGGGCTGTTGGAGTGCTTCCAGAGGAGGGCCACGAAGCTGATCAGAGGGCTGAAGCACCTCTCCTATGAGGACAGGCTGAAGGAGTTGGGGTTGTTCAGCCTGGAGAAGAGAAGGCTCTGGAGAGACCTTATAGCAGCCTTCCAGTACCTGAAAGGGCCTACTAGAAAGCTGGAGAGGGATTGTTTACAAGGGCATGTAGTGACAGGATGAGGGGATATGGGCTTAAGCTGAAGGAGGGTGGATTTAGATCAGATATTAGGAAGAAATTCTTCACTGTGAGGGTGATGAGGCACTGGAAAAGGCTGCCCAGAGAAGTTGTGGCTGCCCCCTCCCTGGAAGTGTTCAAGCCCAGGTTGGATGGGGCTTTGGGCAATGTGGGAGGCAACCCTTTTTGGGGCAACCCTTTGGGAGGGTGTCCCTGTCTGTGGCAGGGGGGTTGGAACTAGATGATCCTTAAGGTCTCTTCCAACCCAAACCATTCTATGATTCTATGATTCTTTGTCTGAGTTCACCATTTCAGCCCAGATAAAAGAATAAGCTGATCAACATAGCCATTGTACTTTATTCGCATTTAGTCTGAAAAATGTCACTTAATAAAATAAAGAGTATCAGTTTTTCACAGCCACTGTTTTGACCACTCCTATTGATATCAGATGGATTGGAAGGTAATATTTATATCATTTTAAATGCATATCTTAAAAGAGATTTATAGTCCAGCTCCAATAAAGATGCAAACATGTATTAGATGTGGACCTAGCTTGCCAAGAGGAATCCAGGACAACATGTTTGACATGGGATTTCCTTTTACAATACATGAGAAGAGGCTGGCACTTTAAAGTGATCTCTAGGCAGTTCAGTGACCCAACTACAGATGGGTACATAGCTCCAGTACTATGAAATGGAAAATTGGAAACAGGACTTCCAGATCAAGCTCTTTCTTCACCTCAGGACTGAATGGAGAAAACATCCGTAGGAAAAGCTCCACAGCCAAACTTTTGTTTTGTTTTGTTTTGTTTTGGGTTTGTTTTTTTTTTTTTAGAGAGAGGGAATAAGCAGTGCTCTTTCAAAGCTGGAGGAGAGGTAGCCTCTAAGTTCTTTAGTTATGTAACATCTAAAGAATAATGGAGGAAAAAGTTATGTAAAGAGATCTACAACCACACTGTTCCATATGAATTCCCTGATGAGGGGTTGCAGACTTTTGTAACAGCAGGTACTTCCGCCTTCTCCTGCCTCTCTGTAACTGCTCACAAAAAAGGTAATTATGGACGGGAAAAACCCCTCCCAAACAAAACCTGCATAAAAACAAACTAAAACCACAAAAAAACCCACACCATGAAGCTGTAATTAATTGTTTTGTCACTTGGAAAACTACATGTTTATGTTAAAATGCTTGCTACTGGAACTCTTTCTGTAAGTTATGTAGTATCTATCTCTGTAATATCAATCAGTTGTGCGAAGCAGGGCTCTAAGGTTCAAATACGTGCAAATGAGGGACATGATTTTGAACTTAGTTATAGAAAGCTGCAATGCCAAAAGACTCAGTTTGCTTGGCTTCCAAGTAAAAGCCAGAAAATAAGAATGTAATAAAATATAAGGAGAAATAAAATTTTGAGAAGTACTTTTACACAAAATTGTCCACAAATGTGACAAATTTAAAAAAAAATAAAAGTTTTTTCCTCTTTAAAATGAGAAGTATTAATTAGAAAAGATTTTCTTCTCTCAGAAAATTCAGTTTCTAGTATATAGTAGAATTATACTTACGCACATTCACAACAAACTTATAACCTCCTTTGTTCAAATAAATTGTATTATTTTTAAAACAAATGTATTCCATGTATTTGAACATTAGGATGATATTATTCTTGAAGACTGTATCTGAGCTGTACCTTAAAAACTACAGATACTTTTAAAGTATTCTCCAGACACATAGAAGGGGTGGAAGCAACAACAACAACAACTGCAAAACAAACAAACAATCAAAAAACCCAAAACAAACAAACAAAACCCACAACAAACCCCCCAAAATCATCTCCACCAAAAAAACCCAACAAATAATAAAATAAAAACCAAACCCAGAAGTAAGACTGAAAGCTTTTAAGTCAAAGAACTTCTACCATGTTCTTTTCTTTACCCAGTAAAATTTTTTTCTTTAAGAGTATTGATAATCAATCCCCTTTCATTTCTGAAAGTGAACTTACAGCTTCAAATAAATAAATAAATAAATAAATCACAATATTATCCAACCCAATGATTTCCCCCCCCCCCCCCCCCCCAGGAAAAGTCTGAAGAATTTTTCAGACATAGGGAAGTAAATGGTTATTCAAAACATTAATCAGGATGAACCTTTACAAAAAGGTGCTTTTTCAACAGCAGTTTAGAAATTTGAATCCAGTTATAGTTACTGATCATAATTCAATTTACTCTTTTATTTCTTTTCCTCAGAACTGCCAATGTACTTTTTGTTATGGAGAAATACATATTTATATTAAACTTCTAATGAGGAAAATTTTCATGAATATAGGATGCAACATTTGGTAAGAAAGAAACTTTTTGATCCCACACAATTTGGTACAGAAGATTTTGCCTAATTTGGAATATGAAAGTGAGTTTCTCTTCTGCCAGGAAGAGTAATCAAACTACAGAACTATCATACTAGCATATATAATTTCAAAAAGGAGAAAACAAGGTGTTCAAGGAGTTCAAATCACTTCCTCAGCTACGTGTTCTGCCTACCTAGCTGGCTGCTCCAAGGAGGGATTGTCTAGGAGTGTTTCTCAGTGTTTCATTCACATACAAGTTTTTGTGAATATTTTCATTTCACCCCCATGAACAAGACAATTTGAGATCTAGAAAATTCGAGGGGAAAGTAAAATGATTCTTTAAGCCTCTTTTACTTTAACATTCCCTAGAGCTCTCTTTTCAGTTGCAAAATTGCTTACCCAACACAGGTCCAGTAACCTGTTACAATACATTACAATGAGATCTTTAAAACCTATTTACTGTGCAGAACATGTTTTCAGCATTTGGAAAATTGTAATTTCAAATACAACAGAACATACTTACACATGTAACTATGTAAGACTGCTATTTAAAGAATGTTTATGATTCTGAAAAAGGCTAATTAAAATTTTATTAGAAATGAGTAAAGCAATCTAAACTAAAAAGAATCTGGACTTGAAAATAGAGAAGAACCAGGGTTAGAAGCAAACTATTTTATGATAAATGGAAATTTTAAGTGAAAAAAAAAATCCATAAAACATTATGTAAGCCCAGCTAACTTTCCACCTTCAAACAAAGCAGTTCATTCAGACAAGTTTGGATATTTAAATAGCTGTGCTTTTTTTTGATCTTACACTTTTTTTGCTGGTTTTTGTCTCTTTTTAATCACTATTCTGACTGAAAAAAAAATATTTATTTTTTTCTTTCAAAATAAAGTTGCAAACATGGACACCAGTGCCCTTAGATCTATAAGTTATTTAATATGAGCTAACATGCATGTTATAATATCTTTAGTACTTCATTAATTTTATATATAAGTTTTAAATTTAGTATCTTTGGATTTGGACTTAAGCAATCAAACAGACCACACACAAAACTAAAAAAAAAAAAGAAAAAAAAAAAAAAAAAAGAAAAAGTAATTTATAACATAGATAGATAGACATGGCAAGAATATAGCCTACTGTACCTCAGAAAGTACAAATAAGATGCTTGTCAGAAGAATTTTCAGATTTCTTCAGCTGTCACTGCTGGTCAGGATGTTGCAAAGTGCTGAAAGAAATGTATTCAAATTTATGGCCCATAGCAATAGTAAAGAAACAGTTTTCAATAAAGATTAAACACGTCTTTTAAAAATTATCCTACATGCTGTCTGCTTGGCTCAAAAATCCTCATATACCAATATCCTTCCTCCATTTTTCATGTTTATTTAAAACTGGTATCACATACATAGTTCTTACCTGAGTTTTTGCACTAAAGGTGCAGAAGTGAAAAACATCTCTTACAAAGTACAATCTGTGACCAATTGTCCATGAAGGATGTATTGCTTATATATCTTTATGGCTTATCTAAAAAATATCAAAATCCTCTTGCTTCTTAGCAGGTGTTTTATTTTGACTTTTTCTCACATTAGAATAATCTTCCAATATAATTTAAACAAACTTTCTGGAGATTTCTGATCTGTACTTTTAATTTTGTTTTCTGTCACAAGGCTCAAAGTGGAGGTTTATGGTTATCTACGTCTTTTCATAGTAAACACAGCAGATACTGACTGAATAAGATTGTCAGCCAGTGAGATTTCCTTGCCAAATTGTTCATGGGTATGATTAAAATAGCCTCCCTAGCTATTATACCTTTAAATTCAAATGAAAACTTCTGAAGATTTAAGATCTTTTCCAAACTGAACAATATGTTAGAATACTATAAATAAATTGCAGTCTATTAAAACCTCAGTGCAACACTGATGTCTGGATAACACTACCAGTGTTAATGGTATTCTATTCTTCTTTCTTAATTAGGAAGGATAGCCTTTGTTGGAAGGGCCATTTGGAACTCAGCTTTGGATTATTTTTATTTTCTTCAGTGGAGAAACAAAATATTACATTTCCCACAGTCAGAGTGGTCTGACAGGATAGATTCAGAACTTTTTGAAATGTTGAATATTTTCAAGTCAAAGAAAAGAATGAAAATTTCCTGCTGTTTTGAAATTTGTACATTCTGACAGAAAAACTGACATTAAAGAGTAACCATTTTGATTACCCACCTTTCAAAAGTTTAACTAAAGTTCAAGGCCCTCCACGATTTTTTTTTCCACTGAGAAACTACATTTTCCAACCTCTATGAAGTTTAATGAAACTCTTGCTGTTTTTAAAAAAAAAAAAAAAAAAAAAGAAGATGACGAGTGTAGTCTGCCACTATTAACACCTCAGGAGAAAAGTAATATAACCTGCTTTTTTTGGGAACAGTACTTTTTTTTTTTTTGCTTGTTTTGAGATTTGCCCTGTTGTTAGTATATTTTTAACAGTAGGGAAAATAACCTTTTAAAGTTGGATGAAGGAATGGTTCAAGGGATGACTAATTGAATAAATAGCATCATCTTCTTGTCTGCCACATCTCCTGCTACTGTAAGAAATGCAATTCCTTAGTAGAAGACAGTCCTAGCATTTTCTGAAATTAAAATTGCAAGGCTTAGCCAGGATCCCCCAATTACTGCCATTCTCTATCAAAAGCTAAAAATCATTGTTGATTTTAATAAGTTAGCTTCTAAGACATATCTAGTTGCATTTCCCTTTTTAGATATCTTTAAATACTTTTAATTCTTGGCCTTTGATATTTTGGTGTATATAAATGAAGTATATTAATGCAATCAATAAAACACAACTGCTATAATTGAGTTGAGAATGTACTAAAAATTACTAAGAGGAAGTTAAGTCTTTATTCCTCATTAGGAAAACCAGCAATGTTTCTACCTTATGTTGAGCTAAGTCAGAGATGTAATCCAAATGTCCTGACTGATAGAGAAAAAGAAGTAGGATTCAGGGGTTAAAAATTTGGTAAGAAGCTGCAACGCTCTGCACTAGCTCAGTTTTGAATAGGACAGACAATAAACGTCTGAAGAGCTAAGGCACTATCTTTCACTGAAGCCTACATTTTGTTTAGGAACCTTATTTCCTTTGAGAATGTAAGCCTCAAGATCTACATGTACAGAAGTGGGGATAATAGCATTTCTCTGCCTCGGAGGGTTAACATGAAGATAAATACTCAGAAACTTAGGTAAGAGAAGACACATATAAGTACTTTGAGACTTTTTTCTGGTGAATGAAGACGTCACTTATTCTTTGTTCTTGAATTCTTTGTCACAAACATCCTTTTGCTATCATATCCCTATTTGCATGTATAAAAGGGTTCTTTCAGTTTGTTTCCTCGAGACTTCTGCAATCAATGAGACAAGGGTGCTGCTGATAACCCTGGCAATAGCTTATAGCTTATAGACAAGGAGGGAGGGAAATATAGATTATAGGGACAATAGTAAAGGGTTTTTTTCTTCATTCAAAGTTATTTATTTCAGACTTATGATAATTTTTTTCAAGTTTTAGTTCAATGCAATTATGTTAGCTTTTTGGTAATTATCATAGATAACATTTAACTTGCCAATGTAAAAATTAAGGATGTTCTCCAAACTTCACCTTGTTAGTAGACTGGAGGTTTCATTTTTTCTGATAATTAATTATTGTGGTTTAACCCAGCAGGCAGCTAAAAACAACCACATGCCGTTCACTCACTCCCCCGCTGCTCAGTGAGATAGGGGAGAGAATTAGGAAAAAAAAAAAAAAAGTAAAACTCGTGGGTTGAGATAAAGACAGTTTAATAGGACAGAAAAGGATGATAATAATAATAATAATAGTAATTATAATAATATTAATAATAATAAAAACAACAATATAAAAAACAAGTGATGTACAGCGCAATTGCTCACCACCCACAGACCATCGATGCTCAGCTAGTTCCCAAGTTGCATTCCAGTCCCTGGACAGCTTCCCCCAAGTTAAATACTGAGCATGTGTGTTGGTTTTGTGTGGCAAGGTTTTGGTAGCGGGGGGGCTACAGGGGTGGCTTCTGTGAGAAGCTGCTAGAAGCTTCCCCTGTGTCTGATAGAGCCAATGCCAGCCGGCTCCAAGACGGACCCGCCGCTGGCCAAGGCCAAGCCAATCAGCGCCTCTGTGATAACATATTTAAGAAAGAGAAAAACAGTTAGAGAGCGCTTTTGCAGCCAGAGAGAGGAGTGAGAAGATGTAAGAACATCTGCAGACACCAAGGTCAGTGAAGAAGGAGGGGGAGGAGGTGCTCCAGGCGCCAGAGCAAGATCCCCCTGCAGCCCGTGGTGAAGACCATGGTGAAGCAGGCTGTTCCCCTGCAGCCCATGGAGGGAGGATGAGGGGGTGTAGAGATTCCACCTGCAGCCCGTGGAGGACCCCACGCTGGAGCAGGTGGAGGCACCTGAAGGAGGCTGTGGCCCCGTGGGAAGCCCGCGCTGGAGCAAGCTCCTGGCAGGACCTGTGGATCCGTGGAGAGAGGAGCCCACGCCAGAGCAGGTTTGCTGGCAGGACTTGTGACCCCGTGGGGGACCCACGCTGGAGCAGTTTGCTCCCGAAGGTCTGCACCCCGTGGAGGAGACTCACGTTGGAGAAGGCCGTGAAGGACTGTCTCCCGTGAGAGGGACCCCACACTGGAGCGGGGGAACAATGAGTCCTCCCCCTGAGGATGAAGAAGCGGCAGAAACACCGCGTGAGGAACTGACCGTAACCCCCACTCCCCGTCCCCCTGTGCCGCTGGGGGGGGCGGAGGTTTGAAGCCGGGAGTGCAGTTGAGCCCGGGAAGATGGGAGGGGTGGGGGGAGGTGTTTTTAAGATTTGGTTTTATTTCTCATTCCTCTACTCTGTTTTGCTTAGTAATAAATAAGATGAATTCCCTCTCTAAGTTCGGTCTGTTTTGCTCGTGATGATAATTAGAGAATGATCTCTCCCTGTCCTTATCTCGACCCGTAAGTTTTCTTTTATTGTACCTTTTCTCCCCTGTCTAATGAAAGAGGGGAGTGATAGAGCGGCTCTGGTGGGCACCTGGCCCTCAGCCAGGGTCAACCCACCACAGCATGACATCATATGGTATGGAATATCCCTTTGGCCAGTTTGGGTCAGCTGTCCTGGCTGTGTCCCCTCACAGCTTCTTGTGCACCCTTAGCCTCTTTGCTGGCGGGGCAGTATGAGAAGTTGAAAAGTCCTTGAGTTGGTGTAGACATTGCCTAACAACAATCAAAACATCAGTGTGTTATCAACATTATTCTCATCCTAAATCCAAAACACAGCACTATACCAGCTACTAAAAGAAAATTATCTCTATCCCAGCCAAAACCAGTACACTGATTCGTATAATAAAGGATTTCAAAAGCTTTTATTTTCTTTGAAAGCACATGATTGAAAATGTTATGAATTTGCAAAAGAAATCAGATTTAAAAATTATTGATATCACTACCTTCAAAATTATGAAAAGCAAGAGATTTGAGCAGGAAGTGTGTCCTTCCAGTCATGATCCTACTGCCTCTTAGTATGGGAGATAGCACATAGATTTGGGAGTAGTTTGCATCACACTGTCCTACATTGGGTTGAGCATTACCTGCATGGTTACATGATCATCATTCATCTAACACAATGAACTCGTCAATTTAGTCTTCAGGTGGATCAGTATTTGCTATCATGCCTTGTCACAAGGTCGAATGTATAGTAGATTTTAAATAAAGTTGTGTCCTAAAAACATCATGTTGTAGAAACTTGAAATAATTTTTTGTAAAGACAAGAAGGCTTACAAAAAGGAAGCTTCTTTAAACCAATTTTTTCCCCCACATTAGGAAATTGAGGGAAAAAAAACCCAAAACAGAAAGGAAGAACTAGGAGAGAAGTAAGAAAATCAACTAAACCATTTATATGATAGAATCATAGAACAGCCTAGGTTGGAACAGGACTTGAAAGATCCTGTGGTCCAAACTTTCATGGGAAATGGAGCGTAAATGAGATTATCTAGCATTCTGCTCACCTCACCCCCAGTGACGGGGACTCCACAATGTCCCTGAGGAGATTGTTCCAGTAACTGTTCTCACTATAAAGAATTTCTCTCTTATATCAAGGTGAAACCTCACCCAGTACTTCTTGTACCCATTGCCTCTTGTGTTCTCTATGTGACTCCTTGTGAAGAGAGAGCCTCCATCCTCTTTGAAGTCATCCTTGAAGTACTGGAATACTCTGATGAGGTTCCTCCTGAGCCTTCTCTTCTCCAGGGAGAAAAGACCTAATGCCTTCAGTCTTTCTGCATAGGTCAAGTTCTCCAGGTCTTTGATTGTCTTTATGGCCCTCCTTTGACCCTCTCCAGTATGTCCATGTCTTTTTTGAATCGTAGGGACCAGAACTGGACACAGTGCTGCAGGCATGGCCTGATGATTGCTGAGTAGAGTGAGTTGGTCATGTCTCTATCTCTGCTAGTAATGCCCTCATGCATGCAGCCCAGGATCCAATTTGCCTTTGTTGCTGGAGTGGCGCACTGCTGACTCGTGTTCAGCTTGCTGTGCACCAGGACCCCCAAGGTCCCTTTCAGCAGGTCTGCTCCCTAGTAACACAGATCCTAGCCTGTACTCAGCAATTTGGTCATCTCATTCCTTTGGTTATGTCATTCTTTCGTTTTGTGTCAGACTTTATTACAGTCCCACTTTCTTCAATCAGTATTGTGGTTTTAAATTTAAAAAATAGGAAATGTCTTATAGATGAAGCAACATGTATTTCTGACTGACTAAAAAATCCCTTTGACATTTTCACTGTTTTGTTCTGCTGTCTGCATTTTATTTCTACTAAAGGATGACTGTGTTTAAAAATTGCTTGAACAAAAGTAGATTGAGGTGAGGAGGCAGTAATGATGGAGGAAGGAGGAAGATGGGCTTCCTCTGTAAGAAATGCATGTGAGAGAAGAGACATAAACATCTTAGCAAATGACATCACAACTTTTACTGTGTCCAGTTCTGGGCTCCCCAGTCCAAGACAGACAGTGAACTACTGGAGAGAGTCCAGTGGAGGGCTACAAAGATGATGAGGGGACTGGAGCTTCTCTCTTATGAGGAAAGGCTGAGAGAGCTGTCTGTTTAGCCTGGAGAAGACTGAGAGGGGATCTCATCAAGGCTTATAAATATCTAAAGGGTGGATGTCAAGAGGATGGGGCCAGACTCTTCTCAATGGTGCCCAGTGACAGGACAAGGGGCAGTGGGCACAAACTGGAGCACAGGAAGTTCCATCTCAATATGAGGAAAAACTTCTTTACGCTGAGGGTGACCGAGCACTGGCACAGGCTTCCCAGAGAGGCTGTGAAGTCTCCTTCTCTGGAGATATTCAAAACCCTCCTGGACGTGATCCTGTGCAACCTGCTCTAGGTGATTCTGCTTTAGCAGGGGGGTTGGACTAGATGATCTCCAGAGGTCCCTTCCAACCCCTACCCTTCTGTGGTTCTGTGATTCTGTGATTGTTTTTTACCTTTTTTCATTAAGATTAATCAATCATTCTGATTGTCTAAAACTTCATTGACATTAAAACTTTACTGACAGCAACACAAATAGCAACAAACAGTTCCATGTAAATAATTGAGAAAACTTCCAGAATGACAGAATTCCTAATGGATTTCTTTCTATTAGAATCCTAGGAGCTGCACCTATTATAAAAATTAGTGTTGCTGATATGGTACAAACGGTTTGATACTTTGGGATTTGTTAAATAGGGCTAATGAAGGACTCATTGCTTGAGAAGTGTTATATAGGGAATAGACTATAGTGAAGATTAAAAAAGTCCCACAACAATGATTATGAAAATATTTTGGAAGAGAGCCCACAGAGAATCAGTTTGGGTTAGAGCACATATTTAGTTTTGTACAATAACAAAACCCAAAGCAGTAAATTAATGCTCACCAGTCCCCAAACACATTTTCGCTATCTAGCCAAAGTCACCCTGAAAGATGATGTAGTCCCAGTTAGAGCAAATCAGTAATCAGTTCATTTACAGTGAATGAGTTTTCAGTAGTTGCAGTGTATAACCCTAGTTTGTTAGCTCTCCTACCACTACTAAATTGCACTTCCTTACAGCACCAGCTTTTTTTTTTTGCAAATGATGTTGTCCAGCCAGCTCTAAAATTAAATTTGTAATAGTAACATCTGGTTGTCAGTTTGTCACTTCCTTTGCTCTGATCTTGTTTTTTTCTGAAGATATTACTAACTTAACACGTTACATGCAAAGCAATGTATAGTCAAGCTATCACTAAAAAAATCCCCAACACCATACCAGTTCTTGTCTTGTGTACATCAGTGTGTGCATATTTAGAAATCAGGGTGGTAAAAGCTAGAGATACATGCCACAAATATATGGGGCTACACATTTTAGCTTTTCTGCCAGACAAAAAACCTAAAAAAAAAACCCACAACCCCCAAACCCCAAAACTTCCAACCAAAAAAACCCCACCTATAGGAAATGAGTCATGAAAACCTGATTCTATGTTTGCAAAAAATGTGTTGTTTCCATGATCCAAACACTTCTTTCTTCATCTTCTGTGCTTAGCAGTGAATGACAGGAGCATCTCTGTGTTAGACCAGTGCCTAGCTGCCAAGGTGGCCCACAGGGACCAGAGACAGCTGGGCATAGAATTAATCTCTGCCAGTTTGTTCCAGCCAAAGCCCTGGCCCAGGAATATTTTACTTCCTAGTGTTGTCTGGTATAATGTTTCTCCTTGGAGTACAGTAACAAGAAGGATCTTTCAGTTAAAGTTATGTATATTCCTCCCCATCCCATGAAAAAACGTATATTCTGGCAGGTACAAGTAGCATTCTTGATTAAGTGATTAATAACAGCATGTATAAAAAGCATTGCCTATACAAGCAGACATACTACTGTATAAACAACTCTTCAGACAAGTAACAAAATTATTTGGATCTGGCATGCATCATTGCTGCTGCTTTATGCTAGGATTCACCAATGGGAGACTTGAGTAATTCCAGATTGCTTGTTGATGAGTGATTTGATGGAAAAAACTGCACAGAACTCCCTCAAGACTTAACATTGTATTTCAAAATAAAGCAGCACTTAAATCTTAGCTTAAGCCCCAAGTCCCCAACTGCACAAATCTAAGTTTATTTTTAAAAAAAAAAAGAAAAGTGCCATCATCTTTGAAGAGAGATTTAATTGGAACGAACCAAATGCATCAGTATTTGCAGGCTCATTGTCAGGGCCTTGATGACACCATTAGCCCTGGCTGTCCCTGTCCATTCCCCTGGGACTTGCCCCACCTGCCCATGGCCAAGGATCTCATTTCCACTCTCCAGAACTCCCTCCACCCTGCCCATGGCCCAGAACCCCATGTCAGCCCCCTGGGGCCATCAGCCCCTGTCCCAGCGATGCTGCAGCAAGGCCAGTCTCCATGTTCCTACAGCTCTGCCTGGCCATGGACCTAGCTGAGCTGGGCCCACCCACAGGCCCACATCCCAGCCCATTCCCAGGGAGGTGCCCAATGCCCAGGGCTGTGGCTACCCCTGTGTCTCTTGGCTGCCCACTCCTGGCTGGGATGGTGGACGGGCCCTGGCTGCCAGATCCTGCCCTGCCATGCCCCATGGGGAGTTCCCTCGGGTTTCTGGCTCCCCATGCCTAAGGTGGCAGCTGGCCCTTGTTGCTCCCTGACATCTATGATGTGTGGACTTCAGCTTTACTTTCGACCACTGGCATTTCTTAAATCCACTCACTGCACTGAATCATGGCTGCTGGTATCCTGATCTCTTTTTGAACTTGTGAGAAATTGTATTTACTTTCTCTTACTCTACTGGACTAATTACAGACAACGCGCACGGATGACCAAGTGCAGCGCACACATGGGTACTCCACAGCTCCCTGGGTGTCCAAGTGATATCCAAGTGGAAGGTCCACAAGTTCTGTGCCTAATGCAACTGCTTTTGCAGCTCAATGTTATGATGTCATATAGGAGAATTAATTAGAACACAGACTAAAACAATTATGAGCCTGAAGCACTGTCTAAATTATTTATCTGTAGAAATCTATTAGTTATCCATAAGTATGTAAGTTGGTTAATTGTAAATGTAGGTTTATAAAAAGAGATTCTCATTAGTGACCATATACGCTTACTGGGCTTACAGTGACTGACCAAATTTGTTATCTATTTTATGATAAAAACAGTAGCTCATGAAAAAGCAATTCTTTTTCACCCTGTTCTTCAGCAATAACTCTGGCATACTCCTCACATTTCTGGCTTCAATTCCTCAAGCAGATACTCTAATTCAAAGTTTTATGGTGCTTTCCACCCCTTACTTCAAGGCCGGGATGGGAAGCAGTGACTAATACTACCCCTTTGCTGTGTCCAAGCTATATGATAAAACCTTCACAACTCTATTGAATTATTTCCTAAAATTTTCTCCTAGCAGTTCTTTCCAAAACTCCAGTTAAGGTCCATCATTTTGGGTCTACACTTTAACAATATATTCCCTTTACTTTCTATTTATAGTCCTCTAAATAAACTACTTTCTAAAATTGTTGTTCCTCTAATAATTCAAATGTTTCTTCCATCCTTTGGGATTCAGCTTATGGTCTTTTCCGAGTTGTTATTTCCAGGTTCTTACCAAACCATAAAGCAAGCATTGTTAATTTTAACATCTCAAACCCTAGAGGTTTAGAAACAAGAGTCAAATTCAAAGAAAACAATTGTTTTGAATGTTGTATGAGACAGATATTTAATTACCCCAAATACTTTTTTTGTTCATTTTCCTTCACAACTGCCTCCAATAGTCTCACCTATTCCTATTATTTTTCTTTCTGAGAAGGGGTTCATTGCCTAAAATGATCTTCCTTCTGCCATGCCTAAAAATCTCATGAATAATTTTGGACTACAAGGCAAACATGTTTCTTAAAGAAAGTTGTATCAAGATAGAAGACAATCTTAAAGTGTCTAACACGTGTTCTCTGTACATACATACACATCAACATGTAAATGCACCACTGATATTACTATGTGTAATAATGAAGTGTTCAAATTTCCTGATAGAGACAATGAATCCTATTCAATAATACTGTTTTCTCAAAACAAAGTAACATTTACTTTCAGGCAGGTGGAATTTTAAAGCTCCAATTCTTTTTCTATAACTGTATGTGTGTTCATTAGCTTAAAAATGAACCATACTGTGCCACTGTCAGAATAAGCTGTGCTATGGTGTCTGAAAACCTCATCTACACATGTATTTATTTTCTAGTAATAAGATGGAATAAGCTGTGCATAATGTGTGCTATAAATTCTAGTACTATTCCTATAAGAATAACTTCCAGAAAATGTCTCCATATTTTGAATACAAGAGGTATGAACTGTATTAAAAAAACCCAAGAAACAAGACACCTTTCTTATCTGGAAAGTACAGAACAGTCATATCAGTGTGATTTAAATTATGATGCTGGGGGTTTTGGGGTTTTTTGGGTTTTTTGGTTTTGGGTTTTTTTTCATTTTTGCCTTTTGTTTGGTTGTCACTTAAACCATTTAGTCTTAGTTCCTAGTGTCTCACTCAAAGCCATATGTATCAGGTCAATGATAACAGATATGTATATTTAATATATAAAACAGAGGCACTATATTGTTTAAATGGTAGGGTGCATATAGGTGAAACTTTAGCATTTGAATGGTGTGTAAGAAGGAAATAGATGGAATATCTGGGAATTTTTTGTTTGGTCAGTTGGATTTTTTTCAACTTATCTTTGACAAATTGAGCTTACTTAAAAAGAGTACTCTTCTTAAAGAAATATACAAAGCTACAGAGACAGACTCCTCTATTATGAATCTATATTAAAATAACATGAAATTATTTTGTTGGAAATTTGTCTGTAGGAGGGAAGAATTTCACCTCCAAAGTAATGAGAGAGCTTTTTAACCAGCTTATTTCATATTTATGAAAATGATCCAGTACTTTGAAAGTATTTATGTAGGAAATATAGCAAATATAAACAACTATTATTTATCTTTGTGAGGGAAAAATAAAATTATTTAAAAAAATTAATAATTCCGGGAAAATGTTACGTCTGTGGACAAAACAAAGATCATGTCCAAACCAAGTGTGGGTGTGAACATCGCTGAACAAGCTAAGCCATCGGTAAGATTTCAGTACCTGGGACAGCTGCTTAGGTCAGGCAGAAAGTAGCAGCAAACACAAGGGAACCAGGCTGAATAAAAGAGTAGTAACAATCATGTATATGTTGTTTAAAGGAAGAGTACAATTAAAAAAAAAAAATCCATTATGAAAAGTTTTCTTTTTTCCTGCTACTGCTTCAAGATATCATGTCAAGATTATTAGAACCACAAGAAGTTAAGGCACCAAAACTAATTTTCTTAACTTCCTTCCTTTTCATATTTTGCTGATACCTCATGACCGACATTTATAACTGCCTAACAAAATTGTTTCCACAGGTAAAATTGGTGAAGCACACACTGCCTTCTGAGGTCACACAAAGTTGAATGTTAGGTGTTAACTGTCACCTAAGGTGTGTATAGCTAAGTTACAACATTCAAAATCTTATTAAGGGTAGACTGGAACACACAAAAGGTAACAAGAACCTATTCTTGGCCTAATTAAATTGTTATGACATTGCATTCAAATGACCTAATATTAAAGCATTTTTGCTGGTGTTAGACTTACTTGTCCCCTCCCCAAGACCCTCTGGGTCCTACTGTTGCCAGTTTCAGTTTTCCCCAGGAACAGAGGGGTAGGGGGATGTTTCAGCCAACCATCAGTGTCCTTCAGTTTTTGAACAGGTGGGTTCCTTTCCTTCTCTGCTGTGGGTCAGCTTGAGACTGTTCTTACACATTTTCCTATCACCACCTGCTCTTTTCCCCCCCTACTCTCAAGGAAGGTGTGAAATTTTCCCACAGCACCCATGACCACAGGGGGCTATTTGTCCCACAGGGATAGCCTGGGGCGGTCAACCCCTTCCTCCTGACAGCACCCACAGAGTTGAAGCTCAAATGGGCTGCCATGTATGTCCATCTTTTCATAGGCAGACACATCACATAGATGTATTAAAACTGAGGATGACATACATCTATGCCCATGCACTCCTGACTGAATTTTGGGGTGTGAAACATGAATCTGGTGATATAGTAGAGGTCCCTGAGAGAACAGGGTGATAGCAAAAGCCCCAGAGAATATAAATGCAAATGATAAAACATCAATTACTGGGCAGTAAAAAGAAACAACCTTGAACACTAGGTAGAAACAGACTCCAGGCACAGTGAAAAGAGTAAAGTATAATATGCAACATAAGTAAAATATCCCATATATGACAAAGGAGATAACAAGAAGGTGTATATATATATCCCAGCTATGGACGTCATTCCTGTTCAACTCTATTACAAAAAAAAAAAACCATCTGCACCTCTGTGGTCAAGAAAGAACACTAATTTTTCCTTTCCTACTAATCACTTTTGATTATAGCAGACTTGATAATATGTAAAATAAATTTTTTACCTTATAACTGATACAAATAAATTTGAAATTTAAAGAGAAATATGTGTGTTTTTTTCTGTTTTCTGTTCCAAACTTTCCCCACAAAAAGGTGATTGATACTGCATCATAAAGTCAGAAAAAATTCACACAAAAATGAGGTATATGTAATAGCTTCTGTATGTGAAGAGATAACATTTTAAAGTGGATTGATTTAGGGATGAGGACTTGTAATCTGTGAAAGGGAGGATGTTATAAAAGGAAGACTGGGACAAGTAGAGGTTAGTGAAGCTGACAGATATATTACTAGGGTGTTAGCCTGGAAAACAAAAAACCTAAATCAGATCAAAATTCTCAGGCAACCTGAAGACTTGAGTGAAAAAAGTGTTAATATTTTGAACACTTGAAACAGAATAGGTCTTAAAACAAGGCCAGATTGTATAAAAGTATGATCCCATTTGCTTATCATCTGTATTTATATGAAGTTGTTAAAACTAAACTAGTGCTGTATGCATCATTTACTATGAATTCTTATAAAGTCACCTTTACTACTTCAACTTCACTTCGCTGCAAAACATGGAATGTTGAAAAAAGTAAGCCTGTCTGAAGTGTTTTGTTTTGTTTTGGTTTGTTTCAAGAGAAAACTAAGTGAACTGAAGGACATCCAAAGGCAATGACATCTCTCAGTGGTTTAATATGAAGGTATTAGACATATTATACAATGAAATATGACAACTGCTTAAATCAGCAAACTCCACCACTTGATGATACTCTGATACGCTCTGTGGAAAAACATATTGTGAGTTCAATTCTTGGGGATAAAACATCAAGATTATATCAAACAAAATGGCATCAATAACACCTGAATTCAAGGTTTCACACACAGAGGAAGAACTTGCAGAAGATAAAAGCTTTTTTCACTGCATTTATGTAAGACTAGATATGACTTATTTCTCTCAACTTCTTGAATTGGAAAAAAAAAAAAAAGTGAAGCAGGATTTTTTGTTATGTGAGGCTGTCTGGCAGATAAGTTCTTCAGGGTGTTCTTTTATTGTGAAATTATATGACTGTTATAGGGAAAGATTGCCTTACTGATTAGAGCTTCACTCAAAGGTAAATATTTTTATGAATAACTTAAATTTTAAATTTTCTGGTGCTCTTGTAGATGTCAGGGCTTATGTATTTATGGTTCCAATACTTTCATTCATATCAGTGAGCTGAATACAAGTTTAGGAGGTATAAGAATTCTGTCTTTTTAATAATTATCACAATGATAAAGTACTTGTAAGGGAGTTTTAGCCTGTAGCTATAAATGTGAAAAAGGGGAAAGAACAATTTAGTCTTTCCCAACACTGGACTGTTATTTTAATTATTTTATTGCTAATACCTAAAGCTATTGTACTAATTTAATTTTCCTTTATACTGTACAGATTTTGGAAAAGCATTGCTAGCGAAAATGAGCTCCTGGATCCCTTTTCAATGAAGATGTTGCTCAGACAGACAGATATGAAATAGGAAGAGGTGATAAGATGGTCATGTGATGGAGGTGTTCAGTTGAAACTCAAAAAACAGCAGCTTAGCAAACTTTGATTGGGAAAGAAAGCTAGTTACATCCTAATTTTGTACTAAGATGCAAGTACCCTCCTTTCAGTACACAATACTTCTTGGAGCTTGATTTCAAACTAATGTTGGAAACAAGCTTTATCCTTATCTAAGATTCTTTTGATAACAAGAATACAAATTCCAGAATATTCATTATATTAATGAATTTTTAAGAGATATGTTAAAATGCAAGCATATTCCATCCTTTTCTCTTTTCTTCCTGGTTTCATAAATATACTGGACACCAAGAATAAAATGGAAAAAAAGTAATGAAAAAATATGATGAGTACAAGAAGGACCATCCTTTTACTAGAGAAGAACTATGCATTATATTACTCAGATAAATCACCATACCTGAGGAAACAACAAACAAAATATTACTAAACAAAGTAAAGGATATAAGAAACTAGTAAGCTATGAGAAATTCTGTGAAATGTTCAGAGATGGGAGTCAGTTCTCCCAATGCTTTTTATAAGCACCTAAATGTTTGTTTAGGATAGGAAATAGTTAAAATGAAGATATGTTTAAATTTAAATTTATTTATATTGTAGTAGCCTACATAATCTATCTCAGGATGTTGATGCAATTGTTCATGAGACAAAACCACTCTGACATCATGGTTTAGTGTGAAACTTACAACATCCTAAAACTTTGCAATTGTAAAACCAAAAGACATATGAGGAAACTCAGTAATTTATAAAATACAGAGATTTCAAACATGGTGTTACAGTTTTGGGGAACAGAAGGGGCAGTGTCATGTTACTGTGCATAGCAGAAGAAAAGTCTAACTGAAGGAACAAGGATGGGAAGTTTCTATTGATTTTTCTACTGCTGAATGAAAAGATGCTACAATAAATTTACGCAAATAAAAAAGGTGGATAATACAAACTAGATTTCCTATTGTTCTGGGAAGACTTGGGAGATCAGCAAGATAGCAAAAGAGGGTCTTTATCTCTGGAAATTGGATGCTAAACTTTCAAAACTGTTCTTCAGATATTTTCCAACTTTCAGAGTGTGATTATAATCGTCCAAATTTTTCTCAAAAAGAAAATTAAATCAATTTCCAGAAACTCCAAAAATTCTGGAAATACAAGGAGAAAAAAATCAAACCAATGATTCTACCTTGATCTTTTTTTTCAGAATGGACGAGAAAGACAAAAAATTAATTATCCAGGATCTTTTTTTGGTATCTTTTGAGACTTTGAGAAGAATAAGAGATAAGATTATAGTTAAGTGAATTAAAATCATATCCAAAACAAAGATAAATACCAATCTGTTGCTGATAAAAAGTTACATCTCTGTTACATCTTAAACAGTAGGTTATGCAGTCCTAAACTTTCAGATGTACATATTTATGTGGCTTCACAAAACTAATCTGAGTTATATGATCACATGCATTGAACATGACCAGAGTTCATAATAATGATTTTGAAATTGTATTGGGTTTGAGTGACAAGGTTTTGGCAGTGTGGGGGGTCTACAGGGGTGGCTTCTGTGAGAAGCTGCTAGAAGCTTCCCCTGTGTCTGACAGAGCCAATGCCAGCCGGCTCCAAGATGGACCCGCTGCTGGCCAAGGCTGAGCTCATCAGCAACCGTGGTAGAGCCTCTGGGATAATATAGTTAAGAATTGAAAAAGAAAAACAACAACAACACAACCAAAACCAAAAAACAATCAAACAAACAAAACCCAGCAGTAACTGCAGCCAGAGAGAGGAGTGAGAAGATATGAGAGAAACAACGCTGCAGACACCAATGTCAGCGAAGAAGGAAGGGAGGAAGTGCTCCAAGGACCAGAGAAGAGAATCCCCTGCAGCCTGTGGAGAAGACCATAATGAGGCAGGCTGTCCCCCTGCAGCCCATGGAGGAAGGATGAGGGGGAGCAGATATCCACCTGCAGCCCGTGAAGGACTCCATGCCGGAGCAGGTGAATGCACCCAAAGAAGGCTGTGACCTCATGGGAAGCCCACACTGGAGCAAGCTCCTGGCAGGACCTGTGGCCCCATGGAGAGAGGAGCCCACGCCAGAGCAGGTTTGCTGGCAGGACTTGTGATCCCATGGGGGACCCACGCTGGAGCCGTTCATGAAGAACTGCAGCCTGTGGGAAGGACTCACGTTGGAGAAGCTGGTGGAGGACTGTCTCCCGTGGGACGGACCCCACACTGGAGCAGGGGAAGAGTGTGAGGAGTCCTCCCGTGAGGAGGAAGGAGCAGCAGAGACGAGTGATGAACTGACCACAACCCCCATTCCCGGTCCCCCTGTGCCACTGAGGGGGGAGGAGGTAGAGAATTCGGGAATAAAGTTACACCCAGGAAGTAGGGAGAGGTGGGGGGAAGGTGGTTTAAGATTTGGGTTTATTTCTCATTATCCTACTCTGATTTGATTGGTAATAAATTAAATTAATTTTCCCAAGTTGAGTCTGTTTTGCCCATGAGGGTAATTGGTGAGTGATCTCCCTGTCCTTATCTCGACCCACAAGCTTTTCATTATATTTTCTGTCCCCTGTCCAGCTGAGGAGTGGAGTGATAGAGCAGTTTTGGTGGGCACCTGGCCTCCAGCCAGGGTCAACCCACCACAGGAATATAAGCCTCTATTCATAAATATACCTAATTTTGCAGATTAATAGGTGGCAAAGAACTTGTATTTATGGGCCCTGAAAAAATACTCCTATTTTAGATTTAAAATTAAAGCAAATCATTTTCCATGTAGATACCTCAATTTAATAACTGAATCAAAGGAAGAATGTATTCAATACCTTGAAAGAAATCTTATCATTGTTCACAAACTTCATCATATCTTCTCTTTAATTATTTTGCCTACTGATATGTTTTGTTCCCTTAAGTATATGACTTTATTTTAAAAATATGACTTTCAGACTATAAAATACTGGAAAAACTCTATTTTCTTTCCTTAAATGCCAGCTTCAGAATGGATATTATTGTAACAGTGAAATTATATCATAATATAAATAGTATGTTGTAAGATGCTGTATATTAAAATAGAGTATATTATCATATCAATGACCATGAAAAAAAAAGTGTCTTAAAAGGACTGCAGGTATGTAATGGAATAGAATAATCATATTGTGTTAATCCATTAGGTCTCATGTCTGTCTTGACAAGGGACAGTTTGTGTGGAAGGTTGTACTGCCTATAAAACAGATTAAAAGTAGGAAAGGAAACAGAGATTTAGAAATAGACACATCTTCAAAGTGTACTTAGAATATATTAGAATACAGGCCAACTTACTCTTCATTTATTTAATTTGCAAATTAAACATACAAATCAATTCACAAATAACAATTTTAAATTAATTTGCAATATTCAGAACTAATATGAAATTTTATAACTACTATAATATTTATTTTTTTAAAAAATAATTAATTTATTAACAAATATAAGTTGGCCTGGCAGATATGGAGTAGGCATTTTGGTTTGGACCAGCTGTTATGTATGAGATAAATGTTTTCTGAATAAACAGGTTATTAAACTCTGTTATACATCATTACGTTAATGTCTTCTCAATGAATCCCCCAAATCACTTTTTAACAATCAAGAGTTCACTTTTCTAAATTTAACAATACTTACTAATATTATTATAAATAATTAAAATTAACATAATGATTATAAAAGTAAACAACAACAAAACAACAATAATAACCGTAATAATACAACACCCCCATCTATTATATTACTGTAGTATTGCTAAATGTCCCTGCTAATATCAGGTTTTTACTAGTAAACACAGATGCTCAGAGAAAGTTCCATATCTGAGGAAGTTTTATTTTGTCTATGTAATGAATACAAAAGGTAGGAGATAGTATTCTACCCCTATTTAGAAAAGGAGGAAGTGACTCACTTCAAAAGAAATGAAAATATTGTTGAATTCGTACAGGAAGTTAATGCTAGAAATTGAGCTCAAACACCTCAGATATAAGGCTGAAGTACAGAAATGCATGATTGTCTTTTTCTCTTAGAATAAGTGTATTCAAGTGTATATACATTTAAAAAAATCTTCAAAGCATACAGATACATTATTCAGTTTAGCAGTGGGAACTATATACACAAAGGCTCTAAAACAGAACACAGTAAGCTTCACTCACAGACACGTATTTTAAAGGTTCTTCTGGATAGTTTATATCACATATCAAATTATGGCAAAAACCTACTGATATCAAAGCTCTTAATTTCAGTTAAAGCTTCCCTTATCTATTTTCTTGGTGGTTTCCAAAGTCAGGCACTATTAAAAATATATGTACTTGGAGACTAAATAAATTAAACTAGCAAATATCTACTTGATTTTTTTTTTTCCTAATGAAGTTGTTATATCATCATCACTGATAAGCCTAGAGGCTAGTAGAGAAGTGAATAGGACTATTGTATACATAATCTATGTGCCATATGAAGGCTATATTCATACAGGACACAAAATCGTATGTCAAAATGTGGAGATTTTTCACATTCTTTTATTTAGAATTTTAATTTTACTGAAACTCTATGTAGATGTATATCTAAATCTCAGGTTAATATGTTTCTGACACACTAGAGATTCAAAATTGCCACAGATTCTTACTAACAAGGTATCTGAAAAGTAACACTGTAAAGTGGTTTAACACCTAAAAAGCCCCAGCTGACTTTTCCCTAGCAGTGAGCTTTTTGGTGGCCTAATTCTTTTTGTGTTCTTAGCATTACACAAGAAAAGAAAGATTTCTCAGCACCAGCCACTAATAAGACACAGTGTTTCCTGGTCCTGTGATGTACTATAAGAAAATACAAGTAAAACATTTTGGGGAAAATAGCTTTTCTTCAGTATTGACCTTTTTGGGAAGCAAAGTATTAATTTAAGAAAAAAATGTCCTTATTTATTTAATGATAATTCCCCTTCATCACAATTACTACAGTGAATTAAAGGAACTACAATTCCGGATTCTGTGTGACTCCATTTCTCAGACTTTCTCTGACATGTTGCATGGCTTCTAGTCAATCAGTGACCCACTGTCATTCTTCATACATGCTCTTACTCTCTTAAGAAGTCTTCAAGATTAATTTGAGAGTAAAACAATTTTTCTGCATTTCCAGTATTCAAAAGGTTTCAAGATCTTTATTTGACCAATACAAGTATAAAATGCCGAGAAGTCCGATGGCTTCATCATTCCACTTGCTAATTAAATATTCTTTTAATGGAAAATAAAGAGGTTTTACCATATCTGAAAAATTATCAGATGCAGACACATCCCAAACTATAAATTAATTTTGAAAATTTACATCAAGGCATTAGTATTTTCCCCACACTCTAAAATATAAAGTCTTAAATGCAATAGAGAGGACTTTTAAGGCAATGTATCTGTAGAAAAAGATGTAATTGAAATGGCATGAATATGGAGTTAGACAATTTATTAGAAATTAGCCTTTTTTTTTTTTTTTTTTTTTTTTAGTATGGGCTTTTAAAATCAGAAATTTCTGAGAAAGTCTACTTCAAAGAAGCAAATGGTAGTGAAATAGTATTTGCCAAGCTTCCGTAGCTCTAAATCCTCCTCTAACCCCAGGACATAACACAGTAAATACAAATTACAAGATTAAATCTCCTTCAGGAAAGCTTACTTTGTTGAGATACAAGAACACATACTGAAAGAGATGCAAGAATAATTGTAAGAAGGAAAAAACACTTTTTTGTTAAAGAGTTAGATTTAGTGGCAGTCATGATGAAAAAAGTACACAAGCAACAATCAGTGTTAGGAAAGGCATGAGGCATGAAAAGAGAAAACTACCGTATCTCACAAGCTCTCTTTAAACTTCAGAAGAGGGACTGGTCTTCATTAAATTATATTTCTAATTCTAAAAGGAATAAAAAAGCAGACCTAGTAGGAGTAAAGAGTATTGATAATTTTTTTCTTTGTTTTTTTGACAAAACGATCACACACTCCTGATTTCTTCTCACTTCATTTTTTCCCACCTACAACATCTACAGAAAGCTATGAACTTTGCTGTTGAAATGCTGCTCCTTGTAAGAAGTCATCTCTATGTGATATTATACTTCTGTGCCTTTGGCAAAGGAAATCTTTATGAGACTGATCTACTTTTGTTAATCTAGATTTCATTTCACACAGTCATCTGTATGTGTGCAGATTTGCTTGAATTACTTATTGCTTTTTTCTGATGTGTTACCTTGGTTTAATATACACATGTATGTCATATCAATGAGTTGTCAGTTCTCAGGTGATCATGTAAAAGCAGGAAAGAAGTGCCACATTATTATTAGTTTCACATAAGATAATAGTTCCTGCAAAAGAACAATGCATTTCTTCTTGTCGCCAATGTTGTAATGAAGGCTAAACTACTTTACAGAGTATGAAGAATTATAAAAAAGAGAAGAAAAATGGGCAGTAGTGGGGAAAGAATAAAAGAGATGAGCATGCCTCTGTGTGTGTAAATATACACGTATGAAAAGATTAAATTGAACTCTAATGTATAATGTTCACAAGTGTATAATTGTTCTTATAATGGTGCTTAAGCAATAAGATTTTGAGCAGACTTTGAAAAAGGAAATGTGGAATATCATAACATTATCCTATTCCTCTTGTCCTAATTTTTTTTTTATTATTATACCTACGATAAGTAAATATCCTTCTTTATTAATATTAGCATAATTAGTCAATTGATAGCCAACTGTACCACGTGCTTATGGGAGGCAGTACTTTGCAGGTGCAGGAACCACTTGTGCTACGCGAAGGCTGTGCTCCAGTATGTACATCAGAACAGACATGTATCAGGCTTCATATTTCAAAATGATTTTGAACAGTGCTTAGTTTTGAGATCAAGAAAACTAAAAAAATATCTTGAACAGGAGAACAGAGCAGTTAAAATTCCCATAAAAGCAGTTAAATCTCCCATGGTGAAAATATAAACCACGGATCATTTTGCATTACCAAACAGCAGACAAGAACTTAATCCTTATTGTGACAATACCTAATTCTGAAGTACCTCATGACACCTGCATCAATAGGTTTCAGCTATTTCAACTAAAGGAATCTTAAAAATTAATCTATATTGAAGAGCACTGCATGCCATGTAAATATAAAGCATAGATTTTTGTATACTTTTAAACAAGAGAGAGCAGAAAGAAGTGAAAACTATAGAACTGATTGAATTAACGCTGAAAAATGTGTCATCTCTGATATAAGTAGCAATTACAGCTTAGTTTATTTGGGAAAAAACCCAACAAAACCAAAAATAAAACCCTAAAGAAAATACAAATTGGGACAGGAGTGTAAGAGTAAAAGTGTAAGAGGCAGTTTAGCTCTTGACAAGCTGCCTACTGACAAATGGTCTAATAAATTTTTAAACAGCAACAGTCATAACAGGTTAGGCTAGAAAGTGCATTTTGCTCAGTATACTATTTCCAGCAGTGGGCAACAGCGGCTGCCTATGGAAGAGTACAAGAAAACAGAAACCATATGGTAATGCTCACACAGAGTATTCTCCCAGCCTTCAACAGCTTGAGGCTTTCTGAGTCAGAAATGGCATTTTTATAATGAGCCTTAGTGGATTTTCTGCATCAACTTGTCTCCTTTTGAATACAAGCAAAATTTAATGTCCACAGCATCCTGGGGAATTCCAAATCTTATTATAAGAGGAACTACTAGCTTTGGTGGGGGATTTTTTGTTGTTTGTTTGGTGGGTTTGCATTTTCCAGCTACCAGCTCAATCTTTGGCTAGACGAGAATGCAATTAATTGATCCTTGTTTTCTTTCTATTTGCCAGTGATATTTTTTGAGATGTCTATCTAATCTTACTTTGGTTATTTACTTTTCAAGCTTAGTTTAGTAGCCTATTTTGTCATACGCTCATTTCTCTCATATAGAAACCTTTCCAACCTTTGATCATCCTTATCACTCTCTCCTGAGTGATTTCCAGGCTTAGCCTTTTGAGATGGGAGAACCAAAGCTACACTTAGCATTCAAGACAGAGATACAGATTGATTTTATATACTTTTGTTCTCATTTTTATTCTCTTTTCCTTCCCTAAAATTCTATCCATAATGAAGACAACAATTTAAACTAGTGAAAAATAGTAGAATACTGTTAAAATGTTTTGGAAACCGTGGAAATAATTAAGGATGTACAACAGAGTTAAACCCCATAATTTTCACATAAACATAATCTGATCTAGCAGCCAGTATCAGCACTCAAAAAAAAACAAGTCCAACAGATATAAGTTTCAAATTTTTTGATGCTAACATCATTAATTGTAAAGGCTCCATTATTTAAAAGGGAAGAAAAAAACTAAATTGTCTAAAAACAGCTCTGAGGAGAGTAAAACCTTCTAAAATAGTCCCAAATACTACCAGTGGAAAAATATTGTCATTTATGCATAACAACTCAGTTTTTGTTACAAGCTACATCCAAGATGGTAATAGACCACAATTGAGCATTGTAAAATAGTTTCTGTACAATTCAGAAATGCAGGCTGTGATTCATGTTGCCAAAGGTAATGGTCTACATAGTTGGTATTTTCATCTTAGCAAGTCACCATACATTTAATCTATATTTTTTTCCTGAGTTACACCTGGGATAGAATACTGGATGCTGAGGTAATTTGCACAAAATTATCCTCAGGAGCATACTAGCCTTCTCCACAGCCATTGCTTTGTAGCATGACAGTCTTCCGCTGGATCCAAGAGGTATCCTTGTGAGTATGAGACACAAATACTCTTTATAATGTTGTTTTCAGTTGAAAGAGCCTGAAATCATAAGAGGAAATTTCACAGCCCTCCAAAAATAACTTTATGACCTCATACTGTGAGGCTGCATGAAGCTGTGGCATTTGAGAGCCAGTGACCTCCCTAGACAGTGAGGAGGAATGTTGTTGGATGGAGACATCCATGATTGGTATATATCCACAGTGTCTGCCTGAAGTCAGATTAAAAAAATGTCTGGGTCTCTTCCTAAGGCAATTATTTCCAGAAGAAAACCTAGGAGTAAATTAGCTTGGCCTAGACTGAAGACAGACAGAAATGGTGAGGAAGACAGATTTATAAAATAAGATATTGTCAATGGAAAGAAACAGAAATTTAGATAAGTTTCGAATATCAGATAATACCCTAATGTATTCCCTAAAGTGTCAGATGACTTGTTCCCTAAAGTATCTATTTGCTTCCTTAACCGTGCTTTGAATCTGAGTAGCTCAAATGTAAGGTCTAATACTAAGCAAGGTGAATCCCTTCTGTTGTTTTTACTCCCTGAAAACTAGGCTAAGCAATAAATTGGTGATAGAGAAATTATTACATCCTGAAAACAGGACATTGATATCAGAATTTGTTCCATATGTACTGCTTTTAAATGCAAGAACAATACCAAAAATCTCTACCTTGTGATCTTATAACATTTTGTTAAACAATGTTGTAGGTGTAATTGTATTGATTTTACTCACATATGTTATTGTGGGTTTTGTAAGAAACATCAGAAAACTCTCATTATAATCCTGAATACTGGACACCAGCAGCAAACAGAAAATGACACTCTGTCTCTAAATGGGAAATAATGATCACATCCAGTTCTGCCACCACAAATGACTAATTTGGAATCATCATTTTTTCAGCTCAACTAAATGCATATCCTGAAGGGAATCATAGCATTTCCTTTAAACCCCAGGAAGAAGTGAGTTAAGAAAGGCACTAATATAGCCTTTTTACCAGCAAAGCTCACAGACATGCAAAAATCACAGCAGGATAAGTCTGAGGCCAAGCATTTGTTGCTATCAGAACTGATAGGATTTCTGCCTCCTGCATATTATGGTTTGGAAGCATAACTGCAAGACCACATGAAGCAGACAGTGTCTCAGGCAAAAAGGAAAATTTTCAGTAAATTTTGTTATAGGTACTTACAGCTCTTTATTACATCATAGATTGCTTAAGTATTATTTGTGTTATAGTTGGTTGGAGAAGCTACACTTTTAGCATCATCTCAAAAGAGTAACCTGAAATGGGCTGTTGTTTTGCATTGTGGTGTATGAAATGAACAATGAAAAAATGAGTGAAGTAGACCTCTGTCAACTCCCATACTCTGAATCATTACAGAATAACTGAATTATTATAGTGAAAGTACAGAAGAAAAACAGGTTTTTACTCTTTAGATCAGATTTTATTGCTTGCCACATTCACTGAAAAGGTCTTATTGAAAAAAAAAAACACATTCAGGAACACAATTTTGCTCACAAAAATTTAATAAGTAATTAAGACAAAATCAATTTTCTCTCTCCCCTCCCCCAATATCCTCTTCTCCCCACCAAAAAATCATTCTTGATGATTCTTCAGCTTTTGAGATAAATTTATGAATGGCCACCCCATGGAAAACAGTGTCAACCATACAGTTCCTCAGTATTTATGGATCTGTTACAATATTTAATTTGTACATTGATCTTCATGTTTAATTAATCTCCCTGGATACACCATGTCGCTAATGAGACTTTGTTACTAACTTTTTACTTTAGATGCAATTTTTCCAATACCTCTCTGTACCTTATTAAATAGATATTTAACAGAACAACAGGAATGTATGTAAGGGCGTGCACCCTCAGCAAGTTTGCCAACGACTCCAAGCTGTGTGGTGTGGTCGACACGCTGGAGGGAAGGGATGCCATCCAGAGGGACCTTGACAGGCTGGAGAGGTGGGCCCATGCAAACTGCATGGAGTTCAACAAGGCCAAGTGCAAGGTCCTGCACATGGGTCGGCGCAACCCCAAGCACAACTATAGGCTGGGTGAGGAATGGATTGAAAGCAGCCATGAGGAGAAGGACTGGGGGGTATTGAGTGATGAGAAGCTCAACATGAGCCGGCAGTGTGCGCTTGCAGCCCAGAAAGCCAACCGTGTCCTGGGCTGCATCAAAAGAAGTGTGACCAGCAGGTCGAGGGAGGTGATCCTGCCGCTCTACTCCGCTCTTGTGAGACCCCACCTGGAGTATTGCATCTAGCTCTGGGGGGCCCAGTACAGGAGAGACATGGAGCTGTTGGAGCGAGTCCAGAGGAGGGCCACGAAGCTGATCAGAGGGCTGGAGCACGTCTCCTATGAGGCCAGGCTGAGAGAGTTGGGATTGTTCAGCCTGGAGAAAAGAAGGCTCCAGGGAGATCTAATTGCGGCTTACCAGTATCTGAAGGGGGCCTACAGGAAAGATGGAGAGGGACTGTTTATCAGGGAGTGTAGTGACAGGACAAGGGATAATGGGTTTCAGCTGAAGGAGGGTCTATTTAGATTAAATGTTAAAAAGAAATTCTTTACTCTTAGAGTGGTGAGGCACTGGAACAGGTTGCCCAGAGAGGCTGTGGATGCCCCATCCCTGGAAGTGTTCAAGGCCAGGTTGGATGGGGCTTTAGGCAACGTGGTCTAGTTGAGGGTGTCCCTGCCCGCAGCAGTGGGGTTGGAACTAGATGATCTTTAATATCCCTTCCAACCCAAACAATTCTATGATTCTATGATTCTATAATTTTGTCTGTTTAGGCACACAAGTGTGGTTAAGGATTGCCAATGCTGTTACAGAGGAAGGAAGGAAGGAAGGAAGGAAGGAAGGACGGACATGACAAAAAAAAAAAAAAAAGCATTTGGATGAAGGTAATAGTCAAAAAAAGAACGGCTCAAATAAGTTGTTCCAAATATAACTTTTCCAATTCCTTTGTCATCAGAGTGCAGGCCACAGTTTCTTTCACTTGGAGGGGCATCCAGTACACCTGGAATCCACTGCCCCAGGGCTGGAAACACAGCCCCACCATTTGCCATGAACTGATCCAGATTGCACTAGAATGGGGTGAGGCTCCAGAATACCTGCAATACATTGACGACATCATTGTATGGGGCAACACAGAAGCAGAAGTTTTTGAGAAAGGGAAGAAAATAGTCCAAATCCTTCTGAAAGCCAGTTTTGCCGTAAACCAAAGTAAGGTCAAGGGACCTGCACAGGAGATCCAGTTTTTATGAATAAAATGGCAAGATGACCATCGTCAGATCTCAATGGATGTGATCAACAAAATAACGTCTATAACTCCACTGACTAACAAAAAGGAAACTCAAGTTTTCTTGGGCATTGTGGGTTTCTGGAGAATGCATATTCCCAATTGTAGTCTGATTTTAAGCCCTCTCTATCAGGTGACCCAGAAGAAGGATGATTTCAAATGGGGCCCTGAGCAATGACAAGCCTTTGAACAAATTAAACAGGAAATAGTTCAGGCAGTAGCCCTTGAGCCAGTCTGGGAGGGACCAGATGGACCCCAAAAGTCGTGGACTAAATGAGCTCAATGAGCATGTTAGAGGGATGGCCCATAGACTAAGGGAATGATATCTCTGTGTACGTATCAAAAGACAGGAAAAGTGATGGTGATTAATTGGAATGCATTGGGAAGTAAGGGCATGACATAGATGGTATGGAATAAGGGGTGGATACTGTCCTGGTTTCGGCTGAGATAGAACTAATTTTTGTTTCTAATAGCCAGTACAGTGATGTGTTTTGGATTTGGTATGAGAACAATGTTGATAACACACTGATGCTTTCAGTTGTTGCTGGGTAGTTATAGTGCCTACACTAAGTGAAGGACTTTTCAGCTTCTCACCGTGCCCTGCCAGGTGCACAAGGAGCTGGGAGAGCACAGCCAGGACAGCTGGCCCAGGCTGGCCAGAGGGATGTTCCCTGCCATGGAACGGCATGCTCCAGATAGAACTGGGGAAGTTCTTCCTTTGTTATGCTATTAAACTGCCTTTATCTCAACCCAGGAGGTTTTTTTTCCATTCTCCTCATCCCCTTGGTGGGTGATGGGTGAGTGAGTGGCTGCATGGTGCTTAGTTACCGTGACAACTGTGATTGCCAGTATGCAAGGATTAATGATGAAATCTTGAACTGTATAGCTTTACATTGGACAACTCTATGTAAATTTATCCAACTAGAAAGCTATATTCTCATAATAAATTAAAAATCTATTTTGTTGAAATCTTAGCATTTTGACCTCTTGTTGAAAAGTAGTTATTTACTCAGAATTCCTAATTATAAATTGTATCTCCTAAATATCTGATTTGAGGTTGTCAGGACATAACATACTTGTTATCTCATGTTATATTAAGAAATATATCGCTATGTTCCAGTTTATTATATCTTTCACATTTATGAGTTTGTTTTGTTTTGTTTTAGTTTAAAACATAAAATTGCTTTTTATTATGAGGCCATTTGTGCTGATTATCTCACCAAGATCTTGCAAGAGCTTTGAAAGGCTATTAATTTATATTATTATACACACTAATCATGCAATCTAATGTTATAATTGCATATGGAGGTAATTAAAAATTATTCTGAAAATGACCTCTATGTGCTTTATTATAAGGATATATTTCTCATGTTCTTGTCTTTCTGTTGCAGCTGTATTAAATTGTAGGTCTAAGTCATTTTCTTTCTTCTCTTTCCTCTTAGTGAACTTATTGTTCTTGTTATGAAAGATATTGAAAAAAATATCAATGGCTGGTACAAAACACATGATTAACTTTAATCAAACATACTTAAAAACGGTTCTTCACTTCCCCTTTAAGCAATAACAAAATCAATTATTAACAAATGTTACTTTTACCTCAATCAAATCTATAATAATTAGGTGGCCTTGTTCTACAACTAAGACAAGTAGAACGTAGAAATAATAAGCCAGTCCTTTCAGTAATGTCAAAGGAATGATTCTATTCAGCTGAACAGAACTATTTTATCTGGCTAACTGGTTGCTTTCTGTGAAGTTATTTGTACTGGAAACAAGACACAAACTATTAAATGACTTTATTAAATTTAAAATAGAGAAAATTTAGAAGGGATTTTAAGGTAAATTGAGGTCCTAAACTTAAGACATTTGGATGGTAAAAACCCACCAACTCTCAGATAATTCTTGGTTCATTACCACCATCCCTGGTGTCCGTCAAGATCTATTAGGGCAACATGATTAGGACAGATTATTTAACAACCTGATTACACCAAGCTGCTAATTTACGTAGCCATATGATATAAAATACCAGCTCAGTGTATAAAAAAGTTCTATCCTTAGACGTACACATTGCTTCCTGAGAAAGGAGGAGAAGAACACTTTTGTCCAGTGGGTTAATATTTTGCTAAAAGTTTAATCAAAGTAAAAAAAGAAGATGTTATATGTCAGAGGACCAGTAGTCCAAAGAAGTAAAAGAAGTTAATAATATGGGGGGGCATAATACTGAAAATATTTCCTGAGTAAGTTAATAAATCACAGCAATTCCTGAATTGCTCAGGGAGGAGGGGAAGGCATGGGAGGGAAAAATGAATAAACACTAGGGACACCAAGAATGGAACCAGTGTATAGAAGTTATCCTAACATCCCCTAAAGGATGAATTTCCTTTAATTGCAACCCAGATGCCTAAAACATGCAAAAGGACACCAAGTCTGCTACCATCCAGGGTAAGAGTCGCCTACACCCTGTGAGATGAATATATAAAAGAAATTTGTAAGAGAGGCACTTTATCATATACTTTCCTTCTTTTGTCAGTTGTGTCTGCTGCCTATGAGCACATCTTTGAAAGTGGGGTTGTGGCACACGCTTCCTCCACTGAAAGACTTTTCCAGGATGTCTGGAAAGTGCAGAATTTTTCCTGCCTAAATGCACGGGCTAGTATCAGAGTGGGTTACGTGGGGGTGCAAGAGTTGGGGGTGTTCTTGTCTGTAGCCAAGAAAACTCTGAAGTAAATGGCACAGCCCTTAATAAGTAGTTTTATTGGTTAATGGTAAAATAACTTTTAACAGTCTGGACTCTCAGACGCTTTAGCTTCCAGCATTTTTCTATGCTTTTGTCTGGAACATTAAAGGGCTCTGCAGTATCAAATATTTTTCTACTGCTGCAGGCAGTTTTATACCATGATCAACCACTGTTTAATTTTGAAGTAGTTAAAACTACTCACTACATGAAGTCTCACTACATGAAGAGAGTTTTCTACGTCTTACATCATTTTGATTTCTGGATATTCCAGTTTTTCTTTCTTCCCTGCTTAAAAAAGTGGAACATATGCATATCATAGCCACATAACTCATTTCACTTTCTACTAATAGTTAATATATACTTGTAAATAAACCTGTAGAGAGCCCATTCAATGCTAGCGTTTTGACACTATGTACTGGATGGGAGAGAAACTTAATCTCTGCTGTGAAGTTAGCAGCCAAACATCTAATATGACTTCTCTGCATCCTTAATGTACAGACTTTTATTTTTTTCCCTGAAAGTATGTTCTTAAAAATGGAATGTTTGACTATATGCAATCTCCCAAATGAAGCAGCTTATTTTGCATAATAAATCACAATAATCAATACTTGCTATTCTAATGCTTGAAGTTAAGACAAAATTTATTCCTCAATGATAAGAGAGTGATAGTCCTATCTCTTTAAAATAAACAAAGTGCTTCTGTTTTCTTCCAAATCATATAACGCACCTCACACCTTCAAACTAACCCCATTGGAAATAAACTCAGGATCCCACTTGAAAAAATGACATTAAAGAGTTAATCTCTACTTAAGTCATATTTTGAAACTTATCTATGTTATTCTATTCAATGTGTAGAGTACCAATAGCTAAGTATATTGGGCAAATCTAACATTCCTAACAAGTATTTTAAATATATTGTAAACAATTTGAAAATAGTAAAATATATACTGTATTTTATAAAAATATTTTAGCCCAAACCAGCACACTTCTTCTTTTAAACTCTTTTTGGTCTATGATACACACTAGGAACTGAATAACTATATCTATGTAGTTGTAGCCAATACCCCAGTGTCTCATTTAGCAATTCATTAAAATCTTTTCGGTGCTTTTCTGTTTTTCCTTAACCCAAATCTGTCTGCATTGTTAACAGCAAGTGTGCTTTGGTTTAGGATGCATTTTATTGAACGTCTTAATACTGTCACTACGCTGGCTTCCCTCTAGCTTAGCACATTGGCCTATTCCATCCAGTTAACAGCACTGCTGTTGATGCAACAGCCCAAGGCTGAATGTAATTGAATGGTGTGATGTGCCCCACCTGACCCCCTCAGCTAAAATCCCATTATTAAAAGCGCAAGGGCTAAACATCTCTGACATCTAAGTATCAACTTAAATGGTTCCAAAGGAAAATGGCTTTAAAAACACATTTAAGAGTTTGATTCCAATGGATGGTTTAAGTTCCTAAGTGAAACCAGAGCAGAGGCAGGGGGTGAAGAGGCCATTCTGATCAAGTGAGCACAGAAGAGAGGTATTAAGTACACTATAGACACACCACTGCTGAAGTTGTACTCTTTACAAAGCAGACTTGCAATTAGACTGAAAGTGGACTCAGAAGGACTTAATGTTTTGTACCATGTGTTTCTACCACAAAAGAAAGTTCAAAATAAAAAATGGAGTAGTATAGACTCTGTTTTTCCTTAACATCTGAAAAACTTTTTAAAATGACAAAGCAACCACATAGGTGAGGAAATTCAGTACTGTATTTTTTCACTTGTCCTCTTAGAAAGAGGGAAAATGTAATTCTTGATTAGATAATAATTCTCCAAATTTGTAGAATATCTACCTACAGAATCAGTGAGAAATGTTACAAAAAGTAGTGAACTTCCCAAGCTGAAGAAAATGAGGGCCTAATTTTTTGCTGTTTTTGCTTAAAACTAGTCCTGCAAGACACTCTTACTTTGCATGATTAAGGTACTGGCAAATGACAATGATGATAAAAGAAGTGGCAAATCTTTCAAGTATCCAGAGATGGAGACTTAGGCATACATTTTTTAGAATATATCTGTCATGACTCCAGCATTTTCCATGTCTCTCTGCAGACTTTTTGTATCCTTATTCTGAGACCCTTAATTTTCCCTGGGAACTGAATGAGAACACTAATCTCCTCATTCAGTTCAGAATTCCACTCCAAGGCATCTAAAAAATGGTAATGCCGCCCCCAATATAAGTGAATTCTGTCTGTATATGATGTAGGATGGATGTAGACCTGATTTTGATAACCATACGGGTGCAGTACTGTGAGCTAATAAGCACTGCTGAGAGGCTATGAATAAAGATGCATTAAAATTATGTCCAGAACAAAACCTATTTCAAGGAAAATCAGCATTGTCAAAAGCCTTAAGAAATCTTGTCATCATTCTTCATGAATATGAGCAATCATTTTAATCACATTTTTCTCTACAACCCTGTTAACACATGAATGAATGGCAAAATAGATGTAATTTTGTCATATAGATGTAATTTCAAAGCTAACAACTGAAGCATTACACTGATGCCCAACCAGGTTTAATGTGGCAAGAAGACATACAAAAACATGAAAAGCAACAATAATTCTTTGGTTTGGTCCTAGAACTTCTTTTCTTTGACATTTCTTCAAGAATATGTTAAGCAGCATTTAAAGAAAAAGTAAGGAGGAAAACCTCAATGCTGACTCTTGTTAACACTCATACACAGGAAGTCCAGACATTGTACAAGAGGAACAGGTAGAACTCAGAGTTGGTTGCTGTCCTGGTTCTGGCAAGGATAGAGTTAATTTCCCAAGGAGCCAGGACAGGTGAGCCAAGCTGGCCGGGGGCTATTCCATACCATGTGACATCATGCTCACCATCAAAGGGGGCCAGTCGGGCAGGGGCGGGTTCGGCGTGTCGGCGTGGCTCCGGGACGGGTCGAGCGTCCGGTCGGTCGGTCGTCGGATCGGTAAATCGTTCTCTGTTATCACCCATTGTTACTATCTGTTATCAGCACTGTTGTTGATTGTTCTCCCTCTCCCTTGCTGTCCCAGTAAACTGCCCTTATCCCAACCCTCGAGGCTTTGCCGTTGTTTTTCCGTTCTCCTCCCCATCCCGCCGGGGGAGGGGTGAGCGAGCGGCGCGTGGCACTCAGCTGCCGGCTGGGGCTGAACCACGTCAGTTGCAAACTTCAAAAGCAGATGACTCAAAGTTGAACTTGAGAGTATAGGCATGAATTAGAGTGGGTGAAAGAAAATTAAGAAGAGCAGAAAGAGCTGGGAAAACATTAGGAACTGCATTTTGACCATCTTACATTTAATTTTGTACTTGGATAAACACATAAATTTTTCAAAAAGTTAATCAAAGGTTGTATAAATGCCTCTACTCTCAAGTTTAAGAAATGTCCTTTTTTGATCAATAAACAGAGACATTCGGGACAAGTTTTATTTCATGCAAACAGATAAAAATTAGTGTCTTACATGTAGTTATTGTGGTCTAAGCAAAATGTAGTTGTAACACTGTGAATTTGCAGCTGTGTCTCTGCAAACTTTACACTTTACCATATGCTACTTACTGTGTACACCTGTGTGTAGGCATGTATATTAATATTAATGTGCTTTGAGTCAGGAGACTTTCCAAAAACACAAGAGGGAACAAATCTCATTTGTAGCTATCAATTAAAATGTACTTTTAGTTTCCCATACTAGAGACCCCTAAATGCACTGACATTTCTGAAGGGAAATCACAGAACTGAAAACAAGTTGGAAAAGGAGTATCTGCAAGTTTTCTACCACACAGTGAATTTCCAGTCTAATTAGATTTTTATGGACATGGAATCCAATGACAAGATCCTGTACTTTAATTGAACTCCTGGGACCATGTTCAAGCAATCATTTTCAGAGGCTGCTTGCAAGCAGTGACTAGTTCATATATATGGGATAGCTTCTCAGAGGTGCAAAAATTCTGTGTAAACAAAGGCGCTTTTTTTTTTTTTTTTTAATCACATCACTGAGGGATGTCAGAAAATAATCTATTCCCATTGGACAAAAAAATGACTATCACCTTTGGAAAGACAGCAGTCACAAAAATCAGCTGTGACTTTAACGAGTCCAGGTAAGTACACTCACAGAAGAAATCAATAATTTCCTACATCAAAAGATATGCACATGTAGAATATCCCAGTATTTGCTACTGAATTTCAGGAATGTGGAATAACTCCTTGGACAGTGGCAACTGATGTATATGATCATAGTTCACCCTTTGTAAAGAACTTACACCTATATTAGCAGAAAAAGCCTTTGGTTTTGCAGTTGTGGTGTGTTTTCAGGAATAATTCAGGCACATCTGTGTGTGATGTCGTTCCATGAAGCACGTAAGTTTAAGAAACTTGGTCATACATGTGTTGTGGGAAGGACAGGTATGTTCTTCACAGAATTGTTAATGTTACTGAAAGCAGTAAAAATTATGACCTTCACTTTAGATATTCCATATCAGGCTATTAAAATGGATAACAAAACCTTATGCAGCATCACAAATTCTTTCACAGTTTAGAAATGCTTTTCATTTCCTTGCTGCTGTAATGACAGGTCTTTGGAGGGTGTTTCTTTTTCTCCTAGATTTTTTGAAATCTGCTTTGAAAGTTGCTTTATCTGCTTATATGGTAAAATAATTTGATACCTTCAAGATACTCTGAAGGTATATTTTTGAAAATTAGGAACTTGTGAAAATGCCTCAGTATTACAAGGGTTTTGAGTCATTTCACTTTTAGGTATTAAAGTCCTTGGTGTCAGTTCTTCACTTAACTTTATTAATAAATAGGTTTTAAGAGCGAATGAACACATTTCCATTCAACACCATAGAATAAAAATAAAAAGGTTAGTATATTCTATAGTTTATAAAATTAAAACAAACAAAAAAGATTCTTCCTACCTGCTCCAGTATCCTGGCTTTAATCTCTGGGATCTCATCTATTGCTTCAGAGAACATTTCTGTGTCTGGAATATGGGAAAAAAGTGTATCATCAGTAACTAACATTCTCTGTATTTGCTTACTTCCTTCTTAGAAAAATGTTTCTATTTTCTTTCTGTGAAAAAGTAGTTGAAATCACAGTCACCCTTGCTTCAAGAGCAGGAAAAGGTCTTTTCCCCTTTCTCTTTACTTCTTGAACAGTGTTTCTATTGTACTTCTTAATTACTCTTCTTCTAGCTTCAGGTGTTTGTCTCTGTTACAATCTTCTAAATATAAACAAGTAAAGAATTCTGTGTCATATGAAAAAAAATATATAATGTCACATGAACACAGCAGGAACAAGCACAATCTGTTCAATAAATTCCTGACAATGCTACCTGAAAACAGTGTGTGTACTGAGACACATTAAAGAAGAGTTTTGAATAACTACATGCATCCTTGGTTTAATTATCATCGTTATATTTATGAGCTTCAGCGGATATCTTCTTAGAGACGAGATGAAGAAATCTAGTGGCACAAGCTATCAGTTTTGTCTTCTCAAAGTTCCTTGAAGAAATAAGCCTTTCTAAAGGCTTGTCTACACTGAAAGGAAAGGTCCTTCTCTGACTTCCCCTGTTCCTTTATACTCAGCCTTGCACACTCTGCAGTCACAGTCCTGAGGGCAAGCCTACTAGTACAAAGAGAAAAGCACTGTAGACAGTAACAAGGAGGAAATGCTTCAGCTATATTCTGGAATATAAATTATGACGCTATTCGTTTGAGTCTCAGAGGTTCAAAAGTCATGATCTAAATTGGCTAAATTAAACTTAGCGCTGAAATTCATTATTACAGTTTTTAGATCCAGGAGCACAAATTGGTTTTACCTACCCAAGTACGTGCCAATGAACATGTCAGTAGGAATCAAAAGATTCGAAATGAGCTTCTTCCCTCCCTCGGGCTATGACTAACCCAGACACTGCTACTCTTCTTTTATCTTGCAGACCTGATTTGTAAGACAGGAGACTCTAAGTCTAATGGAGTCCAGGAATTCTCTTTGGAGGAAGACTCCAGGAGCATAATCCAAGTGTTGATAGAAACTTCTCATTTCTGTATGAGGATCGTGCACAGAAATTTGCCGTATTTGCTGTAAGTAACTCAATGGGAGAAAAGGTCTGCCCTCTACAGGGGAGCTAGTTAATTTTTTTATTCACCAGTTTCCATACTAACCTGGTGACACATTATTAAAATTCAGATATTATGTGGGTTTTTTCAATACAAGAACACTTTGATAACTATTGAAGAATTTTCATAATATGTCATCTGAAGATATTGAGAATTTTTGTTGAGAAGTTTTGTGAAGAAAAGTGAGAAAAAATCTATTAAAAGGAGGAGATAGTATTTGATGACTTGAATGTAAATTATCTAAATTATGCAGATTATGAAAGGCTTCTTATACAGTATGTCTTCTTTCTTATGACTCTTGCTTTTGGCGGCTGTGGTAAATGTATATTTTTTAATTTTCCATTCCATGGAAAAGAATGGCATTCACCTAAATAAATATATTCCCAACTCAGTGTTTACAAGGAAAAAGGTGTGCTTTTCAAAACGCCTTTGGTTTCGTTACTTAGTAAGTTTATAAACAATGGCTTGAAAAAAACCATATTTGCATTTACACATAGTAAATAAGGAAGTTTTAATATTTTTTAAATTTTTTTAATTAAAAATAATTTTTTTGTTTTTAGTTCTTCAGCACAACTTTGACTTATTTACCTGGAAGGTAAATAAATAAGAGAAAGGATGTAAAGATCTCAAAGCTGCACACTAGATTATTTTGATGGTTTACTTGTTGAAATATGTTATGTAAATACCCATCAATGTTCTATATACTTGCTATGTTAGCTTTTTTTTCCTTAATTCACTTTAAATGTAACACTTGAGGCTCTACCCTTATTTCCTTGAGAATTGTTTTCTAGAAGGGAAAAAAATCTTAACATTACAGGACAAACAAATAACAATTAATAATATTTTCTTTTTCCATGGTACTCCTTTGTCTTCATACACAACAGTGTATTACTATGCAAAAAGGAAAAGAAAAATACTAACACAATGAAAAACAGCATCCTTCTTTTCTGAGTTTAAGGCAGTCTGTGAGATCTGATGATAGGAAAAATGGTGCCTTGTGCAAAGAAAAACATCCTGAGCTTGTGGCATTTAAAATCTTCTGAAAAGCAAAAGGGAACATGACACATGCATAGAATGTATTCTTATCCTAATTAAATCTTCACAATCTAATAAAAGTACAACCAACAGCTATTATCAGTCATATTACTAGTGTCCATAGTCCAGCTTATCTAATAAATACAGGAAAGCCTTACTAATAATTAAAATAAACTTAAAATTTTTACCTAAAGAAATTCACTCCTTTTCTGCTTTGTTAAGATCAGTCTTTTAAAGTCCCTTTGGAACTTACAATCAACACAGAAATGCTTCTCACGAAGACTGTGGTCAAGAGAGGGTGACAACGGGTCACCAACACCCTGAGGTCTTCACCAGCAAGAACGTCATATAGGTAGTGGGTTCCCTTCCTCCTTGGTCTTGAGTCTGCTTGGGACTATTTCCCATCACCACCCGCTCCCTTCCCTCTGCTTCCAGGGAAAAAGATGAAAGCGGTCCCCTAATATCCCACCTCTTCCCTGGCAGCACTGGCAGAGCTGGAGCTCAGACAGGCTGGGCAATGGGCACTTGGCCACGGGGCGCCTGGTCAACCCAGCTCAGCCCTGCTCAGGCTGAGGACAGAGTGCAGGGCTCTCACAGCCTGCTGCTTTTGATGGCCAATGATGGCAAATTTTTTTTTACTGTAAATTTTCTGTCTCATGATAATTAAAATATTATCATGATACAAGTCACACAAGACAAAGGGTTTTTTTTATAAATTGCACAAGGAATCTATGACAAATGAGATTAAAATTCAATATGCAAGCATAGAAAGTGGATTTTGAATCTTGGATTCAGCAAAATAATTTGAACTTAGAACTTACTGGGTAATTGAGCAATATGAAGGCAGTGGTGTTTAGGCATTTTTTCTTCTGCAGCTTCCATTTGACCACTGTCCTAAACCTGGATAACACTCTCCTCTGGATTTCTGGTTTCAGAATGGGTTCATTGATCTTCTCTACCTCTCCTATCACTCAAAACCAATTTTAGATTAGATTAGATCAGAGGAATAGAATAGAATAGAATAGAATATTTCAGTTGGAAGGGACCTACAACGATCATGTCTAGTCCAACTGCCTGACCACTTCAGGGCTGACCAAAAATAAAGGGATGTTATTAAGGTCATTGTCCAAATGTGTCTTAAACACTGACAGTAATGGGGGCATTGACCACCTCTCCAAGAAGCCTGTTCCAGTGTTTGACCATCTTCTTGGTAAAGAAATGTTTACTAATATCTAATCTGAACTTCCCCTGATGCAGTTTTGAACCATTCCTACACGTCCTATCACTGGGCATCAGGAGAAGAGATCAGCTCCTCCCTCTGCACTTCCCCACCTCAGGAAGCTGTAGAGAGCAATGAGATCATCCCTCAGCCTCCTTTTCTCCAAGCTAGACAAACCCAGAGTTCTCAGCAGCTCTTTATAGGACATATTTTCCATCCCTTTCATCAGCTTTGTTGCCCTCCTCTGGATGCATTCAAATACTTTCACATCTTACTTAAATTGTGGGGCCCAGAACTGCACACGGTACTCAAGGTGAGGCCATACCAACACTGAATAGAGTGGGACAATCACTCTTTTGACCTGCTGGTTATGCTGTGTTTGATGCCCCCCAGGATGTGGTTTGCCTCTTGGCTGCCAGGGCACGCTGCTGACGCATACTGAGCTGCTGTCAACCAGCACCCCCAGAAAACTTTCTGCAGGGCTGCTCTCCAGCCACTCTTCTCCCAGTTTATACTTGTGTCCAGTGTTACTCCGTGCCAGCTGCAGAATCCAGCACTTGTTAAATTTTATGCTACTGATGAGTGTCCAATGCTCCAATCTATCTAGATCCCTCTGAAAGGCCTCTTGTCCCTCAAAAGAGTCAACAGCACCTCCCAGTTTGGTATCATCAGCAAACTTGCTAATGGTGCATTCAACTCCTGCATCCAAAACATTGATAAAAATATTGGCCCTAGAATTGAGCCCTGAGGAACACTGCTGGTGACTGATCAGCAGCCAGATGTAACCCCATTCACTACAACCCTTTGAACTCTGCTGTTCAACCAGTTCTTCACCCAGCACACTGTGTACCTGCTCATCTCACTGCTGGACAACTTGTCCAGAAAGATACTGTGAGGGACAGTATGAAAAGCCTTACTAAAATTCAGATAAACTACATCCGCCACCTTCTCATCATACACTATGTGGGTAACCCCATGCTGATAGTGCCTAATGATTGCATTGTTGTCAAAATGCCTTTCAATAGCACCCAGTATGAGCTTCTCCATAATTTTTCCAGGTACAGAGGTTAGACTAACAGGTCTGTAGTTTTCTGTTTCTCCCCTCATACCCTTCTTGTAAACTGGTGCAACGTTGGCTAGCTTCCAGTCAGCAGGGACCTCCTCAGACTCCCAAGACCCTTACAGTTTTCCTGCTGTGAAGTCTGACATGGTAAAACCATTGCAAAACTCATAGAACACTATACATATATTGTACATAGTACCTATTCTGAACCGTGAGATTAAACAGCAGAGAAGCAAACCACTTACTTGTCTTAGAAGATTCTAAATAGAGGGAAGATTTTCCCTTTGTTAGGGATTACTCAGCATATAAAAGCTTCCATACATGTGAAGCAGTTGCGATGACAGCAAAATGACTTCCAGGAAACTTACTTACAGACAGAGTGAAGAAGGGGAAGTCCCAAGAAACACAAGGAGTGCCTATAAAGATAAGTTTTAAAGGAAATGGGGACTTTTCCCAAGAAACCTGAAGCACTGTGTACAGTTTTTTCTAATCCAATATTCTAAGGCAAGTACCTGGATTAATAAAAAAGGAAAAATATTTGTTTACTACTCGTTTTATTTTTAACTGTTTCACCAAGCAGACTGACACACACCTTGCTACAACCTCCTTTCAGGTAGTTGTAGACAGTAATAAGGTCTCCCCTCAGCCTCCTTTTCTCCAGGCTAAACAACCTCAGACACTCCTCATAAGACTTGTGCTCCAGACCCTTCACCAGCTTCGTTGCCCTTCTCTGGACACACTCCAGCACCTCAGTGTCTTTCTTGTAGTGAGAGGCCCAAAACTGAACACAGCACTCGAGATGCAGCCTCACCAGTGCTGAGTACAGGGGGACGATCACTTCCCCAGTCCTGCTGGCCACACTGTTTCTGATACAAGTCAGGATGCTGTTGGCCTCCTTGGCCACCTGGGCACACTGCCAGCTCATACTCAGCCAGCTGTCAACCAGTACTCCGGGTCCTTTTCCACCAGGCATCTTTCCAGCCACTGTTCCCTAAGCCTGTAGCATTGCATGGGGTTGCTGTGACCCAAGTGCAGGACCCGGCACTTGGCCTTGTTGAACCTCATACAGTTGGCCTTGACCCATCGATCCAGCCTGTCCAGGTCCCTCTGTAAAGTCTTCCTACCCTCAAGCAGATCAACACTCCTGCCCAACTTGGTGTCATCTGCAAACTTACTGAGGGTGGACTTGATCCCCTCATCCAGATCATTGATAAAGATATTAAACAGAACTAGATGAAGATATTAAACAGAACTTGAATGTCCTGCCCACATTTCTTCCATAAATATTTAAGACATTGGAAGTGTTACTGTGATCAAGTTATCTTTTTTAACTGGTAATTTTTTTTAATTTTTTTTTTTTTGCTTTGGTTGCTGCTTTATTTTAAACCATATAAAATAGATTCATTTGTCTATTTAAGGAGGATCATTTAGGATGTAATTGCCCCTTGTGCACATAAGGCATGTGTGACACTGAGGTGGATGCATCTCATAATTTAAATCTCAATAATTTTGCCTTAAACATATCGTTAACAAACATTTTCTGCCTAAATGTATTTACATTGCCTACAACAAAAAGGATAAGAAGAATGTTTAGATGTATGTTTTTAAGAGCTGTAGATGTCACTATGTTTTAGACAATCTATAAAATCATCAAAGCAGCAGCATGTGTCTAAAAGCTCTGCTTTTGTGAGAAGTGATTAAATGGATTCTATTTCTATTAGTTTGTTATCATCTATTTCAATTATTATCTATTTCAGTTGTTATTATCATCAGGAACATATTCAGATTCAAGTTGCTGTTACCTACACACCAACAGAATGACAAACTGGAATCATAGTCCTCCAGTCAGAACTGTTTACTGTGCTTCATTAGAGCCACATTGTACAAGTGAAAAGAAGTGAGGAAACATGTCAGGAGTTTTTCTATTCTGTGTCCTACAATCCTGCTTAGTGGAATCCACTAAACAATTGACACCACTATAGTACCTGTGCTTGCTCACTACTTGTCTTTAATCATATTCTGTTAAAGATGCAGATGAAAGTTCTTTTTTACCTTTGGCATCCCATGGTATATTCAGGCTTAAAAACTTTATGCTTCCCTCATCTATTAGATGGTATTGGAAAATACGTTCTGATTCCTCAGGGCAAGATTTTGTTTGTCACTGCAGAGACTACTCCCGTATTCCTAAGGCTGGACATTACAAGAATTGTGCATAAATGACTCTTGAATTATTTAAGCTCAACACACTTTAGGACCACTTCAGTGTTAAGTGATTTAGAGATAGGTAAAACACTATGTTATTTTCTATTTTAATACCTTGAATAGTTACCTTTTTTACATCTGAATCAAAATGAATAAAACAGGAAAGACAGGAAAGTCTGGAACTATTTACAATTTACAGAACATCCAATACATGAAGAATATAATTTGTACTTACTTTTCAAAAAACAATTATCTATCAGATTGACTGTGTAACCTCTGCCAAAGATAGCCCTTCCTCCTGCTTCCAGAGCATCAGAAAAATGTATATCTAATGATTGGAGAAAACTTCTTTGAACCTATTCTTCTCACACCTACATAACACCTATGAGAAAGTTTTTGGGCAGCTATCTGATTTAGCCCAACAGAGATATATAGCAAGGGACAAGTCTTTAGAATTTTATAAGCACTATTGACACTGAAGCTTGTAAGTCTACAGACATTTCTGTCACTGACATTGCTAACTTAAGCAGTTCTTGCTTCCCTGGTTGTTTATTTATGTCCTTGTGTCTCCCTGTCACTGGCAATGACAAATCACATTTCAACCTAGCAAAGTGATCTGTCTTCTGTACTGCTTTTTTTTTAAGACATTTTGTGCAAATTAAGGCATAGAGGAATTTCATTCCTATTACGGCAGTAGGAGGTTTTTGTCTGTCCAATATTCTGCAATAACAAAAGAAGTTGCTGCTTCCCTATTTTTTTTCTTTTCTTTTTTCTTAATTAGATCAGTAATGGGATGGTAGTGGCCTCCTGCAATCATCATGTTTGGCTGAGAGGTAACTCAGGAAGGTGGAAGAGAATGTATTTTTAAAAGTCTGCCTTGAGAGACTGGGTTGGGATGTGTGAATGTATGATCTTGAAGATATTAATGTGTTTTATCAACTATATTGAAACTTTTTTTTTCTCCTTGGATGGTTTTCACATGGTACCTTCTGCAGCTCATCACGTCTCACTTTGCACTGTGCTGACACTCTACATCAAGGAGGAACAATGGGACTTTCCCCAGGTCTTGTTTCTAGAAACACCTATGTCCAGGCAATAGAGGTGCTGGCATCTGTAATATCTTGCCTGTATATCCATGCTCATGGATTTCCTAGCTTCTGGCATAGCCACCCTTACAGCTTTCAGGTGTAAGTAATTTTGAAATGCTTGCTCTCTTTACAATATCAGATATCAATTTGAATACAAATCCTGCACTGTGTTTTGCTTTACCTCAGAAATAGCATGATTCATTCAACATTATCTTTCTGCACTTGTTTTCTTGGGCACATGGACACACGCAGCAGAATTTCTGACCTTGGAAGACTTGGGATGAAGAAACACGTTAGAAATTGCAGTCCATTCATGTAATGCAGATCTTTACACAAACATCTATGAAAATGTTCAGCACGAATGCACAAGTGGTTGAGATCGACTGTGAAGTCCTAGGAAACAGGTTTTGACTCATCAAGCCATAATAAAGTAACACCTCATATGCATCTTATGCTGGTGCAGTAGGGGAGACAGGGATCATATTAATTCTGTGGACCTATTTAGATGCATATAGTATTGTATTCCACAAACTTAAAACCAGGGTGGCAGCTGTATTTAGAAGTAGTCTTACCACAGAGAAATTTCTAGCTGGCTATCATGAAACAGCATGAGCCTATTTTAAGTTTAGGGGTTACCTTAAGTATAAAGGCATGCAAAACTGACATCAAGACAGTAGATGGAAAACCAATATTACAGCCTAAATCTACTCTTCATTTATTTTTTGCAGCAGAACATGCTTTAAAGTCTTGAACAGTTTCTGATTTTTTTTGGCATTATACAAGATTCTGCATTTTGTTCTTTAAATTATTTATATAGGATACAAGCAGTTATAATTATTATAGAAAGCACATGCTACTGGATATTTGATATCTTTCATCTAGTAACCACTCCACAGAAAATTGCTGTTTCAACATTTATATAGCTATTTCATCAATATCCTTCTTATTTTGACATCACAATGAAGACCTGCTTAAGTGAGTTAGTTAAGGACTCTCTGTTACTTCTTCTTCAGGTGGATGCAGTTTAGAGAATGAGTCAATAACATAGATTATAAAATAGAAAAAACACTGTCCAAACTATGATCATTTTCTGATGAGAAAAAAATCCATGGCTGAAAAAGCTGAGCTTACTGAAGTGCCAATGAATTTACAAGGCTCTGCATAAGGAGCCTTAAGTTTTTCCAACAGTACTAAAATTTTGTCCTTTAACTCAGCTTTGCAAGATTTCTTTTTCACATAAGTCTTTCTTCAATCCACATATAAAGATGCAAGACTGAGACTTCATATTTATACAATGGACTTGTGTCTTTTCCACAGGAGGGAAGAATCACTACATAATATTTCAGAGGCACATCTAAGAAGATCTAAAGTGTTACATGCCATTATAACTTAAAGTTCTTTATATACAAAAGCATTCCTCTGCAGGAAAGGATAGCAGTAAGATAAGGGTGTCAGCTGAGGTCAGCAAGAGTACTCGGAAGACTAAAGTGTCTTCAGTGCCTTGATAAATTGAGTCCATAGGATTTTTTAATTTAAACCAACAATAGCAAAGAAATTTCCCTTAGGTACCACCATGCAGTGATCTCACTTTGCAATCTGTTACATTGTGATATTCTCTTGGTTGCCAAGCAGCCAAGAATGAGTGTAAAAATAAAAGCTTCAGACAAAAAAAAAAAAAAAAAAAAAAAAGCTAACATTTTTAAATTTAAATTAAGCTAGAAGAGCTAAAATATGTACCAAAAGAGGCATACTACCATACATCTCCAGCCAAATTCACCTCCCACTTCATTCAGTACAAAGCAAAATGAAACTTTGAATCTACTTAGTTTTGTGCAATAATATTTAGGTGTTTGAGAGAGGCTTAATTTCTCTCCCTTTCAATGTAATAAACATATGTGTTATACAAGAAAATAAAAATTATGATGAATATGTTGGCAATCCAACATTAACCCTTCTCATGTTCTTCCTAGGTTTGTTTTTTTTTTTCTTCAGAACCCAGTATTTTAAAATATACTTGGCTGTTCCTACTTTCTTTCTGCTCTCTCAAGTTGTCTTCTTTATGCTGTTCTAGAAAAATGTATTCTGGAACAAAAATAATTCTTGTCCTTAATTTGAGAATTTAGAAAAGAGTAAAATTCTGTAGATCTTGTCTTCAGCATCTACTCAAGGAGTTAGTTAATTTAGTCCTTTTTTAAAATCACAATTTCAATTAAAAAACAGAGTTCAAATATATCTGCCCTGCTTCCAATTGCAATAATAGATTGTTTGAGATTACGAACTACTGCAAGTGTACTTGTTGAATCTACCTTATTTGGAGCAGAAAAAAATTACTTAAATGATATAATGATATAATTTGGAAAATCAGCATTAGGCCTTTTGGAACAAAGGAAAAGGAATCAAGCTTCTGACAGGAAAGGTGTGATATAACTGCTGTGATTTAATAAAAACAAGTAATAATTGAATTTTAAGCAGTAAGATATCACATAGCGCGGGTTTGTTCATTATGTGTTTATTTGCTGTGAATTTATTATATATATCACAGAAATGCAGAAGATCTTCAAACAATAGCAAGGTCCTACTGGTGCTTCACAGTCACAGAATAGACTAAATTCTGCCATCAACAGCTTGTACTCTAAACTGACAAATGAAAGCAAGTCAATAGGATACCTCAGACAAACACAGTTGAGGTGGGCAAGAGCTCACTTTCAAGTAACCTTACCACACCTGAATTTGCTACCTTCTCAGCTGTCAGAGTGTATATATGAATATGGGCAATGCTAACCCAGTTCCATCAGAGAGAGTCAAGTTTGAACATGCTATCACTAAAAGTTGAATGGGATCATTTTAACAGAAGCGATACAGGAATGTCTACACTTGATGGCTGAGAGGAGGGAAGGCAACTTTCAGCCAGAAAGTACTGATGAGTAGTGAGAAGAACAATCTCTTCAACTGGCTTAGCTGCACCTGGAAAAAAACATGATTACAGCTGTAATAAAAGAAGAAATCTGATGAACTGAGATTTCCTGAGTCCTAGATTAGACTGTTAACCAAAAAGCCAAACTACTTCATTTTGTACACTATATTAAAACATGTTAATATATTTCTGGGTTCTAATAACACTGACATCTTTCTGAACAATGTATAATTTTAAATCAATTTGTTCCTCTGGAATTTGTTCCCCAGTTTACTGCTAAGTAAATTAGATGCTATGGTCGAGGTTCATTCTTTCTGCTGCTTTCTCTTCTGTTTCTTCTGATAGTGCTTCTAGTGAAAAAAATACTTTTGCAGTCACAGTTTGAGATGAGAAGCTGTTCTTCCTTATTAACATAGAAACATTTACTTTTAAATTTCTTTTCCACCATCACAAGCTACTAAAGCATCTACTGTATTACATTATTCCAAAATAAAATAAAGATGCAGAATCAAACATTTCAATAATGTTTTTGTGCAATTAGAGATGTGCTGAGAATTTCAAAATAAAAACAAGTCAGAGCCATCCATATCCTGTGCCAAGACCATTTGAAAACAATCTGCCTTTATAAAAACAGGTTGGAAAATACTACTTCCAAGAATAAAAAGCAATTACTTTTAAGAAGCCAGTGAGATTTGTGTTTTGATGTTTGCTGCTGAAATCTCTAGCAGTTAATGAGTCACATCGCTTTGCTTCAGTCACCTTGCCTTGACTGACACAACATAACATGACACATACCATTGAACAAAGTCAGCCAGAAAATTTGAACACATGTATTTTATGGAAAACTGAGCTTGAAGTGAAAAAGGTCCTTTAAATATCTGTACTGAAAAACAAATAAATTGTGTTCAGGAATTTAGGGACCTCCTCGGCCGTGTAAAGTGAAGGAGTGATTATACTTCACCCTGCTATTGGCATTATATGTTTTGTGGTTTTGTTTTGGTTTTTTTTCCTAACAATAATGTAGTTGGTATTCCACAGATTCAGATAAGTGTAGTCAATAAAAAACTTCTCTGCCGGCAGGAATGTCACCTCCTAAACAGTGTAGATGCATATTGCCAAAAGCTGAAAACATCTTTAACTGCCTGTTCTTTCTCTTTTAATTTCACCCAACAGAAGGAAGATTAAAAAGTTATAGACATTGGCAATAAGTAGCATACTAACTGTAGAGACTTCAAATTTAAAGTATAGCATAATCTCAGACCATTAAGGATCCCTGCAACAGGAAGCCAGGATAAACTTGACCTTCCAGGAGCCAAAGCTATTTAGCAAATAGAGGATGCTATAGGCTGTGATTACAGGGCTGTGCTGAGAAAAGTTATGCTTTCCTGGCAAGGTAGTTCCTGTTGTAAATCTGAGAGGACATTTCTTACATATAATTTTGATGAACTTGTTTAGAAAATTTCTCCATACATTGTATGCACATAGGAGCTTCTAGATAGTTTGTAGACCTATGTGGCAAATAGGTACTTGATTTTTTTTTCCCCCACAAACTAGCTTGAATCATATTCTGATTTTTCTCTTTCAAGTAGTCCATTCTCAAACTTCACTCTTAATTTTATTCTTCTTTTGATTTTGTTGATCATATTAGCTGATCCTCTTTTTATTTATTTGTAAATCCATTGTATTATTTAAGGCAGATACTTAAGCATGTGCTCAGAATTTGGGTATGAAATAGCTAGATCAACGCACCAGTCATGACAACAGAGTCATGTTTAGTCACATACTTTGTGCCATAAACACTGAAGGTTTCACAAAGCTGCATGTGTTTTTCTGAGCTAAAAGAAAACAAACAAAAGAACAATAAATGCTGTCTTATTCACAAAGAAATACTCTCTTATTATTTAAGGTTTTAATTAGTCTTTCTGTTAAAGAAAAGACTTTATTACATATTCTACCCATCAATTTAAAATCTTTTTTTTTATTATCACTTTAGTGCCTCTCTAAAAAAAAATAGTACCATGAACCATTCATAAAATACTCTTCTCCTTTTTCATAACTCAAAAGAGAGAAACAGGCTAACATTTACTTGCACAGAGTCACTTGCACAGCAGTGATCTCCCCTTGAGCTGGGACACCTCTCAAGGTTGCTCCTCGAGCCAGAGACCTTTTGCCAATGGCAGATCTTTGGTAAGTGACTGATTGTAGTATGCAGAATTAATACTTATGAAACAGTACTAATCCATATAGCTAATCAATATTAATTATTAAAAATTTTACATATATAATCCCTTAGACATAAACCATTAACCAAGTCTGGGACTAAGACGATCCAGATGCATCTAGGCTCCTCTCAGAGGAGTTAGGAAGGCAAGGGGTTTGCTCTGAATAAGGGGTTTACGTCAGTAAAATATTGCTGCTTCTCTCTTTTGAGTGAGGTGCATTCCACTCTTTCATGACAATGTAGTGTAGTCTGCAGGTTCCTAAATCAGGATTCATGATACATGTAATTCTCTACAAAACAATGCAGTTATTTTAATTTGGTATGTAAAAGGCCCCATTGCCGCACCACAGTCCAAAACACCTTGAGATGTTTTAATTAAGTAATTTTGTATAAAAATACCAGGGTGGAAGTAAAAAAAATTCAGAGAGGGAAAGCTGAAATAATTAATATTTCACACTAAACCAAGACATTCTTATCTCCTAAAGAAAAGATCAGTTAGACAAATTCCTCCATGCAAATACAATTTTTTTTCTAAAAAGAAAAATAAATCTTCAAAACAGTTTTCTTATTTATCCAAAATTTTTCCATGTTTGTGTCAGAGGCATCGTGATCTGAGAGACAATAACTTATCTCAAGTAAATGCAGAAAAACAGTCCTTCGCAATCAAGTACAATAATGTATTTCTACTACAAGGCCCTAATTTGTCATATAACGTATTCAATATTTCTTTAGTTTCTCTTTCAGACCAGTATTGGGGAAGATACAACTATATTACAGCTATATTACAACATAACTATCAATACGTTATAGCATGTGAATGTGTGTCTCATAAATCACAGGCTTAGAAAGCTTAAGGTGACCAGAAATTTTTAATTCAATTTATATCCTAAACCAGGAAATTGTGTCCTATTCTGAAATAATTACATTATCAATAGTACTTGCAGGATATACAAGTACTTAAGCAATATCAATAGCAAAATCCAATTCAAAAAAAAAGAGTAAAGAAATAAAGACCATACCCAGAAATAAGTAAAAGTACACTGAATGAACAAAGTGGGTTTTTTTACGCTGAACACTATTGAATAATAATATTAAATAGTGGCTTGGAGCTACAGTTGTTCCAAACTATGTTTTGCAAAGATACATACAAGCATAAGAAAAAATCACAGAAATCCTTAAGAAAATGAAGGCTTATTTACCACTGTGTTTCTACCTCACAGGGTTGTGTGAGTTTTTTGAAGTGTTAACATCTAGCAAATTTCATCTGTGTGCTGATTTAAGAAAATATCCATGAAATGAAGAAACAACATAAAGGACATACTAAACTTTTAATCACAGTTAAAGCTGAAGAACAAAGATTGTAAATTATGAATGGTACAAAACTGCTTTTGTACAAACTTGAATATGAGTTTTGTTCCCTTGAAAATTAACAAAATAGGCAAAAAAGAAACTGAAGATGTGTTGTACTGCTGTTATCACCAGCTGCACAGTTTATTGTTTGTCATGGAAGTTAGGACTTTAACAGTGAAGTGGCAATGATTGTATCTTGCTATCCTGGAGTATCAAGATTTTTTTTATAGCAAGGGATCAGTCCTCATCCCAATTTGTGTGAACATCAGGAGAATATAAATAGCTTATCCGAGGACAGCTCATCCTGAAATTGTGATTCAAAAGCTGACAGAGGATATCTTGAGTTGCTTTCAAGGGACTGAGATTCACAATTGTGTATTTATGTACATACAGGTGTCTAATTTCACCAAATATTCTTCTGCAGAGATTAGTTTCCTGAACTCTATATAAACACCATGTTACAGCCTCAGGGGCTGCCTTAGTCTTTAGGTGGCAGAAATCTTTGGCCTTTGTATTTGAATAGTATGAAGCAAGGATGCTATGGTGATTGTCTTCATTTACTAGTCTTGCTTGAGGATAAAAACTATTTTATCTGAACGTTTGACTCCCTGCTTGAAGTTGAAATTGTTGGCAATGAATAGAAAAAAACCTCAAACAACTGAAACCAGAGTTGAATGTTTAGTATGAAACACTTAGGGTTTGTTTCATTTTCATTTATCTAATTTTTATCTCTTTGATAAACATTTTAATTAATTTTATTTCATAGTAAAAAAATATTAAAAATTACAAAGTATATTGCATTTTTATTGCTGAAAGTAGAATTCATCATGAATGTGCAAATACTTTTAACCCATCCCAAATGGCATGATTAAGTAAATACATTATAAATTAAAAAAAAAAAAAAGACATCTTTTCATCACTAGTGAGGATATGCTTGGAATTTTTGACCCTCCAAATCTAGATGCTTTGACATCACAGAATCCAGGAAAGATGCTAAGATATTCTCCATATTAACCTCGAAGGAAGGATACATCCAAGACTCCAGACAGCAAGCTTGTTTATGATCTGCTGCTTTGTTTCTCTTGACCTCTGCAGTGCAATATTTCCCTCTGTCTCAGACATCTGAAACAGACACTCACTCTTAGCCTTTGGCTATATAAGAAATATGCTGTGAAACTTAGGTATTTGTTAATATACCTTGTAAACCCTGCTGTGCATTTCAGTAAGAAATGTTTTGTTATTACCCAGGTACCTTACAATCACATTTAAGCTGGATCAAAGAAATATGCAGATAAAAGTATTTATAATGTCAATAATGAACAAAATGGCAGAAGATGTAAGTGAAATGAAGCACATAGTCTATTTATTCTTTATTATTCTATGAAGATATCTCTCCTAATATGACTGAATTGCTGTCCACTTTGACCACAAGCTGGATGTTGGGATTTCAGTTTTGGTCTGTGCCTTGCACCTCCAGATGCCCAGTAATGCACATTTATTCGTATGCTTCTGTAAACAAAGCATCCTATACAAATTCTCCAATGAGCCAATTTGTATATTCGATTCTCATTTTTAAAGACTTTGATAACAATGGTATAAATAAAAATAGACTATTGTCTTTCGCAGAACAACTACAGGTGTGAATCATCGTTTTTACCATGAATGATCCCTTGATTCTCATTTGCTTGTACCTCGTTCTCAAACCAAAGAACCTTTTTGGTATGTACAAATACATGCTCCTGTTATCTTTTGTGCAAAGACCAGAAATCCATTATGATGGGGTTTTTAAGGCATCATGGTTCCAGAGAAATAATATTGTCTGTATACTATGAATCATTTACTTTTAACCAAATCACTAATTTGTAAGGGACAGTGCTGCTAAAACCAGCATTTTTCATCTATTGTTATCCTTTTCCTAGAATATTACTTAATGCTGCCTATTCTAAAATCGTTAATTGGAATAGGAAGAGTCAAATTCTAGATCATTTGATATCAAGGTATTGTATTCCAGACCCACTGTTTTTCTCTCACAGTATTTGCTAAAAGAGTAGAGGCAAACATGGTCTTTTTCTTTTAGCAGTTACTGCTTTTGAGGCTCTTTGCACATCTGTAGAACCACTAGCTGCTGCAAATTGGTCAGAAGGGAAAGAGGGATAATTTCTACCATGAGAAATGGGGCAAGGATGTTACTCAACCAAATGTTTAGACATTAGAAAAAATAGAAATGTCCTTCGGGGGGGGGGGGGGGGAATCAACTCAAACACAAGATAACAGGCCAAGTAGCGTGAAGTCAGATAAAACATTGGTTATTGCCAGTGGCTGACAAGTCTGATTCTGCTTACACTGTGAATAACCTAGAAGGCAAGTTACAACAGATAAGTGGCTTGCGTAAAATAGAAAGACAAATTATATTCTTTTACAAAGAGCTCTTCAGTGAATTTAAGAGGGAGTGGATTGGTTGAGGGGTTTTTTGGGGTTGGATTTTTCTGATTTTTTGTTTGTTTGGTGTGGTGGAGTTTTGGGGGGCTTTGGTTTTTTGTTTTGTTTTGGTTTGGTTTTTCCTATAAAACAACCTGAATGGCATATCCTGAAAGATTTGGGGACTTGACATGTTTTTTATTTTTCTATTGACTTTCTAAGTTCTTATGCTCAGGATATGAATTTAGAAGTTTCAAAATTACTGGCATTAGATCAAAGATGTTTAACTGGAAATCTTATCTTTTGCTTTTGTTATTCAGAACTGAACATCCCCTCAGAATGCAGTTCGAGTCTGAAGGGAAGCCAGCGCTGCTCACATTTAGCCAAATCCTTCTGCACCTTCCCTAGACACAGCAGCCAGGCAAAAAATGGCCAGTCCCTCCAATACCCAGTTCTACAGCCCTTCTCCGATCATGACTTGTCCTTCAGCATCACAGCTAGGGGAAGCTTTGCATTATTTCCAGGGGCAATTGAACAAGTGTCTCTGCTCCATTTGGTCCTTTTCTGTAAAGTCTTACATGCCATGGCCCTAAAGAAAAAGAAGGAGGGGAGGGGAGAGAGGGGAAGAGAGAGAGAAAAAAGAAGCCTTTTAATTAAATCAGATAACATTGAATTTTTGAAAAGTAAAAAAAAAAAAAAAAAAAGTGGTAGTAAATTTTTAAATAACCACTGATAAAAAATGAAATAGCCTTATAATGAAAAAAACATGCTCAACTGAAAAAAAATCATTAATATTTCATTAGCATATTAGGTTCTTATTCAAACACAATTTTGAATTAAAGAAGAAAGCTTTTATTGAATCACTTTTATGAAATTTCATTATCCACTGTCGAAACTCAAGTCCCAGTATAACATGAGCATTAGAATTTGATTTTTTGATTGATGTGATTAGAATTTATATTAAGAAAATGCCACATTTTCATAAGTAGCTAATTTCTGTAAAAACATTAAGAAGCATCTCAAAATTCTGTTTTGCGAGATATATCTCTAGTCTGTAATCTGAGAAAGACTACTTTCTTAATAGCGCTTCATTTTTCGTAAAGGGGAAGAATGGAAAAAGGCACAGCCACTGTTGTGAAATTTTCCTGTCATAGCTGAGAAACAGCCAGGGCACTATTCTCTAAACAGTATGCTATGGTTTTGGCATTTCAGTTCTTTTGGGTTTTTTTGGTAAATACCACTGAAAAATTTGTATTGAGGAAGGAAATACAACCTATGAATAATAATGAAATATGCATATTTGAGATGTGAATTTAGGATAAAATTATTTATTACAACTACAAAGACCATGATGTAAAGTTCAGTTCCTTAAATCTGAATTCACTGGTAGATGATTCATTTGACACGTTACATTGATTCTTAAAGTATGCTTGAGCTATTTACTTACTCTGATTCTCAAATTCAGTTCACACATAATAATGTCTACATGCAAATCTGTAATAGCATTTTTACCTTGAAAATTATATTAAGGTAATGATTCAATATGACAAAAATATTCATTATTTGGACTTACTGTATTCTTATGTTTTCTATATCATTTGAAACCTAGCATTACATTGCAGCCTTATTTTAAATGTACAAGTTTGCACTTTGGTATTCAAGAAGGTATTCAAACCAGCAATTGTATAAATATAAAACAACCTAGTCTGATTACAACACCTTTTGATAAGATTCATGTTATTATTTGTGGCCTGGCACTTTTATTCAGGCATTCAGATTCACCTACTTAAAAGACAGATCACAGATGATAAAAATATGGTATGTACAAAGCTAAGAGGAACATCTATTCCAGTGAGACAGACAGCTCTTGATTCTGAAAGAGCAGGACTTGAACAATGTTCTGACAGAGAGACAATATATTCTGAACAGTGACTAAGTGAAAATCGAACACTTATTCAGCTTTCCCTGCTCTTTAAATATACTCACTATGTTATCAGTTTGTTTTACTGACAGAACAGAGTTGTCTCTAGATTGTATTGCATCTTGTGCAATCTGAAGAGGTTTGTTTACAAATTTCTAATTAGGTGCACCTATGAAATCTTACTAGAGCAAGGGGATTATACAAAAGTCAGAGTGGATAATTTGAAGGCAATCTTATCATACAGGTGTAAATGAGGCCAGAAGCTGTCCTGCTGAATCTTATTATCTTGGCAGTGATTCGTTTAAGAAAAATCTTGATTTGATTTTCAGATTTTAAGGTTGAATTTGTAGGGTGAGCAGAAGGAAAACACACTCCCAATGAACTGACAGTAAATCTAAAGCATTACCTTGAATGTTGCTGTAACCTTAATAAGTTGGTATAATCTTTTCTTTAGGAGGTATAGTATATTTTTTAAGAAATCAGAGTGAAACCTCACTGCTTTTTAGATTCATTAACCACGATGCAGAATACATAATTTTCAATTGTTATATTACCATTTTCAGAACATTAGCTTGAACCAGTTTCAAATGACAGTCAATACTTGTTGCCTTTTCTAGATGGGGTCTGTCTCTGTCTTTCCACTCTGAGTTTTCCACTTTATTTAAGGTAACAAAAGATTCATAGATAATATTATCTATGGAGTTGGGTTTCTAAGCAATTATGAAGCCTCCTAGCAATAATTTAATGTTGCTCTTTTCATAGGATCATAGAATCACAGAATGGTTTGGGTTGGAAGGGACCTCAAAGATCATCTAGTTCCAACCCCCCTGCCATGGGCAGGGACACCCTCCACTACACCACGTTGCCCAAAGCCCCATCCAACCTGGCCTTGAACACTTCCAGGGATGGGGCATCCACAACCTCTCTGGGCAACCTGTTCCAGTGCCTCACCACTCTAAGAGTAAAGAATTTCTTTTTAACTTTTAATCTAAATCGACCCTCCTTCAGCTGAAACCCATTACCCCTTGTCCTGTCACTACACTCCCTGATAAACAGCCCCTCTCCATCTTTTCTGTAGGCCCCCTTCATCTTCCTTATTAGAATATGTCATGAGACTAAAACCTTAAAGATCTAATATTCCTGTCTGCTCACATACCTGTTCAGTCATAGAAGAAAGTTAGGCTGATTTGATATCATTTGTTCTTGACAAATCCAAAGCATCTGTTATTCATCTCATCTCCTAGATGCTCACAGAAAATGTGATTGTTTCTATGTTTTTGAAAGAGCTACATTACTGAACAATAATTACCTGTTCTCTTCTCCCACTTTTTTTAAGGTATTACCTAAGTATCCTTTTCTGTAATATTGTGGAAACTGATTATCTTTCATATTGTTTTAAAAGGCTGTGTCAATATCAACAAATAGACAATGCCCTACATTATCAATACCAGGCAATGGAGTGTAATAGGATTGAATCTGTAGAAGCAGCAATCGATTATGATGAACTAACACTCAGAACATACAGATTACAAGTCTTGGCAGTATTTGGACTGTCTTCTTAGCCTGTAACCTGAATGTCCAGGAGGACATGCACTTTTGGAGTGAACATTTCAGTTTACTTCGGTTTGAAAGGAAACCACTTCACCTGCTCTAATATCATTACACTGTCTCAGCCAAAGTGCAGTTAATGAATGATCCGGACATTCAGTTTAAAAGCTCAATCGTCATTCCAAATACAGTACTAATGTAGGTGTAACCACACTCTGAAAATCTTCTTTATCCGGGACCATTTATTATTTGAAGTTGTCTGCTTTCCTTGATGTAAAATCTTTTCTAGTTAAAGTTGTGTTGAGAATTCCTATAAATAAAAGTTATGTACATTCAGTAAGTTCTAAAATCCTGATAAATTACATTCCTTGCATGTAGTTACACTTACATGCAGCAAAAGGTAACAGTGCAACATAAGGAAGCAGTTAAGTGTTGTACATTTTAGATGCATATTTATTTACTAGGAAACAAAAAGGAAAAATAACTTGTTAATTGACATTTGTACCCTACCTAAATAGGCCAAATACACCTCCTAGAATTTTGATTGCTGATTGTACTTTTGTGATTATATTTTTTTTTTACTGAGAACGTCCCAGAATTTAACCCTAGCACATGCACAGCTGCTGAGCTGCTTTGGCATCACTGATGTGCTGTGCATCTCTCTCAAAGATAAGTAACGCATGAAGTTCATATTATTCCTGCTCTGCATTTTCATTTTCTGCTCTGTTAGTCACTGATCCCAAAACAGCTTCAGAAATCACTAGATTTACAGACAAAGTGATGCAACTCAAAAGCTACTTTCTTCAATGGAAAAGTTTGATTGTCGTAATGACACTTGACGATATCTATTCCTCTGTGTTTTGTTAACAGAACCAGAACAAATGGTGCCAATCAAACTCTCTTTCTTAGAAAATACCCTCAACTAAACAGGGCAGTACAGAACAGAATATGTTCTACTTTTACAATCAAGTACCTATTATGAGTGAATCTGGAAGCAATAAGCATTGTTTAGGGATTAATCACTCCTTATTAACCAATGTTATTTTTAACATCCAAGACCAGCACAGTAAGTGGATTTTATTTGGCAGCTTTTCCTTGCTGAACAAAAGAATAGACCCAGTGTAAACAATAGCTTCTTAGTAAAACATCCCTACAGAACAGTTTATATTAGTATTATATTTGAAGTTTCCTTTCATTGCAAGTGCAATGTGATCTAGCATTAAAATGGATTTGGTGAATACAACTCTAAACAAGATCCAAATCTCTTATCAAGAGCTGTGAAAAATCTCCAGTATTTTTAAGTCAAGAGGTTTTCAACTGACTGTCTATGCATCTTTCAGTCCTCTTTGTCCCGATAAGGAGCAATTTCTAAACACACTGAACATCTAGATATTTGAAAAAAAGATTCTGTATTATTTTTCAAGTTTCTACTGTCCTTGTAGAAATGGAATAGAAGGTGAATCACGAATACACTAAATCCCAATAAAGCAGAAAACATATTACTTCTGTTATCATTCTTTTTCTGTCAAACTATAAAAAACATGCTACATATGTGGCATGCACGCCTGTGAGATCAGGTGCATATGCAGTTATTTTGAAAGTCATCTTTCAAAAGCAAAAAAAAAATAATTGTTCTTTGAAGACTTTCAAAGTTTTGCAGTAATATTGCAGCTTGTTAGGATCACATTTAACTCTCGGAACAATCTAAATCCAGGTAGTATACTTTTAAATTCTTGAAAGTAAGCACAGGAAGCAAGGAGCTAATGTTCAAAACCTCTTGTTTTCTGTACTAGGTGCTTCTTGAGAAGTTGGAGAAAGACCTTTAAGAGAATCAACACTACCTGTAGACCAATCATGAGCATACAACTCTTTCTATTTGTTAGATTATATATTAGAAATGCATTTTGGAGATTCATGACATGTAAATTCTACAAGGTGTAAGTGAGGGAGTTTCCTTAAGGAACAGGCAGTTGCTTTTCTTGCAGATTCTGTGTTCAAAATCTCTGAATTCTGACTCTGGCAGTGAAGTGGATAATTGGTGTGATAGACCAGGTGAAAACCATTGTTTCCCTTCATGCTAATTTATCTTCTTAGAAATGTTACCTTTTTTGTGGTAGACTTTTTTCAGGATGTTTGAAAAAAATCAAACACCTTCAATACTTATGTGAATTTGTATGTCCTTCCTCCAAAGCAGAGACAGTGAGATATTTCTGCTACCCATTCAGTTAATGTCATTTTTACTGTTATTAAAGTGTCAGAATGAATGCCAGTATTTTCAAAACTCCTATTACAGCGCAGAGTGGTAAACCCACATAAAAATGTATGGTTAGATATTATTTAAGGGCTTGCCTATAGTTAATTACTTAGTTTTCAGTGAGTTTTCCTCATATTCTTTTTTTAAGATACATTTGAAAAATTCACATAAGGATTACTGGCCTTCACTGATTTAAATTTTAAGTAATCTTTCAAGTTCTACAGTATAAGTAATGGATTTAATTTGAGAATAGATAGAAATATAAAAACCATATCTGCTACCACAAAATATGGCTTGGGCTGCTATAGTCAAAGATGACACACTGGTAAAAACCATGAAAAGTCTAATTGCCCTCCAGCTACATGTCAGCTAGTTGGTTATAAAGAATTTAGCTCTGTGAATACTGAACACCAGCAACAAGTTTGATGCAAAAATGAATGCTTATAAATTCAGAAAAAAAGACTAGTGTGAAATAAATTTTAAATTGTGGAGCCCATTTGAAAATTTACAAAGATTATCCTTGGAATTTTTCTTCAGTTTGACAGAAGCTCAGTTTACAAATTTCTTTGACTTACTGAGGTGGTGAGAGTAACATACAAAAAAGGAGCTATTTTAAATTCAGGCAAAGATAGGTCATTAACAAATTACCAGGTTCTTTTTTTTAGAGGTGGCTTGCTGCATAACAAGAAACACCTGGTACTGGTGAGTGCCAGAAGATGACCAGCTTCTGATGAATTATCCAATTCATAATTTGTCTCAGTTATTAGAAACAAGTGTCCAAGACTTACAGTAATTTACGGTAGAGAAAAGCTGGATGTCCGAGTGGTTACCTTCATACACATGCAGAGCTGTAAATTGTAAACTGAATTTACTTTGTGACTTCCAATGTACACCAACACAATGAAGGAAGAAATCCCTTTGAATTCACCTGCTTTGACCCTTGGATCTGGGTGCTCAGAGTTTACTGAACCTAATTGCTTGCTTACTTTCTCCCCATTGCGAGTGGGAAACAGTCAATATCTTGACTTTATTTAATAGTCATGTCGGAAAATTTACTGTGCTATCCCATCAGTAATTTACTTTTTCCATGGGGAATGAAAGAATTTTGGAAAGAACAGTGCAGGGAAGAGGGACAGTGAGTGCAGAACACCACATGAAGAAACTCCTGGAGCAATGCAATTATGTACCACCTCCTGCTCAGGGCAATGCCTGAAGTCATATTATAGCAATCTATGTTGCTATGTTTTTCTTTAGGCATTTCATTGCTCTAATGAGTTTGCTAGAATAATGTACGTATCAGGACCTGTATGTGAATTCTTGGGCAAAATATTATTAGTAAGTTGGAGGGTATTGATTTGTGGAGGGCTTATTTTTGGAAAAAAGTAACATTCTCACTCTGCAATATCTCAAGACAAAGCAAATGATAGCTGAAGCTACATAATAGTTGATTAAATATCCAACTCAAAGCTGTCCCAGCATGAAGGAAAATAATTCTCAGAGATTTTTAGTATGCTAGGAAAATGAAACTCTTTGTAAGGCATTCCAAATCATATTCATCTGACCCATTCCACTAATATAACTTTTTTAATAGCTAGCAAGAATAAAGAATGGTAGAGGCCTGATCCAGAAGAAGGGCTCACTGAGGTAGCTCATACACTTTGTTGGGTTATGCATCAAACTCTATGTAGGAAGGATGATTTTTCACTGAATTTAACATATTGAGATCATAATTAACATAGTAAATAATATTGACAGAAAACCATATTATCTACTTTTACTCTACTTATTGCTATGTCCAGTGAAAAGTCTCAGTAAACTATTAAGAATAGACGTAACAACATAATACTGGCATCCTTTGTTTTTATTTGCAAAGTTACGCAATGCATAGTATAACTATATATGACATATAATAGTTGGCATTTTGAACAGAACGTATGAGAATGGAGGTGACAAGAGAAACTGAATGAAGAAACCACTAATTAGAGAACTGCAAAAGAGAAAATGCAAAGCTGTATTCAGTCCACTTAAAAAGGTATATGAACATGTACATACCTATATCCATCCGCAAGCTAGTTAATTTAATAATATTGTATGATGTATGTTCCATGTATTTGACGAAAATCATACTGTTTAACAGCATGTTCTTCATTGTCTACTCCCTCAGGATACGGTTACAGGGACCCTGCTTGATGCAGGAGTATGAACATCTGATGACAGTCAACATCTAGATCCCTTTTCTTTATTCAGCTGGTGGAAGATATTTCTATGCAACTTACTCTGTTTAAAGAATATTTTATTTCTTATGATTACAAACTATTTTTACTGCTACACGGTTCTTTCAGAATTATTAAAGTGACAGCACAGCAATCAAAGAAATATCCTTTTAGGAGTACTGGTGACTACAGATAAGATACTATCTATTGCAACCTACCCTGAAATGCCATGATAGTGCCCATGGCTTTAGATAAAATTCTAAATGTGTATTTCTTAGATATCTAATAAATTAGGCAAAGAAATAAACAGAAAATGGGATAAAATGGGATAGAACAATAGATCTATGTTTGATAAACCAGTTAACTGAAAATCAGGCTTAGAGAACATAACTGATTTTATTGACAAGGGGAAAAGAAGCAGCTTGTTAATGAAATCTGTTGAAGGCACAAAGTCATGAGCATCAACACAGAACAGGATTAGAATGTCATGCTAGAAGAATCTGGAGACTTCAAGGATGGGAATAAAATAGATTTGATTAAATTTAGTAGTACAAAGTACCATATTACAGAGTTTAATAAGATTTCTGAATTCATGCTAAAAACCTCCTCAACAAAAATTATAGGAAGAGGAGCAAGGCTTGCATACTGAACACAGTTTGACATTGCATTATCAGTATGATGCAATCACAAACTACTTATAAGTGCAGCACTGGCATTTTTCTATCTAGTAAGACATTTTTAGGAAAGAAAGGGGTGTTCATAGTTAAATAAGACCTCTACAGCATATATGTATTTCCGATCATCCACATTCAAGTCAAATTGCCCCAGACCCAAACTTTTGCAGCTAACTGCAAAAATTGTATGGTGAGAAGAAAGGGCATTCTACCTTACTAGATAGACAGTAGAAGAATTTGACTTATTGAACACAGTTATACAGTGCCAGAGAATGCAAATACAATGAAAGAAGGAAGGAAGGAAGGAAGGAAGGAGGGAAGGAAGGAAGGAAGGAGGGAAGGAAAGAAGGAAGGAAGGAGGGAAGGAAGGAAGGAAGGAAGGAAGGAAGGAAGGAAGGAAGGAAGGAAGGAAGGAAGGAAGGAAGGAAGGAAGGAAGGAAGGAAGGAAGGAAGGAAGATCAACATTAGAAAATAAAAAGCTTATTAAACCAAAGGACAGAAAAGAATGGCTATAATAAACTGTCTTGAATTCATCTGAAAGTAGAAAGAAGCTTCCAGATACCAAGGAAGAAGGCATTGGTAGAATCTCTAAAAGTATCAATGGGGCAAACATTTACAAACAGTTCCATCAAAAGAATAATTGAAGTTTGCAAAATAGATGAAATATACTTTCTCTGACTTGATTGATTTTGATAATAATAGATAGGAAAAATATCCTCCTGACTACTGAAATACAGAATGTGCATTTTCCTCCTCTTCACAATTTCATATTTTTCTATTGTAATAGCATTATGTCATTTCAATGGTTGGACTTGATGGTCTTTTCCAACCTTAAAGATTCTGTGATTCTATGATTCTATGTCAAGTGCCTATTTTAGAAAAAAAGACTAAAGTAAATGCTTAAAATTATGCATGTTGAAATTATTTATAGAACAAATTTTAAATCAACTGTCCATCAACTGAATATCTGCTTAAGAATAGTAATAGAAGTAAGGACAGTTCTTGAGGATTCTGTTTCAAACTTTCATATTCATGAGACTCCTTTTGCCACATCAAATGACACAAACTGTAACTACTCTTTCAGCTCCAAGAATACTGTGATGTTTCTCAGGTCAGTTACCAAAAGATACCAGTACACTACTTTTACATATTTTATTGCTTTTTAGGAGCTTATTCTTATCAATCTGGGTTTGCCATACAATGAAGTAGCAGAGCTAGAGTTTTTCTCAAACGTATGCTTACCAACATTGTTTCTCAACAAAATCCTAAAGAATTATGTAACAGATATATAATTACAGAATTTTCATGGTCCTGTATTCTACCTATATGAAGAAAAAAAAAAAAAAAACAACAAAAAAACCCCCAAAAAAACCCCCAAAAACCCAACTTTGTAGCTACCTGTTTAAAGAGAGTAAGAAGGATCTTACAAATAGTATTATGATTTGGCAGGTTTACATACTTCAGGTAGCAAATTGGTCACCAATGGTCATAGATTTAGCCTGTTTATACTAAGTGGATTTTAGTACATGTATTTCAGCCAACTTTTCTAAATGTAAAAAGAAATTTAGGGTTATGTGGCTTCCATTGAATGTTTATTATTATATTACAATCTCTTACAGATATTTTCTTCTGAAAAATCTGCCAATAAAAAAGGATTTCAACATTTTCTTTTCTGAACTTTCAAACTGCTATTTCCCAGGAGTTTAACAAGAATTTAAAAACGACAACACCTTAAAGGTAGAAGGTAATTTCCCATAAGAACCAGCTAATTTATAGCTTTCTACACACCAATGACCCTTGCAATTTGGCAGTTGCTTCATTAATTCCTTTACACCTGCTCCATCTATCTTGAGAAAAATAATAAATAAAAGGTGCAATTCACTCACACTGCATACAGTCCTGAAGGTATTGGAGAAAAAAAGCTGTCTTACTACTTTCTGCCATAAATTGTAACTAATTCTGTGAATGTGAGTGAAAAAAAAATTGAAAGTAGCATGGCAAATAGATTGATATTACCAGTGGGTCACTGGCATGGAGAGGAAAATCTGAATTCTTCCCTGGTGTAATGCTGCTGAAATTGATTTACACCAGGGATGCATTTGGCATGAAGACTTTGAAAGCACATATTTGAAAAGGAAGTTCTATTTGCACTGTGGGGGTTCCATTCTCATTTTATATTTTCCTCCAAGTCACTTTAAGTAGCACAGAGAATCCATTTCAAAAAATAAAGATGTACAAATGTACTTTCAGTTTCTTCCTGACCAAACCAAAGAAAAAGCTACATTTCACATAAAACAACAAAGTGATTTGAAAAAAAAGTTTGGGTTTAGTGAAATAGATATCTTCTATCCTGTTTTCCTGAATAAACGAGGTGAATCAGAGAGTAACAATTATTTTAAATCAGAAAGAGTTTTAAATTTTTGGCTTTTTAAAATTATTCATAATAAACGTGAAATTTGTTTTGCAAGATATTGAGTTTACATTAAAGTGTTTCATAATTTTCTGTTCTCTGTGTGGTGGAATTCTTAAATCAAATTTGTTTGTGTCCTTTATCAACTCCAGATTTTTACTGTCTTCTTTAGGACATTATTTTTTTTTTCTATAAGATACATTTGTATCTACATTCTTTTTTTCAGGAGAGCAACAGAGCATGTCAGTTTGGCATTGCAGTTTCTTTTTTATAAGGGATTAGTTTCTTTTTCCTAAACAAAATTATAGTTTTTGTTTATCTCCTTGGATAAGTTTTTTCCAAGTTTTACATATAAGCAAGTCTCACTCAGTAGGATATGTGAGATAAAACATTACTTTTTTTTCTTTCTTCCCCCCCCCCCCCCCCAAATTTAGAAAGACCACTAGTGCGGTTGTATAAACCTGAAGAAACTTTTTAAAAAGTTCTTTAACTGTCTGATTATTTTCATATGCTTTGTTGTGGATACGTTTACTGCTTTCAGCTGGGATAAAGTTAATTTTCTTCCTAGTAACTGGTGTAGTTCTGTGTGTTGAATTTAGGATGAGAATAATGTTGATAACACACTGATGTTTTAGTTGTTGCTAAGCAGTGCTTACACTAAGTCAAGGACTTTTCAGGTTCTCATACTGCCCTGCCAGCAAAGAGGCAGTGGGTGTACAAGAAGCTGGGAGGGGATAGAGCCAGGAGAACTGACCCAAAATGACCAAAGGTATATTCCATACTGTATGACATTATGCTTAGTATATAAACTAGGAGGGAAGTTAGCCAGGTGGGCTGCTGCTCAGCAACTGGCTGGGCATCAGTCAGTGAATGGTAAGCAATTGCATTGTGTACCGCTTGTTTTGAATATATTATTATTGTTATTGTTATTGTCATCCCTTCTTTTTCTGTCCTATTCAAATGTCTTGATCTCAACCCACATATTTTACTTCCCCCCCACCCCCCACCCCCAGCTCTCTTTTCCATCCTACTGAAAGGAGGCAGTGAGCAAATGGCTGTATGGTGTTTAGCTGCCCGCCAGGATAAAGCATGACAATGCTGTATCAAAACATTTCATAACTGCAACTCAGAATTAGGTTGGTCATGATCCCTGGTAGGGAAGTCATGAAATCCTAGTAGGAACTTTAAATTAGAAGCAGGGGAAAAAAAAAAAAAAAATATCTAATTTTTGGTATTGAAAGGATTTGAATTCTCAGGACATATATGAGTCAAATACATTTCAAAGTATTTCAAAATATTATAGATTATATCTCAACAAGATAGGAATTTATATTTTGGGTGCACATCTGCACTACAGATTAGGTATCAGATAATGGTACATCTAAAGCAATAGTTTGGAGAAGATTTATTATTCTACTAGCTTTACTTGATATAGCAAATGGCAAAACTCCTCCTGAAAACTAATGTAAGTTGTTTCTTCAATCGGAGTTGAATTTTAAATTAATTGATGATGCTCCACTATTAATAATAATAAACTGATTCAAAAGAGTAAGTATATCTCATTAGTTTGATTCTGACTATTTATAAACCCCTGTCAATATATTTTCCTGTCTCTGCCATAGCAAAGTACTTTTCAGAAGTTCCTGCCAAACTGTAGCGGGTTTTATTCAGAGTTCAACCATAATGATGCAAGAGTAGCAAAGGTAAGGCTGTATGCTTATCTCATAACAGCTCCTTCTCTGATCCCAGCACTAGCTCCCACACCAGAAGATATGCAGCCTTGGAGGAGGGCAGATGTTGTTTGCAGAGCTCCTTAATAACTATAAATATAGATAATATCCACTAGTCAAATTTGCCTGCAAGAAATATTTCTCTCTTCTGTGGTATGTCTCAACTACTGCCACTTCCTTTTCAGCAGCCACAGCTGGCATCTGGCATGATAAGAAGCACAAACGCACTGACCATATGAACTCCCTCTGCCAGTAGGTCTATGATAAGAGAATTTGGCACAAACCCTGGTATAAATCAAAACCATTATTTTGAACTACTGCTGTACAGCTCTAATTGTGTCTATTGAAATATAGTAAAATGAAGCCTTTATGTTCTTCCCCCAGATTGCATGTTCATAAATTATCCCAATTCCAACTTTGCTGAGGTTGCTAGATTTTCCAGAATAAATTTTCAACCAAATTTCTAACAATAGTATTTTCTAAGTAAGTCTGCTCATATGATTTTTCTCTAAATATAGAAGAGAACAATTAGGCTTTGCAAGCTACATTTCTAAGATTTCTCTGTCACATTAAAACAAAATACCCAAGTTTCAGCTGGGCTAGAGTTAATCTTCTTCCTAGTAGCTGGTAGGGTGCTGTGTTTTGCATTTAGTATGAAAATAATGTTGATAACACACTAATGCTTTAATTGTTGCCAAGCAGTGTTTACAATTAAGTCAAGGACTTTTCAGCTTCCCACGCCCTGCCAGCGAGGAGGCATGAGCCTTCTGCAGGAGGTGCACAAGAGGCTGGGAGGGGACACAGCCAGGACAGCTGACCCAAACTGGCCAAAGGGGTATTCCATACCATATGGTGTCATGCTCAGTATATAAACTGGGGGGAGTTGGCTGGGGAGTACTGTAGTTTGGGAACTAGCTGGGCATTGATCAGCAGGTGGTGAGCAATTGTGCTTTTCATCACTTGTTTTCTATAATCTATTATTATTATCTTCCTTTTCTGTCCTATTGCACTGTTTTTATTTCAACCCAAAAATTTTGGGGTTTTTTTTGATTCTCTCCCCATCCAGAAGGGAGAGAGAGCAAACAGTTGTGTGGTTGTTTTAGCTGCCTGCTGGGTTAAACCACAACATGTTTATAATATGCTCTTACTCAATTTCAAATGTTGACTAAGTATTTAGCTTTGAAGAGCGTGTTTTTAACTCAGCTAAGCATAAATGAGATAAATTCCTTTCTTGAAACAATTCTGCTGAATTAAAAAGAAAACAGAAACATTGCTGCTAGAAAGGTTTTAATTTTCTTTGATTTTTAAAAATTTCCTTGAAATGGTTTTCAAATAATGTCACTGTCTTAATAATAATGAATTGCAGTTCAATCAAGAGGGAAGTCAGTGACAGGAAAGATAGGACTCAGTTCACACTTTAAATGGGTTATATTTTTTATTTCAACTTCAGGGGCCAAAAGGAGCTGTCAATGTTTTATTTTGTTTACCACTGCCCCACCAGACCTCCTCTAGAAAGAGAGATTATATCTGTAATGATCAGTATAAAGAAGGAGCATTACTTATGGCACCTGCCAATAGTACTTATTTTTCCAGGGGACTGTAGACTGCAGAGATTAGATACTGAGGTTGGGTGCCTAAACTGGTTAGAGGAGAAAGAAAACGCTGTTAAAATTAAATAATTAGCTTGGAATTGACCCTCTACTGAAGTCTGAATTTTAAGAGAAATGGTGGGAATTATGAGGACCACTTCAGATTTTCATAAGGTAGCTTTTTAAGTACAGAGCAGACATGTAGTAATTCAGAGAATGTACTGCCAAGAACCTGCTTTTTTACAGAATGATGACTTAAAGAAAAATATTTCAAACAACTGGGTGAACAATGATGATGAATCTGATAATTAATTGATAAATTCATAGATAAAGAATATCAATAGAACAACCTCTGTCAGAACATGAAAGGGTCCCAAAAAATGTGATCATCTTGTCAGGAAAACATCTTGATAGACTTTGTCAGAAACCCCTAATGCTCATAACTTTATAGACATCTATCACCATTCGGAAAGGCTGTAAGATGTACCCCATTGTGATTTTCATTAAAGAACTCTTTTCCTGTCCATTAAGGTCCTGAAATCTGATACCAAAGTCCTGTAATAAAAGCATAGGGCCTGTCAAAGTCAGAGGGTTCGCTTCAGAAGAAAAATCTGTTTCGGAAAAAATGTGAAAAGGAGAAAAACATCCCAGCAAAATATTGTTCAAAGTATTCTTCACAAACTACCACCAACTTGAAAAAAATACTATAAGATCATTAAAGAGAAATGAGGTAAACCTTTACGGAGCTAAGCTTATTACCATTATAACTGCTATATAGATCAGACATAATTTTATGAAGCACAAAATCCAATGGTCCTACCATAAAAAGCATATTCAAGTATTGAGGAGATTGAACTTTCTGAATAAATTCCCCTTTCTAAAGTATATTTACTGGGTTACTAGTTCCAAAGTCCCTAGTTTAGGTATTGGGTATTTCTCTCAGTAGAATCGGTACAGAGGCCACCCCAAAGTCACTAGAGGAAAGGGACTACTCTCAGTTGTCCTATCTCTAAATAGACCCTGAGCCAAAGTCCCAAACAGCCATAGTCACCAGGAGGGGGGAACCTCAGATCCCTTAAAATTGAGAAGTTTATTTCGTATCTAATATAGATGTGAAAACAATACTATCAATCAGGCTTTTTTATTCATTTCCTGTGACCATGGAAGCTGTTTCTGAAATATCTGTGAGTGTTCTTTAAAATGTCTTGGTGAATTAAATATCTAAGCAACAATTCTCTTACTCATCCTTACTATTATTGTCACTGAGCAACAGGAGCAGGACTGTTCCCCAAGGGACAGGAGCCAGGAGGTGAGGGGAGCACACAGCCAGTCGGGCAGGGGCCGTGCCATATCCTGCAGAACTGGAGACAGGTGAGCAGGACATACTCACAGATGACAGCCAGGACCAATCAAGACTTCTGATCAAAAGGCAATATAATCGTGATAAGATGGGTCAAAGGTCAATCCAGTGATCTCTGGGTATGTCCATAGTGATCAAGATGGGCTGAGGTAAAGCCAGGCTGGAGATCAAGGGGCTCCATGACTGGGCATGATCACATCTGTAGCTGACGTGGACATCAGCTGTCCTCCGACATAGAACCAAATGTCCTCAAACTGAGCCTAACTAGCCCTCCTTGTCCATGGATGAGTGTGGAGGCCCCATTTGAGGCTGGCTAGGGTCATTAAAGCTTAACAGACCACTTAAGGTTCTGACAATTATTTTTTTTCCTCTACCACTTCCTTTCTTAATTTTAGTATCCTTAGCCAATAATTCGAATATTCTTGGATATAACTTTGTGTTATGTATGTATTTGTATAGATCCAACATATGACATTATTTCACTTCATAAAATCATAGAATCATAGAATGGTTTAGGTTGGAAGGGACCTTAAAGATCATCTAGTTCCAACCCCCCTGCCATGGGCAGGGACACCCTCCACTAGACCAGGTTGCCCAAAGCCCCATCCAACCTGGTCTTAAACACTTCCAGGGATGGGACCTCCACAGCTTCTCCGGGCAACCTGTTCCAGTGCCTCACCACTCTAAGAGTAAAGAATTTCTTTTTAACTTTTAATCTAAATCGACCCTCCTTCAGCTTAAACCCATCACCCCTTGTTCTGTCACTACACTCCCTGATAAACAGTCCCTCTCCATCTTTCCTGTAGGCCCCGTTCGATGAGAACATTCTAAAGAACCAGCATGTTTTGACTTACGAGGTTTTAAAAAGAGTAGTTCACAGTATGAGATTCATGTAGAATATGGATGGCTTTCTGAAGTGAAAGATAAATCCAAATAACTTTTATATCACTCAGTGTTTTAACCAATAAGACCATAAAATGGAAATTGAAATCAACTTTTATGTTATTGGTTGATTTTCTACTGATGCTATGCTCTTCTGTGAATTCCATAGGTCACCCAAAAGGGCTATCTGTAAGTGAACACTGGATAGGTTTTAAAGCACTTTAAGAGATTTTTAAGGCTCACTTTTCATGCATGTTTTCTCTTAATGCAATGCAAATTTATATAAAACCAATCAGGGCCTTTTAGTAATATCAGACCTAATTTCCTTTAATTACACTTGTGCAATCATTACTAAATTTATCCTGTGAATGTAAGTAAAAGTGATCTGTAATACGTGTATCTATACACACATACTCACACACACACAAATACACACACATATACTCTGAATCAATCAATTTTAAAACCAAATTTCTTTTTACAAGGTCTTCTTTCTTGACCATCTCACCTATCCAGCACTAAAGTTTTCTACTATAGGGAAGATCCTTCTTGCTTACTTTACTCATGGATATTTTAAGCATGGTGCAAATGATACTTTTATGCTTCTGTGAAGCTCTGATATGCAAAGAATAAGGTGTATTAAATTTCTGTTGTCCAACCATAAATCCTCATAGGTTGCTTAAGATATTCCATCTAAAAAAATGATAATTTGATAGATGCAACTTGTAGTAAAGTGTGGTGTTATATCTCTTTTACTCTAAGTAAAGAATTTAATATTTTTTTCCTTCTTAAATGTCTTTATTAGAGTGTTTTCTTCCACGTAGCGTCTGCGATTTATATCCTTTTTCCCTCAGTGCTTCATATTTTTCATTTTGTTATATAGTGTTTTAACATAAAAGACTTAATAGAAATATAATCCAATTCAAAACACACGGAATAAGTCACAACTCATATATTCATAAATGCAAATCTATTGAGTTTGTTAGCTAAATTCCACAGAAAATTCATTATTGCAGCATCTGATGGCTTAATTAGATCTAGCAATTTTCAGGATAAGTATTTCTTACCTCTAAGAGGACTAAAATTACTCTAATGTTCTGGGCTTGTATTATTCTGTACACAGAATGACTGACAGAGAACTAAAATTCTCTTAGTTTTCCAGAGTAAGCAACGATGAAGAGCTTTTCAGTTTCTAGTGCCTTTTATATTTTAAAGACCAAGAGCATGTTCTGCCTACTGTACATCATTGCTTTGATGTTTGGGCACTCCAAAATGGAAGTACCCAGGAACACTCATGACATTGTCAGTCATATTACCAGCTGGAAAGCATGAGAGATTTTTTCAGGTCTTTGCCACAGTTTGGAACTTATTAACCATAAGTTATATAGGGAGAGCAATAGAAATTTGTCTAGACCATATTTCCTTCATTTGCTGTATGGGACACCTATACACTGATATTCAGAGGTCCTGAACATGTAATTCTTATGAGACCTGTTCAGGTGATAACCTTTGAACAGACTTTAGATGTAGAAGGCAAAAAGACAAAATTACTGGAAGCTTTGTAGGTCTACATGAACTTAGTGAGCATCTAATAGTCAGATAGACAATAAACATAGTAGTGTCACAACAACAGTTATCTTTCTGATTTCTGAAAAATAAGAACAAATGAAAAACAAATGGATTAATACATGAGTTTAACTACTATATAATAAAAATAATTTGCTGGATTTGAATATATAATCACTTGAGTCTTGATTAGATTTTTGTATAGACTTGCTGTATTAATCAGAATGAGACTGTTTAGAGAAGAATTAGGGTTTGTTAATGTTATAAATTAGATATTCTTCATAATTCAATATGCATAAGGATCATCACTCTACACTAAAACTCTCAAAAATATGGGATTACAAGCTTAATCATTTTAAGAGTTTATAGAAAAGATTTGAGAGAGCTAATATTAAATGAAGGCTTCATTTAACTGAAGGAGACAAAGGAGTTTTGTGGGGTATGTGGCTTTGTACAACAAGGCTATCCCAGTAGGACAGCAATTTCCTTAAAAACTTCAGTTTAACATTTATCTTATCAGCATACTTGGTTATTTGGTGAAATACAATATATATATCAATTACAGGTAAGAGCACCACAATACAAAGAAAAATATTTTGTGTACAAAGAAATGAAAATATCCACTGTCCAAGCTCAAGGCATAATTTTTTTGCTATTGTTTCCCAGCTATTCTCCTATTGCAAGAAGACGTTTCTTTGTAGCTTTCATACTACTAACTGTATTTGGAAACTGGTATTTTTTGTCTGGCAAAAAAAAAAATGGCATGTGGCTACAGTGAGTGAGAGTTTTTTCTAAGGACATACTCAGGCTTTTATTCTTACCCATAAACTGTAACTTTTGAGCAAGTGGATCCTTCATTTGACAGGTTTATTTAAGTTTTTTGCATAGCTTCTAAAACAATCAGCCAAAGATGCTTTTTGTTGTCCTTTGGAATGGAAAATTGGACATATAAACACGTATTACCCTTTACAAACTAAAGAAAGATTGTGGTTACTGTTGTTTATTTTCCTGTTGTTTCACAAAAAGTACTGAAAAGTGATCTTAAGGTAATCATTCTCAAAGGAGCAAGTTCTGAATCTATTTTCCTTCCATTAAAAACAGAAAGGTTTGTCCCCCTATTGGGAAAAAAATGTCATAAACCTTCCTAGGAGATGAGCATCTTGAGGAATATACTGAAAGTAACCAGTTTTAGGGAAACATATATTGAGAGAAATTACTGTACTGTTTAGTGGTACTAGAACTATTGGTAAAAAGACGGTTGCTAAGAGTAAGTGCTAACACCAGTCTTGACAATCTATGTTCATTTACTCTTGTTGGTGCATAGTCACTTCTGCCTGACCTAGTTCATTGATGAGACGCATGGCATCTTCAAGATTCCACTAATGTCTTTTTGATCTTTGAACAAGATGTTTGGTATCATGAATGTTACTTATGATATACCAAAAGAGCAACATAGAAGCTCAGACTCATAAAATAGAAGAGAGACTTCCATGTGAAATTTAAAAAGAAAAAAAAAAAAAAAATGGAACTAGAGGATAGAAAAGAGGACAAGGTGAAAATAAATAGAAGCTTTACTTTTACTGAAAATTCAAGAGCTCCAGTTTTGATGAGGAACATAAACATTGTATTAAAAACTTCCAGTGATATTAGAATATGAACACAAAACACCTCCTTTTCCTTGTATGCCTGTACAAAAGGCGAAAATAAATAAGAGAGTCTTAGATTATACAAATTGCTATCAGTAAATGATATAATAAAAAGATGGTCAAGAAGAAGAAGAAAATGAGCTGTCCTGACATATTTACAGTGGAAAACACAACAGAAGTGAGTCCAATGGCAAGTTAGCTAATGAACAAGTAGAGAAAGATAACTGTACTGTAAATATCCATTGAATGACTGAGGATCACTCACAGAAATATTTAGCCAGAAAAAACTTACCACTGTTTTCTACAGCTGTTTTATCCTTCCATCATATTTTCAGGAGCTATAAGTATTATAAATACTTATAATATTGCTTCTTGCATAGCTAATAGAAAAATGGTAACCAGTAGGTATGTGTATATATGTGTGTGTGTATGTATATGTATATATATAATCAATAAAGACTACAGCTTAGATGCAGAAATTCTCGTTTAAAGTATGTAAGAGAATAAGGGTATCTTCACTATTGGAGTAGAAATAAAGTCACATAATCTTGTGAATATTGATTGCATCCACAGAATAACTTGTCTTGATCCAATAAGCAAAGTCTACGAGAGATAAAACTGCTGATTTGTGAGTCAACCTTCCAGCAACTTCCCCTAGGTTTCTGTAAAGCTTCATGTCTTGGGTAGTAAAAATATCTCCAGTTTCTGGTTGCTAATTTCCACCTTATGCCATTTTACAGAAACTGTCATGCATTTGATTATGACTTACTTGGTTGAGTATATTTCAACATTATCACCCTGTCAGTTTTGTTCATTTCTTTTTCTGCATACTTTTAGAGCATTATATGGAAAAGGCTTTACAATTGGAATGGGTTGATTAATATGAACTAGATCTGCTGACCTTATTCATACTCGCTATGACCTATTTTTTGGAATGAAATCTTATTTAGAAGTGCAGGTGTCAATATGTAGCCTACTTATGTTTTGAGGACACAGATTTAACTGATGTCAAATACTTTCTATGACTTGCAACTTTGTGGGAGCAAAGGGTATACAGAATCTCTTAGCAGTTAATCCCTAATAATGTAAATGTGTTGCTGTGTTTTGCAAAATAATGTGTGTGTGAGTATAGTCTGTACAAAACTAACCAAAATAAACTCATTTATACTGTCCTTCAAAGCTGTCATTTAGAAGTTATTCACTGTCAAACAGATTTCATCCTCTCGAACTCAGAAAGATGATTCCAAACACTTGAAAAGTCCTATAATAAATTTTAGGTTAATTATATATTATAACCATCTCAAATTGATCAGTTGCTAGGTTTTTTTCATCCTTGATTTTTTAGATTACTAACTGTTACATTGTTCTGAGGATTTTTGTTTAATTCTGGTTTATAACAAGAAGCATGCTTTGCCTGGGCTTCATTCAAATGACCTTGTGTGTTGTGCACCACATTTGTAACAGGAATGGAAATCAGATATGACGATTCTTGTTAAGACTGACATAAAAGTTGTTTTATTAATAATTGTAATTTTTAACAACAAAAACAGAAAAATAAATTCTGATTTAAATTTTTTTTTGCCCCTTAGGAAAATTAATGGCATTATCCAGTATGCAAGGGTTTCAGACCCATTGGTCACGTACCCTGACATATAGAACAACAGCTTGCAAACATATGAAGACAGTAAAAAATAAATTTAGAAAAAATATATTCTATGTAAAATTTATTTTTATATTGCTAGAAAATATATTGCATTCTCCTATAACACCAGAAAATTAATCTGTTATGTTTAGCTGAATGTACCTGACATGGTCAATTTCCTCTGAGAAGGAAAGAGGCATTGATGAATTCAGCTGCTTTACTCCAGATCTTATGTTGTTCCTGGTCAATCTCTGTCACGAAAGCAGAAGTGCAGAAGATGCCTATATCCTCAGAGGATACTTAAAAATGCTGTAGAAATGTTGAATTGGAACTGGTTTTGATGTCTGACTGTAGAAGACAAGAGAGATATACCACATGTAAACTGACTGCTCCTGTCGTGAACACTTCCATGTTTACTTTTCATTTACCTTCAATTTCTTTTTAGGATCTTACATAGTTCCTGCAATGACAAATGGATAATCTCAGATAGAAAAAGTGCCTGTGTTTCTGTTAACAACAACAACTACAACAAATCCAACCCAAACCCTCCCCAAACTTTCTATATCTGTTAACATTACTATTACTATTCAATCTAAAGCCGATTGAAACTAACGGAAACTAATGGAAAGACTCCCATTGTGGACAGAATTTAAATAAAAAAATAGAAAAGTAAAGGTGACACCCACTTAAACCAGAGTAGCATACATGGAAAAAACATGGAAAGAGAAAGATATTCAGAATAAGCATCCATAAAATAACTAAGCTATTATATGAAATCTAACAAAAGATACAGTTATATTTTTGTTAATCATAGACAACAAAAAATAATAAATCATAAAAATAACATCATGAAAAATGATCAAAATGCAGTTAAACTACAGGAAGAAACCAGTGCTGCCATAGGTATTTTCACTGGATGCTGTTGGATGCATGATTATTGAGACAAGAAAATATATTTTATTCAAAATAAGAGGGAATCAAGTAGGAAAAAAAAAGTACAAATTCTGAGAAGGTAGGCTAAATCAAAAATGCTAAACTTGGTGAAAATAATGTGGTCAGGATCAAAGTTACTTCATATATTCATCTATTTGTTGTGACTGTACGCTGCTTTAACACAAGTACACACTGTTCAGTACAGACAGTAGGCAATAGAAACTACACATGCACCTGGGTAGAGCATATGACTCCTCTGAACCAAACGTAGACCTCATAAATGGCTGCAGTCACGCGTTGAGAGAAGGACCATGAATATTTGGCGAAGAGGAAGAACTATGGCAGTGACAGTACCTAGAAAAACATGCCCAGGAGGAAGATTTTTGAGGACTATATTTGTGAGAAAAGGAAAGTATCTGTAAAGCTTGACAGAGACAAGAACTTTGGGGAATTTTTTGATAGTAGGCTGAAATGGCTCAGTCAGTTTCTGTTATCAATTTGTTTCTTGCCAAATGCTAACCTGTAAACAGAAGTTAAAGAAAAACCTTTGCTCTTTCCCAGACTGTATGGTGGTTATCAAGCACCACATTTCCTGTGACACTGATATATCAGTCAGGATGGCAGGAGTTATGATCATAATTTTAAAGGGCTGTGGTCTGTCATGAGTGATTTTATTTTCCTACATCTATTATTGTCTTCAAATCTTCTTACTAATCAAATGCTGAAATTCTCCATGAAGTTCACAACTTAATGGTCAGCTAGCTGACAGAATTTAACATTTTCTTGCCACCTCATTCCAAGTTAAACAGTCACATTTTTTAATTTTTTCTCCATAAACCATGCCTCTCCAGCCTTCTATTGCTTCTCTCAGAACTTCAATTAGTATGTTCAGCTTTCACTTCTCAGCAATGATCATAGACACATGGGTGCTGAGTTTTAGCATGATCATTTAAAAAGACCACTGTCCTATTTCAGCATACAGTTTATCTAAAAATGCAAACCACAGAACAGCTGGTGTCCTCTCCAGCCTCTCTCTTTTACTCCTCTTTGCTGTATTGCTTTGCAGATGCTACATGTTGTTAACCACAAGTCATTTTTGCTCCTCTAAGGGTTGTGTTTTCATGGAATACTGGTAAGACAATTCAAAAATGAACAAATCAAAGTAATAATACTGCTGTTTAATTACATATCTAATTAAATGTGAAATTAATTTGCAGTTTTGAAATTGACTTTGCAAGCCTTAAAAAAAAAAATGACAAAAACCCAACCCCCCCCCCCCAAAAAACCCCAAACAAAGTAATAAAGCTCTCCAAGAATGACAAATTCTTTTGGTTTTCCTGGTTTACCCAAAGTGTAAGGAGGACTACATATTTGGAAACAGAAATTCATACCTGGAGACAGAAAATCATAACAGCCTCATCAATACTTGAAGTAAGTTCTTTGCTTCCTTATCTTCTTTTGCTCAGGAATATTCTAGGGAATCAGGCTTACCTTACCCTGCAGAAAATGATGCCATTCTGAGTAAGATTGGCTAACAATGGTCACTTAGAATAAGCCATTTTGTTTCAGTTGTGCTGGAACACCGCACAGCAGGGTGGTTGGAATAGATGACATTTAAAGGTCCCTTCCAGCGTAAGCCACCCTACGATTCTGTGTTTAGTGAGAGAAACTGAAGGCAAGGAAAGGGAGGGATCAAGATGATTCAGGGAGGAAAATAGATAGATTAGTCGATAAAAGAAGCTGGATGTGAGTAAATGGGTTGTTGGTTAATTCACTCTTCTGGCTATGCCCTGTGCCTGATCAGTGCAGCCTGTTCTATCCTGTCATTAAACTCCCTTGCTAATTATTTCCCTGGCTTTCTATTCTGTGTGCACATGCGTGCAGGGCAGCCTGGGTGTCAGTAACTGGAGTTGAACTGTGGATCACAGGCTCCCATATGTGTGTGGTGCCAGCAACTGGTATGAGTGAAGGTATTCATGTCCGTGTGCTTACCAGACTGTACCAAGCCCAGCTAGGTGGGGCAAAAGTGAAGTGCCTTGGGAGTCAGCTATGTGTGTGTCTGCAGAAGTCAGATGGCTGAAGGAATGAACTACTAGAGGGATCACAAGATCCAGGCTATCTGCCAAAGAGACTATGGAGTCTGGACGTTGACAAGGAGGCCCATTCTATGCACGTGCCTCTCTGTGCAGGAAGCAGCTGGAGACAAGAGGATTCAAGGGCCTGTCACTGGGTAGACTGAGTGTCTAAGATGAGTTACTAGAGGAATCCACAGTGTCTGTGTGTGTTGGTGTGTAAACAGTGTCTGCATCAGCAGACGGAGTAAGGCTGCAGACTGTGGGGACTTGTATGTTCTGGTGGCATGTACTGGGGTGAGCAAGGATCCAGGGGTCAGCTACTGGATGGACCACATGTCTAAGTCCAACTACAGGAGGGATCCATGTTGTACATACAGATATATTTCGCATTAACAGAACTTCATCCTGATCAGACGGAGAGAGGAACAGGATGAGGCCATTGGTGCAGTTTGTGCTGTGTCTTCTGTCTGCGGTGATCTGTGTAGCAGCCATGTGTAGATGTGTGCTTTATGTGTGCGCCAATGAGAAACCGTCTATCTGAAATTGCCTCCTCCCAGATAATCCATATTCAAATATCACCAGAGAAGATACGTTGCTCAACAGTCTAGAAGACTAAGAAGGAGATTTACTCAAGTTCCTTCCTGTTGCAGGAAAATATTTTTTTGTGTGAGGTCTGAAAGACATCACAAGTGGGTACACAGATACGTAGCCTACTTATTAAACACTCATGTGAGAGACCTGCACTTTGACTCTCATCACCATGCTATGTGTTTTACAGGAACTGGTCATTAGGTAGCAGCTGTACACTTCTAGTGAAATCCTAATTGAATGAAAAATTGTTGGAAAAAAATACGCAAATTTATAGTATTACTTTAAGGACCTGTTTGGAGTATAACTGTATGGGAAGTTCTTCAGTTTTGCCTGTAAAAATAGCTGATCCTGAAGCTTCACCAGAGAGGTACCATAGTTACAGGGAGATGATTGCACATCAAACATTTGCAGCACTCTGTCATGAGAGGAAAAATTAATGAATCTTTATTATTGAAGTAAATTTCTATTGGTTTAACTTGTTACACCAAAGTTCTGTAACGGCCAAAAAGGTAACAGACCATGTATGTAGAACCAAGAATATATTGCTAACACAACTAATGTGTTACCACTTTAATAATCCAAATTATCTGAATATAGAAAAGCCTAATTAATACAGCTTAAACTGTTATACAAAAGCCCAGCCCCTGTCCTTGTACCTACCCCTAATCTTAGGGTCACTGTTTCAGTTTCTGGATCAACTCTGAAATCCTTCTCAAGAAGAATGGGAGTAGGAGAGGGTGGAGACAAGAAGTCACCAACGCCCTGAGTTCTTCACCAGAAGGAGCTGATGGTGGTGGTGGGCTCCTTTCCTCCTCAGTCCTGGGGATTCCCTTGGATTTCATTCTACACATTTTCCCATCCCCACCTGCTCCCTTCCCCCTAACTCCCAGGGAAGGGGTGCAAGCTGCCCCGCATCCCCCCAGTAGCGCCCAGGGGCCGTTTGTCCGTCAGGGACTGGCTGGGGCTGTCAGCCCCCTCCCCGGCGGCACTGGCAGAGCTGGAGCTCAGACAGGCTGGGCAATGGGCACTTGGCCACGGGGCGCCTGGTCAACCCAGCTCAGCCCCGCTCAGGGCACGGGCAGCCCGCACACCCCTGGGACCCGACACAGCCCGATGCCTGCCCCAGCAGTGGCAACACCATATTTACTGGGCTATGAACTCCATTGGGTTTAGGCTATAAGCTGGTTTGAGGCATAAATTGGTTCATGTACCACCTTTCAACTAGCATATATCAAAGTTCATTCTGTATGTGGTATGTATTTGCATTGTTTACCTGTATGTGGCTTTATTCCCTTAAGAGATTTTAAATCCTCTCACAGTAGCAAACTTATTAATAGGAAAATAAGTTAACCTTCTTTAGGGGAATAGAATTACATGTAAAAGAATGGAAGGGTTTTGCAGTTCCTAGAAATTAGGGGGTTTTTTTGGGGGTATTGTGTCTTGAAATGTTAATAAATTAGCTGCCCATTGTTCTACAATGATGAATAGGGTAAGTCAGCTCATGCTATGTTAACATAAACCTGAAACAATACCAGAGAGAGAAATGGAGTCACACTGATTTGGTATCAGGATGAGGACCAAAGTATACAGACAAGATCAGTTACAAGAGTTTAGCTCTGCTAGTAACAATGAATATAAAATTTAAAGGATTAGTAATTGTGTTTTTGTATGTGCACAGTATCTGATATAAATTTACCATGTCAAGTTGTAACTTCATCCGTTATTAATTGTACTGTCAGAACTCTCTAACATAGGTATAGCTAATGCTTTGGATTTGCAGTTTTATGGAAAATCTAAAGTCTGATGTATGTAAATATAAATACAGAAAACAATAATACAGCAAGAAAAACTGACATACATATTAATGGTTTAATATAATTACACTGAAAATATGTTACCATGATTTTAAAAGTAAGGGGGGGGGGGGGGGAAGAGAAATCTTTGTCTGCAGTAATATACCAAATGTCTCATACAGAGGCATTTGATCTGGCAGAAGACAAATGGACATGAGGATTTTAGTTTTTACTGATCCAAGACAAAGATTTCTGACTGCAGGCATAGCAGTCCATTGGTAATTTCACACCATGCTGTGTTTACACATAAATTTCTAGCTTTGCCTCCTTTGACTGTTTTATGAGAATTCTTCCATGTTCTGTCTCACAAATATACATCAAACCAATACACTGAAAAGAGACAGACTATGCAAACTGATTCTGATATTACCTTTTATTACTATGAAGAATAGACACAAGTCGTGTAAACCCACAGAGACTCTTGAAGCTTCCACCATCAGCCAGATGGCTGCATTGCTATTGCTCACTCATCTCTCCTAAAGCACATGCGATCTCAGAGGCTCAAAGATTCAATCACTGTTCCGCAAGTTGTGAATGTCTTGTGGGTGCTTCAGGTTTCTTTGTAGTCTCCCCGAAATAGCTAGCTTTAAAGATAAACCAGGCACATGGCAAATATAAGTAGTGATTTAAATGGTGAAATAGTAATAGGAAAACTATCTGAGCCATCCTAAATGGGAAGAGTACCAGAAGCATTTGTTCTGCTGAGCTACATTACATTCTTGTCACGTTAGACAATGAACGTATTTCTCTGACAAAGGTGTCATTTTGTTGATCTCTATTCAAAACTACCTTAATGTATTTTGAAAGGACATGCAATATTACTTGCTATTAGAACAAGTACTAAGGGGAAAAAAAAAAAAAAAAGACAATTAAAATCATCAATGACAACATCATACTGTGTACACTTCATAGAGAGCTGTGTTCTGGACTGCTAAATCAGTCTGGACTACATTTATTTTATCGTGAGTTTCTCTGTCTCTGAACCTGTTTCTGAAGTAACTGTCAACATCTGCCTCTGCACTCAGGCCCCCTCATTATCCCCAAATAAGCGGTAGCAGGCAGATTCACACACAGAGATAACAGGAGTGCAGCGGCTTTAATACAGAGCTCTGACACGACAACGTTGTCAGAATCCAAATTTAATCAACAGTGCCACCACGTGGTTGTAAAGAACCAGGCGTTAAAGCTCACCCGTAAAAATGATTGAATGACTAAAACCACGTTTGTATTTTGAAACTGATGTCTTACTAACAGAGCAATCGAAGTTACTGTACGTGAGTTGTTAATTTTATCGGAAAAGTAATGCAAATGTCTCCAAAGCAATATGTTGTCTGTTATAAATTTTCTGTAATTACTCACCTGTCTTGAAGACTTAGTAATCCTGAACTTCCAATAAACAACATATCTTTTTTAAGGTTTCAGTACATTCCAGGGAAGGGTTCATAAAACACTCTGAATTTTTAGGAATAATTTTATCCTTCACCAACCTGTTAGCTCTATGCCACTTTTTTTTTTTTTTTTTTTTTTTTTAAAATTTAAGCATACAGGAGATTATTAATGATAATGTTCTTAAAACAACAGCCTCTAATCCAGTAATTTTATTAAGATGACTCTCTGTCTTAGTCACAGAATATTTGCCAGTACTGATTGAAATGATTTTTTTAAGCATACTAAACAACTGCAAGTAATTATTAACTATATATATATGAAAATAGAATTTCTTTTCAAATAATAGAGAATTGTATTATATTTCACACAGACTACAGTCTCCACAGGTAGATTGGAAATGTTCTGTCTCATGTTTTCATATCTAAGATGTATGGCGGCAACAGCAAGATCTCTGAAGAGGAGATAGGAGTGAAGCAGTAGGCTTAGAGAAGCAACAATAAGATGGTTAGAATAAAGGCCACTGACAGTTTTAAATAATCAAAAGTGTCTTTGCAGTCCATCCAGTGCTACTTAATAAAGAATTTGAGAAAGAGGTAAGCTAACATCTGTGCCAATGTACTTAGGCCATGTTGAACCTGACAGCACATTGGAGGATGACACCCATGTGACCATATTTCAGTGGCAAATCATGACTTTTATTCAGTGACATAATTTCCACACATCAGCTACATCTAAATAGTGAAGGCAAATTTTGAATTATATATTCCACAGGTGCACCACACCAAAATCTGTCTGGTCAGCTTGGGCCACAGCTGCATGGTAGAAGATGCTGAGATATTCTTCTGTTAAGTTTCACAGTCACTTTTCCTGACATGCAGGAGCAACAACCGCCACCTTGGTTTTCTGTCTTCTGTCCAAGGTAGCATTTGGCTCTAACATGCTACTGCTATTTAGATAAACCCCACAGTTTGCTAGGAAGCAGCAAGAGCAGGGTCCTCTGCAAGGAAAGGGGAGTGATATGGACTGAGGGCAAGAGCATCAGTCTAACAGAACCTAATGGGAAGGAAGGGCTTCCTTTGCTCAGTCTTTTTGTAGCTCTTTCTTTCAAGGCCAACAGTTGTGGTACCTTTAAGCCACCAGTTGTGCTATCCTTAAGCTGGCCTGGTGGCAGGCAGCCAAACCTCCAGGAGGTGGGATGTGCTCAGGGCCCTGGTACAGTTATCCACACTATGAGCATCTTTATAATGTTGGTATTGAATAGGATCTGTTCAGAATTGTGACACGGTAAAAGTATTTAAGTAAAGGACTTTAATGTGTTAAAAGATCCAGTATTTCTATTTATTTCCTTTCTTCAATGTGTTAAACTAGATAATAACCCAGTTAATAAATTATATAATATCAATCGTGGCACTGTAATTTGTGAGCTGCATGGTATACCACTTCGTGCATATTCAACAAAAAAGGTCCACATTGCATGATTAGATGGAAAGCATACTAACCTAAATCTGTTGCTACCATGACACAACCAACTACAGTTAAGAAAGGGCAGTGTTTTGGTAAGTGAGAGATGCATACAGCCCAGTGTTCTGGTGCCTTGACTTGAAAGAGAGGTGGGGAATGCATAGATACATACAGTACAACCAAACTATTGCCCAGTTAAAAGAGATGGTAGAACCACATGCATTACTTTCATGTAGTCTATGGTAAGCATTCTTAAAACAGAAATATTCTGAAAGCACAGCATGGGGCTAAATAAAATTGTTGTGCATTAAAAAAAAAAAAAAAAAAAAAACACAGAAGTCTCCTTCCATAATTAATTCTTTCTTTACCATAAATCTGGAATGATTCCAAATCATGGGATTATTTTTTTCTGGTCATGGAGCTAGTTATGGGAAATGCATCTATTTATTTCAGAGTGTAATTGGCTTGTACTATTAAGCATTGATCTTAATTAAAAATAAACAAATGACCATATTCTATAAAATTAATAGAAAAAAACTGGAGGTTTTTTTTTTTTAATGTACCTTTTGAGGAGATAAAAAGGTAAAGAAAGACTTTCAGTCTAATTCCCAAATAGCCATAAAAATAAAAAAAAATCCTCCAGTGCTGACACTTCTGTGTATCCTTCAAAAAAGATTGACTTCTGTGAGAGATTGTTTTTGGTCAGGTATCTCAGAGACTACTCTTACCAATTCTCTGAAAACTTGCATAGTGTCTATTCTATTCTTTAAGAAAAAGATGCAAAGCAGAGACAATCTAATGGTCGAAGGGGGTCCAATTTACTACACTTTCACAAGACAGCTCACTCCAAATCCAAAAAGAAACCTGAACAAAATGGTGCTGACAGAAAACTGTTATGCCTCTGCTTCCTGAAATGGAAAATGGCAGGTTATACTAGAAGGCTAGATTCCATTTGCAGCATTCAGGAAAAGCTAAATTGATCCCAAATTAACAGTAAACTGAATACATAGCTGTAGAGAAATGTCCTCTGTATAGGATTTTTTATTTCTTTAAATAACAAAGCAGAGGTCACACTTTTAGTTCATAGCTAGTCTGTGAACAAATTACATAGTAGTCATGGTGGGAAGGATGAGAAACATTTTTCCTTTGACCAAAAAAGGTACTGTATCATCATTTTTTCTTCTAAACATTGTGATACCTTTTCTATTGACAGGACTTTCATCTAAATTGTGAGATTTTCAATTTCTAAGAGACAAACTATTAGCTTATGTACTATGTTTTCTAAAATCAAATCTATGTTCAAAATTATTCACAATAATTAAGGTTTTATTCACTATACCATCCTGCTGGCATTTCCCCTGAATTTGCAAACTTCTGTTTAAGCTAAAGCTATGATGAAAAAGCCCATGAAAATATAGTCAGATCAGCCTTTATGAAGTGACCCCAGAGTTTGACAGTATGTCACTATGTTTTCAGTCTGCACAGTCTATAACTACAAAATGCAAGCAAGTGGTCATATCAAGGCCCATTCACTATTGGGAAAATCTTATATGCCAGGTAATAGCTAACTTACTTGAATGAAGAAATTTTTCAAGAATGTGACTGGCGTTCTCATGGCATAGTCCTAAGCTTTACTCATGAGTATATCCACTCACTAGGAAAAAGAGCTAATATTTATTCCATTTCTTTTGCAAATCTCACTCTGATCCAATCTTCTTTGCTTCCTACAAATATCTCTTTCTGCAATATCTGTTCTAAGGTTTTTCCCATATACATGTAAGCTGTTTGAGGGCGATATCTGATTCCTCTTAATATCTTTAAGTGCCTTCCTATGGCAGCTCAGGTTAAAATAACCCTGCTAATGGCCGTTATTGGCAAAAGCAGTTTCTCTTTTTTGTATGCCTACCACTAGCCCTTGAGTCATTTACTGTTGAAGTCTCAAAATCTGTCTTTGGTATTAGTGTAGAAGGATGAGCTAATTATGTATACTCTACAATCCTTACAGGTCTGTAGCCTTATACTTTCCAATTTCAAAGAAGCTGTATATAGTAGCATACAGAGAGGGCGAAAGCAAGCACAGTACACTCTGTCAGTCCTGGAATATGTGATTTTAAAACGATGAATTGAGAGACTCCCTTCCTCCTCAGCATAACACTACCACATTCCCAGAGCTGCTGACTCAACCTGGCAGTTAATCACTGTAGGCAGCCTGTGATAAAGAACATTTGAGTATCTCTAATAATCATATTTAGGTTTTTTGAACAATGACAACAAATTTCCTTACAAAAAATTAATCAACATGCATATTAAATATGCTCTGATGCATTTTTTGAAATCCATGCATCCTTTCCTTTCAGTTTAGAGTGTTGCTATTAAAACCATGATCACCTGCTCCTCTGACATAGTTAACACATTCGCTCAAAAAGTGGACTTTTTTTTCTTTACAAATATTTTATTTCAAATGTCCTGAATAATCACATTTCAATAAACTAAAAAGAAATATAATCCTGTAAAGCAATCATTAGTGCATCATATGATTTTAACGAAACAGCATAATAAACCTGACCCTAACTGATTATATACACAAATTGTGTTAAATAGGGCTAAATGCAATCTATAATACTTTAACAAAATCAACAATTAAGCATCCTTCCTAAAATCTGAGGGTTCCATGGAAAGTTGCATAGTAACCAAAAGGACTTAAAGTATTTTAGCACAAATCTATACATGCACATTCTCTTAAGCTACTAAGATTTAGATATATCACCAATTATTCTAAAAGAAAGTATTTGTAGAAACAGACATCCAAAGTTCAGATATAAATAAAATTAACCATTGAAATTACATTTTTGTTCTCAGTTATATCCTTTTGATTGCACAAATTATTCAAATTCAAGGATTTCCTGACAATCGCTTTTCATTTAGTTTTAAATTTTGGAAACAGGATAGAGTTTGTGTTATACCAAAATACCACCTGAACTTTGCCTGAAGTTTTCATGTTGAGCTGGAAAATTCCTAAAATGGCTATTGTTCAGCATCTTAGAGTACGTCAAATTGATCCAGTCTGAGCCAGTATGTACCTGTGTTGAGAAATGTGGTGTTATGACATCCAGAATCCCTGAAAAGCCCAGTCTGGTAGACATTCCTGCAGCACCCCAAAGCAGCCATTTGCTCTTTAAAAAAAAGGCTTGCCAAAGTCTTTGAGTTTTAATTTTAATGTAGCAAACCGATGACTTCGCAATTTTCTAAGAAGATACACAGCTTGGGTAAAAGTGCTACTTGTTTTCCTTGTTCTAGCTGATGCCCTTTGGGTAGGCTGCAACCTTCAGACACAGGAGAATTGATTCCCTAGATGCAATTGCGCTTGCTTGAGAGCTCTTCTGACATGTCCCCTGCAAGTCAGACGTCTTCAAAGAGATGAAACTTTGAGAGTAGCAGAGAGCAGGCACACAAGTAGGCTTTAGGCAGAAAAAAAGAAAAACTTTCACTATCTTTGAAATTTTCTTCAACCCAGAAAATCATTGCATTGCTAACAGTGGAAGGCTGGGGGGAAAGAAACAGTGTGTAGTGAAGATTTGTTTATTTCTCTTTTCATATTTTCTCTTATTCTCTCTTTTATTTCTATTTATATTAATTAATATTTTTATTTATTTTAATAAGTCCATTCCTTTAGTTTCTGCTCAGATGAAGATAGATTTCTAGATTCAAAATGGTTTGGGGCATGGTCTTTAAGCAAAAAATTCTGATTGATCCATATTTGGCAGGCAGAGTCAACTTGGAGACTTGTCACAGCTTAACCTGAAATACATAGATCTATGACTTTTTAAGAAGTGTGCACAAATAGCACCTACTTACTCAAAATGCATTGAATTTGTGACTCCTCAGTCACAAAAATAATAAAAAGAGAAAAGTAGATCACTGAACATCCAGAAAATAAAGAGTTCATTAACTACAAAAACATCAATGCTGAAAGAAATGGGAATAAACACGTGGTGCAGATCACAGTTTCATCCACTGTTGCATTTTAATCTGCCTCATACAAAGCATCACCAATGTTCATAAAACAAAAAAAAAAAAAAAAAAAAAGAAATTGTGACCTTTTAGCTTGAGAGGCTGCACTATTACATATTCAGATGTGAATTGGTCAGTTACTTATTTGAAGGTTGGTAACCATGTAAAACACCAGTCATCCAATTTATAAACCCAGATGGGACAATTATGCAAAAATGCTTGGGAAATGCTATGATTAAAGGTTGAGCTAATACGTTAAAGGAATCCATATGGGTTTCATCTCAAGCAGTCAATGTAGAATGATCCTTATAGATACACATACAAGCAACTGGGGTGACCCATGTATCAATTTAAAGTTTATTCACAAACTAAAGTGTGAAATTGACCTTAGTTTTATATGTCATTAAAAAGTGAATTTTCACTCCTAATAGACAGTCTGCTGTCAGCTATATCATGTAATACAAAGTTTCATTTTTATCAAAGTTCTAATATGGATCTAATGTGAAACTGTATGAACTGATGTAAAGTTTTTTTTTTTTTAAAAGAAGTTCTAGTATAAAATGCTTAGTGATGTTGAACTATAATGTCTATAAACCTATTTAATTTCCAAATTAGAGATGAATTCTCAACTACTCTTCAACTTCCTATAAAATAGTATAGATATATCTTTATTAAAAAAACAAAAACCAAAACAAAATAACAACAACAAAAAAAAAAAAAACCAAACCAAAACAAACCAAGACAACCTCTTCCTTGCCCCTACATCAGAAGTCATAATGTACTCCAGGAATTAAACTGTGAAGCTAAGACTCAAAAGGATCGATGCCAATGAGCAACTAGGAAAAAACAGAAGATGAGTAAATCCAACGAAAGAATTAAAACACTTTGGCATAAAATGCCAAAAATTACTATTATAGCAGAGAATGAAATCAGCTGAAGTGTAAAGAAGCACCATAGAAAATGCATACAGAGCAGATGAGCTGTGTAAGCAAATACATAGCTTCTGATAATACTTGTAAAAAACATCATGCTGGGGTGCTACAATATGCCACTAAGATTATTGAAGGCTGGAGAGGATTATATGAAATACTAGACATTTTTAGAAAAAAGGACTGCCAAAATATCATTACCAGCAAAGTACTGGGAAAATGTTACCATATCTGGAGTTTATAGCTGTCACAGGGGAATTGAGAGGTGGAGTCTCAAGAACAGAACTACATCACTCAGTGACATAAAATGTCAAAATGATTAAGCAAGGTATACACAGCAGGGAGGCTACAGTTTCTGTTGCAAGGTTTCTCTTCTATGCCACTCCCACATGGTATGCAGAGCTCAAACAGGGCCCCACAGTCCACGTGTGAGCCAGGGCAAAAGGACACTCACTTCCAACACTTTGGCACGTGTTGATCTGGGCTGACAGTGCAGCACCTAAATGTCACAGTTTCACCATGAGCTCAGACTCCCTTACAAAATCTATGGATAAGCATGTGCACCCCAAGAGGTTATTGTGTTCACTACTACCTGCTTTCTGAGTAAGTTGGCATAAGACACCAATGACCTCCTTGGTCAGATGAACCCAGGCCAATCTCTTTCAGTTGCTACATATCTAAAGCCAACTAGTGATTTTTACCTGGGCTACTATCACTGCATAGACTTCATTAACCTCTCCCCCCCTCACTTTACTGCAAAGATGAAAACTTTTAATGGTTCATCTGTGCCTCATGAGGTGTGCTCCATTAGCAGTCGTGCAGGCAGGCTTCGCACTCAGAAGTGCTTTAACGGGCAGCACTCGCAGGAAGCCAGCAGAAGCATCTCTGAGCCAAAAGACCCACAGGGCCGGTTTGGGCTGGGGAAGGGACGCAGGGACGCTCTGGAAAGCCCTGGCCAAGCCCAGACCATTCATTCAGATTTGTACTGGTTTTGGTTGGGTAGTTTTTTCAGCACAAATCCAAACCACAGCCCCATACTAGCTGCTATGAAAAATATTAACTCTATCCCAACCAAAACCAGCACAAGCTTATTTCCAGGCTGTGACTGCAGGGGTAGCCGTGGCTTCAAGGTGCCCCCCAAATGTCCAATCCTGGCATGTGACCGATGAGAGTGCAGACGGTCCCCTGGGCAGTGCCACTCACTGTTTCCCTTCTCTCTGCTCTCCGCTCCCCATGGTGAGGACAAGCACAGCAACCTGCCCGGACAGGAGGGCCCCCACCACTGCAGTGGTGCTCTGCCATGGCAGAGTTTCCCTCTGGAAAGCGACAAGGACCTTTGCTGGGCTCTGCAGGGGCCCATGTGGAGCCCTAATTACCTTCCAGAGTGCCCTGGGGCCTTATACAGGCTTTGCTGGGGCCCGTTGGAGGTCCCCGCTGCTCTCCAGAGGTCCCCCCATTCTGAAAAATATAAAAGTCTAAACCAAATCCCTGTAAAGTACTAATTCACTTCTGCAGATATTCTGGAGGGTCATATAAGCTATGTTTATTATAACCCATTGTTTCTGTGCTTTTTAGCTCCCAACACCCCCATCTAGATCCTCTTCATCTCCCTCCAAAATAGCATTATCATGAGCATTAAGCAAGACAACCCATCACCCTCAGTGTAGGGAATATTTACATAAATGACAGAATGGGATGGTTCGTTCTGCTCTTTATTATTACTTTGACAAAACAATATCAGAAGCAATGTCTATCCACATATCAGTTTTTAAGGACACTTACAGAATCCACAAAATAGTATATATTTTACAAATTTTTTTAGTGTAAAACTTTATGCTCTATATTAGAAATAACGTACATTGTGTTTTGCATACTCTGCCAATAGAAGTATTATGTCAATGAAATACTTATATAGTAAGAATCAGTTATGCAAACTAATTAGAAGAAGTGAAAAGAAATATTTATATATTGTTCGGTAGGTCTTGACTTCATAAACAGAGACTATAGTATGCATATTTCAGATTACTAGTGCATGGAAAGACCTAGGTGTGTAAGAGGAAAGTGAATCAGGTTTGCTAATTAAGCAATAATGGGGGACAGCAAAGGGACTGCACAAAAGCTGGTCCTGCAAGAGAACTGCACTGACTTAAAATCAATGGAGTATTGTACTTTTAAACATATTTCTAAAAATGGATCTAATGTTAAGTTTTATGTGAACCTTTGATAAAATCTATGAAGGTATAATCTTTCTGATACTATTATTATTAGGCTTACCTAATTTTATTTATTATTAGCTGAGATTCTTAAAAATAAATAAAAGTAAAATAATGCTGCTTTATATACACAGATATTAAGCAACTTGAGTAATTTCTGTAAGACTTTTTTTTTAATATTATTATATAGACACATTATTAGATACAAAGAGAATTATTTACCAGTTCTTTCTAAAGGAACTGAAAAAACCCCACATAAATAGCAGTATAATCCATAAGGGTTAAAATATCCTTTTTTATTTATTTAATCTCAGTGTTTGTTTCATGTGTTTATGTCATGGAGAAAGAAAGAAAAAATATAAGACAGCATGTTCTTGGTCTAAAAATATTTATTAAATATTATTAAAATTTGAGTTTTTAAACTGCCTGATATATAACTTATGGGCTTGCATTTGAAATCCTGACAAATAAATAGTTCAATACAAGATAACAGGCATTTAGATTTAGATCCAGACTTTTGTTTTGACCCTCTAAAGGCATATATAGCCTGTCAAAAATATTGATCTGTAACAGAGTAAAGTTTCTGAGCCATTTCCCCTTCAGTTACTTCAATGATGTTTCAATTCAGGGTTTTGATTAATATCTACCACTCGTATCAAACACTAAAAGATCCAGTAAGTTTAAGGCTTTTCATCTTCAGTCACACTGAGTACTCCTAATTGCTTTGAAATATTATATGAGTGTTTATGTTACTTTAAATGAACCGAAAGGATTGTTGTAAGTTTCAAAGTCCATATATAAAAAAGATCTTTAGACATCCCCATAACTGTGACAGCGTGGTGGTGGTGGTGGTGGTGGTTCATACACAGGGCTCACCTGTTCCATCACCCTAGGCACAAATGCTTGAAGCTCTCTGTTACAAGCCATCGTAATTACTAATATACAGTGCAAACAGGTGGGGCCAATTTACTCTAAAAATAGAAGCCAGCATAAGAGACAAGGAAGTGTTAAAAAGAAGAAAAAAAAAAAAAAAAAAAAAGAGAGAGCACAACAATAATAATGAAAAAAGTATGTATTTCATTTAAGTTTAATCTGTGTGGTATTACTGTTCATAAAAGTGACAAATCAACAAATAAGAGATTGTAGATTCCTGTCTCAAGTATCCAACTGTTTGTGCTGAACCTTTTGTTCAATCCAAAGCTAAACCATGTTGTCCTGTATGGGTTGTATGAATTGTGCAAATTATTTTTGTAATGATTATGCTTTATAATAACTTCTTTCTTTCACAGTAATAGTAGTTAAAACATAAAGTAGATGAAGTCTCATTGTCAGTTACATTTTCAGTGAATCCTGGATAAATAAGTACTGGTACAACTAAACCTAATCACATCATGAATAAATTACTCTTGAAATCAGACCCTAGCTTGTTCTCTTACTAGTGTGCTTACCAGTGCAAAAGACATAAAATAAAACCAGAATTTATAAATTGTAAATGTTTGCTTTTCTCATTGAATTAACAGAATAGGAGCTTGAATGTATGGATTAGATAGCACTGCTTAAAGACTACAATCATTAAGAGGCTTATGTGACTGCACTATGACTTTCTAGCTTGTCCTTTTGACTTCTCAATTATTGGCCAGTTTCAACTGTTTGTTTAAAAGACAAATATGAACTCTCAAAATTTTATGAAAGTCAACACTAGAATAGCAAAAAGAAACATAAACTAACTCTTGCTAAGGGAAGGATAAGTAGGTCAAAATCTTCTGGTAAATATTCTGGCATGACTTGAGCAACACCTGTGTAAACTTGTTACTGAAATACCAGCCATCCTTGTGAGGGTGTTCTGGGGAGTAGAGCAGGGATTTGGTGGGTGGAAGGAACACGGTCTTGGTGGTAATATCCCATATTTTAAATAAATCTCTGTATGTGACCTATTTATTTCTTGATAATTGTGTGTGGTGTGTGTTGAAAATTAAAAGTATTTTTTCATATCTAACTTTATGCTGCTCTGTTTTATGATTGTTATAGATAGTATAGCTATTGAATAGTAATACATTGTGTTGTGCTTAGGAGTGAAAAAAAAGTGTGTTTAAATAAGATGTTTATAACTGCCTTTCAAGGGGAAAATTTATGTAATTTTCTCCTAGCTCTGTGTAACAAAAAAAAAAAAAAGTTTTTTTTTCATTGCCAACAAGTATGTTTAATAGTTAAGGTGTTCTTCAAAACTTCATTTAGTGTAATTTTTCATTATCTTTCATTAAAGATGTAATGAAAACATAGATCTGGAGCTAAAAACAAAGCACCTTTTTAGAGTATGTATATTTATCTTGCTTACGTTAGCTGCATTTTCTGCATTATAAAGACATACTACTCTGAAGTCAAAGTTGCAGCCTCAAGACCGGGTGATAGATCTGTTATTAAACCTAGAAATGTATTGAAACAGGCATTCCTACTGTTTTTTTTGGAGGCTTGGTAGCTTTCCCCTCTCCCCCCCCCCCCCCCCCCCTTTTTTTTTCTTCTTACCTTTCTCATCTCTGTCCCATGAATTCTTAATTACTTCTTTAAATCTGTTCCTATGAATAACTCAAATAAAATCTACGAGTAATATGAATCAAAACTGGTGAGGTAACTAACATTCATTAAGACTTTGAGTCAGCAAGTATATTTGCTTTACAAATATGAATAATCCTTCTGACCTCACTGAGACTGTTAGCATGATTGCCCTGTTTCTTTGGGATGGAAAATCTAATTCTAAATAAGAATTTTTATTAGGAGTGTTTCTAGCTATTTAAATCTAATGAACAGCCTTGAATAATTTATTCCACAATAAGCTTGATTGGAGAGAAAGATTTCTTCCTTGTGCACAAATTCCGCCCCCCCACCCCCCAAAAAAAAAAAAAAAAAAAGCATACCTTGACAGTCTAGGCACTTCTACAAAGTTAGTGATCTTTATTTGAATTCCATAAGAAAAGAAGGGAATTATACCCAGCATTTTAGGTGTTTTTTATCTACTAAGGTACAGAATAAAATAGGAAACAGAATACTCTATCTATAATTGTAGTAAGAGAAAATACTGCCATAGTTTCATTGAGAAAATGCATACGGAAGACACTGTGTATTATGTAGGTTCACAGACGTGGTGAGACAGGGAATTTCAGTTAGAAAATGTGGGTGCCCCTGCATATAGGTGACAGAAAATAGGTTATTTGGTGTATTTCAGGTGGAATTTATGTGCCTGAAATGAAATCTGAGATATGATATCTTTCATTATTATCCTTCCCTGATACTTGATTTTAATGTCATTCTTCAGTTCCCTAGCTTTAAATCGGAACATATTAAGTTATCTGCATTTAGAGGCATTTTTGTGAATAATATACTAAATATGCTCAGGTAATTAGATAGCTTAGGATAAAAGGTCGAATACAAGTACCTTAGATAGAAACGGACCTTACTGTATTGGCTGAACTAAACACTAGATGAATTCAAGGAAGAAGTGAGTTCAGAATAAAAATCCAAAAGCACATGTCTGCCAGCAGTGCAAAACGACACTTAACAAGGTACTGTAAAATCTTCAGAAAGAAGCAGAAAGCTATGGCAAATATTCCAAATTCAGAACTATCAATACAGCATAACACACAGTGAAGTTACAAGAAAGACGAGCTGAGATTTACTCAGGAAAACACATTTTTTCTGACTAGCGAATAGAGCGTGTGTGTATGAGAAAGAGAGAAACACCACTGTTTAATTAAAAAAAAAAAAAAAATGTTATCTGCTTGAGTCATATAATAGCTGACAGACAGTGGAATACATACCTTTCTTCCACTTCCTTAACTTATTCTAAAGCCTATCTCAGGCAAACTATTGAGCTGGAAAATCCAGCCTATAGGTGCAACCTGCAGGTATATTCAGGAAACACCTTTTCCAGCATCACTGTCACAATTAGCAGTAAATGGCAACTTTTTGGCAGTCACTTCAGCATACTGTGAGCAAGCTTTCCCTGGTGCTGTCTATGTATGTCTTGATTTGTAAGAAAAATATACCCCATCCATATCTTGAGTTGCTAATTTTGCACTCTTAACCCATATTATGTTAATGTAAAATCCCCAGCTTTTAGCTTTTCTACTCGTTATTGTTCTTTCAGAACAGTTACCTGCTATGTAGAATTGCCTGGGAGACAGAAAATACATCAATTTTATAATGCATTAAAAACATGAGTAATTTTGCTAAATTCTCTATATCATGAATATGGATCATTCTTGAAAATTCTTGCTGTATACTCTTGATGAATTAAAAAAAAAAAAAAAACCAAACACAACAACATCGACAACAACAAACCAATCAAAAAAACCCACAACCAAAAAGCCCCACCTGTATAGCTTAGCATTATATGGTTCTTCAGCAAAATCTACACTCTAGGCAAATTTCACTTCAAAAAAAAGCTATATCTCAGATATAAGATCTGGCAGTAAGGCTGTACCATTGTAGCACTTGCCCAAAATGTTCTGTCTCCCAACAAAACTAATTTGTCTGGAGAGATTATTTATTTTATGCATGGTCCAGAGGTTTTGCAAGCCACCTTATGTTATGTGTGGTAGACTTGTACCAAGGCTGGCTCTACAAAGAATGTAGCTGAAATCTGGTGGCATTGAGAACATCAAAGATGGTGTTCAACTTCTGACTCTCTCTCCAAAGATTCAGGAGGTGCCTAGTTTCTGCCAGCCTGAGCAGAAAGTAAATCAATTAGATCCTAGTTCTGCCAAAGCCCCACTTTGTGGAATTTTCTTACAGAAACTGTTGCAGTAGATGCTCTCAAAGTACATCTACCTATAAGGCTTAACACAAATGGCAATCAAGGGTCATTAATAAACAGCTAAGAGCAATTAGGTTGTTTCCATATCTGTTGGACACTCGTAGTTAATGCCTAGACTCAGAGGCATTGGCGGGGGGTGGGGGGGGGAAATGTACTATCTATTGGATTTAGAACAAATATTTCAGTCCAGACCTCCAACATGAAAGCAGAGTTTTCCATTTTTCCAAGACAATAACAAATTCCAAGTTGATGCTCTTGCTTCACAACTGAACTGCTAATAGGAGTTAGTGTGGTTTTTTTTTAAATGAACTGTCAAGGCTGAGAGTCCCAATTTACGTGAACATTTATGTGGGAGTTAGATACCTAACTTTCACTGATTTCAGCGACAGTTAAATCAGGCTGTTAACAATCAAATCACTAAAGGAGTTGGGGAAAAAGTAACCTGAATGGAAGTCTTTTGTTTCTTGATATTTTAGGTTCTGCTGCATAGCCCTATGTCTTCACTTGATACCACTAAATCCTTATTTGATTTTGGTGTACAGTGAAAGAAAACCCTATGCTCAAGCCCAAATTTTGTATCTGATTCTCAAATCTTTGCCTGTGCCATGAACAACTTCATTACTAGGCACCTATCTTCACGCAGAGACTGATTCTGCAGGTTTCAGTCTCAGAGGTTTTCAAGACTTGACTGGATAAAGCCCTGAGGAAACCAGTCTGATCTCATAGTTGACCATCCATTAAGCAGGAAGATATATTAGATCACCTTAGTCCTTTCTAACTCAAACTTTTTTGGTTTTATATTAGTCCCTGTCTGGAACTGATGGATTTTGAGGCTGGGATAAGCCTGAGCCTCCAGATTTATAGCTAAACCTGGTTAGGACATGGCTTCCTTAGATACATACATGTAGTTTCTCCTGATATTTTGCTTAATATTCAAGATGCTGTAAACTTAGACTATATTTTGTAAGCTCTCTCACATATTGGTATGTGCTGGGTTGACATTGGTAGAAGCAAAGGCTGCACAGAAAAGCAAAGGAAAACGAAATATTTATTCTCTACTTTCCATCAGCAGAAGACGTCCAGCAACTGCCTGGGAAGTAGGGCCTCAGCACTCGTAGTGATTGCTCTGGAAGACAAATGTTGTAATAATGAATGCCCCCCATCTCCCCTTCCTCCTCCTTTCTTTTAGATTTTATTGCTGAGCAGACATCATATGGTATGGAATATCCCTTTGGTCAGTTTGGGTCAGCTGTGTCCATTCCCAAGATCTTGCTCACCCCCAGCCTACTGGTCTCTGAGGGCTGAGGAGGGGTATGTTGGAGAGGCAGCCTTGATGCTGTCCCAGCACTGTTCAGCAGTTGCCAAAACACTGGTGTGTTACCAACACCTTGCTGACTACCAATACACAGCACAGCACTACAGGGCTTGCTATGGGGAAAATTAACTCCATCCCAGCCACGCCCAATATAATCTCCACCCCTTATTCCATACTATTTGCATCCTGCTCAGTTCCCACATAATTTAATACATATATGTATATATCTTCTAACCATTCCATTGTATTTAATTCTTATTACTGAAATCCCTTCTTACAACTTTAAGTACTTAAACCAACATACAGATCTATACATTCTCATTAACTACAATCCCCTGCCCTTTAACAGATTGATATTATTCTCCCATTCCATGGGCTTCCTCCACTCCCCCAGATGTTTACAAGAACAGGCTATAACTTGGGGCCCATCTGTCAAGATGGGTGTTCAGGTCAGCAGAAGCATCATATTCCATTGTTGGGTACCAACTCTGGCTTGGTTTGGGTCATTGTTGCGCTCACCTCGTTTCTTTCAAAACTCACTCTTCATCTGTTCAGGTCATTCCTGCTACATTACTTCCTACAACATAGAACTCACATCACAGATTATTTTTCCCCCAAGGTTACATGTCCTTGAGGCACGCATCGGGTCTCCCCATCCTTTGGCATTACCCACCAAGTACACCCAGGAATGGGTTTGCCTTTTCCCAAGGGAGGAGCAATCCATATCGCTTTCTCCAGTCACTTCCCTATGTGCACTACGGGGACTTTATCTCCTCCCACAGTATGAAGGGGTTTTGTTTGGGCAAAACCAGGACGGTTAGCAAATCCTTCAGTGTCAACTAGTCAAAAGGCTTATGCTAAATTTGTATCCAAGTGCTTCCATGCCCCATTGCCCAATGCTCTCAATACAGTTTTTAACAGTCTATTATTTCTCTCAATCTTTCGAGACACTTGTGGGTGATAGGGGATGTGATACACCCACTCAATGCTGTGTTTCTTTGCCCAAGAATTTATGAGGTTATTATGGAAATTAGTTCCATTGTCTGATTCAATCCTTTCTGGGGTACCATGTCACCACAAAATTTGCCTTTCAGGGCCTAAGATGGTGTTTTGGGTGATAGCATGGTTTACAGGCTATGTTTCTAGCCAACCAGTAGTTGCTACCACCATGGTCCTTATGTAGCACTTGCCCTCGTGTGTTCATGGCAGTGGTCTAATATAGCCAATTTTCCAGGCCTCACCATATCAAAAACCTAGCCACCACCCTCTGTTCCAGGTTGACTTTACTTGTGTGGCTCGCTTGATTGCAGCATATGTTTCACTTTCATGAGTGACCTGCGTGATGGCCTCCATGGTCAGGTCCATCCCTTGATCCCTCTACATACCATGCAACCAGCGCTACATGGCTAATGCCCCGTGGGGGTGCCTACAGCAGTGGAAAAAGACCAATAGGCAATGCAGGGGTAAAGCCATCATGTAGATGCTTGCATGCCCAAAAGCTGCACCACTGAAGAGCATTGAAGCAATGAACAGGTACACAAGGCTGCCAAAATTCAAGTAGCTCAGGTGGACCTGGACTAGGAGCATAAGGGGGAGCTATCTGTAGCTCGATGGGCCCACAAAATATCAGGATATCTAGGTAGACATGCAACTACATGACATACCTTTAGAGTAATGTTTTGTACCTAGGCAGCAATGTCCTGCCACAATGCAACAGCCCAAATGGGTTTAGCCCTGTGCTGCCAATTTGTCTTCTTCCACTGCTGTAGACACCTCCATAGGGCATTAGCCACCATCCAGGAGTCAGTATAGAGCACTGGCCACTTTTCTTATTCAGCAATTTCTAGGGCTAGTTGGACGGCTTTCACTTGTGCGAATTGACTTGACTCACCTTCTCCTTCAGTAGCTTAAATGACTTGAAAAACTTCTCCTTGTTTCTTTTCCTCCCTGAACACTTAATATCTCTCCTTTGCCCGAGATATGACCACCTTCATTGATAATGTCACATAAGCCACTTTCCTGGAACCACACTCATAAGAAAACTGAACGGGGGGGGTGTGTGTGTGTGTGTGTAAGTTTACTACTGTCTCTTTTGTGAAAATAATGAAGTCATGCAATGTCCCAGGGAGACTCCAAAAACATGTTAGTATCAGCACAGTTTATGCTAATAAGCTAAAGTTTTCAATTAATTTTTATAAAGGTTAAGAGTATAAATTCTTTCAAAACATGTAGAGTTTTTTCTATTTCTTCATGAGACAAAGACCCCAGCTTTTCACAGCTTTGAGGTAGGTATTACGTGATCAAAGCTCCTCACAGGCAACCAAAAGGTTTTTCAGATCAGAAAAGCCATGATTTGTTTAAAAATAAATAGATAACTAATATTTAAATAAAGAAAAATTAAAGTACAATCTACTTATTTCACACCCTAAGAGCAAGCATTTTACTTTCCAAACTTACTTTCATGCAAATTGCAGAGTTTGAATTACAACAGTCCCCGACTAGTAGTCCCCTCTGGTCATAGGAAGCTCCTTCTTCACCTATGAAGTCCAACAGTCTGCAGTCTGCTCTTTTGTGTTGGTTTTGCGTGGCAAGGTTTTGGTAGCGGGGGGGCTACAGGGGTGGCTTCTGTGAGAAGCTGCTAGAAGCTTCCCCTGTGTCTGATAGAGCCAATGCCAGCCGGCTCCAAGACGGACCCGCCGCTGGCCAAGGCCAAGCCAATCAGCGCCTCTGTGATAACATATTTAAGAAAGAGAAAAACAGTTAGAGAGCGCTTTTGCAGCCAGAGAGAGGAGTGAGAAGATGTAAGAACATCTGCAGACACCAAGGTCAGTGAAGAAGGAGGGGGAGGAGGTGCTCCAGGCGCCAGAGCAAGATCCCCCTGCAGCCCGTGGTGAAGACCATGGTGAAGCAGGCTGTTCCCCTGCAGCCCATGGAGGGAGGATGAGGGGGTGTAGAGATTCCACCTGCAGCCCGTGGAGGACCCCACGCCGGAGCAGGTGGAGACACCTGAAGGAGGCTGTGGCCCCGTGGGAAGCCCACGCTGGAGCAAGCTCCTGGCAGGACCTGTGGATCCGTGGAGAGAGGAGCCCACGCCAGAGCAGGTTTGCTGACAGGACTTGTGACCCCGTGGGGGACCCACGCTGGAGCAGTTTGCTCCTGAAGGTCTGCACCCCGTGGAGGAGACTCACGTTGGAGAAGGCCGTGAAGGACTGTCTCCCGTGAGAGGGACTCCATGCTGGAGCAGGGGAATGATGAGAGGAGTCCTCCCCCTGAGGATGAAGAAGCGGCAGAAACACCGCATGATGAACTGACCGTAACCCCCACTCCCCGTCCCCCTGTGCCGCTGGGGGGGGCGGAGGTTGAAGCCGGGAGTGAAGTTGAGCCCGGGAAGATGGGAGGGGTGGGGGGGAGGTGTTTTAAGATTTGGTTTTATTTCTCATTCCTCTACTCTGTTTTGCTTAGTAATAAATAAGATGAATTCCCTCTCTAAGTTCGGTCTGTTTTGCTCATGATGATAATTAGAGAATGATCTCTCCCTGTCCTTATCTCGACCCGTAAGTTTTTTTTTCATTGTACCTTTTCTCCCCTGTCTAATGAAAGAGGGGAGTGATAGAGCGGCTCTGGTGGGCACCTGGCCCTCAGCCAGGGTCAACCCACCACATCTTTACTTCAGCTTCCCAGCTCTCTACAGTCTTCAAAACCCTTTGTCTAGGCAGGCTCTGTTGTTTCCCAGGGCAAGAATAATCTCCCTTTTCCTTGAAGAAGGTCTACCTGATCCAGTCACCTGAAGAAAAATAAGACAACTGTGAATTACAGTGGATAAAATAAATGCTGCGTTTCAGTATATAAAGTGAATCTGAAAAACTATGCACGGTAGAAATACAATATTAATACAATATTCAAGCACAAGAGCTCCAGAAGATCCTGAAAAATTAGTAAACTATACTAGCATTATTTCTACTTCTTTGGATCTTCAATGTAGTCTAGTAGATGTATCAAATAAAATATGTAAACTGTGTAGTATGTTCCTTTTTTTTTTATCTTCAGTAAATTTATTTAAGGCCTAATTTGTATCTAGGACATCTATACAGCTTATGAATGATTTAACAATCAGTTTAAAAAACTGAACCTTCAGTTTAACTGACTCAGTATTTTTATTTGCATAGTTTTGGGGGTGGGTTTTTTTGGACTTTATTAGTCCACTTAAGAAGGTTATGTAATGCAGAACAAAGAATACGGAACTGACATATGCTATGAGGTTTCTGATCCTCACACCAAAATACAAAATAGCATTATAAATCTAAGAAAAACCACATGTGAACTGTTAATAAGTCTTACATAATTTATTGCCTAGTGGTGATCCTGGCAGTCATTGTTGATGGTGGAAAATTGATGATCTTACTGAATCATATAAGCTGGAGCTTTGGTTAATACAGCGAAACAGTAATTCAGGAGAAATATTGTTTGCACTCATCTTGCTTCTGTTGATTAAACTCTGCAGCACTTTTGGATGCACCCTGTGTACTGAGGACAAGGCAGAGAGAACAGTTGACACTACAATGAAACAGGTATACAAAAAGGAAGCATAGGAGAATAAAAAGTCCTCAAAAACAGAAGATAAAGTATGGTGGATTAAAGTTTTGCTACTGGATTACTGGTGGCGGTAACAAAAATTGAATGTAGTGAATTTATCTGAATGCAGCTAATACATCTTAGCTCTATTGTATACCATAGTATCAGTTAATTACATGTATCATGTGTTTAATTGTGGTTTACCTTGCCCATCTGCCAGATGCCCACCTATCCACTCTCTCACTCCCCCTCCTCAGGAGGATAATGTGAGAAAATAAGATGAAAAATTTCATGGGTGAAGATAAAGACAGGGAGATCACTTACTGATTACCACAATGGGTGAAACAGACTAAACTTGGGGAAAGATAATTTAGTTTATTGTCAATTAAAACATATCTGGATGTTGAGAAACAAAGACAAAAGCTAAAACACCTTTCTCAACCCTCCTTTTTTTCAGGCTCAACTTCACTCATTCATCCCCATCTCCTCTACCTCCTCCCTCCCCAAGCAACACAGGGCAATAGAGAATGTGGGGGTGCAGTAAGTCCATAGCAGCTCCTCTCTGCCACTCCTTCCTTCACACACTCTTCCCCCGCTCCAGCATGTGTCCTTCCTATGGGCTGCAGTCCTTCAGGATAAACCCGCTCCAGTGTGGGCTCTTCACAAGCTGTGGTTCCTTCAGGAAATATCTACCTGCCCCACCCTGCTCTTTACCTGGGTTGCAGGGAAATATCTGCTTCTCCAGGGGCTGTAGGGGAATCTCTGCTCCTGCTTGGGCACCTGGAGCATCTCCTCCCTCTCCTCCTTCTCTCACCTTGGTGTCAGCAGGGCTGTTCCTCACACTTTCCCTGTCCTCTCTCTGTCCAGCTTGACCGGTGGGTTCAGCTTTGGCCAAGGGTGGGTCTGTTGGAGCTGGCTGTGTTCAGCATGGGGCAGGCTCTGGCCTCTTCTCACAGGGACCACTCCTGCAGACCCCTGCTGTCAACACCTTGCCACATAAACCCAATGCAAACTGTAATGAGCAACTAAGAAGAACCTGGGGGAAAGTGGCATCACCTTAATTCTGAACCTGCAAAGCTTGGTCATCAGGCCTTTCCTAGTCTAAATGTTATATCATTACTGCTGATAGCCAAAGCAGCTGAAGTGTATGCAAAGCTATCAGATCTCTCACACTAATTGTGAAACCAAAAATATTTGAATTTTGTCTTCTTCCCATCTTATAAGTCTTTTTACATCTCAAGGATCTGTATCATCATGGTCAGTCTGGCTCCATGACCCTGTGTCAGTCACAGCTTGTCAAGGTGATCTGCCGTTCCCTGGGCAGCTGTGAGGGATTGTGAACTGAGGAAGAGAATTTAGTAATCCTTTACAACCATGAAGCTTAATCTTTAGCATCTGTAATCTCAACAAAGCCAAACTAAAAGGTAGATTTTTAATTTTTTTTTTTAAGCACCTTCATATAATGTGGCCAGACATGTGCTTATTGTCTCAGACAGAGACTGGGATCTTGTACACATATTTCAGTAGAGGGGTCAACCAAATGTTAATATCTGAAATTATATCCTTACTCTATTCCCCCCATGACTAGAACTTCATTTTACTTTCATAGACCATGGCTGTAGGCTGAAGAAAATGGTAGATGCTGTATTTACATGTTTGTTCCTCGGAAATTCCATTTATTTATGTATTATTTGTTACGAAGCTGCCTGCAGTTTCTTAGAGGCTCATATCATAGAATGGTTTGGGTTGGAAGCGACCTCAAAGATCATCTAGTTCCAACCCCCCTGCTGCGGGCAGGGACACCCTCCACTACACCATGTTGCCCAAAACCCCATCCAACATGGCCTTAAACACCTCCAGCGATGGGGCACCCACAACCTCTCTGGGCAACCTGTTCCGGTGCCTCACCACTCTCACAGTAAAGAATTTCTTTCTAACATCTAATCTAAATCTACACTCCTTCAGCTTAAACCCATTACCCCTTGTCCTGTCACTACACTCCCTGATAAACAGTCCCTCTCCATCTTTCCTGTAGGCCTCTTCAGGTACTGGAAGGCCGCAATTAGGTCTCCCTGGAGCCTTCTTTTCTCCAGGCTGAACAATCCCAACTCTCTCAGCCTGTCCTCATAGGAGAGGTGCTCCAGCCCTCTGATCAGCTTTGTGGCCCTCCTCTGGACTCGCTCCAACAGCTCCATGTCTCTCCTGTACTGGGGCCCCCAGAGCTGGACGCAGTACTCCAGGTGGGGTCTCACAAGAGCGGAGTAGAGGGGCAGGATCACCTCCCTCGACCTGCTGGTCACACTTCTTTTGTTGCAGCCCAGGACACAGTTGGCTTTCTGGGCTGCAAGCGCACACTTGCCAGCTCATGTTGAGCTTCTCATCAATCAATACCCTCAAGGCCTTCTCCTCGGGGCTGCTGTCAATCCATTCCTCACCCAGCCTATAGTCATGCTTGGGATTGCACGGACCCATGTGCAGGACCTTGCACTTGGCCTTGTTGAACTTCATGCGGTTCGCATGGGCCCACCTCTCCAGCCTGACAAGGTCTCTCTGGATGGCATCCCTTCCCTCCAGCGTGTCAACCACACCACACAGCTTGGTGTCGTCGGCAAACTTGCTGGGGGTGCACTCGATCCCGCTGTCCATGTCATTGACAAAGATGTTGAACAGTGCCGGTCCCAGTACCGACCCCTGAGGAGCACCACTCATCACTGTTCTCCACTTGGATATTGAGCTGTTGACCACAACTCTTTGAGTGTGACCATCCAGCCAATTCCTTATCCACCGAGTGGTCCATCCATCAAATCCACGTCTCTCCAATTTAGAGACAAGGATGTCACGTGAGACAGTGTCAAATGCCTTGCACAAGTCCAGGTAGATGATGTTATTTGCCCTTCCCTTATCCACCAATGCTATAACCCCATCATAGAAGGCCACCAAATTTGTCAGGCACGATTTGCCCTTAGAGAAGCCGTGTTGGCTATCACCAGTCACCTCCCTATTTTCCATGCACCTGAACATAGTCTCCAGGAGGGTCTGCTCCATAATCTTGCCAGGCACAGAGGTGAGACTGACCGGCCTGTAGTTCCCTGGGTCTTCCTTTTTTCCCTTCTTAAAGTGGCCTTCTTGGCCACTTCATCCACCAGTTGCTTCAAGACCCGCGGATGCAACTCATCAGGTCCCATGGACTTGTGCACCTTCAGGTTCCTTAGATATTCTCGAACCTGATCTTCTCCTACAGTGGGAGGTTCTGTATTTTCCCAGTCCCTGCCTCCTGTGACCTGGGCAGTGTGGCTCAAGGATTTGCCAGTGAAGACTGAGGCAAAGAAGTCGCTGAGTACCTCAGCCTTCTCCATATTGTGGGTAACCAGGTCACTCATTTCATTCCGGAGGGGACCCACATTTTCCCTCATCCTCCTCTTATCACTAACATACCTATAGAAACTTTTCTTGTTGTCCTTGACATCCCTGGCCAGGCTAATTTCTATCAGGGCTTTGGCCTTCCTAACCTCCTCCCTGGCTGCTCGGACAGTTTCTCTGTATTCCTCCCAGGCTACCTGCCCTTGCTTCCACCCTATGTAGGCTTCCTTTTTGTGTTTGACTTTGCCCAGGATCTCCTTGTTCATCCATGTGGGACTCTTGGTGTTTTTGCTTGACTTCCTCCTTGTTGGGATGCATCGCTCCTGAGTTTGGAGGAGTTGACCCTTGAATATTAGCCAGGTTTCTTGCGCCCCTCTTCCTTCCAAGGCTTTGTCCCATGGTATTCTACCAAGCAGATCCCTGAAGAGGCCACAGTCTGCTTTCCTGAAGTCCAGGGTAGTGAGCTTGCTGTGTGCCCTCCTCGCTGCCCTGAGGATCCTGAATTCCACCATTTCATGGTCACTGCAGCCAAGGCTACCTTTGAGCTTCACATCCCCTACCATGCCCTCCTTATTGGTGAGAATAAGGTCCAGCATGGCACCTCTCTTCGTGGGCTTCTCTATCACTTGGAGGAGAAAGTTGTCACTGACACATTCCAGGAACCTCCTGGATTGCTTACGCTCAGCTGTATTGTCCCTCCAGCAGATGTCAGTGTGGTTGAAGTCCCCCACAAGGACCAGGGCTTGTGAGCGTGAGGCTGCTCCTATCTGCCTATAGAGGCCTTCATCTGCTCGGTCTCCCTGGTCAGGTGGCCTGTAGCAGACCCCTGCTATGATGTCCCCTGCCCCATCCCTCCCTTTAATCCTGACCCATAGGCTCTCGGTGGGCTCCTCCTCCATCCCCAGGTGGAGCTCCATGCACTCCAGATGGTCATTGATGTAGAGGGTGAGACGCCCTCCTCGCCTGCCCTGCCTGTCCTTCCTAAAGAGCCTGTACCCTTCAATCCCAACACTCCAGTCATAGGAGCTGTCCAACCACATCTCTGTAATGCCAGTAAGGTCATAGCTTTGCAGGCACACACACATCTCCAGCTCCTCTTGTTTATTCCCCATGCTCCGTGCGTTTGCATAGAGGCATTTCAGTTTTGCCCCCGATGAGGCTGACTTAGTGGCTGGGGTGGCTGGGATTCTTTTGACATGCATCCCTACTACCAGAAAAGTCCAGAAGTCTTGCTGATCTGCCACAGAAAATCTAAAGGTGAGGAAAGAAGGTAGGGGTAAATCTTCAGTCTTTGTGCTGAATACAAAATTGTCTTAATGTGTGTTATTTAACTTTTTATCTCCCACAAACACAAGGGGCAAACAGGGGGGACTCTGAACCTGTAGCTTGTCTGGTTATATTTTTATTTAGTAGGTGTCCCAGTTTCAGCTGAGAGGGTTAATTTTCTTCATAGTAGCTAGCATGGGGCTGTGTTTTGGATTTGTGCTGGAAGCAGTGTTGATAGCACAGAGATGTTTTTGTTCTATGGACCTGTTGTTGCTGAGCAGTGCTTACACAGAGCCAAGGCCTTTGCTGCTCCTCACACCGCCCTGCCAGTGGGATGGCTGGGGATGCACAAGGGGTTGGGAGGGGACACAGCCAGGACAGGTGACCCAAACTGACCAAAGGGTTATTCCATACTATATGATGTCATGCTCAGTTTATAAGGAGCCTGGGGAAGAGGAAGAGGGGGAGCAGCAGTGTTTGGAGTGATGGTGTTTGTCTTACTCAGTAACTGTTACATGTGACGCTTTCCTGGGGATGGCTGAACCCCTGCCTGCCCATGGGAAGTGGGGAATGAATTCCTTGTTCTGCTTTGCTTTGCTTGTGCGCGCGGCTTTTGCTTTACCTATTAAACTGTCTTTATCTCAACCCACGGGTTTTCTCACTTTAACTTTTCCAATTCTCTCCCCCATCCCGATGGGGGGGAGTGAACGAGCGGCTGCGTGGTGCTCAGCTGCCGGCTGGGGTAAAACCACAACAGTCCTTTTTGGCGCCCAACATGGCGCACGAAGGGTTCAGGATAACGACAGATTTGATTGGAATGTGCTAGATTGAATTTATAGCTGTTATTAGCTATTTAGTAGTAGCTGTTTAGCTATTAATTGGCAGGCTCCTGTGCTTGCCATGGGGCTTGCTTGCCTTACTATCTATTAGGGTCTAGTGCTCGTTAGTGGCTGCTTTGTGCTTTCGCTGCTCGCTGTACTGCTGTCCTGCTTATCATCTTACTGTGCTGTGCCTGGGAACATTTTGATAACAGCAATGGCGATGCGCCTGGGCTGGCAGGTGGCCAGGGCATCGCTGCTGTTTCTGTGCTGCCGTCCTGGACAGGCTGGAACTCCTGTGTGCACTCGAGTCGAAGGGACTGTGACCTGCGGATGATTCCACGTCGGAGCAGGACACCCCAAAGCGTCTGTGGCTGTGGTTGTGTCTGTGCCGCAGCAGGTATATCTCGAAGCGTCTGTGGCCATAGTTGTATCTGTGCTGCAGCAGGTATACCTCTGGAAGGATTGTGAGCCAAGGATAAGTCCACATCAAGCATCTGTGGCAAGGATCAGTCCATGCTGCAGCAGGTACACCTTGAAGCATCTGTGGCTTTGCATGGGTCATGCTGGAACATTTCGAAGTGTGTGGCCATGGACAAGTCCATGACAGGGCAGGTTTATTTCTGAAAGGACTGAAGGAAAAATTGCTTAGTGCAGTAGAACTAGATGCAAATGTCTTAGAAGTCAGTCAATACAGTTTTAATCATACCTAGAACAGATTATGAATTAAATTGTCAGAGGGCTTATTGCATTTTGTGTGACATTTTTCCTTCCCCTTATTAGAACAGCTTGATTTCAGTGGGGAGGGAATTGGTGGTCCTCCAACTCTGGATATTTTTAAGCATCCACCTTTTTTTTTTTTATTCCATGGTATTGTGAAATAATACTGTATTGTGTTTACAAGGCAAGATTTTTATAGCAGTGGGGCTGCAGGGGTGGCTTTGTGAGAAGATACCAGAAGTTGCCCCATGTCCAGCAGAGCCAGTTTCAGCTGGCTCCAAGGCAGACCTGCCACTGGCCAAAGTTGAGCCAATCAATAATGTTGGTACTGTCCCTGTGACAGCATATTTAAGAAGGGGAAAAACCACTGCACAACAGCAGCTGAAAGAGGGGAGTGAAAATATGTGAGAGAAGCAATCCTGCAGATACCAAGGTCAGTGAAGAAGGAGGGGGAGGAGGTGGTCTAGATGCTGGAGCAGAGATTCTTCTGCAGCCCCTGGAGAAAACCATGGCAATGCAGGTTGTCCCCCTGCAGTTCATGGAGGACATGCTGGAGCAGGTGGATATGTCCTGAGCAAAGCTGCAGCCCATGGAGAGGCCACTCAGCAGCAGGCTCCTGGAAGGATTTACGTTCCATGGAGAGGAGCCGATGCAGGAGCAGGTTTTCTGGCAGGACCTGTGACCCCATGGGCTATCCATGCTGGAGCAGTCCATTCATGAAGGACTGTAACCTGTGGAAAGAACCCATACCAGAGCAGTTCTTGAAGAGCTGCGGTCTGCGGAAAGGGCCCACATTGGAGAAGGTAATGAAGGACTGTCTCCTGTGGGTGGAACTGCATACTGAAGCAGGGGAAGAGCATGAGGAGGAAGGAGCAGCAGAAACAAAGTGTTATGAACTGACCACAACCTCCATTCCTCGTCCCCCTGTGCTGCTCAGGGGGAGGAAGTAGAAGAATCAAGAGTGAAGCTGAGCCTGGGAAGAAAGGAGGGGTGGGGAAGAAGGTGGGTTTAGATTTGTTCTTATTTCTCATTATCCTACTGTGTTATTAATTGGCAATAAATTAAATTAATTTCCCCAAGTTGATTCTGTCTGGCCTGTAGTGGTAAATGATGAGCAATCTCTGAGTCCTTATCTCAACCCACATACTTTTCGTTGTATTTTCTCCTACCGTCTTGTTGAGGAGGGGGAGTAACAGAGTGGCTCGGAGGGCACCTGGTGTCCAGCCAAGGTCAACTCACTACAAGTATATTTGAAAGGATGTTATTGGTCATCCAGTTCAGTCTCTGAAAAGTCTCTGTATTTTATGGATAGCTTTGTAATCTTACCTTTAATATCTCCAAAGACTGTGCAATAACTATTTCACAAGAGAAGTCTTTCTATACTCTGTCCTTTTTCTCAGTAAGTTCTTGTAATAACCAAGGTAAATGTATCTTTTTAACTCACCCCATTACTCCTTGTTTTATGACTAATGTTCAGTGTGACTAGATCTTCCTTTCTCTCATATTATTTCCCTTTAACTATTTATGTAGATTTATCATGTTCCTCCCTAAGTGTCACCTCTTTAAGCTAAATAAATGTAATTCCTTTAATTTTCACTTATAAGTTATGTTTTATGTAGAAATAAAACAAGACAGAGTTATGTGAGATTTGTGTCTTTTTCCAAACACTAACACAGTTAAAATAATTTACTCTTCTCTGAAGTTCTACAGTTGACTTAAGGAAAGCATCTTTCTTTCCCCAGTGCAGAGGGATGGCAATAAGAAAAAGTTCCATAACAGATCAATTCTGTGTCTCCTTGAGTTGTGATGGTTTTGGGGAGAAATGGAGCAGCTCAAAACAGTAGCTCTAAGACATGATCTCTGGACTTTACGTTTCATTCTGCATTATATCTTTCAACATGTTTAACAGTGCTATATTCAGATAACTAGTTTTTCTAGGATTTGCACCAACAGAGCAATATTACTGCTTTACTACATTTGATTGTTTCTGCCTACAAAAGGGGAAAAATTAAGTAGAGAAATAACTATTTCTCAATTACTTTTTTTTTTTTACTAGAGAAATAAAAGGTCATATTCATCAGACCATGAATTTCTGTCACTATGATACCAAAAATTTTTCATGCTCCAAAAAACACCCCAGTCTCTTGCAAACCCTTGATTTTTAGATTCTTTCCCACTTGTAATGGTAAATACCAAGCTTTGAAGGAAATAATACGGATATATTAGCTAGTACGTAGGCCCTCTAGTAGCAGTTTTCTCAAGCAGAAGAATGGGTGCTGAGTTTTGGAATTTTGACTTCGGGTGAACTCTAGTGTGGTCTTGTGGTGTGAATGTTCATAAGCAGCTAGAGTGCACATAGCAAGCTCCTGAAGTTCACCTATCCTTGTGCTTTCATCCAAAAAGAATCCCATCGGCACACTAGGAGGCTGCTCTGCAACATGAGCCAAAGTTCAGTAGGTGCTGAAGGTCAAGAAACTTATTCCAAAGGCACCCTTCTACTCCAAATTAAAAACATGAATACATTGAGTTGCACCCAGAGAGTCCAGACTGCAGCTCAGGTGCAATTGAGACCAAATTGCCTTATTTGTGAGGAACAGCAGAAAGTTATCTATGGGCAGAAAGTGCCTCTGACAACAAGGCAGACCGGGAAGCAGCTCTGTCAACATGACTGGGGTCTTGGCCTGACAGTGAGCTGAGTGTGAGCCAGCAGCCTGCCCTGGCAGCAGACATTCAGCAGCATCCTGGGCTATATCAGCAGGAGCACAGCCAATGGAACGAGGGAGGGATTATCCATTGCTGCCTGATGCTCGTTAGACCACATTCAGATACTGTGGACATCTTGGGTACCCCAATACAAGAAAGATGATGATCAACTGGAGTGAGGACAGAGGACAGAGGTTGTTGAAGATGAGGGACTTCAGACTTGTTCAGTCTGGAGAATGGATAGCTTCGGAGGGGGGCTGCCTGTCTGTACCAACAGGATGGGTCACTGAGGTGATAGGGTCAGCCTCAGGGTTGCATAGTGGGAGAATGAGAGACAATGGACAAAAACAAAAGAGAGAGAGAGGTTATAATGAAAAACTTGCATGGATACAGTCTCTACCCTTGGATGTTTTCTAGACCTGACTGGATAAAGCCCTGGATAGGCTGGTATGATCTTATAGGCGACTCTGCTTTAGGCAAGATACTGGAGTAGATGATCTCCTGAGGTTCATCCCCATGATCCATCCTGTGATCCAATGGAACTGGAACAAACAAACAAGACAATTAGATATAGGCAGGTCTCATGAGAAAGAGAGGAGATGAATGTGCCTCTGATGATGCTATTTTTCAGGAGGAGGTCTATAGTGGTGCATTGAACAGGAGTGTGTAGGTTGAAGCAGCCTGAAGAAGACAGTTCAGTCTGCGGTATATATTGTGTCTCTGGGCTCAGGTAGTGATGCAGAACCTCATCTTTTCACTCTCCTTCCAAAGTGCAAAGTTATGGTCTCCTTCAATCTTGCAGAATCCTGCAGCTTATCCTTGTTTTTCCTTTGCACTTCATCAAAGCCCACAAAATCAGAGCTGTGGTGGGAGTTAGCTTCTATGCAATTTTCTAGGCTAGCTTAAGGTGAGCTTGCTAATAAAAGGTGTACCATTTTTACTTTAGAAAAATCATTGTAAAATGCATTTGAAATGGTTTCAATTTCTCACATGCTGGCAGAAAAAACAGATTGATTGGAGTGAAGAAAGAGAGTCTGTGTTAATTTTTTCAAATGTTTCAGTCTTTTCTATGGTATTCTGAGATGAGTCACTTAACAAAGAAACGTGGCTGTGTGTTTATCAATCTGCAGAGTTTTGAACTTTGAGTTCTGGAAGGTTAGAAATACAGTTAAAAATATATTTCTTGGTAGTACATATGTCCCGTCCCCCCACCCCCCACATAAGCTCACGGGAACAAATAGGAGATTTTTCCATCTGCTTCAATCCTATTAATGTTTTAAATCTCCTTTTCTCATAATATGTTTAAAGAGATGTGGAGGTCCTGTTACACTAAAACAATAAATTAGATTAGATTAAATAGGACAATATTTTTCTCTGAGTTTGATCCACTTAATATAAGAATCTCAGATTTAGTGTCATCATTGTGTAGCTTGAGATTTGATCCTTTGTTTAAACCAGATTAATTTATTCAGAAATAAGCTGACATATACATAGCTCAGTTCTCAGTTGGTTTAAATCTGGTTGGCCTCAGCTAGCAAGATTTCACAGAGACTTTTACTCTTACAAAAGTCACATCATTTAATAAGCCTACAATATTATTATGTTTGCATAAAACTTGCTCAGAATATAGGTTGGTTTGGTTTGGGGTTGTTTTTTTTTTTTCCCCTGAAGTGTTTTTATATCACACTTCATACTTTATCTTATATTCTTTAAGTGACTAAGAAAAATGAGAGGATTAAAAAGAGTAGGAATAAGTGTTACAGTAGGGGGGATACATATTTACAGAGAACATAGTATTTAAAGAAAATTACAGTAGCAAAGTCAAAATTGCCATAATTAGGGAGTATTAATGCTATCTATACATAATATAGAGACTGTCATATAGAAATGCTATTGGATATTTGCCCAAGATGCTTAAAGTAAGATTTCAACAACTTGTGTTTGCCTTTGAAGAATCGTATTTAGAAAACCGGAAAAAGAATTTTAAAGAAAGGGGTGGTGTGTGTGTGTAATTGTTTTAACAAATTCAGTAAAAAAGCATAGCATCATATTTGTTCCTTGTATTTGTTCCTTTGCATCAGAAACTACATCAGAGCTGGTAGATGCTTGCACCTATTTCTTGAGCTATTGAAATAATTCATGGTAGTAGTAGATTTTTATCTTCTTTGTTAATAAACTCTTGGATAAGACAATAGTCCTTGATGCTGGTGATTTTGGTATTTATTTATAGCAGTTATGAAGTAAGGCTCAGATCAAAATAACTGAGGAAAGTGTTTAACTGGGGGAGCTACTCAGACTGTATCATGAAGTCAAAAGCTAGCCTAGAGAGAAAAAGAATCACAGATTAATGGAGACTTGGCACATCTCCAACCCTACTAGGTACTTACTCCCTACAGTATGTCCTCAGCATTTACTAAAGCCTGCTGCTGCCTAGCCACAGACTTAACCCTGTTTGTTTCCAAACTTGATGCCAAGAAAGGTTCTCTCTGGTTTACATTCATGTCTTTGACTGCTCCACTCTGAGTGGTAATCTTACATTTATTGCATTTGGTGAAACCAGCTACCTTCTTCCTGGCTACTATATTTTCATTAGTTTATTACACTGATGACATTGGAAAGTCTTTTAATTCCTACATGGAGGAGGAAAGTTTTCTGAAGCAGGGGGTACAGAAATCTGTTTGGGAGGAGAGAAAGAGGTACTTTGCATGGGGAAAAAAAACCCAAAAAATACAAGGATGAAAAAGAAAGAAATTGTAAAGAGCAGAAAACACCTAAAGTGTTTACAAAACTCATGTGTGGATATTACTTGGATATACATTTTTATTTACCACAGTGACCTAAAGTCCTTTTGATACCTGAAATATTCATAGAATAGTTTGGGTTGGAAAGGACCTTTAAAGGTCATCTAGTCCAAACCCCTGCAATGACCAGGGACATCTTCAACTAGATCAAGTTGCTCAGAGCCCTATCCAACCTGACCTTAAATGTTTCCAGGGATGGGGCATTGAACACCTCTCTAGGTAACCTGTTGCAGTGTTTCACCAGCCTCACGATAAAAAATTTCTTCCTTATGTTAAATCTAAATTTATCCTTTTTCAGTTTAAAAACCCTACCCCTTGTCCTATCACTACAGGCCCTATTAAAAAGTCTGTCCCCATCTTTCTTATAAGCTCCCTTTAAGTATTGAAGAGCTGTTTTGCTCTTCATTTGGCTCTAAATCATTCTGTCTTTCAAGAGTCAAAGTCAGGACTATGATGACTTCCTTTTAGACCACCGTTGACCACTGAAATGAACATTTTCCAAATGCACTGGTAAGGGAATTTAAGAAAGAGCCAAACCTCCAGGATATGTTTTTGTGATTCCAATGGATTTCCTAATTCCTCTTGCCCGTCTGCACATGAAGGCTGACAACCTCACGGTTTTTGACTTTTAGAGATTCTGTCTTTGGAGAATTCTTAGCAGTTATGTCAAAGCTGTTCACTGTTTCCGCATCTGATTCCTGTAGCTGTTGACAAACTTTTACATCTCTCTTCCTTGACATTGCCACAATTTGGGCAGATGTTTAAAGTTATTTTTCCTGATCATGATTTTTTGAAGATTCCTGTTTTATGTTCCAATAATGAAACTGACATTTATTATAGACCAGGCCTATTTCATTGCCTATTGGGCTTATTAAGCCACCTAATTTGTCTTTAATATTCATGCCATTATACTATTCCTTCTCACTTAGTTTGTCCTCTTAATGTTTAATACAGCTCAACCATCTTGACACGGTTTAGCCCCAGCCAGCAGATAAGTGCAACGCGCCGCTCGCTCACCCCTCCCCCGGCGGGATGGGGAGGAGAACGGAAAAACAACGGCAAAGCCTCGAGGGTTGGGATAAGGGCAGTTTACTGGGACAGCAAGGGAGAGGGAAAACAATCAACAACAGTACTGATAACAGATATTCACAATGGGTGATAACAGAACGATTTACCGATCCGATGACCAACTGACTGGATGCTCAACCCGTCCCGGAGCCACGCCGAACCCGGGAAGATGGGAGGGGTTGAGGGAGGTGTTTTAAGATTTGATTTAATTTCTCATTCCTCTACTCTGTTTTGCTTAGTAATAAATTAGATGCATTCCGTCTCTAAGTTCAGTCTGTTTTGCTCACGACGATAATTAGAGAATGATCTCTCCCTGTCCTTATCTCGACCCACAAGCTTTTCGTTATACTTTTTCTCCCCTGTCTAGAGAAGGAGGGGAGTGATAGAGCGGCTCTGGTGGGCACCTGGCCCTCAGCCAGGGTCAACTCACCACAGTCCTTTTTGGCGCCCAACATGGGGCTCGAGGGGTTGTGATAACGACAAGTCTGACCCAAGTGTGTTAAAACAAAGTTGTTAGAAGCATTTATAATGTTACTGAAACAGTCACTGGTCATAATGATGTTCTGTTTGGCCACATGGCTCTGTTTTGTAAACCCGTGTTTACTCTACGCAATCCCTGTGGTGCTGTTTATCACCTCTGGGAGAGGGGTTCGTCTTCTCATGTTGTTGTATTGTGTGATAATGACTTATGATAAGATATCATTGACAGTCATGGGTCTGAGCTGGTATGTGTATGTAGCATTTAGGTCAGGCCCGTACCTTGGTCAATATCTTTCAGAATTGATTAATAATTGGACCCAATCTATGGGGAAGACGGGGGGGGATACTTTCTCCCACTCTTTCACCTCCCCTTTTCCCTTTTGGTTGGTTACAGCAATTTTTGAGAATTGTGAATACCCTTGGAATGTTCGGGCCAGTATATTCCTATTGCTAGGTCTCCTGAATGTTTTCCCACTTCTGTTCAGGGTTAGCAAAAATTTTTTCAAGAGTACCACCCAGGGATCTTCCCCAAGACTGAATGGTCAGGGCTGGCATGGCATGTGGGAGAGTATGGGCAGGTATCTAGAGACCTTTTCACCCCCAATGGTTTGGAGCTTCACTCTCGAACAACTGCAAGACCCTGATAAAATGGTAGAATATTTGAAAGGAAAATGCTGTGGGGATTCTAAGGAGACACAACTTACTGTGCTGTGCTGGACCCTGGCCACAATCTATCAAACACTGCTTGATAGTAGACAGCACCATCCAGAGGGAGAGAGCGGACCCACAGGCACTGCAGCTGCCCAAGCCCCTACAATAGGCACTGTAGCCGAGCTAAAAGATCAACCCATACCAGTATCAGTCACCCCTATACACAAAAAGAAATACACAAGGAAATCGGTTCACTTAGTGAAAGATGATGATGAACCGGGGCCATCACGAGCACAAGAAGAAGAGCCAGAACCAGAAGTGATTACTCGATCCCTGTCCCTGAGTGAGCTGCGAGATATGCAGAAAGACTTCAGCTGCCTTCCAGGGGAGCACATTATTATCTGGCTGCTCCGCTGCTGGGATAACGGGGCCAGTAGCCTGGAACTGGAGGGCAGGGAGGCCAAGCAGCTAGGATCCTTGTCTAGGGAAGGGGGCATTGACAAGGCAATTGGGAAGAAGGCGCAGGCCGTCAGCCTCTGGAGGCGACTCCTGTCAAGTGTAAGGGAAAGGTATCCTTTCAGCGAAGATGTCGTATGTTGGCCAGGCAAGTGGACCACCATGGAGAGAGGTATCCAATATCTGAGGGAATTAGCTGTGTGGGAGGTGATTTATTATGATCCAGACAACACACGGTTGCCCACAGACCTCGATGAAGTCCAGTGTACCTGACCCATGTGCCGAAAATTTGTGCAAAGTGCACCATTATCATACATCACTCACTGGCAGTAATTGACTGGAAGAGTGAAGAGGCACCCACAGTGGACGAAGTAGCTGGCCGCCTCTGGCAATATGAAGAGAGCCCTTCTTCCTCCCTCGTCTCGGCTGTGGAGAAACTGTCCCAGGACGTCCGGCAACTCAAAGAGGATATATCTTACTCCCCAACTGTACAGACCCATATTTCAGCTGTTAGGAGTAAGTGCTTTTGCAGCCAGAGAGAGGAGTAAGAAGATGTAAGAAACTCTGCAGACACCAAGGTCAGTGAAGAAGGAGGGGCAGGAGGTGCTCCAGGCACTGGAGCAGAGATCCCCCTGCAGCCCGTGGAGAAGACTATGGTGAAGCAGGCTGTCCCCCTGCAGCCCATGGAGGAAGGATGAGGGGGTGTAGAGATTCCACCTGCAGCCCGTGGAGGACCCTACGCCGGAGCAGGTGGAGGAACCTGAAGGAGGCTGTGACCCCCTGGGAAGCCCACGCTGGAGCAAGCTCCCGGCAGGACCTGTGGACCCATGGAGAGAGGAGCCCACGCCAGAGCAGGTTTGCTAACAGAACTTGTGACCCCGTGGGGGACCCCACGTTGGAGCAGTTTGCTCCTGAAGGTCTGCAGCCCATGGGAGAGACCCACGCTGGAGCAGTTCATGAAGGACTGTAGCCCGTGGGAAGGACTCACGTTGGAGAAGCTCATGAAGGACTGTCTCCTGTGAGAGGACCCCATGCTGGAGCAGGGGAACGATGAGAGGAGTCCTCCCCCTGAGGATGAAGAAGCGGCAGAAACACCGTGTGACGAACTGACTGTAACCCCCACTCCCCATCCCCCTGTGCCGCTGAGGGGGGCAGAGGTTGAAGCTGGGAGTGAAGTTGAGCCTGGGAAGATGGGAGGGGTGGGGGGAGGTGTTTTAAGGTTTGGTTTTATTTCTCATTCCTCTACTCTGTTTTGCTTAGTAATAAATTAGATGAATTCCCTCTCTAAGTTCAGTCTGGTTTGCTCGTGACGATACTTAGAGAATGATCTCTCCCTGACTTATCTCGACCCACAAGCTTTTCATTATTTTTTCTCCCCTGTCTAGAGAAGGAGGGGAGTGATAGAGCGGCTATGGTGGGCACACCACCCATCTGCACTTACAATAAGCTTAATTTTTTAATTATTTTTTTAATTCTTGTGAGTATGTTGAGAGCAGGTCAGTAAGAACCAGAACTCTCCTGCTTTAAAGAGAGAACAGCTACTTACTGTGTTGCAAGAGGTCTGTTTTGACACGTTTTGTACCAATGCAACCTTTAAAATAATTTCTTTGTAACCTCTGTAAAATTTCCCAGTACAGCAATACAGAATTTGACTTGATATTTTAAAATTATTTTCATTTTTTAATATTAAAACATTAGAAGTTATTGATGCTCTCTGTGTAGTCCTAGCTACGATCAGAAGTTAAGTGATTGATGGTCAAAACTCTACTGTTTTAGTGACACAGAAGTACTTCTGTTAGAGTGAACTGAGGTAATGTTAACCACACCAAAAAAGTTCTCTTTTGGGCAGCAAAACCTGCCTGGGAGCCTGGCAAATACACAGGCAGTTAACCCTAATGAGTGACCATTCCTCTGTAGCTTTGCTGACTGCAGAACTGAGGTAACTCGGACTCATCATCACATGTCCTTTTAAGCTGGAGTATGAGAAGGCATAACCCAGTGATCTAAGATTTTAAATCTTGGTATACAAAATCAACCATGTACATTCACCCCTCTTGAGCATCCTGTTCTATGTGAATGAATTGCTGCACCTCTACTTTCCCTCTACTCATGTAATTCAGGAAGGAATTACTGCACAGTAGGAAGAGTAGCAACCTTGACCTGACCCAGGCAAGCAGTCTTTTTGTAGTATCAAAAAGTCCTGATCCCACTAAAGTCCATGACTTGGCTGGATTAGGAAGAAAATATCAGTCCTTAAAGCTTATTATAAGGTATTTCTTTATGCTTGTTTAATAACTCCTCTGGAGTTATAAAACAGCACCCAAATAGCTGATGTGTTGAGTTTCAGTGGAACAAGCATGAAACAATTCCTTTTCTTTGTTTATATGCAGATTACACTAAATAACATACATCCAAAATTATTTGTCATTTCTCCTGAAATATCTAAAGAAAATAAACTTTTTATTTTCTTTTTTAAATCTGTAAGCATGAACTTCCAAACAAATAAACACATTATGAAAAGTCAGAAATAGTGTTTGCTACATTCATTTTCACTCTAAAATTAGATTTTTGTCTCCGAAGTCCAGTGCTCTTCAAAAATGGGTTGGTAACAGTTCCTTTAGATTTTAAATATTGTGTCATCCTTAAGAAAATGTCTATAAATTATCTAGTAGATAAGGTTTTTTAGGTTATACTTAGGGTAACTACTCATCTTTGAATAAGACAATTACAGAAACTGAGCACCTTAAACAGAATGCTGTAGAAAACACATCACTGTTGAACTCCCACTCACTAAACAGTAGTTCTCTATAAGTACTTACTCATTACTATTGGTAAAACATCCAGTGGAAGGTCAAATATATTAAGACACCTTTCATTCTTCTGGAGAATGCGGTTTAGTAGCTCCTAGCTTGACTGAGGTGCGCAGAAAGAAATCCAAGAGGCAAGGTATCTGGATTTATTAGGCTGTAACATAGCAATTAACTCTAAGATGTTCATCATTACTTTGTAAAGTGTGAGCTAAAAGTTCTCTCTTGAAGGATTTAATCTAACGGGATTGCCATCAGCAGTCATAAAACAGTTCTCTACTGCTGGTCTTCAGACTTCTGCTTAGGATGTCGCCCTTCATTGCCACATGCTGACACTCACAGTTGGGGGGGACTTTGTGCCCCTCTACAGAACGTTAGCATGTTTATGGTATGCCTTTGTCCACTGACTCCAACTGCAATACCATTTCTTAAAGTCAGTACTTCCTAGAAGGTCCTGAGACTTATCTGCCTGTTTATACTATACTTTCCTCTCTCTTCCAAGACATAATTTCACTCCCTTTTGGACAGACTGTTAATCTTTCTTCTGCAAGTTGAGATAGCGTATACAGCCTTTGGTGAATCTAAATAAGAGATGTGCTGCTAGTAGGCAAATGCAGGAAGTTTATCTTGATGTAGTTAAGAAAGAAACTAGCCTAGGCAAGGGTGCCAGCCAGCAATCTCATTCAAAATTATGTATGGAGATTCCTGCTGATTCAGGATCCTTTTAGGCAGAAAGTATGCATCACAGAAACAGGATACTCATGGCAAATGGAGCTTCAAGAAAGGCGAAAAGTCCTTTGGCAGAAGAATAGCTGTTTAGTGTTAAGTAGAGATGGGAGGCACCACAGAAGTGATCAGTGATCAGATATATACAAATCCTTGCCTGCTGTGAAGGGGAAGAGCTGATCTGCCAAAAAAAAATATGATGATAAATGACATCATGCGGAAATGAAGAAAAGAACACAGGGATTACTGCAGAAGTGGTGCTTTCTTTGCTGATTTTTTTTTTCTTTTTTCAATCTGGCAGAGAAAGTAATGCTAATGTTACTAATGTTTTCAAACAATTTTAAACTTGATGGACTGTGTGCTGAATAAGCTGTAGACGGTGCAAAAAAAAAAAAAAAAAGTGCAGAAAGACAGCCTGGGAATAGAGACAGAAAAGAGGCAACAGAGTTTTAATATGGAAAGATGCAAGCTACCAAAAGTGATATTTTTAAATCAGATTGAAGGAAGATAGCAGGACACAAATTGGACCTGTTTGCAGTATGGTACAGCTTATAAAACTCCAAAACAATTCTGATATGTGCAGGTCTTATCATGCAGAAAAAACCTAATAGTCTGCTTCTCTGGCTTTAGTATAAGCGCAAATGGAATATTAAATAAAGTTCTAGAAATCTGAGCACTGGAAAGATAGCAATAAACAGTGGGATGTTTAGAGAGGTGCTGCGAAGAACATAGAAAGTTAAAAGGATATAAGAAAGAATAAAAGATTCAAGTATAAATTATTCATATTTAGAGATATTTTGTACACCTCCTTCTGGAAATCATGTGCTGTATCATGTGTTTTAAACGTTTGTGAGAGAAGAGAGATTTTATTCTTTTATGTGATTTTATTACATTTCTAAGCTATTTTTCTTGTATTATCAAAAAACCAATCCAAACCTCCTTTTAACTCTGTGTTAGATTCAGTTTCTCTAAAATACTTCCCCTGTATGACCTGATTTGATTTCATTTGTGCCTTGCAGAAGTCAGTAAACAATAGCAGTCTCACTGTAGATGACATCATGTAGGCAAAAAAATCTGGGGTTTTTGTGTGCTTGATTTTTTAAATAAAAAAGGAAGAAAAAAAAAAAAGATTGAAAGGAGAGATCTGCTAAGATTGTGCGGTAGCGTATAGTAGGTTTCAGATCTTACTTCTCCCCTAAACTTTACCACAAGCTTCTTAAATAGGTCTCCTTTTATCTGTGAACATCTCTAGTCCTATTTTAAGATAGGGGGAATGATATTTCTGTTCCCCCTAGGAATGATCACCTCAGATTTATACTCAAGCATAATGTATTGCAAAGTGTGGACAAAGCTTGTGAATTATTGAATTGAATCTAACCTCTTGGAGGTTTGACTTTCCCAAGTGTTCGTTTCCTAGAGGTTTCACTTACAGCTATTTAGTTGACCTGCAACAATTTCGGAGGGCTAGGTGTTTCACTAGACACACGGGTGCTGTGAAAGGTTGCACATGGCATTCACTTGTACTGTTGCAATTTAAACTCTATCAGTCTTTCTCTGCCTGCTCTCAAATGTGGGAATGTTTTCACTTTTTTAACTGGAACATACCAGATATATAGAATGCTGTACATGGTAGAAAATGTCAGATTCAGGCACTCTCTCCTTTTTCAGTTGTGTTCTTCAGTCAGATGAATGCAAAATATACAAGTTTTCCTTTCTTACAGTGAGGACAATGTCTCTTTCCACAACCTTTTAATAAAAAATACAACCATAATCCATTCAGCATGAACGTACTTTCGTAACTTTCTGAATGGCATTGGACAGTTGCTCTTATTCCTGCCCAGGTCCTATTTACCTCTGGGCCTGTTTATACTTATGCTCTTTTCCTTCCTCTGCAAATAACTATGGGTTTTGGCTGACAGGAATTGAAGGCAGGCAAGCCACAGGGAAAGTTGACTCTTTCATTTACTTGTGCTGCCAGCCTTACGTTCTTTCCTTGCTGAAAAACAGAAATGACACTGATGTGGACACAGTGACAACTTGTTTTTTATTTGAGGTAATCGTTCACTGCAGTGAAGCAGGTAGAATATTTTACATCTGTTAACTGTTGCCAGCTTCATGTAAATAATGTAAATATTTAACAGGCAGAATATATTCCCATTCCCCTTTTCCATCCCTTTACTGAGGAGAAGCTAACAGACTGACATTAGGAGGCCCCACCTGATTATGGAGACCTTTTGGATTTCACAGCAGTGGACTGATGGGCTTTGAAAACTGCTTTTGCTAAATACCTGTTCTTTAAGAAAAGCTGATGAGGAGCAATAGAGTTATACTATGTGAAACCTTGAGGTTTATCCCAAGGTTTTTGACGGAAAATTGAATAAATTGTATTATGCCTATTGTTGAAAAATGTATATAGAATTTAAGTGGTTGTGTCTACAGTAATTGTAGGATTATTTCACAACCACTTTAAGGAAGCGTAAAGGTGGGGAATCACCAAGGGGAATATTTCAGTCCCCTGTACATTATATTTCTATAGCTGTCCTCTTCTTTGCGCTAGCATGAGTGTTTATGGTGCCACATGGGAAATTAGGTTATTTTTCAGCTGAATGAATTTCCTAATCCACATGGGGTAAAAAAAAAAAAACAAAAAACAAAAAACAAACCCCAAAAATCCCCCCAAAACCAAAGGAATTCCAAAACCAACAAAAAAACCCCCATCCATACAAATGCCACACCTACCACAGAGGGAGAGCAGGAACTTGCAATTGTGTTCAGGAAGAGATCAGAATCACTACTTTTGCTTTAATCCGACTAAGTATGATGGGAAATTATGATGCTGCACAGAAGTGAGATAAAATGTCTGTTTTGACATCTTAGCATTGTCATTTTTATGCACTGTTTTGTTTGTGTTTTGGGTATTTTTTGAGAAGAATGTCTATTTAGACCAGTCAATTTATTGTTATATTAGTTAGAAGTGAACCTATTGTATTTATCACACAGATTTAACCATGACATATACTTTAGCTGCTTAATATGCCTCTTACCAATTAAAATAATTTATGACATAGGTAACAAGCATCAAGATACATGTCTTATTGTTTTGGTGAAATATCATGTCTTAGTACTAGAAATAATTTTAAAACAATACTTTTACTGGATATGAAAAAAAGGACAGCCACATTTTTTTACAGTAATGGTAATTTAAAAACATGGGAATGTGATGTAAAACAATCAAGCTGCAGTAGCCTTAAGTTATTTCCTGGTGACAGAGCTATCATAACTATGTATGTGGTATTAGTTTACCACAACTGGAACAAAAGCTTTTGGTTTAAATAGCCATAAAAGCATTTTAATGAATTTTACCTAACAGCCGAACAGGTCTAAAAGCAACTATGTTGTCATTCATGGCAGCTCAGCGGGTCATAAATTCTCATCAAGTTTTAAAAGCTGGATGTTTAAAACCATAGTCATCTGTGAAAGTTAAATATTTTAATGGTAAGAATCCATAGACATTCCTACCTCCAGTTACTTGAAGGAAAGTTGTATTAAATTCTGACTAAATTAGTTATTACTTCATTATTTATTAACCGATACAAATGGTGAGCAATTTTTTCCACATTCAGGGCAAGCTGAAAGCAATTTCCATCTCCCAGAGTATTAAATTTTATTTTATTTTTTTTTCCAATCTTCCATTTATTTCTGTGGGGATAGGGAGGGATCAGATATAATAATTCTGTGAATTTTAAACACTCGGATATCATCTAACATGCGATAAACCCAGAACTGGAATCCAAATATATATTCTCTGAAGCATAGATTGCCTTTGATGCATTACCTCACCTGTATAAATGGCCCTTGACAAAAAGTGAATGTGATAGAATATTCTTCACAATAGAGTGTTTATTATAATTTCAGGGAGGTGCAGTGTGGACTACAAGGAAGGGAAAACTTTTATTTTGAGAGGAAAAAAGAGAAAAACTAAATGTGATGGCCTTTATCTTAAAACCAACTGTTATTATTACAATCTCTTGAGAAATACGCTGCAGTGGATCAGTACAAGGGAAAAAGATAAAACAAAAAAAGAAAAAAAAAGGTGGAGAAAAACTCATTAAAAATAAATCATACCAGCTTTATTATGTATGAAACAATATATGTATTTCACTACCTATATCAGTGTGGGAAATGCACCAAGAGTGTGACAAATGAAGGTATGTAATTTTAAACTCCCTTTTCAAATATACCACTTTCCAAAAAAGCTATATTAAATCATAGTGGGACATTCAAATATGTAAACTAAACAAAATTTGAAAAGATGGATCAGGAATTATAACCAGCAATAAAATTAAATGTGAAAATATGGTACTAAATACAGTGTGGTTTTTAAACAAAAACTGAAATTACTTTGCCTAGAGCATGTTTACGACCCTACGTAAGTGTTGCAAGCACTGATGACCAAAGAACTTTCACTCAGGCTTTTTTAAATATTATTTTTTGGTGATCAAATATTAAGAATATATTTTTGTGACATATACACATCGCATAAAGTTCATAGATACCAAAGATCGTCATGACAAATGTATACTTGTTCAGGTATCTGATTTGATGGTGAGCTCATAAAGTGAGTGAGCTCATAAGTGACTTTATTTATCCAAAGCTTATTTTTAACTAGGTAGAACTGATATTAATGGAATGGTTAACTAAATTCTGCTGAAGAATCATTTGTTTGACATATAACTGGTAACTCATAAAAATCACTAAATCACTGGTGGGATACCTTTGCAGAGTTTCTGAAAGAACTGCTTTGTGATGAGAAAGTTTGCAGTAAAGGATCACAATACCTTGTCGCACAACCAAAGGTGGGGAGAATATTCACAATATTCAGCTTTGTTTTGATCAATCAGAAAAGCACCGGCTTGGCTAATCTACATATTTGTGAAAAAGAGTTTAAAAAACAGGTTTTCTTCCCATAAGCATCAAAACTATACTCAAAACATAGAATGGAGCCAATCATTTAGACTAGAACAAAAAGGGCTCCTAAGTGAATCCGAATTTCACTGCTAGCTGTGCTGAGCAATGTTCATTATGTGGCCAAGAGCCAAAAACTACAGATTTCAACTCAGCTATCCAGTCAAGCACATTTGCAAAAGAGGAGAAAAGTATTCTCTGCTGGCTGCTAAGGATCACTTTCTTTTCCAGATGATGTTTGCTGTTGCATGATTGTCCTGGGTTTTGGCTGGGATAGAATTTTCACAAGAATCTGGGAGGGGACATAGCCAGGACAGATGACCCACACTAGCCAAATGGGTATTCCATACCATATGACATCATAAAGTGGGCTGGCCATAGAGGAGGGGCCGCTGTTTGGGGACAGACTGGGCATTGGGTTGGATGAGCAAACTGCATTATGTGTCATCCGCTTTGTATATTCTGTTGTAAGTATTGTTGTTATTTTCCTCTTCCTTTGCTGTCCTAGTAAACTGTCCTTATGCCAACGCATGAGTTTTAACTTTTTCTTCCAATTCACCTCCCCATCCCATCAGGGAGAAGGGGTGAATGGCCACATGGTGCTCAGCTGCCGACTGGGGCTAAACCACAACAATCCTTTTGGGTCGACCTCAAGTCTCACCTGGTGCTTTCTGCCAGAGACTCCAGGCAGGGCCATTCTCCCCCGCTGTGGTATAGAGCACATTTTTTACATCTGGTCCTGCCTGGACTGGTCTAAATGCTACTGCATGAACTGTTTCCTGTTTGATTTGTTCAAAGGCTTGTCATTGCTCAGGGGCCCATTTGAAGTCATTCTTCCAGGTCATGTGATAGGGAGGGCTTACAATCAGACTATAATTTGGGATATGCATTCTCCAGAAACCCATAACACCTAAGAAAGTTTCCGTTTTTTCTAGTTGGTGGAGACATAGCTGCTATTTTGTAGATCACATCCATTGGAATCTGACAACACACGTCTTGCCATTTTATTCCTAAAAACTGGATCTCCTGTGCAGGTCCCTTGACCTTACTTTGTTTTATGGTGAAACCAGCTTTCAGCAGGATTTGGACTATTTTCTTCCCTTTCTCAGAGACTACTTCTGCTGTGTTGCCCCACACAATGATGTCATCACTGTATTGCAGGTGTTCTGGAGCCTCACCCTGTTCTATTTGCAGTCCATGGCAAATGGTGGGACTGTGTTTCCACCCTTGGGGCAGTCAATTCCAGGTGCACTGGCCGTCCCTCCAAGTGAAAGCAAACTGTGGCCTGCACTCTTCCACCAACAGGATCGAGAAAAATGCATTAGCAATATCAGCTGTGGCGTACCACTTGGCTGCCTTTGACTCCAGTTCATATTGAAGTTCTAGCATGTCCAGCATGGCAGCACTCATCAGCCACATGACTTCATTCAGGCCACAATAGTCTACTGTCAGTCTCCACTCTCCATTAGATATTTGCACTGCCCATATGGGACTGTTAGAGGGTGAGTGGGTTCTGCTGATCACTCCTTGGCTCTCCAGTTGATGAATCAGCTTATGGATGGGAATCAGGGAGTCTCAGTTGGCGCGATATTGCTGCTGGTTCACTGTTGTGGTAGAGATTTGCACTTGTTGTTCTTCAACCTTCAACAACCCCATGATAGAGGGGTCCTCGGAGAGACCAGGCAAAGTAGACAGCTGTTTAATTTCCTCCATCTCCAAATCAGCTGTGCCAAAAGCCTATCAGTACCCTTTTGGGTCCTTGAAATACCCTCTGCTGAGGCAGTCTGTGCCAAGGATGCACAGAGCCTCTAGGCCAGTCGCAATGGGTGCTTTTCCCAGTCATTTCCAGTTGGACTCACTTCAGCCTCAAGTATAGTCAGCTGTTGGGATCCCCTTGTCACTCCAGAAATACAGATGGTGTTTGCCCCTTTATAGGTTGATGGCATATGGGTACCTGCGCACTGGTGTCCACCAGACCTTCATACTCCTGGAGTTCTGATGTGCCAGGCCATCGGATGCGTACAGTCCAATAAACCTGGTTGTCCCTTTCCTCCACCTGGCTGAAGGCAGGGCCCCTCTACTCCTGATCATTGTATTTGTTACTCACTTCTTGCAAAAAGGACTTAGAAGTTCCTTCAAGAGGACCATAAGCATGATCAGGCCTTCTGCTCAGCCTGGGAAACTGCCTGCTGGAAACTGTAGCAGCATTTTTCCTGGAAGAATCCTCTTTTGTGATTGTTTTTCCTCTCAACTCACATACCCGTGCCTGTAGGTTTTCCTACAAGTTAGGTTTTCCCTCCCACTTCCTCATGTCCTCTCCGTGGTCACGTAGGTAAACCCACAGGGTGCCTCGTGTGTACCCTCTATATCCTCCCTCCTGCGCAGAGGAATGCTTACTCCTAATAGCTGAGATACTGGTCTGTACAGGCGGGTAATTGGACGTATTCTCTTTGAGTTGCTGGACCTTTTGGAACAGTTTCTCCACAGCCAAGACAAAGGAGGAAGAGAGACTTTTTCATATTGCCGGAATCAGCCAGCCACTTCATCCACTGCTGGTGCCTCTTCGCCTTTCCAGTCCGTTACTGCAAATGAGTTAGCGTACAATGATGGTGCCCTCTGTATAAACTTCCGCCACATGGGTCGGGTACGTTTAATTTCATCAGGATCTGTGGGTAACTGCACATTGTACAGATCATAGTAAACCATCTCTCACCCAGCTAATTCCCTCAGGTACTAGATACCTCTTTCCATGGTAGTCATTTGCCTGGACGACATATAACATCTTCACTGAAGGGATATCTTTCCCTCATGGCTGACAAGAATCACCTCCAGAGGTTGATGGCTTGTGTCTTTTTTCCAATCACCTTGTCAATGCCCCCTTCCCTGGACAGGAATCCCTGCTGCTTGGCTTCTCTACCCTCTATTTCCAGGTTACTGGCCCCGTTATCCAAGCATCAGGTAACAATGTGCTCACCTGAATGGTGACTGTAGTGAACTATTCAAATCCAAGGGAATATGCAGATTCCTGTAATCCTTGCCTGTTGAGGAAAATATGCCTCAGAAGTTTTAAGGATTTTTTTTCTGTTCCATGGTTGTATAAGAGAAAATACAATTGTCATAAATATTTTTGTTTGTGAAAAACATTTTCTGCAGAGAAAGCAAGGCAAAACACCTCCTTTCTTTCTTGTAACTAAAAAATATTTGACTTATTCACAGATATCTAAATATAATAACAATGTTATCAAAGGGTTCCCAGAAAGACAATTTGCCTTTCATAATGACTGTGGAATCAGTCAAAATAATTTATGTCTGAGAAAATTTAGGAAAAATGTAGGTAGTGTCATCAGGATTGTTATTGAATCTTTATTGCATCTTTTTTTGTTTAATTACTTTATCTGGTTTAATACCATCCTTTCCAGTTTTGCAGCTACTAATGGTGACTCTTTATTTGATTTTTTTCATTTGATTATTTGCAAATTCACATTGTGCACACTGCTAGCTATGCACCAGGATGGCATAATTTCTGCTCTCCTCTAAGAATGCCACATTTAGATTGTGTACCATGACTGTGTGTAATGCTAAAACAGTTCTATTGCTGGTACTCATACTGTTTTCTACATTAAAAAATGAAATAGCTTTGTAACAGCCACTCAGAGCTTTAATGATATCTTACTATTATTGAAACTGCTAATAATGCCTTGAATTAGACATGATAATCAGGATGGAAAACTTCAAATTACTAATTAGGCTTTTTACATTCAGTTTGTTTGTGGTTAAGTAACATTTGAAGGCTAGCAAATTGTTCTAAATAAACTCAAAAGTCCTCCCTAAAAGTACTCCAGATTAATGAGCTGAAGAAGACTTCTAGATAAATATCTAGAGAAAAATCTCTTTTACTTCTCCCCAAAGGCAAACCATGCCATGAGGCTAGAAGACAGAGAAAAGGATCTCAATGAAAACCATCTTCATATCATCTCATGGCTATCAAAAAAACATGCTGTGAGTCACAACTCTTCCTTTCAGACTGAGTTGCACTGATCTGAGCAGCTTTAGCTATAGTATGGTATCTTCTCCATTTTGTATTGGAAAAGTGGTCTTGGTTGACACTGACAGTATTTATCTGCTTGCATATGAAAAATACCACTAACATTTCTCCTGTTTCTTGGGGTATGGTGGAAGAGAGTCAATTGCTCTCCATCCTCTTCTTCAGAAGAAAATGTAGCACCATCTCCAGCAAGTTTCTTCACAGTCTTTGGAGAAAACTTTGGATCATCTGACTGCTGCTTTAACCTCCCACTTGAAAAGTTCTTCAAAACATTAAAAAATTGTTTAAGGTCCTCTAACTTCAACAGATTTCCAAAACAGGGTATGGTCTTCTACTCTAGATATTGTTTAATTATTAATTAATAATTAAATCACCTAGATCCTCTGGGTGATCCTGCTTTAGCATGAGGGTTGGACTAGATGATATCCAGAGGTCCTTTCCAACCCCTACTATTCTGGGATTCTGTAATTATTTAATTATGCAACTCAATAGTTGCAATGGGTTGACCCCAGACTGCAGCTAAACACCCACACAGTTGCTTGCTCATTTGCCCCTCAGTGGAGTAGAGGAGAGAATTATAGAATCATAGAATCATAGAATGGTTTGGGTTGGAAGGGACCTCAAAGATCATCTAGTTCCAACCCCCCTGCAATGGGCAGGGACACCCTCCACTACACCACGTTGCCCAAAACCCCATCCAACATGGCCTTAAACACCTCCAGCGATGGGGCACCCACAACCTCTCTGGGCAACCTGTTCCGGTGCCTCACCACTCTCACAGTAAAGAATTTCTTTCTAACATCTAATCTAAATCTACACTCCTTCAGCTTAAACCCATTACCCCTTGTCCTGTCACTACACTCCCTGATAAACAGTCCCTCTCCATCTTTCCTGTAGGCCTCTTCAGGTACTGGAAGGCCGCAATTAGGTCTCCCTGGAGCCTGCTCTTCTCCAGGCTGAACAATCCCAACTCTCTCAGCCTGTCCTCATAGGAGAGGTGCTCCAGCCCTCTGATCAGCTTTGTGGCCCTCCTCTGGACTCGCTCCAACAGCTCCATGTCTCTCCTGTACTGGGCCCCCCAGAGCTGGACGCAATACTCCAGGTGGGGTCTCACAAGAGCGGAGTAGAGGGGCAGCATCACCTCCCTCGACCTGCTGGTCACACTTCTTTTGATGCAGCCCAGGACACGGTTGGCTTTCTGGGCTGCAAGCGCACACTTGCCGGCTCATGTTGAGCTTCTCATCAATCAATACCCTCAAGGCCTTCTCCTCGGGGCTGCTTTCAATCCATTCCTCACCCAGCCTGTAGCTGTGCTTGGGATTGCGCCGACCCATGTGCAGGACCTTGCACTTGGCCTTGTTGAACTTCATGCGGTTTGCACGGGCCCACCTCTCCAGCCTGACAAGGTCTCTCTGGATGGCATCCCTTCCCTCCAGCGTGTCAACCACACCACACAGCTTGGTGTCGTCAGGAAGCTTGCTGAGGATGCACTCGATCCCACTGTCCATGTCATTGACAAAGATGTTGAACAGTGCCGGTCCCAGTACCGACCCCTGAGGAAGGCCACTTGTCACCGTTCTCCACTTGGACATTGAGCTGTTGACCACAACACTTTGAGTGCGACCATCCAGCCAATTCCTTATCCACCGAGTGGTCCATCCATCAAATCCATGTCTCTCCAATTTAGAGACAAGGATGTCACGTGAGACAGTGTCAAATGCCTTGCACAAGTCCAGGTAGATGATGTTATTTGCCCTTCTCTTATCCACCAATGCTGTAACCCCATCATAGAAGGCCACCGAATTTGTCAGGCATGATTTGCCCTTAGAGAAGCCGTGTTGGCTATCACCAATCACCTCCCTATTTTCCATGCGCCTGAACATAGTCTCCAGGAGGGTCTGCTCCATAATCTTGCCAGGCACAGAGGTGAGACTGACCGGCCTGTTGTTCCCTGGGTCTTCCTTTTTTCCCTTCTTAAAAATGGGGGTTATGTTTCTCCTTTTTCAGTCGGTGGGAACTTCACCAGACTGCCAGGACTTCTCAAATATGAGGGAGAGCGGCCTGGCCACTTTATCCACCAGTTGCTTCAAGACCCGTGGATGCATCTCATCAGGTCCCATGGACTTGTGCACCTTCAGGTTCCTTAGATATTCTTGAACCTGATCTTCTCCTACAATGGGAGGTTCTGAATTCTCCCAGTCCCTTCCTTTGCTTTCTGCGACCTGGGCAGTGTGGCTCAAGCACTTGCCAGTGAAGACTGAGGCAAAGAAGTCGTTGAGTACTTCAGCTGCCTCAATATCCTGGGTAACCAGGTCACCTGTTTCATTCCGGAGGGGACCCACATTTTCCCTCGTCCTCCTTTTCTCACTAATATACCTATAGAAACTTTTCTTGTCGCCCTTGACATCCCTGGCCAGATTTAATTCTACCAGGACTTTGGCCTTCCTAACCTGATCTCTGGCTGCTCGGACGGTTTCCCTGTATTCCTCCCAGGCTACCTTCCCTTGCTTCCACCCTCTGTAGGCTCACTTTTTTTGTTTGACTTTGCCCAGGAGTTCCTTGTCCATCCATGCAGGCCTCTTAATGTTTTTGCCTGACTTCCTCTTCTTTGGGATAGAGCAACAAATTAGAAGAGCAAAAGCTGAAAACTAATGGTTTGAGATAAAGACATTTCAACAGGCAAAGCAAAGCTGCATGTGCAAGCAAAGCAAAAAAGAATTCATTCACTGCGTGCCATTGGTGGGCAGGTCTTCAGCCACTTCCTGGAAAGCAGGGCCTGAGCACATGTTAATGGTTGCTTGGGAAGACAAATGCCATTACCTCAAACATCCTCTCTTCCTCCTCCTTTCCCTCAACTTTTATTGCTGAGCATGATGTCATATGGTAGGAAATATCCCTTTGGTCAGCTGGGGTCAGTTGTCCCAGCAGTGTCCCTCTCAACTTCTTGCCCATCCCCAGCCAACTTGCTGTGGGGAGCAGAGTAGGAAAAAGAGAAAGCCTCAACGCTGTTCAAGCACTGCTCATCAATAGTCAAAACACATAGGCTGCTATGAAGAAAATTAACTTCATCCCAGCCAGGCAAAATTAGAGCTCAAATTTATTTCTTTGAACACAAAATGCTATTAATCCACAATAGCAGTGCCACACTATTTCCAATGTTAGTTTAGTTTCCATTTTGGAATCTGTAGAAATATTATGTCCAGGCCAATGACCAACATAAATCACTAATTTAGTTTCTTCCTACAGACATATCTAAGTGTCTTATTCTGCCCATTTGTGTTACACAGATGGGCTCAAATCAGGATAGGACAGTAGTAACATCAGAGAAAAGGGGTGGATACTAGGATGTTTTTATACAACAATTTAAACTGGACTATTGAAGCTTTCCTTTATTAGATTATTTGGACTAGTAGAGTGTGAAAATACTAATTGGGTTAACAAAAAATCCTTAATTCTAAAAAAGGGTTTGCTCCCTTTTGCCTGTAACAAGATTTTGGGTGTAACACGCTGGCTACTTTTTGTTTATGTTAGTCCCTGATGGGCCACATTATCTTGCTAGCATTCTGTAATTCAGACCATGTGAATTTGTGAAAGTCTAGGTCACATTTAGATCCTTTTTCTAACAGCTACTGTTTATTTCTATGCAAGTAATGGACCAGATTGTCCTTGGGAAACAAACTTTCACTGTTTGAACTCCTTCCTCTTTAGCAACAGATGTTCATCTCATTCAGGCTTTCATCATCTGCCATCCTTGTTGATATGTGTGCTCCCTGAGGTGTGGTAGCAAAGAGACGGGGTGGAAACCCTGTGCTATGGGATCTGGATGGCCCATCCTAGTCCTGAAGGCTGTGGCCAGTCTGCCTTCAATCTATGCAAGGGAAATAGGCTGCAAAGACAAGATTCCAGTGCTCTCTGTGGGAATAGGCTCACGCTGACCTCCAAGTAACTCCAGGAGGAGGATGGAGGTAGCTTCTGAGACTGAAGAGGCCTGGCTGTGAGGACTGTCTGGGACAGTACAGTCTTTGGGGACTGGTGGGTCATGGATGGGTGTTGTCATTCTCTCAATGGCTTCAAATACCTTGGCACAGGACTATTTGGTAATTGTAGTGGAAAGCTGTAAAGGAGGTAATTTGGAGGATGTGGCAGAAACTAATATATCATCTGAAGGAGAAGAGAAGGGTTTCTTACGCATAAAGTAAGTCCTTTGTCACTAGAGACTAAGCAGCCAGCTCTTCCTACTATTTTCCTAGTCCTTATGAAGGCTGCCTCCACTAAGCAGCAGCAACCACTTACAGTGTGCTGCTATCTAGTGAAGGAGTCAATAACACCTTGCTTTGCCAGCATTCTCCTTTTAATGTTTCTTCTAAGCTTCATGCTGCAGCACTTGTCCACTACACTCTTTCCAGCAGCCTGCTCAAGTTTAGGCCTATGAGGTTTTCTGAGGGTTAATGGAGGCAGCAGTGAAAGCCACATGCTCAAGTTTAGGGGGGGTCAAAAAAAAAAACAAACCACAAACCACCATAGAGGACAAAGTAGCCCCTCTGTCCTAAAGGAATAATGTGCATCTCTTGTGCTCAGAACACCCATGGGTGACCACGGGTAAAGCAGTTCCCATGCAAAGACTACCAGAGAAGTCAGTCTGCATGTTTCCTTGTACCTTAGAGACAAGGAGGTGCAGGAAGCTGGATGCCAGCTCACTATGGTGTTTTTCCAGAAAAGCTGTTTAGCCACTGGACTGAGTTTACTACATCATTGCGGAGGGTGATTTTGTACAGTGGATGTTATCTAAATGTGGATTAAAAAGGAAGGTTAAATAGCAGGCACCATTTTTTTCTGAAAAGGGCATAAGGAAGAACACAGATAAGGCTGAGGAGCTTTAGCACCATCTGTTTCAGTCTACTGATCTGCTTCTGTTGCACCAAACAACTTACTAATGGATACATAGTCTTAGATAACTAAAGCTCGTAGAATGAATCTCCCTACCACATGATACCTTCTTTTTTTCTGAAAGTCATAATAATTTTTATGCTTTTGACCCTTGCAGCCTCATTTGTTTGGTTTTTTTGGGGGGGACAAATCAAAGGAACTCTTGAAGTAAAAGAAAACAAAAGTGAGATTGTCCTTAAACTAATACAGTGCATATAGTTTATAACTGTATATGATGTACAGCGCTTACTAAGCTACTACAATTTATAACCTTGGATACAGATTCTCTGTCTGCTATCATTTTGTTAAACCAACTAATGTGTTTTTTAACTTTCTCCTGAGGTTGTAAAAATGTAAGCTCAGTTGACTTTTTATTTCACTACTGATCAGGTTAACAGTACCAGATGAATCTTCCTGTCCACAACACTGAGCAGCCTTATAGTTTTATCCAAGATGAATGTTAAATGTAATTTGAAGGTCACTGGAAGTGATGCAGTAGTTGCTGGGAAACACTTTATATCACTTTACTTTTAAGCAGTCCTCTTCCAGATGAAACTGAAAGAGATGTAAGAAATTGATTGCAGAGATGAAGAACAGAATATGTAATATTAGCAGCAGCACTGTTAACAGGCTACATATGAAGCTTGTGGTACAGTGTTCCCTCACCAAATTTAAGCAATTGGATATACATAGAGTAAACATCTGAAAGCCACAGTCTTCACAATTTATTGGATAAGGCATCAAGCTGACGTATTTAGTCAAGTTCAAAGCACAGTGTTTGTGTCTATGACCTCTTCCTTTACCTGTGTAAAGAGTGTGTATTGTCCATGTATCTAGAGTAATTTTTCCTTTCCTCTTTTCTAGTCTATCTTTCCATACAACTTTAACCATTCAGGCTCACTTTTTCCCCACAGAACCTTTTTGCTATTCCGCCATGAGCTCTTTCCCAAAGACATTACATTTTACATACTTGATACCTATAACCATGTTCTGCTTTTATTGTAGCTGCTGTATTGTGAAATACTCTCTCACTACAAAGGAAACACTGATAACTACTTGCAGTGTAGTTTATAAAGCACTGAGTACTCACTATTTTTAAATCTAGATTGTGGTTCTTTAGTTTCCTCTTAAGAATGTGTCATAGGGCAATAGGAAAAGCCTTACTGAAGTCAGTTACATATTCTGCTGTAATCTGAAGCAGGTTCCATCCTGGAAAAAATAAGACTGCTTTGGCACTATCTGAATTTTGACAAAAACATGCTGTCTGTCTTTTTCATGTTATTCTCTTTCGATATAAATAGATTGATAATTCTTTCTGTCCTAGTTCCTCAAGATAGGTGCCATGATCTGTGATTCTTTTCCATTCCTTCCCATTTCTCTACCTCTGCCTTTTTAATAGTTGATACAGAATTTCACATTCTTCTCCTTTTTTCAAACCACCTGTCTTCTATGGTGTCTTGAAGAAAACAACTAATGTTTTATAAAACTCTTTGGTTAGATTTTTTTTTCTTAAGTATTTAAAGATAAATTCATCAGGCTATTATGACTTAAATACAACTCATTTATCTAAGTATTCTTTACCCTGCATTTTTCAAACTCTTTCCAACATACTTTGTGAGAAAACTCACTGTGTGAAGTGTCTGGTCATAACTACCTTTTACTTTCTTTTTTTTAATGAAAAAATCTAAGAAGATATTGAATTTAGTCTTTTGTGCATAATCTCTTTCTTGTTCTCTTTTCCTGTTGAATAAGAGACTTTTGCTTCCTTTTGATTTCATTTTCTATTGTGCTTATAAACCCTCTTCTTGCTGTATTTTATTTTATAGCTAGCCTTTCTGATTATTTTCATGTCTTCATTTTTCTGTCATTTCTTCATACTTACCTTTTGGCAACAGTGTTCTTGTCAGCTTGCAATTTTCCCCTTTTTTTCTCTTAACATTGATGCATTTCTGATTAGATTAGTATTTTATTGAATTAACTATCTTTCCTTTGAATTAGTCTGATCACTGTCCTTTTAATACTGTCATTTTCAGGATCTGCCAGTTATCCTGTAGAACAACTTAATAGATGTAAAATATACTTTCAGATACATAAACCACACTTCTAGACTGCCCCCCTCCTATCCCAATCCCCTTCAAATTATGGTCTGCTTTCGTGAAAGTTGCTGTCCTTAGTCTGCTGCCATGGTCTGTCCTTTGCCCTAGAATAATAAAGAATATATTTGTACAACTGTTTCCATACAAATTATTTTCAACTATTTTAGAAACCTAAGAAGTTATCAGTGAGCTATTATTCTACATTTGATGTGGCACTAGATAAGATTTTAAATGTGGAAGATAATTTGGAAGATAAACTGTACCCCAGTACATTTCAGGAATTTGTATTGCTTGATACTGGATTAACTGAAGTCTATGTTTTTAGTAACTGCAGTCCTTTGCGTCCTTCTGGTTTTTAGCATAAAAGGTGTCACTTCTCTTTAAGGACTTGCTTTTCCAGTCTCTTTATTGTAATTTTCTCCTCTAGTATTCTTTCCACTCTATATTTTCACCATTTCCTAAGATAAATAATATTTACTTTCTGGTGGATTTCTGCCAAATCTGTTAAATCCCTCTTCACTAAATCCAAGATAGATGTATTTGGTTTATGTGGCAAGGTTTTGGTAGTAGGGGGCTACAAGGGTGGCTGCTGTGAGAAAACACCAGGAGCTACCCCATGTCTGACTTTCAGCCAGCCCTCATTGGCCATCGCTGGCCAATGCTGAGCCAACCAGCGTCACTGGTGGCACCTCTGTGAGAACATATTTAAGAAAGGGTAAAAAATGCTATGCAGCATCTGTGAGAGAGGATTGATAAAATGTGAGAGAAACAACTCTGCAGACACTAAGTTGAGAGAAGAAGGAGGGGGAGGAGGTGCTCCAACCACCAGAGCAGCAATTCCCCTGCAGCCCATGGAGGACCACAGTATAATATATAGTACTCCACACTGCATCTTGTGGAGGACCCTACGCAAGAGCAGGTAGATATTCCCTTGTCATGGTTTTTCCTGAGCCGGCAGCTGAGCACCACGCAGCCACTCGCTCACTACCCTCCAGTGGGATGGGGGAGAGAGTTGGAAGAGTGAAAGTGAGAAAACCCGTGGGGTGAGATAAAGACAGTTTAATAGGTAAAGCAAAAGCTGCACACACAAGCAAAGCAGAACAAGGAATTCATTCCCCACTTCCCATGGGCAGGCAGGTGTTCAGCCATCCCCAGGAAAGCAGGGCTCCATCATGCATAACGGTTACTTGGGAAGACAAACGCCATCACTCTGAATGCCATCGCCCTCCCTCTTCCCCAAGTTCCTTATAAACTGAGCATGATGTCTTATGGTATGGAATATCCCTTTGGTCAGTTGGGGTCACGTGTCCTGTGTCCCCTCCCAAGATCTTGCCCACCCCCAGCCATTCCACTGGTGGGACGGTATGAAAAGCAGAAAAGGCCTTGACTCTGTGTAAGCACTGCTCAACAACAAGAACATCTCTGTATAACAAAAACATCTCTATATTATCAACACTGTTTCCAGCACAAATCCAAAACACAGACCCATACTAGCCACTATGAAGAAAATTAACTCCCTCTCAGCTGAAACCAGGACAGCCTTGAAGGTAGCTACAGCCCATGGAGAGCCTGTGCTGTAGCAGGGTCCCAACAGGAACTGTGGCCTGTAGAGAGGGGCTCATGCAGGAGCAGGTTTTGTGGCAGGACCTGTGACCCCATAGGGGACCCACGATGGAGCAGTCTGTTCCTGAAGGACTGTGCTCTGTGGAAAGGACCCATGCTGGAGAAGTTCTTGAACCGCAGCCTGTAGGAAGGACCCATATTGGATAAGATTGTAAAGGACTGTAGCCTGTAGGAGAGACCCTATGCTGGAGCAGGGGAAGTGTTACGGACTGGTTGCAACTCCCATTCTACATCCCCCTTGCAACACCTGGGGTGGAATGTGGTAGAATTGGGAGTGCAGTTGAGCCTGAGAAGAAGGGAGGGGTGGGGGAAGGTGCTTTTACTCTTGTTTTTTATTTCTTACTACCCTACTTTTTTATTAATTGGCAATAAATTAATTGTTGTAATTGGTGAGAGATCACCCTGTCCTTATTTCAGCCCATGTGCTTTTCTTCATAATTTCTGTCCCTGTCCTGTTGAGTAGGAGAGTGAGAGACCATCTTGGTGGGCACCTGGCAGGAAGACAAGGTTAACCTACCACAACAGAACAAGACTGTAGGGGGTTTGGGAGTGGGGGTTATTGTTTGGGGGTTTTTTTGTTGGAACTTCATGTCTTGCCAGTGGTGTAGTTTCATGGAATGTCATCTATAAAAAGAAACCAAAGCTTTAACTTTGGTTTTCATATCAACCATTTATGGAGTTACACATTAACCTTGCAGTATTTGTAAGACACTACCAAAGCTTGTACACTTAAGCGGAAGGACTAATAATACTAGCTGTATATTCATCTCCTTGACTTACACTAGTAGAGGACTGTCATTGCATCAGTCTTATATGAGGAAGATACATTACTGTCCTGATTAATTAGTAAAGTACCTTATACTAAAGATTACATAAGGCACGGCCAAAAGTCTGCATTAGTATTGGCAATATATCTTTAATATCTTTGACTTACTTCCAGTTTGGCTCATACTTCCTGGTCTGATTGTCAGATAGGATTCACTCCTTCAGAAGGGGGCCTTTAATATCTCATTCTTCATTTTCTGATGTTGTAATAACTACAAAAATCCTCTCAGTATTGAGACATATGGTCTCTCTCATCTGGTGTATCTGGTCATTGTTTTTCCTTTGGTCTCAGGACCATACAACAGTCCTGAACCTTGAAGGACAGGGGACTTGGATGAGCCTACCAAACAGTTCTCTTATGTATGAGGTAGCTGTCACCTCCTTTCCTTCTTGTAGAACAGGTGTTTTCCTCCCATGAGGATACTAATACCCTCTTGAAGCAGCTATTTTATTTCCATGCTGGATATCCCTATTTGATTAAATCCTCACAATTCTAGTCATTGGAGCCACTGCAACCTGAACAGGTATATTGTCTTCCTTAGGTATTCCACCTCAAAGTACATTTTACACTGTGTGCCTATCGCCTGTGTGTGTTTTGGTTTGGATTTTGGTTTTATCATTTTTTTGGTTGGTTGGTTGGTTGGTTGGTTGGTTTATTATGGGTTGGGAGGGTCGGGGTTGTGTTTTTATCCTACTGGCAACATAGACTCCCTTGCTTTCATGTTGATTCCTCAGATCTCTGCATGAGCTAGGTCCCCATGTTCAGTGGCAGAGTGAGAGCTCAGAGCAGTGCTGGGTTTGCTTCCATTCTAGACTACTTATATAAGAAAACCTATCTCACATTTGCATTTGGCATGCTGAAAAACATACCTACTTGTGAAAAATGGTGGTTAGAGGCATTTTGGGCATATACCTCAAGAAAGCTGTGAAATCCAGCACGACTCTAAAGTTCAGCCACTGATTTTTCAAAGAAAAAAATTTCTTTAAACTTCCTTAAAAACTATAACCACAATATTAACACTTAATCTAAATGTGGTATTTTTTCGTTATTAGAGATCAGAGTGGAATTTTTACCTGGCTTTGGTGTGTTTTTTTTTCTCTCAAACTTCGTGGTTTCTGCACTGTTGGAAAAAAAAATCTGTATTACTTATGTTATGCTATGATGCCCATAGTTTTGCTCATATTGATTTGAAAAATTCCCATAGTTTTCAGCTGCAATGACTGAGTCTGTGTTTAAATCCAACAGCTGGTACTGTATGTCAGCACCTGAACTAAATAACACTCTTAGTGATGTACTTGTCTGTCCCAATAAACGTGTTCATTTGAAACTGTCATTGCGAGATGCCATGATTTATTACAGCTTGAGTTTCACTAGACTAGCATAACCAGAGCTATACAATAGAATGGCTAGACATAAATTGTTGCCCCTCTTCTTTAACTTACTTTTTGTTACATTATTTTGATGGTTGGTCAGAAAATTACTTGTTTTAGTAAAATTTCATGTCAACCTATACTTAGTATTCTAATTTCTCAGATGTGTTTTAAAAATTATGTGGAAGCTTTGGTGACTGAAAGAGAGTAGCTTTGAAACTATAAGACTCTAACAATAAATATTTTTAGATTCTCTTTTTAGAACTGAAGCTAGTGGAGATGGAAATCAGTTAGATATATTTTCTTAGCCCACATGTTCCAGGACTTTTGATCATACAGTCAGTTCAGAATGACCTTTTATATTGAGTTTGTTTTTTCAAAGTAAGACATTGAGGGAATTCTCAATTTTAAAAAAACTAAGGTCATAGAGAATACAAAGCAATCAGTCAAAACAAGTCTAGTTTCATTATTCAATGGTTTGTCCCTATCCATCTGTTCCTGAGAGCTATGATTCAGGGGAGCTGTAAAAATTCTCCAGTGAACAGAGGATGTAGCAGAGTGGAAAAATGGAAGAGGAAATGGGAATTAGAGAGGAGATGGTTTAGAAATAGAATAGAAAAGATCGGTGAGGAAAGGATGAAATGCTTAACAGAACTAATCAGAGCTGGGGCGGGGGGGGGGGGAGCAGTGAATTTTCAAATGAAGCTTTCTTTTAAAAAAAATCACACAGACAAAAAAAAAACCCCTTAACTACTGGCTGAAATATGTGTGTGTGTATATATACATATATATATGAAACCCACATGAGAATCTTTTCCTTAAAAATAAATATACCAAGAGAGAAGTAGAAGAGAGACTATCATCACTTATGTGTGTAAAGGATATCATGTTTAAAAACACAACCTGAAATTGATTTTGACAGAACAAGTAGTTTTACAAATGGACGTGAACAAAAAATATTTTGATTTTTGCACTTGAATAAGCAATTTTAATAGGTAATTTTATGACACTAGTAGACCAAATGGCCAAGTTCCTATTAAAGTTTTCTAGCAAATAAAATTACTGTTCTTCATTATTCCTGTTTATAGAATATTTTAATTCCTTAACTATTTTGGAAATTAATTAGGTTTTGTGCTGTTTCTTTTCTTTTCATCTCAAGTTATACTTCAATTTATCTTTTGATAATGTCTACAGACTTCTTGGCATGCTGTTGTATAAATGAGAAAGTCTCATTATTTTTGCATGACCTGATGCACTGTTTGCCAGAAAACAGTCATAATAACTCAACAATCTAACTTGCTGAAAACTGTGCTCTTTGGTCAGCAGTGCAAGAGGATCTGAGAAAATTAATAAACTCAGAATTATACATACAAATGAAAAAAGGAATAGAAGGGAAAGTGTTTAGAAAGGAGATATGCATTTTTCAAGATAGGCTTAAGAACTGAAAGAGCAAAAAGTAAATATTTAATAAAATGATACTGTGTTGGGGTATGGGGAGAAGACTGAGGAAAATGGATAATCAAGCAGAAATTTAATAATCCAGTAGAAATGAAAGAAAAAAGGCTGAATGAGAAAGGCAGTATCTGTATGGAATCAAAACCTACTGATCCAAGTTTTGAAGGTAGCTGGGGCTTTCTTCATTGCAAGCAAGACACTGTGGCTGAGGTGACTCTGAGCCTGCAAAGCCTGCAGTAATGGAAGCAGAGGGAGAGCAGTCAAGAGAGGATGAGGTGCTCAAATCAGACCCCCTCCCCAGCACACCATGCAGAGCGACCCCTCCGCATCTCAGAACTGGACACAGCCACGGGCAGGTGAAGGGCTCAGGTGAAGGCTGCTGCAGTCATGGCTGTGCGTACCTGGAGTGTATTTGTAGCACTGTGCAGTGCTAATAGATAACTTACAGTCCTCAGCCCAATAAAAATCCCATGCCTGTGTTGGTTTGTACCTATGTCACATTAGAGCAATGGTTTTATGCCTCTGAGCTGACCTGAAGATTAAAATGCAAGTTCTTTTTTATTGACTTGGACTACAAGATTACTACATCTGTGCAGTGGACACATTTCTTCACAGCTGTGAATCATAGAGAGATACTGTATCACTAACCATCTTTTTTTTTTTTTAAATCCAAGATGTATTCCTGTTTCTATAAATGTAAAGACTCTGACTTCTTTCAAGGTTTTTTGTACAGAGCAATTTAAAATGGCCTAATTCTTCAAAGCATCTGTGGCTTCCAAGGTGGCTAGTTACCTCCAAAATTTTGACTCAAGTATTTGAACAGTAAAAACAAAGTTAAAAATCTCTTTTCATATCTCTACAGAATAAAAATGTCATAATTCAGTTACATGTATTACTGATGTGTTATCTTTCTTTCAGATGTGAAAGAGCTAAAGTTAAAATAAAAGGTCATTGCTCATAATGACGGAATTAAAATCAAAGCAAAAGTACTTAACTAAACTAGTGTCTTACCAGGTAAGATAAAATTATAGGGAGAAGGATGGATCAAGATCTATGAAAGAAAATATCAAAAGCTCACAGGATAGTGAAGTTTTTCTTCAAATATTTTGATTGAGTTGGTCATTGAACACAGATTTCTATTAACTGTTTTGAGTTTGCTGCTGTACATCAAATCAGAGCAAAATCTAAGATTTCTGCTAAATGACAGTCATTTTGATCTATTCTACTTAAGTAGAGTGCAATAAGGATCAGTTACACAGAGGGGTTGCTAGAAGAAAGAAATAATGTGATATTGTATCACAGGTCTAAGTGATGCATCACAAATGTAATACACATCCACCCCTTGACAATGATGAGCAGGGAAAAAGAAACACTGTCAGATTATTTTTTCCTATATGAGCCCTAGGAACAAGGAGTAAGAGGGTCACACTTCACTGCCCCTGTGAAAATTGCACACTAATCCTCCACAGCCTAAATTGCGCTTCTGAAATGGCAATCCATACACCCTGGAGTTTCTGTACACAAGCTTGGCGTGCAGCAGAGGTGAAGACAGAACAAAGCACGCTCCTCCTTGTACATCTGTAAGACCTCACTTCAATAGCCAGTATCCATTTCAGCTATAGGCAAGAGTTGCTGTGTTCATTTGGGCATCAGCACTGCCATGGGTGAGTCCATGGATAATATGGCAGCAGTGCTTCACTCCAAGCCAAGCCTTGTGTACAAATATTTGCACATGCATGCATAAAAAGAGACAAGCCTCCTTCCTCTCCTTGCCTGACTTCATTTCCCAAGCTTGTCAGCCCTTCCCACCTTTATATGCACCTACACTTCCACAGATCCCAATTCCCAGCATACCCTAACACTGATCCCAATTACTTTGCTGAAATAGAGTCTCTGGTAACCTAAGTGTCATTGAATATAACATCTGATAGGTGATTCACAGCATTTCATAGTATCTTTTACTGATGAGATTTATTTTCTATGCTTCACACTTATTTTTACACGGCAAACTAATCCAAAAAGCTGAGGTTTTGTTTTGTTTTGTTTCTTTCCATAACAGATGTGAGGAGGAGGGGAAAATATATATTCATAAGAATTTTCAAATACAAAGGACCCTTCTTCTGTCAAAGAATAAATATATAAATGGACAAAATGTTCTTTATGAAAAACAGCAATGCACAAAGAAGATCTGCAGCCAAATAAACTAATGACATATGCTCAAGAATTATATATAACTCAAATTCATTTTATTTCTATATTTGAGCAAAGACCTTAGTTATGTGACTTACTCTGTTATTTTCATTTTTGCTCTCCACTAAGCTGCAGAGGTTTTTAATGTGCACAGCTCAGTAAGATATGACAAAGAATGGTACATCAAGTTATTTTCCTGTAATTGCATGAAAAATATAACCTAATCAAATGTGAAGTGAAATTGTCTCTCCAGTAGTACATCAAGAACTGTTAAAACTAAACTATTCACAAATGAGTACTAGCAGTTTCCACGACCCTAAAAAAGTTTGTTGCTTTTGTCTTGATTCTAGCCTATTACAGACATATTAATAATAAAACTAATTGATCAGATACTAGATTATTCAACCCATCTGGGATGTAAGTCCTCCCTTCCTCCATTCAAGATGTTATGTGTCGTGGTTTAACCCCAGAGAGTAACCAAGCACCACACAGCTGCTCACTCACCTCTTCCTTCCTTCCAAGGGGATGGGGAGGAGAATGGGATAAACCAAACCAGACCAAACCAAAAAAACCCCTCATGGGTTGGGATAGACAGTTTAATAGGATTACAAAGGAGAGGAAAAAGAAGAAGAAGAAGAAGAAGAAGAAGAAGAAGAAGAAGAAGAAGAAGAAGAAGAACAACAACAACAACAACAACAACAACAACAACAACAACACCACCACAAGTGATGCACAAATGCAATGGCTCACCACATGCGGAAGGGAAAAAAAAACCCTGATGCCCAGTCTGTTTATGAGCAGCAAATTTGCCTCCCAGCTCACTTCCCCAGTTACGTACGGATCATGCCGTTCCATGGCAGGGAACATCCCTCTGGCCAGCCTGGGCCAGCTGTCCTGGCTGTGCTCTCCCAGCTCCTTGTGCACCTGGCAGGGCACGGTGAGAAGCTGAAAAGTCCTTCACTTAGTGCAGGCACTGCAACTACCCAGCAACAACTGAAAACATCAGTGTGTTATCGACATTATTTTCATCCTAAATCCAAAACACAGCACTATACCAGCTACTAGAAAGAAAATTAACTCTATCTCAGCCAAAACCAGGACATTATGTTTCTGATTAATGTAGTACATTCCAACGTTGTACTTGGAGATGTCCCACACATAGTTTTAATGCTAAATTTTGCATATTTCCAGAGTTAAAAAAATTGTTACTCAAGAATGTAAATTAATCAGGATTAAAACTAATAACTCTTAGAGGAAAAATAAACCAATAAAAATAGTACTCCTTGCTCCACTTCTTGGTCCTAAAATCTTATCACAGTGATCTTTACTTAATGTTTGGTACTTTGTTTCTTTTATGCGAGTGGTTTATGCAAGTACTTCTTTAAGAGCTTGTGCTGTTTTAGTAAGCATTTACTTTTCAGGACATTTCCATTTTCATTAATATGAATAAGACCCAAACATTTCAGTTTGAGACTATTTTTGAGCAGTCTTGCAGCATCCTTAACGGTAGGTTGCTTTCCCCTACTGAAGGCTGCATCTTATTCAAAGATTCCTTTAGTCATGTGTAGGTAGAATAACAGACAACTAGAGTATAAAGATCAAAAAAATATTGCAAGTTCCAAGCTGTTCTTTGAGAAACTGAGAGCATATTTCATTCCCCTGGTGACCTGTAAATATGAATTTAAATGGACATTTAAAATAAAGTCAAATTGGTGGAAAGTGTCCCACAACTTCACTGGGTTTTACATCAAGCTCTACATAACTGAGATTTCTAGGGCTATCCATAGGAATTCTGAGACCCCCATTAACTTTGAAATATAACATGACCCTATTAAAAGAAAAATATTATTTTCTTTGTCTGTTCTGACCAGTTTTAAAGATGGAGAGTTTCTGATTCATGTTAAGTAAATATCTTGTGCCTAATACAGTTTAGCAGATGTCGAAAATAATCTCTAATCCTCAGTGGTTTTAGTTAACCCTCCTTGATAACCAAAGTGACTGTGATTCAGAAATGCAAGATGGGAACAGAACCTGAATCCTCTTAAAAAGCTATGATGTCTGTTAACCCTTTCTAAAGCAGACATGTTTGCATTATCAAACTCGGTAACATTAACATTAATACTCCTTTGTTACTGTTACATGGGCATGGTATACACATGACAGAACAATTCTCTTGTTTGGACTGTTCCTTAATGTGGGACCCTGTTTTGACATGATTAATTTCTGCATTCTGTCAAATCACTAGATATGCTGCTTTAGTCTTTTAAATCTTGCAGTTCTGTATCCAGATCTCTGTTTGGGCATTGTCACAGGAAAAGAAATAACGTTAGGAAATTTATCTGTATGCTTACCCCAGTCAGAATTAAGATGCAATTGTTTTATCGATACCAGATGTATAAACCAAATTAATGCTAACTCCAAGTATGCCAAACTCTAAAACAATCCAGGATACTATGTATACACACGTTAGTTCCCTTGTGTACATAAGTTTTCACTTCCCAGGCATTTCTTTCTTCTAGGAGAAATGGTCAGAATAAGCAGATATCCAGAACAACTTACGTGGGAAACTTTGCTAAATACAGCCAGTCTTCACTGCTGCTGCAGTTCATTGGTTCTATTTTAAGGATGCAGGAATATAAACTATGGTCCTCTGTTTTTCCCAGAAGACCTGAAGGAAGTTGAAGCATGAGCTCAGAAGAGTCCCCTGTGCTGCCCTCTGTGCACTTCAGAAAACCACTCAGTATCCTAGAAAAAAACTTAAAATGTATGGTTGAAGATTTTAAAAAAATAAACAAAAAAACAACCAAACAAACACCCCACACAACAAAACAACATAGCTTCAGTGTGCCACTAGCTGAGAGTAGGAAGGATCAAGGAAGAGCCATTCTTTACTAGGACCCAAAAGGAAACTTAAATTCCTATGTCTTAGCTAGGAAATGTAAACTTTACAGAATGGGGTCCAAGTAAGACAAAGAACCAAAACGAAGAAGCAGAACAAAAGAGCAATTGCATCCATCCTCCATGGAAGGAAAATTCCCTCCTGGCCCTGCCCTGCTGGCAAATTCATTTATCTCCAGAAGGTGAGCAAAGCTCACTAATCAAATAACAGATAGACTTCAATGGCACTAATGCACAAAAGCATTTGATTTCTAGCTTCTGTAACATATAATGTTTCAGAGAAAGATAAAAGAATATTCCCTTCCAATAAAACAATAAAAAAGCTCAGAGGTGAAATTTTACAGTGCTTTGCCATCTAGAACTTAACCACAAGTGAGGGAAAGGCAAAGTATAGTGAAGGGTGAAACCATATGGGTCTGTTTACTGAATCTCCACACACAGGTCTCATTTAATTAAAGCTTCTGTATTCTTTCTGCTTTTGAAAAGCATGTTTTGAGTGCAACAGAATTATAGATAGAATTACTTCTGTATCAGTGCTAAAAATGAAAAATTACCCTAGTGAAGCTAGTCTAATTTTTTCAGTGCTAGATTTTTCTCTGTCATATACTGTGTATCACATTTTTTCCCTAATAGCAGCTGAATGGCTTTTCTGTGAGTTTCTTGAGAAAAAATGTTCTGTGGTTTAATAACTGTTACTATTGGGCAACTTTTATATTTGTTGAATTTTTCTTTTAAAGGTTTTTATTTATATTTTTTTCTTTTTTTCCATTTTTCCCAATAATTCCTGTATGCTTCTCTATAAATTCTTTCCTTCTCAGTATTTTCATCTTCGACTTCTTGCTGAATGTTTCTTTGGACATCATTTAACCAGGTACATGCACTTAGCTCTTTTGGTCTTTCTCCATATGTCAGCCACACCAACCTCCTACATGTTTCGTACTGTTCTCTCTTTCATATGTCTCTCTAACTATTAAAAAATTAAATCTTCTGAAGTAAACACAGATGAGGTCACAAGTCATTTACTAGTTCATCCATGTCCCAGTGAACACAAGGAAGTTTCTTGTTTAGTTACATGGACTTGGCCTAACTTTATAGAGTTGGTTCTTACCTCTCCATGCAACAAAACTCCAGTGATATCAGATTTTAAAAGGTGTTTATAAGTATATATAAAAGAAAATTAATTTAATTGGCTGTATACCAGAAATACTGTTTCTGTCCCTACTTCTTCTTATTTGAAAATCTAATATAATATTTTATTCTGTTTAGGAGACTACATGCATTTCTTGTTTTCTGTCATAGTTCTCAGTTGTTCACTATATTTTTTTGTTCCTTGAAAACAAGATACCTGAAAAAAGTATTGTCATGCTGCATCTCTTTTTGCATAATGTCATTAAATGAAGGCACAGTAAGACCTAGAAGCCTTACATTTGCAGCCATTAAACACTTACCTTCCAAAGATCATTTTTGTTTTGATCCCCATGTTTAGCCACTCAGCCAAGTTCTTATCATGGGATTCTGTTCACATAATAGTCACATAAAAATTATTAACAATACAGGTGCTTCAATATTTAAATCTAAATAGGTATTGGCCAGAGTTTTTTTGTTCAATGGATCATTTTATGTTGCCATCATTAAAAAAAATGAAGCTTGCTGTGCAAGATGTATCTTCAAGTTTATTAGAAGTAGTAAATAGAGAGGAACTGTCCATTCTGGACACTAGCCTGTTTCTTTTTTTGATGGCAAATTATCCTTTGGAAAGTGATGTTGTACCATCATTGTACAGAGAAGAAACATGAGTACCAGGCTTAGTGAGAGGTTGTATATCACAGAGATTTCCAATGTATCTGTAGGAGAAATGGACTGGCTTTTGTTGCTAACCAAATTCTACCACATCATGCAGGTTAAATACGTTACTAGGACAATAGCTAAGGCATTTGCCACTCTACTGATTTACTTCACCAGCTGTTGCGATGGCACAGCTGTGTATTCAGTCAATGACTTCTCCCTACATGTTAAAAGTTTTGAACTTCTTTGTGAGTGTATATTTCAGATAAATAAATACAAAGTGACTAAGAACACTTACAGATGTAATCTAAAACAAATGTTAACATCTTTTACCATGGAAAGTAACTTCATATTGCAGCAGTTTTCCCAGGGCCCATCATAAGCTGCTGCCTGACTACAAATTATGTAGCACAAATGAATGCAAAAATCATATCCCAAGTTGCTTCAAATTCTGAACAAGATGAAAAAAAAAAGCACAAAGAAGTAATGGAAGAAGTTATTGTAAATACCTGTCCTATCACTTCAGAATGGATCTAGAAAGCCTTTTTGCCAGTAATCGTATTTTCATGTAGCTAAGAGGACACAGAACTCTCAAAGCATAGAAAGCAATATCAAGAATTAGGAAACTAGGCAATGTTTTAATTTTTTTTTAAAGGAAAATACTTTTGTCTCCCTAGTTTTGATCTATTGACAATAAAATATTGATAGTTAGAACAGCTAAACAAAAAGTTGTTGCAATGCAATATATAACTTTAAATTTTTGGGGGTTTTGTTTCTATTTTACTAGTAAAAAGCAAGGGAGGGTTTTTTATTTTGTTAAAATAACATAATAAAATTTTGATTTCTTGCTATAATTCAACATAACTATTTATCTTTAGAGAATCAATGTCAAATCAAATTTGTTCCAAAACTGAAACTAGACTTTTCTTGCAAGTCATATTATTTTTTAATTTAATAGAAAGAAGGCTTCATGTGACACACTTCACATGAAAGAAAGGTATTCTTGGGCCAGTTTTAAAGTGCTGGGAAAAGTAGTCTGTAATAGCACCACTCTCTACACATAAACTAGAGTGGTGCCAAGGGGAGCTGCTGCAATAGCAGTAGTAAAAATGGAAAGAAAAGAGAAGGTAATGAAAAGAAAAGGCAATTTTGGTGTTCAACTGTTTTAAAATACCCAAACTGAAATAGCAGCCAGGAGCACTTTCTTGCATTTACACTTAGCGAAGGTACTGAACTTTTGACTTCAGTTATGGATCTTTCCTATGATATACTTCTCTTTGAAAGATTAATAGATAAAGTCTATGCACTCTTCTCTCTTTAAAACCCTTTGTAATCTCTCATCAGATATAGCAATTTTAACATACAAAAGTAGCAGGCATTACTTTTGCAGTTTAGAGATCTTCTGCACTAAAGTATGCAACAAAAAGGATCAACACTTGGTGTATATCAAGATTAACAGCAGACACATCCTAGCTACACATCTGCTTCTAGAGGATTTTCTGTATGCTTGTTTTATTCCTTTAGTGTTTCTATGGAAATGCCCATTTTCTCAGCACCAGTCAGGCTAATATAAATTGGATTCTGAAAAATGTGTTCAATAACACATTGAATGACTTTTTTTGGCTTACTTCAATTTTAAATATAGACTTGAAATTCAGCCCCAGTGTGTTGGGTTTGCATGGCAAGGTTTTGGTAGCAGGGGGGGCTACAGGGGTGGCTTCTGTGAGAAGCTGCTAGAAGCTTCCCCTGTGTCTGACAGAGCCAATGCCAGCCGGCTCCAAGACAGACCCGCCGCTGGCCAAGGCTGAGACCATCAGCGCCTCTGTGATAACATATTTAAGAAGGAAAACAAAACAGTTAGAGAGAGCTTTTGCAGCCAGAGAGAGGAGTGAGAAGATGTAAGACACCAAGGTCAGAGCAGAAGGAGGGGCAGGAGGTGCTCCAGGCGCCAGAGCAGAGATGCCCCTGCAGCCCGTGGTGAAGACTATGGTGAAGCAGGCTGTCCCCCTGCAGCCCATGGAGGGAGGATGAGGGGGTGTAGAGATTCCACCTGCAGCCCGTGGAGGACCCCACGCCGGAGCAGGTGGAGGCACCTGAAGGAGGCTGTGGCCTGTGGGAACCCACGCTGGAGCAAGCTCCTGGCAGGACCTGTGGATCCGTGGAGAGAGTGGCCCTGACTGGAGCAGGTTTGCTGGCAGGACTTGTGACCCCGTGGGGGACCCACGCTGGAGCAGTTTGCTCCTGAAGGTCTGCACCCCGTGGGAGAGACCCACGCTGGAGCAGTTCATGAAGGACTGTAGCCCGTGGGAAGGATTCACATTGGAGAAGCTCATGAAGGACTGTCTCCCGTGAGAGGGACCCCACGCTGGAGCAGGGGAACGATGAGAGGATTCCTCCCCCTGAGGATGAAGAAGCGGCAGAAACACCGTGTGATGAACTGACCGTAACCCTCACTCCCTGTCCCCCTGTGCCGCTGAGGGGGGTGGAGGTTGAAGCTGGGAGTGAAGTTGAGCCTGGGAAGATGGGAGGGGTGGGGGGAGGTGTTTTAAGATTTGATTTTATTTCTCATTCCTCTACTCTGTTTTGCTTAGTAATAAATTAGATTAATTCCCTCTCTAAGTTCGGTCTGTTTTGCTCGTGACGATAATTAGTGAGTGATCTCTCCCTGTCCTTATCTCGACCCACAAGCTTTTCTTTATACTTTTTCTCCCCTGTCTAGAGAAGGAGGGGAGTGATAGAGCAGCTCTGGTGGTCACCTGGCCCCCAGCCAGGGTCAACCGACCACACCCAGCTACACAGAATACTACTAAACTTCAAAACCTGTGACTATTTCTGAACATACCAGATTTCTTGAAACTGAGTATGTAAGTAATATGAAATTCATATAGAATAGAATCATTTTAGTTGGAAAAGACCTTTAAGATCATCAAGTCCAACTGTTTAACCAGCAATGCCAAGTCCACCACTAAACCATGTCCCTAAGCACCACTTCTACATGTCTTATAAATACCTCCAAAGAAGGAAATTCAATCACTTCCCTGAGCATCCTATTCCAATGATTGACAAGTCTTTCGGTGAAGAATTTTTTTCCTAACATCCAATCTAAATCTCCCCTGGCACAACTTGAAGACATTTCCTCTTGTCCTATTGATTGTTATTTGGCAAACGAGACCAACACCCACCTCACTACAACCTCCTTTCAGGTAGTTGTAGACAGCAATAAGGTCTCCCCCCTCAGCCTCTTTTTCTCCAGCCTAAACAAGCCCAGTTCCCTCAGCTGCTCCTCATAAGACTTGTGCTCCAGACCCTTCACCAGCTTAGTTGCCCTTCTCTGGACACGCTCCAGCACCTCAATGTCCTTCCTGTAGGGAGCGGCCCAAAACTGAACACAGTACTCGAGGTGCGGCCTCACCAGTACTGAGTACATGGGAAGATCACTTCCCCAGTCCTGCTGGCCACACTGTTTCTGATACAAGCCAGGATGCTGTTGACCTCCTTGGCCACCTGGGCACACTGCCAGCTCATATTCAGCCACATATAAACCAGCACCCCAAGGTCCTTTTCTGCCAGGGCAGCTTTCCAGCCACTGCTCCCCAAGCCTGTAGTGCTGCATGGCGTTGTTGTGACCCAACACAGCCTTGCTGAACCTCATAAAATTGGCCTCTGCCCATCAATCCAGCCTGTCCAGGAGCCTTCCTACCCTCAAGTAGATCAACACTCCTGCCCAACTTGCTGTCACCTGCAAACTTACTGAGGGTGGACTCGATCCCCTCATCCAGATCATTGATAAAGATCTTAAAGAGAAGGGGCCCCAGTACTGAGCCCTGGGGAACACCACTTGTGACCGGCCACCAACTGGATGTAACTCCATTCACCACAACTCTCTGGGCCCAGCCATCCAGCCAGTTTTTTACCCAGCAAAGCACACGCCCATCCAAGCCATGAGCAGCCAGTTTCTCCAGGAGAATGTTGTGGGAGATGATGTCAAAGGCTTTACTAAAGTGCAGGTAAATGACATCCACAGCCTTTCCCTCATCCACTAAGCAGGTCACCTTGTCATAGAAGGAGATCAGATTAGTCAAGCAGGACCTGCCTTTCATAAACCCATGCTGACTGGCCCTGATCACCTGCTTGTCCTGTACATGCTGCGTGATGGCACTCAAGATGATCTGCTCCATAAGCTTCCCTGGCACCAAGCTCAGACTGACAGGCCTGTAGTTCCCCAGATCCTCCTTCCGGCCCTTCTTATGGATGTGTGATAGATTTGCTAACCTGCAGTCAATGGGGACCTCCCCATTTAGCCAGGACTGCTGATAAATGAGGAAAAGTGGCTTGGTGAGCATTTCCACCAGCTCCCTCAGTACCCCTGGGTGGATCCCTTCTGACCCCATAGACTTGTGTGTGTCTAAGTGGTGTAGCAGGTTGCTAATTCCCCTTGGATTGTGGGGGCTTCATTCTGCTCCTCATGCCTGTCTTCCAGTTCAGGGGGCTGGGTACCCCAAGAACAACTGGTCTTACCGTTAAAGGCTGAGGCAAAGAAGGCATTAAGTACCTCAGTCTTTGTCGTCGTGTTTCCTCGTGCATTCAACAAAGGATGGAGATTTTCCTTAGGTCTCCTTCTGTGGCTAATATATTTATAGAAAAACATTTTTTATTGTTTTCCTTAGCGGTAGTCAGATTAAGTTCTAGCTGGGCTTTGGCCCTTCTAATTTTCTCCCTGCATAGCCTAACAACGTCTTTGTAGTCCCCCTGAGTTGCCCGTCCCTTCTTCCAAAGGCCAGAAACTCTCCTTTTTTTTCCTCAGTTCCAGCCAAAGCTCTCTCTTCTGCCAGGCTGGTCTTCTTCCTTGCCAGCCCATCTTTTGGCACATGGGGATGGCCTGCTCCTGCACCTTTAAGATTTCCTTCTTGAAGACTGTCCAGCCTTCCTGGACTCCTTTGCCCTTTAGCACTGCCTCCCAAGGGACTCTGTCAACCAGGCCCCTAAACAGCCCAAAGTCTGCCCTCTGGATTCCAAGGTTCTGCTAATGCTCCCTCATTCCTCATCACCCACAAGTCCTCTGCTCGCAGACAACAGGTCTAGCTGGGCCCCTTTTCTAGTTGGCTCGCTCACCAGCTGTGTCAGGAAGTTATCTTCCACACGCTCAAAGAACCTCCTAGACTGTTTTCTCTCTGCTATATTGTATTTCAAGTAGACACCTGGTAAGTTAATGTCCCTCACAAGAAAAAGGCCTAGCAATTGTGAGACTTCTCCTCGCTGCTTATAGAATATTACGTTCATCCTGGTTGAGACCAGGCTCCCACCATGATATCTGCCTTGTTGGCCTTCCCCTTGATTCTTACCTGTGAACACTCAACCCTATCATCACCATCATTAAGCTCTAAACAATCCAAACGCTCCCTAACTTACAGGGCCATCCCACCTCCTCTCCTGCCTTGCCTATCTCTTCTCAAGAGTTTGTAGCCATCCACTGCAGCTGCCCAGTTGTGTGAGTCACCCCACCACGTTTCCCTGATGGCAACTGTACCACAGTTTTCCTCCTGCACAACGGCTTCCAGCTTCTCCTGCTTGTTGCCCATGCTGCGTGCATTGCTGTAGATGCACTTCGGTTGGGCTACTGATCCTGCCACCGTTTTGAGGGGAGAAGCCCTAATTCCTACCTGACTTTCTGTGGTTTCTGACTCATCAATAACCCTTGTGTCTGCTGTTGCATGGATATCCGTCCCCTACCTTCTCTGAGATGTCAGATTGAAGGGCCTCGCTAGCACAGCATCTTTCAAACATTGGCGTGTTGCCCCCAGGCTTGTATCTAGTGAGCCTGGTTTTATCCCCTTCTCCCTTCAAATCTAGTTTAAAGCTCTTTCAATGAGCCCTGCTAACTCCTCTGCAAAGATCCTTTTTCCCCTTTGAGACAGGTGTACCTCATTTGTCACCGGTATGCCCGGTGTCTTGTAGACCGACTCATGGTCAAAACCCCCAAAATTCTGCTTATTGCACCAGGCTCTGAGCCAAGTATTAATACCCTGGCTCTTCCTGTTTCTTTCCTCATCATTCCCTGCAACTGAAGGGACAGAGGAGAACTCTATTTGTGCTCCTGATCGCTTAACCAGTTGTCCCAAGGCCCTGAAGTCCTCTTGATTGCCTTTGGACTTCTTGTGGCAGCTTCATCGCTGCCTACCTGAAAAATCAATAATGGATCATAATCTGAGGGCTGTAGCAGGGTAGGAAGCTTTCTCTTCCCATCTTTAACCCGAGCCCCAGGGAGACGGCAGACTTCCCTAAGAAGTGGGTCCGGTCTGCATATTGGGCCTTCTGTTCTCCTCAGTATTCTACGGCAATGACTCTTTTTTTTCCTTTATGGAAGTGGTTTTGACGCAGGGCATAGCCCAACTTAACCTCGGCAACACCTCCAAGCTAGATGAACCATCGTCCTCCTTATTGTTCGGTTGCACTTGCAGACCCTCGCACCTGTTATGCAAGGGCACCTGGGAGGGTGGGGAAGTCACAGGGCAGACAGGCCTGCTGCGCCGGGCAGGGACTGGTCGCCACTGTCCCCTATCCCTTAAGTCACTCTGTTCAGCCAGGCGGAGAGAGGATAAGGAATCCTCCATACCATGGGCCCTGCCTGGCTGTTGGGCCTGTCCCAGGGAAGGTAGGGTGCGATTCCAGTAGTCTGTCTCTCTCTCACACTCCCTGATACTCCTCGACCTACTCAGAAGCTCCTGGAGCTTGGTCACTAAGTTCCTCAAGTAGGGCACTGCCTGTAGCCTGACACCTGGGTGGCAAGGTGTTCCCACCAGTGCTTTATCTAGGAAACTGTGTCAGTTTTGGTGGGTGCAGAGCTTAGAGAGGCTTTCTGTGGTTGAGCTGGCAGACCTTCAGCGCCCTCCTTGCATGCTCTTCCACATAAACTGCCGCATCATGTCCTTTCTGACATGCTATGCCCTGTTTGCCTGCCCCGTTATTACGAAATAATGCAGATTTCAAAAAGTGCATGTCAAGTTAGTGCATAACAAAAAATTAAACCTTATATTATCATTGTAATACCTAGTGAATGTCATTACTAACGTGCGTTTTGAAAGGTAATATTGTATTATTTATGTATCCTTGGCTGTTCATTAGCTATTATTTTGATCCTTCTATCTTCTTGTTGCTGTCACAAAAATTCTCCCTGCCAACAAAGTAAAAAATTATTTTTTTCTGTTTTAATATTAATGTTCCTACACGGATGGATTCTTTTTGAAGGAATGTTATTTTAGTAAGAGATTTGAATGAAAATAAGGAAAATATTCTGGATAGGAAAAAACACAAAATGTTGAGCTTAAGAAAAGGTTTGAAAACTAACAATTGGTGAACTAAGGAAGGGAGAAAGCATACATCTCAGTACCAATCTGAGTGTTTCAGTTGATATGGTAGAGGGAAGAGATGCCATCCGGAGGAACCTTGACAAGCTTGAGGAGTCGGCCCATGCGAATTCACGAAGTTCAGCAAGGCCCAGTGCGAGGTCTTGCACATGGGTTGGGGCAATCACCTATATCAGTACACATTGAGGGATGAAAGGATTGAGAGCAGCCCTGAAGAGAAGGACTTAGGGATACTGGTAGGCAAAAAAATGGACATTGGCCAGCAACATGCTCTCACAGCCCAGAAAGCCAATAGTATCCTGGGCTGCATCAAAAAGCATGACCAGCAGGTTGAGGGAGGTGAGTCTCTCCATCTACTCCACTCTCATGAGACCCCACCTGGAGTACTGAATCCAGCTCTGGAGTCCCCAGCACAAGAAAGATGCAAAACTGTTAGAGCAGGTCCAAAGGAGGGCCACAGAAATGATCTGAGGGCTGGAACACCTCTTCTATGTCTGAGAGAGTTTGGGTTGTTCCACCTAGAGAAGAGAAGGCTCTGAGGAGACCTTATTACAGTCTTTCAGTATACGAAAGAACTTATAAGAAAGATGGAGAGAGTCTTTTTACGAGGATCTGTACTGATAGTACAAGGGGTAACAGTTTTATACTAAAAGAGAGTGGATTTATATTAGATATAAGGAATAATTTTTTATGATGAGGGTGGTGAGACACTGGAACACGTTGCCCAGAGAAATTGTGGATGCCTCATCGTTAAAAGTGTTCAAAGCCAGATTGGACAGGGGTCTGAGGAATTTTAAGTGGAAGATCAGATGTTAAAAAATATTTCTGAAAATCCTTACCTAATTTCTAAGAGAATAAAGTATGAGGATAAAATAGTTTGGAGCAGAGAAAAAAAAGTGCAGGAGAATTCAGGGGGAAGCAAGATTTTTGAATAATATTTTCCACTTAATGAATAACAATGACTTTCATATCAATTGTGTAAAAGTCAGTCCCACCACTGTCACTGTCACTGTAGCTCAGAACTTTTAAAGGGTGGCTTAGCACACATCTACAGTGTGAATACAGACCTATGCAAGCATGCTATTCATAAGTCAGTCCCAAGCCCCAGAACTGCTGTGCAGAGGCAAAGTTCTGATTTGTTAGCCCCTGTACAAAGTTAATATAGCTGTAATGAACAACAGTAGTGTGAACCTGTAGTTGCAAGCCTGCTCTTAGATCAGCTGGAGTTAACACCCATCGATATCAGCCTGGAGGTCTCTGTCTGTGTTCAGTGCGTAGAATGGAGATGCTTTTGGTACCTTTTTCAAGGAAAGCATTAGTAAGGATTCTTCTTGTTTCCACATGAGCCAAATTCTGTAGTCATGCCTGTCTATTTAGGAGTTCCTAAGTGACTTCTTTACTTATTATATACCGACTGTTGTGAACCTGACTTTGAAGCACTTAATTGCATCTATATGTTATGCCATAAGTTAATAGTGGTTATTTCACTCAAGGACCAAGGCATTTAGAAGTCAAGTTTTGACATGCTCAAATACTCTTCTGGATCCTGCCTTCAATCCCTTTTTCAAAATAGGGCTTTTAGCTCCAGGACTATTAAACATTTCTTGTGTTGTGAGTGTCCTAGAAAAGCCCAATATCACAATAGTTCTGTATTCAGTGAAGCTGTACAGAATCATGGAAGGTCAAATTATAGTAGAGTGGAATGTTTCTTCCAGACTGAAGTAGGATAATTCATTTTCAGTTACTTGCTGAACTGTTAAACTTCATGACCGAGTAGATGTAGGCCAGAATATTCAGTGAAGAAACCTTTTAATTTTCAGTGCCTTTCAATCTTCTCTTTCACTTCTGGAAGATTCATTATCCCCAAGTTCTCATGCAGACACTTAGCAAAGTTGATCTTTCCGTCAAAACCACTGTGAGCTTATATCGCCTGAAATTAATTCAAATTATATCTATGCAATTGTAATAAAAATAATTGAAACTTTAATGGATAATAAAAGAGACATAAGTTTAAAATTAGTTTTGGCATAACCTGAGGATTTACAACATAGGAATATGTACTATTGTAATATGAATTTGTAAAATATATATTTGAAATGGTTGTATTTTGCATTTGGTAGTATCTAATGAATACATACAGTTGAATAAATAGCATGTTATAGATCTATTCTGCTTTTTAATTTCATGAGAATTCCATTTTAAAGTGCAATAACCCAAAGGTCAGCCACACAGAGTAACTATGTTAGCAGCAATCGCACCAAATTATTAACTCAAATTTACTATGGCTTTTAAAGCTTGTCTTAATGTCAAGCATAGTGCTGGAGAACTAATAATACTAATTGAATTATGGTTCTAAAGTAATTAGAATTTCAGGATAAACAACATTATTTTGTGTATGTATGATTCTCTTGCTGGAGATGGTAAGCTCTACTTCATTAACTAATAAAGAACCCATATGTTCTGGTTTTAGTGGTGCTGGAGGCTGAAGTATTTTGTTTATCAAGGGATAAATCTTTTATAATGGTTTACCTCTGAAAGCAGATGAAGGATATGCATCACTTTCATGACTTCCTTCAACCACCAGACATTTTTTAATTACAATTTCATATCAGCATTGTATATAATGTCTAATACAAAACGTGAATGGAAAGTAGATTAAACTATTTTAGCAAACTGAATCATTCAGTAATATTGGGGGGTTCTTCCTGAATTAAACTAAAGTGTTGAGGTCAAATCATCAGTCAACAATTTAAATTGATTTTCTGTCACTGTAAGATTCTGTACTGTGTGATTCAGATAAACTGTACTTGGAGAGAAACTAGAAAAAATTAAGGACTAATAAACTCCCACTCTTCCTATTTTTTTTGTTGTCACTTAAATCTGTATGTGCTTGAATTTGGCTGAAAGCTTTGATGAAGATCCTTTCAGATACATATCAGCTTCTGATAAAAACATCATGAGTAGATATTATCTCCTGATTAGTTTTTTGGAATTTTTTTTATCTTCAAATAAATCTTACACTCCAGTACACATTCACACACACACACACACAGAGGTCTACTTGTCCTTACTACTACAAAAGTTGAGAATGGTAATAAACAGGTTTCCTAGCTCTGGCAGTAGACTGCTGTGATCCTCTTTCCCAGCTGTATCAGAACATGCAATTCTATCTCTCCCAGTGCAATAAGAGTAGTAAAAAAGAATATCAATACTTTAGAAAAACATAACTTCAAAATAAAAACCATAATTATGCAGCTACCCTCAGTCTATAGACAATCTTCCTTCTGACTGGTCCTTCCTTTGGCTGAGCATCTCTCCACACATCCTCAGACATCATGCTTACTATCATCTCCTCTTGGGGACTTTCTAGTAACACACCTTCTTCTCAGTACCTTCTTTTTTACTTTGTACTACAGTCCCAGATAATCTGTAAACACCTGATACTAGTTAAAGATTTGAAGCATGTGTCATCATTTAGCCCCAGCTGGCAACTAAGTACCACATGGCCGTTCACTCATCCCTCCCGCACCCCGGTGGGATGGGCAGGAGAATTGGAAGAGGTAAAACTTGTGGGGTGGGATAAGGACAATTTAATAGCACAGCAAAGGAAGAGGAAAATAACAACATTGCTAATAAAAGAATACACAAAGCAGGTGATACACAATGCAGTTTGCTCACTGCCTGGAACCCGTTGCCAACTCATCCCCAAGCAGTGATCCCTCCTCCCTGGCCAGCTCCCTGCCCTTATATACTGAGCATGATGTCATGGTATTGAGTATCTCTTTGGCTAGTTTGGGTTAGCTATCCTGGCTGTGTCCTGTCCTACTTTCTTGTGAAAATTAACTATCCTAGCTGAAAATCAGGACAGCATGGTAGGTCCATGTAGACCTCGCTATCCAACAGCTTGAGCTGTTCTGTTTTATAAAGGAAACATGAAGGGAAATGTGACTGTGGAATTTCAATATTCTACTTTTATTTGCTATGGAATTCATTTATTATGTAATATGGCAATACTCTGTGACCACATTGTTGGTTGTATTGTCTAATTATGCAGAGAAAAAGACTGCATATCACTTATTTAGTATGCTTACCTAATCACTTCTGTTGCAACCCTAATCTGCTAACAGTTATTAGTATATATTATCTTAACTTCTGTCATACTCTTGTTTCTTGAAATCACACCATTTTTGTTAGTGGAGGGATTGTCTAGTAATAAAAGTACTTTAAATTACAATGATATAAAAACTGCCATACTTTTTTAGAGTGTTGTTTGTGGTTTTGTTTCCTTGATTTACTAAATTTTAGAAGCATTGGGCCTAAACAGTGGGCTTTCTTTGCAATGATGAGCAAACTTTTATCTCTGCACACTAAACTGACTAGGATATGTTAAAAATAGTATGAATCTCCCTTTTCTTTGTATGTGTAGACTCGTATCCATCTGCTACTTATCATTAGCTAATCTTTTATTTTAATTTTTGAAAGAATGATATATGTAAATCATTCACCACAAATTGCCATAAAAATATCCTGAGATCCTTGCCTGCTTCACGTCAAATGCTGGTCTGGTATCATCAGACTCCTGTAAACATGTTCCCAAGTACTATAGTTATTCTTTTTATGAAGAGCTGTGTGCTAATACATGTGGTTTGATTTCATCAATTGCAGATTAATATGGAGGTCTCAAGAATGGCCTTTGTCACAGACTTCGATATAGTGTCAGAGAATAAACAGGACTGTACATAGTATTATGCACTGGGAGTTCTTTAGCAAAAAAGTATATCAATGAAGCATTTGGAGAACTATTGCAATAACCCATATTAAAATATAGAATTTAAGTAGGCTTCCAGTAGTAAGATAAATATTCCAGTTACAAGATACATATAGACTTTTACCATTCCCTTTATTTAGTGAAATTAAACAAACAGAAGGTGGGCACTGCCATTTTTTTTAATGATTAGATTATTTTTAGGCAATGCACTGTTCACTGAGTGTGGAAATTACGCTGAATAATAACATAACTCTCAGCTGAATCGTTGCAACCTCCAGCTATACTGAAAATGACTTTGACCTGTCTATAATTAGTATGTACATTTGGACAGATTATGTTGCTCATATTCCACTATCTGTACACTCTGTTCATATGGAATGATTATATTGGTAGCAGTGATACTTATGCATTATTTACTTCTTCACATGAAGAGAAACTTCATGTTCATAAAATGTTGCAGATATACTTTTTCATTTGGAATTAATGAATACCCAAACTGGAAATTAGGTGATGCTCATTTTAAAACCCAGTTCAGTCTTAACATCATTTGTGAGTCTTAAGAAACCTCTTTACACAGCTGTGTTTCTAAATTTAGATAATGGGTTATCCTTCAGAAGTGCTGCTTGTTGTAGCCTAGGACATATGTAGGAGGCTATTGCCACAACAGTTCAAGCACCTAAAATGTTGATAAATCAGATGTTACCTGTTTTGCCTTTTTCTATTTGGTTCCAAAGTATGTCTATTCCTTTTAAGATAGGAAAATATTGTTTGTACAAGAAGTTGTTTGGTTTGTTTCGTTTTCCCCTTAATTTCTCAAGCCTTTCTAGAAAATAAAGTCATACTGCCTTAAATCTCTGTGATGTTTTCTCCCTAATTTTATAATTTTCTTCCTGTTGTTAATCCCATTTAAGATCATATTATTCAAGGTAATTGCATGCCAGCTATTTCCTGTAACACCTGGTCAATTTTTTTATTGCCAGATGGTTGTGATAATGCAGAACAGGACACTGGAATGTTGCAGTAAATGTATTTGGGGGATATTATTAGTGAAGTGTTTTGTTCGTTCTTTCTTGACTTGAAGCTACGAAGAACCACCTCTGAGACACATTTGCCAGTTGTGGTCACACGACATCTTCCTGAAAGATAATAATCTTGGATTAACATTAATACTTTGACAACTTTTTTCAAAGTTTTTATAGTAATCACTGGAAGTAAGAGTCATCTCAAATTTCTCTGAAGTCAAATTTCACAGTTTATGCATTAAAAAATAACAACAATAAAATATCTCCCTCTACCCCTTGCCCACTGCTGCATGCAGCCTATTAATGTAGAAGAAACTTATCTCATTCTAAGAGACTTTGGTGAATAATTACCTTTCAGGCCAAGCTTGCCCTTTATAATGTTTTTTTTATTTTACTTTGTTTGGAAAATTATTCTGAAATTGCTTTTGAAGCTGATTTTGTTACTTCTGGGCACTTCTGCAGATAGGAGCTGCATGGATCAAAGAGGCTTGACATCAAACTAGTTGAGCTCAGTATCAAACAACTAATCTTGGTGCAGCAAACAACATATTCCCTGATGTAATGGAAAAGGCTTGTGCACACTGCTGTGGTAAAATGTATTTTTATTACAGGTATGTATTTAAAGTATAACAATATCTGGTGCGTTTTATGGAGTTTTAAAATCGTCATAATAAAGTGAGCATCAGGGTTTCTCTGTCATTTATCACCTGTTCTTTGAGCATTTTTTTCAAATATAGACATGACACAGGGGATTTAGGGTGAGTTAGCCACAAGGACAGAGCCATACCACTCAGAGACCTAATGTTTTTAAAGTAATTATGAAGAGGGATGGATACACCCAGTAGACAGCAATTTCTATTTTGCAACATGCTTGCACCTCCTGTATTCAGTATTCACTCTCACTAGTGTGGTCCTCTGTGGTCCAGTTATGACTTATGTCGTGGACCCAAGGAAAGGGGGCACTTGCAGCTGCCCCATGGTGGCCCAGCTCCTGCTCTTTGACATCCCTCCAAAGGCTCAGGCTCCTGTACCCTGTCAGACCCCTGGGCATGGATGTTCCCCACACAGTGCTATCATTTTCACTATTGCTTCCTAACTTAGGTGGTTATTATCACTGGTCACATCACCCTAAGCCAATCTTTTTGACTTGCTCCATATCAAAATCCAATTAGTAGTTATTACCTGCGATACTATTACCTCCTGCCCCTCCTTTGTCCCCCAAATGTGTTACAAAGACGAGAAGCCTTTGATAGTTCAGCTGTGCTTTTCTGTTTCTTTCCTATGTGCACCTAATGTCTTAGAGCAGGGCAGATGTAGGCCAGAGCTTTTGAGTAAACTGTCCCTAAAACAATAATCTGTGCTTGGTTTGTTTTCTCAGCGCACACCAGCATCCGCTACTAAATCAGAGCTGAGCAGACATAGATAAAGTCTTACTTATCTGCACAGTACTTCACCACAGGATGAGATGAACCCTGTTTTCTTCATGACACTCTTCGTCTCACACGGTCAGCCTTAAAGTAATGTGGGTAGTTTCGGGTGCAAAAACTGTGGAGTTTCAGGCTTTGAGTTTTATAAAGCGATGATTTACGTTTTGTCTGACACCCACTTGAACAGGTGTCAGGGTACAAAAAGAAGAAATTTCCCATTATACACCATCTGTTCTGAGCTACCTGTCTGCTAGAGAAGAGAAGTTGTAAACCTGACTGCTTAACACAGGTTTACAGCTTTACATTCCTGCATCATTTGTAAAGTGGCTGGGATAGTGTGGTAAATAAAGTCAATGTATTTGTTTTATAGAAATAAACCTCTTAAAATTGGCCTATGTAGCAGGCTATTATTTCCTTGAAAAGACATGTCAAAGGGAATACAAATAACCATAAACTTTGCATCAAGGCTCATTCTGCTGTGTCTCCTCGTAGCTCTCAAGGCTGCAGGTGGGCTGCACGCCTACTTCCAGGCAGCAAGGACTCCTGTCTGAATCTGGAAGACAACAGGCCTTTCTCTCATATTTTCTTAGAACCAATAATTTCTGAGATAATGCCAGTCAGTTCTATTCATAGCGGCGTACATTCAGTTCAGTAATGTCTGGGCACAAAAATGAATGCATGTGGTTTCTGTCTGCCCATTTTTCACTTGCTTGTTTTTGTTACAATATTCTTCCGCATTTGCAAATCTGTGATCCCTTCCTTTTTTTTTTTTTTCTTTCCCCCTCCATCTCCCCACTCCTTCTCTCTTCCCTTTATTGATAGTTTTGAATCTACACAGTTCTCTCTGCCTAATGTCTGCTGTTCTGCTGTTTAAACAAAACATCTCCTTTCTTCTCGTTGAAAGAGATTCTACGTTCTGCCCACTTCAGTAATCTTCATTTCAGTTATGACTCCCTTCTCCTTCCCACCTTCTTCTGTTTCATATACATAATTTTGTTGTTCTACTCATGTCATGACTGTGTCACCATATTCAATTTCTACCCCCTTCATGCCTCTCCCCTGAATCTCTGTTTCCCCTGTTCTTTCTACATCTTCCAGAATGCTCAATGTCATCTTTTAAAAGATCACTAAATGTTAATCGCATCCTTTTCTTTTCAGCCCCTGTCTTTCACAGTGCGGGGGCGGGGGGGGGGGTGGGGGAGAAATTAGCAGCAGAAGGTGAAGTTTAAATCTGGAGAACAGAAACATTTGCAAGAGAGGAGGTTTCCAATGGTGTAAACTGAAATGTCACACACACTGAAAATGTCATTTAGATGTCCTTATTTCAGAAGGTGTTCTAGCATCTATTTTCTACTGTGTTGCTTATCCAGACTGTTAAATCCAGATTCATGAATCATTTCATAATTAGTATGAATCCATAGTATACCCCTTCCCTTAGTTTTCAGTGCAAGTTTTATACCATATCTATATGTAATGTAATCTTTTGTTGCATTTTCTGTGCCTTGTGCTGTAATGAAAAAGGAAGACAATTATGCTCTGTTTTCTGAGTATAGCATTCTTAAGAGGGTCTAAGTTGACTTTTCCTCTCCTTTTGCTCATTTTGACTCAGAAATAGTTTTCTTTTTTACATTTTAACAGCAGGACACAACGATATGCAGTAAATTTGGGTTTAAAATGTCTTCTTAAATTGCCTGTTTCAAAAGTCTGAGAGAGAAAGTATTTACCCACTCGTCAAAATGTCCGTACATTGAGATCAAAGAGGAAAGTTATTCTGACCTGAGGACGTCTTAGTAAAAATTACCAGTATTCTGTCAGTTTCTTCCTGTTGAAATAAAGTGCATCTTGGTTTACATATTTCAGTGTATCATCTTTGCTACTACAGAAGAGATGAAGTTTTCGATTTAGCAATAGTCCACAGAAAAAGAGGTATTCGAACTATAAAATTAGTATCTCGAATTGTACCTAGAAAGATGGTAGAAACTAGTGAAGACCCTGGAGATCAGGGATGATACGGTCAGTGTGAAAGGATGGGTGAAAGTAGGGGTGCAGCTGTTGAAGTTCTTAACCAGCAGGAATATAATTCTTTAGTGAGGGGTTCTATATAATAAAAGGCATTTAAAAACATAGGTGGTAAGCTGAAGCCTGTTTTCTAGCTTTTATTCATTGTGCACTGTGTCAAAGATTTGAAAGATAAATTTCGAAACTGTGGCAGTCAAAGGAGATGAATCAAGTGTAAGAACTTTTTTCTCAGTGAAACCCTGAAAAGCTTTGAAAACTTCCTTTTACTTTTTTTCTGTTTTCCATTTTAGTTATAACAGGTAATGAAGATAGAAATGGTAGGCTTGACTTTTGAGTCTGAAGTAAGCTAAAATCTCATTTGGAAAGCCATCAAAATTGTAAGATAAGGCTTAACAGTGAAGTGATGCTTTCTATGAATTTAAATACAGTCTGCACAACATTTCAAACTACTTACAACCACTGACAATGTTTTGTTAGCAGGATCTTGAGTAACATTTCTGGCACGGTTATTGTCTAATGTAGTGCATTCAAAATGGGCATTAACATTAAATTTCTTGTAACCATGTGTGGAAAGTACTGACAGGAAGAGAAAGAAGATAAAACTATTGAAATGCAAATTGTACTTTTGAACTGATGGGAGGAGTTAATTAGTGTCAGTATTTGAGAGCAATAAATATGCCACCTGCACTCCCTATTTCCCCCATCTTTTCTTGTTATTTTGAGTAATGCTTTGCTGGTAAAGGATTGAGCTGGCATCAAAAGTTGGCAATATTATTTTCCTTCTGTAGTGGCACATCCAGCAGCCTTTTTGTGTACCTGTGGAAGTCATCACCATCTTTCTGCAACCCTAAGCCACCACTTCCAGAACCCTTTATTCACAGATGAAGCTGTTTCAGTTGTCACCTACCTCTCATCTTCCCAGCAGTTTCTTCTCTGCATCAGACAAAGTAAAATCTTCTATGAGACATTTTAAATACCTCAGAACTCAAAATCACCCAAAATTTCTTACCAAGACACTTCAATACTTTTTTGACTGACTGGAGGAAGGTGGGGTGGCGGCAGAGGTAACATATCTATATAAATTTCAGTCTCACGCTCTATTAGATCTTTGTTATACTTTAGTTTTCTGCATGGACTTTTTCATTAATTCTTTGAGTAGTTGTTTATATTATATTTTCTTCCTACACAGTGATTACCAATGCTTCTACACCATTAATTATGCTTTAGGCTTAATATTCTGGTAGGGGTTCATTGAAAATAGTAATTCCTTTGATCAAACAAGAGTAAAGATTATGTACCCCAGATAAAATACACACAATTCCCTATGAAAAGTGTTCTGGTTTTTTCATATTCATGTTTTTTTCTCCTGCAAATATCTTTTTAGCTATTTAAGAAAAAAAAAAATCAGAACAATTCACCTTTAAAATGACAAAATTAAATGTTCACTTTTTCCTGTCTGAAAATCCCTTTTTGCCATGTTTGCCCCAAATTTTTTGAACAATGAAGTTTGTATTTTTCTGCAAATAAATTACTATTTAGAAATACACCACAGTTATTTCAATATATACAGGGTTTTGGGGGGCAGACTTTAGAAAGCTCAAGTAGGCTGTGGCATGAGCATGGAAAACATCTGTTTACAGGTTTGTGACAGTTTGCATTCTTTATTTGATGATTTTTAGACTTTTTGTGTTTGTGAAATGTAGAACTTCTTGTAATGAAAGCATCCTTTGCTTGCTCTGTCAATTACAAGTGATCTCTTTCAATCTTAGCTGTTTGTTTAGCAGAAATTTTAGGGTTTGCTTTTTTTCTGTAAAAGCTTTCTTGGTATGAGCAGTTTGCTCTGGCAGACCTTCAAAGACAATTATCTTCCTCGTTCCACTCCTATTTAACCCCTGGAAAGCCATCTCCCCTCCGCATATTTTGCACTGTGCAAAATTCACACTAACTTTGTGTGTTAAGCCAGTTTATAAAATGCAAAATTAGTTATTATAAGAAAGAGAGAAAAGGTGACGATGACTAGTTCAAGCATGGTAAACTGGCACATATTCTTTAAAATGCCTGTAAGAACTGACTATTCTTTTTCAGGACACAAAACTGTAATTTGTTGCTATCTTCAAAAATTATTAACATAGCATTATTATCTACACAGTAAGCATAAAAAATAATTTAAATATAATTTAAGAATTAAGAGCCAGAATCAAATTTTAAATTCCAGTGATACATGATATTCTGTCGGTGTTTTCTAACAGTATTCTAATGAAGGGGTCACTGTTCTTGCTACTGGTTTAACATATTTCTTCTTCCTTAATGAAATACTACTAGAAATAGAGAGTTTGCCTAGTAAGTGTGCTTATGTTCTAGAGAGTGTCTGAAATTATTCAGTGATAATACAACATTCTCATAAACTATGGTTATGAAACAACAAGCTCACACTAAAAAAAAAAAATAATTCAGAATCGAAGGTATTCCCAAGGTTTTCTATTCAGAATAAGAGCTAATACACCTAATATTTTTTCTTTCCAATAACCCTGAACATTTCTATAATTTCTATATTTCTTAGTCACATATTTAGGTGCCCTCTTAGATTTTTAAATTTTATTGACTATCAATTTTTAATATATTTTTGTTAAATACTGTTTTTATCAGATTCTGCTTACATCTATGGACAATTTTAAAGAAAATTATTTACAGGATATTTATTCAAAAGAAATGTAGTCCACACTTAAATAGTTTTGAAGCATCAGTATTGTTGTAGCCTGTGTACCTGCTTAATTTGGAAAAGTCACTTCATTTCTGGACTAATTTAATAATAATTATTACCAAAATTACCCAGAAGAAATGTTTCTATTCACATAGCGAACTGATGGGGCAGTAATGATATACCTGTGTGCTTTGATTATAAAGTTTGAATATTCACTTCTGTCTGAAAAGATAACAGAGCAAAGACAGGTAAGAAAGTGGAAAGAACTGGCTGCGCAGCTTCTCTAAGGAAAGGTCACGAAAAGTGGTAACATATTTTGTAATCATAGAATCATAGAATTGTTTAGATTGGAAAGGACCTTTAAGATCATCAAGTCCAACTGTTTAACCAGCAATGCCAAGTCCACCACTAAACCATGTCCCTAAGCAACACATCGAAACATCTTTTAAATACCTCCAGGGGTGGTGTGACTCAACCACTTCCCTGGGCAGCCTGTTCCAATGATTGACAAGTCTTTCAGTGAAGACATTCTTCCTAATATCCAATCTAAACCTCCCCTGGCACAACTTGAGGATGTTTCCTCTTGTCCTATTGATTGTTATTTGGCAAACGAGACCAACACCCACCTCACTACAACCTCCTTTCAGGTAGTTGTAGACAGCAATAAGGTCTCCCCCCTCAGCCTCTTTTTCTCCAGACAAAACAAGCCCAGTTCCCTCAGCTGCTCCTCATAAGACTTGTGCTCTAGACCCTTCACCAGCTTCGTTGCCCTTCTCTGGACACGCTCCAGCACCTCAGTGTCTTTCTTGTAGGGAGCGGCCCAAAACTGAACACAGTACTCGAGGTGCAGCCTCACCAGTGCTGAGTACAGGGGGACAATCACTTCCCTAGTCCTGGTGGCCCATGAATCCGTATATTACATTTATTTCTATGTTACATGTTTTGTAGATATTTTACATATGTGATGTATAGTAGTCCATGCATTATTTACTTAATGCTTTTTAATTTTCTGAATACAGTTTTTTAGTACCTTTAATAGTAAGGAGCTCCTGCTACTTTCAAATTCTGTTCTGTTCTATGAGGACTCCTGTATCTTCATATCTGACCAGATGGGTGGGAACTTGTGATTTGACAACGTATTATTGCGGTGGCCTTTTTAAGCAATTATCTGAGAGACAGGAACTAAGCTGAAGCCAACTGAGGCAAAAGGGAATTTTTAAGTCAAGCAAAAAAAAAAGACATTTTGTGTTGTTATGTATTTCCTGTAAACACACAAAAGATTACTGGTGATACCAGATAATTGATATTTTATTTTATTTATTCAATTGTTTGCCAGTAAATTAGGAAAAAACCCACAGATTTCTATTCTATTTGTTAACCATCAGAGGATTTAATCCTACTTTTTCAGACTTCATATCACCTGTTGTAATACACAGACAACCGCTGCTAGAAGAATCTAAAGGTTTTCTCTGTCTACCTATAAGCAGGCTCTTCCTCTTAATGTGTTAAAAGCTATTTCAGGATTTTCATGATTATCTTCCTTAGTCTACCTTTTGCCAATCATCTCATTTAATATCCATTCAAGTACATACTGAAATGTGGGCAAAAATCCTTCAGACCGCTTGATAGCACTGTCAATATAATCTAAGCCTTGGGAGTGGTTACGTGAAGTCAAAACGTGGAAAGTGAGCGACTACATAGCATGTAAGAGGCATTAGTTAAGGATATGTGCGTGTGCGTATACATCTGTTTGTCTCTATATATGCAATATCTATAAATCACAAAAAGTTTCCATTCTCCATACTCTATCTCTCACTTTTGACAGATTGTCACTGTGGTTTACAGCCAAAGCGACAGACACTTTGCAATTAGATGGTGATGTTTCCTGGTTTTTCAGAAATCTAGGGCATTAGGATGACCTTCACCTTCCTAGGAAATGCTGGAGATGTGGCTTTTGTTGTTAATTTTAAGGTCGGTTCAAATTGTTAAAGGGTGTTGGGAAGTAATTTGTGGCATATAGTGAGTTTAGGTATGGAGTAGATGTTCCTTGACAAATACCTGCTATCTGTCTGTGAAGTGGTTCCCTTCACAGTTTGCTTTCAGGCTAAAATGAGCCACGTGTTTGTCATCTCCAAGCTTTAATTATTTCAATTCATATTATTTCAGAATGAATTTCCTGAAAAACATCTAGGCAGTAAAGGATATCTCCTCTGCTGCAAAGCAAAACTTTGAGTGCCCAAGGTCAGCTCTTCTATGTAGAAACCTCTAGGATGCCTCACTAATTGAACAAAAGAAGGAGCAGGTCACCAGGCATATGGCTGGAACAAAAATTCCGTAAGTAACAAGAGATTTTTTTGTATTCCAAGTATTTAGTATTTATCCTCTCCCTTTCTAAATTTTTTTACTGTGCCACATAGGAAAAAAAAAAGAGGTGTTTAAGAGATGATTTATATAAACTACATCTTTATTAATGTATCTTGAAGATTTACTCAGCAAGAAATCAAGCATTGCAGACTGTCATTCCTTTTTTATCACTTCCACTTGTTTGAAGGTTGCCATTAAATTTTCCTGTTCAAGCTGTGCATTTGTTAGCCAGTGGTCCTCTGTGTGTTATGCTGGTTGCATACACCTCTAACTTATCTCTGTATTTGAAATTCACCCAGCAAGAACTGCTTTCCAGTGCTTTCTTTTTTTAGCCCAATTTTCCATCTGCCCTGTCAAGCTGAGTGGTTGTATAAACAATGATATGTTTTCCCAGCTTGGCTTTGATTCTCAATTAAAACACAAATACAAGGCAAAAAGCATACTTACTCATTTTTATGTATCCTGAATGTTCATGCACTCAAAGTATAAATTTTCTACACAGTTTCCTACAAGTAGGCAAATATAAAATATCAGTTCGTGTAGTTTTGTGAAGTAGCATAACTTCAGAAATCTGAATTTTGCTCGTATAGTGAAGATGTTGATAAATGTTGGCAGGACTAGCCAACCAAAGTATATATGCTTTTTGCTAACACCCCCCCCCCCCCAAAAAACAAACAAACAAACAAAAAAAAAAACCCAACTGAAAACACAGCAAAAAAACCCCACAAAACTTTCTACAAGGAGGAAGAACCAGGTGAGTGGTAGATTTGCTAAAACCTGGAATGGATTGACTTGCTTTTGCATTTTAATTTTTTGTTTCACCCAGCGTGTTCCATTAAAAAGGAGATATTTTTAAGATAAGTATAAATATTAACTATCTTTTTGCCACTTTTCCTAATGTCCTTGGCTGTTTGAAAATATGAAGCAAAATGAAAATGAAAGAATAAGAATTTGAGCATGAAAGTGTGACTGCCATTTCTGTTTGGCAAGGCCAAACATCATTATCTCCTTGGTTGCTTTTGAATATTGCACTTATTCTTGATAGCTCATGAGTTATAAACTTCCCAGCTTTTGATCTGCTATTTACCCCAGGAGTCTTAGCTAGAAACCACCTGAGAACACCCAACTTCAGAGTCAGTCAGTAGGAAATGTGGTGCTGTCAGGACCATGCAGAGCAATTGAAAGGGCTGGTTGAGAGAGGTGCTCTTTGGGCAATAAGTAGTCTACCTGTCGCACAGCATGACTGTGGCTGCCAGGAGTGCCAGAGAACTCATCACAAATGGACTTGCTGGCAATCAGAGATGTGTCAGAGCTCTTCAAAGCAGGCTGATTGCGTGCAGAGCCTGTTACAGGTAGTGTAACAGCCTGGTTGGGGCAGATGGTAAATATAATTGCTGAATAAATGGTAGGTACTGAGGCTAGTACAGAGAACAGTGGTGATTAGGTACTGCTGGATCCCTTCGAACCTCTGTGAGTGTATTAGCTCATGCTGGTTGGAGTCAAATCAGTAATATATTTACTCTTTACACTGTCGCTTTAACAGAGATATCACATTTTCCTAAAAATACAGGAAGGAGGGAAAAAAAAAAAAGCTCATCTACCATGTGTAGATTTCAGTAAATCATTCCGATATGAAGAAATGTAACAGCAGTCGCCATCTGAAGAAAGTCTTTTAAAAGTACATCTTTCAACTAATTCAGTGCAGAAGGAGAATTAGAGATGTTTGGTTTCTACAAATTTTTCTCTGCAGTTCAATCTCACAAGTAGATTACACCATGTTCAAAAAGAACTGAAATCAAATTGGAACTTTTCCTTCAACAGAGACATTAGTAACTTGTCACAGAAGGCTAGTAGAGTTCGTTTGATTTGGTATGGATGAGGCTTGCACTACAGGCATGGCACAAACACCTGGTTGCTAAGTGAGCAATTTGTGGTGTAACTAACTAAATAAGCTTCTTGTAAATATCAGTTGAGTGAATAACCATTGTTTCTGTTGAATAAAACACTGAATGGTGTTTCACCTTCAGTTACTAAGAGTTTAGATTTTTTTGCTTGTTTTAGCATCATCTTGCTTAATGCATTTGGTAGCTTTTGTGTTGCAATGGTAGAAAAGGGTTCTTTGTAATATATTTGGCTCCTATTGCCTGCAAGGTCTTCACGGCAACCTCAGAAAGAGAGGCAATATAGACAATTTTAGAGATGCAAAATTAATTTCAGGAAACTGAATCAAAGGATAAAGTTACTGGGGTTTTTGTTGAAGTTAGAAAAGAATTCTTTTCCACCCAAAAGTCCCATTACATATTATTGTGTCTGTAATGTCTTACATTGCTTTCAGATATTGTCTTCTAGTTTTCTTCACATTTTCTGTCACTGGTATAGCATGAACAATTACAATGGTGAGAACATGTAGAGGTGAGGAATCAGCTTCAGACAGAAACAAATTACCAAGAAGGAGGACCTTTTGTTTTGTTTTGTTTTGTTTAAGGTCATTTGAGGGGAGCTATGTCATTGTCTTTGTCTTTTCCTTGTACTTCACCAGTAAATTAAGCAATATCTGGGAGTTTTTTATTATGTTTAAAACACCATTATTGTAAAGAGATTTGTAAACATTCTGATGAAGAGTTATACACCTTAAAGAAAGTAAATATTTTATGGAGAAATCCAGCGAAAAGCACAAGTCCCTCTAAATAAGGACTGATTTTCTTTTAGGAAAAATTACTTCTGATTTTACATCTAAGCAATAATTCTAAGAAATAATACTTCTAAGAAATAATTAGTATTTTCATTTTATCTGCTTTCTTTTCTCTACATTTTTCTTTCACTAAAACTTTCCTTTCTGAATTCCATCAAATCAACTATTATACATGTGTGTTCAGAGAGAATGTAATGTTTCACATATGCCAATACTATTTGCATCTGAAGTCACTAGTATGCCATCTGTGTAACCCTTCATAATTTTATTATTTAAAAAAAAAAAAAAAAAAATTTCAAAATACCAAAACCCTCTACAAAGCAGAATTTTCCTTTTTCTTTCCAGTTTCAGGCATTATGCCAGACTCATACTACTACTAAGAGTGGTAGCCACAGTAAAAATTTCAGAGAAAATGAAAACTAGAAAATATTTCTTGCATAATGACTTAGATGTTAGAGGGAAGAAGGGGCAGATGGCAGCAACTGAACAGATAAATATTTATTCTGTAGTGATCAGTTTTTTTCCTAAAGAAATAATATTAGTTGAAGGTGATAGGTTAGTGCCTCTATTTTCCCTTTTCGCTTTAGACCTTTTGCAATGCCACCCATGGATCTCAGAGGAAAACAGCAAATCTGTTCAGGAGCACTTAGTACTCCAAAGTAATTTAGTGAAAATGATACATATATTATAGTCAGGTTTCAGTTCCTATAGGAGGTTTAAGAAGAGAATAAATTTATTGACTTCTATCTTTTTTTTTATTATTAACTAAGGTAATATACTATTCTCACTCAATTTATAATTTCTGAAGATCTGAAAGACCAAAATACATCCAAGGATTAAAAAAACTACGTCTAAAATGTGAATGTTGAAAACAGAAAAATAAAACAAAAAGAATATTTAGAATACATAGCTGTAATAGTAAGAGTAGCTGGATTTGGCACACATCAGATACATGTATTCCATGCTGTAAGATCCAACAGTGAATATTCAAGTGGCCCAACTGATTTGCATGGAGCTGAAGGTACACTGTCATTGAATAACAAACTCATTAGACAAGATCTACCTTCAGATAACTACACAACTGAAGTCATACCTTTGACTGCTATATAGGGAAACTTTGATTTTCAGATTACTAAAAACATTATTTTGAGCAAGTAATGAATATTTTTATTCAGATCACCTTAGAAAATTCTCTTTGCTAAATTGAAGAAATTGATAGAACATATACAGGGTAGCTTCTCTTCTCTCTGAGAATTTGTATTACTAATTATATAGGAGTAGAGAAAGGGACAAAATAAAACTAAGTTTGAATGAGACAGAAGTAATTAGCATTTTCATTTGATCTGTTTTCATTTCTTGAATTTTTTCTTTTATTATGCGTCTATTGTGAATTCCATCTGATCTAAAATTATATATATCTGTTCAGATGGAGTGTAATAAGTTTCACACATGTAAATGCTATTTGAATCTGAAGTCACAGAATGCTGTCTGAGCAATTCATAACATTTTTATTGTTTAGAAAAAAACCCCGTGTCTTTGAAGCAGAATATGGATTACATACATGAAGGATTTAAAAGCCAGCGTATTTATAAAGAAAAGGGGTAAAATGCAATAGAAAATAAATAAAGTTTAAAGGGTTTTTTTATGCTATTCAATGAGAAATAATCAGTATTTGGATTACAGATAGGAAAGAGAACAAAACCAATGACAATTAGCACCCCTGCAATCTTGGAAGTGAAAATGAAGTCTCTTCTATTGTTTTCATTTAGTATAGGTAAATAACACACTACAAAAATTTGAATATATGTAAAATTGTCTATAATGGGCTTAAAAAACAGTGTTTAAAATAAATTTAAAATTTAGTTGGATGAAACCTTACTTGTGGATTAGTTAAATATATGTAGAAATCAAAAGCTTAATTTCAAGCAAACCTCGTCAGCTCAAACTTCATTTTAGGCTTCAGAGCTGTCGTCTTGTGTAGGAAGGAGAAAAAAAAAGAGGAAATGTAAAGGTATTCAGGAAACTAAAGATGTAGCACAGAATCATTTAATTCCTCTGAACTTCAGGATGTTGTTGCCTGAAGAAAAAAGGTACACTGCAAGGCAGGATTGTCATGGAAACTTATGGTAACTATCAGTGAAATATCTGTAAGTAGTAGTAGCCATCTGAATGACGTTCTCTTTAAACATGTAGAAGAGGAAAAACCTATCATTTTTTTAATGCTTTTTATTATTTTGCTACAAAACCTCACTTTGTTTATGAGTACAGTTTTGATTTTTAGACTTTAAAGATTCTACTTCAAGTAGTTTATAGGCTCAACATTTAAGTAAGCAAAGGGGGAAAGCACTTTGTGTAGTGTGTAGCAAATTGGAGGACTAGAATATAGCATAAAATTATACTTAAAAAATCCATCCATGGTATAAGCATAAAATTTTACAAATCTTTTACAATAGGCACTTAAAAAATAACTGTTTTCCATTACACACAGGTGCTTACCTCATCAGTATTAAAAATTCTGATTCATTTATCTAGAACAAATGCTGATTGTATGTTTTTATTTAGCCAACCTTAAGACAAAGGTTTGAGTGCGAGAGAAATTGCTCTAGAAGCCAATTTAGTTACAAATTCTGAATTAAAATAATAAAGCTTATCTCATTTCTTCAGCTGAATTAACTAATCTTACAGGAAGGGGATGTTATTAAATTATTCCTAACATGTTAAATGTAGAAGAAATTTGTGGTTTTCCCAAACTGTGTCATGTAAAACAATAGCCTACTGCCTTAAAAATGAAGTAAATAAACCTTATAGGTCCATATGTATACCATGCAAATTAATTTGTGTTACAGGGACGTAGACTAGAAGTCAACAATGTAAATATATGCACATTTACTTATTTCCTATATTTTCTTAATATACCACTACCAGAAAAATCTCTGTAGTTTTTTCATTTCCTTTTTGAAAGTAGCCTTTCAAGTACTGTGTGTACACCCCATGTTGCAATTCACCATTTCTTTATCTCTGATATTTTACAGGGAATTTATCTCCACTTGTAGTTGAAGAAATTATTTAAAAGCTCAGTTGGAGAGTTGTATTATATCATTTGTGAAGACTTTTCAGAGTATTTTGAAAGAAAGAATCTTGAACAGTCTACTTGCTCATCACTTCACTGAAGAGATTTTTGATAGCCAGAGAGTAACAAACCAGCAATTTTTTAAGGGTTGTGGAACGGAAATAGACATAGTTCTTGGCCACATAGTTTCTTCATAATCTCTGTCACAAGTAAGAGTATTTTTTTTCTTTGATTTCAATATCTTACTTGGGTTTTTTAGAAATTTGCGGGGTCTCTAAGAACGGTAAGCTGGGACAAAGTGAGGTTTTAAAGACAAAATAGGTGGGTATCATTCTGTTGTTGAAAGGCTAGACAGTTTCTTTCATGCAGGCCTCAATAATCTTGAATGATTATTAAGATTATTAATAACATCATAGTTCTAATAATTATTAACCTCCTTGCTCTGTTGAGGACCCCAATTCATTGAGTTCTAGTCTGACTTGTTTTGCCTTTTACAAGAAACTAAGTTTTATATATCCTACTTCCAGAAAACCGCTTAAGCTTAAAGGTAGACTTGTCTTAGCTCCCTGGAGGCAAAGGGCTCCTGATGCTGCTCTATCAAAGACTCTCAAAGTTTTCCCACTTGTATTGCAGTGAAAAGCAAAAATCATCTGAAAGGGGATAGGAGTTAGGATTTTCTGAGGAGCTGTACTATAATATCATACAGTAGTGTGCAGTTTTATCCAAACTGTCATATTTCTTAATTCCAGTATTTGCAACTTCCACATGTACTGAGTAAAATGAACCTATTTTTGTATAATTATTTTGCTGAATAGGAAGTATTTTTAATAATTGCTAACTTTAATATGCAACACACGAAAAACAATCTTGTCAAAGTATACAGAAAAGATGTAAAGCAAACTGAGGCTGGATTGAAGCAGTCTGAAAAAGTTTTTTTCTGTTTTCTATCTCTCTGTTTTATTAAACTAAAATACATGCAATCATTAAAATAAACAAGATTTCTTGATGCCAATTGTATTTTTTGAAAGTTGATCATTCAGTCAATTTTCACATTTCAATCTGAATTAAATCAGGTAAAATATTCTCCAGTTTCTTGTAACTGATGAAAATATTTCTATGCTGGTAAAATGCAGAAAATTGTAAAATGTTTAATTACTAAGAGAATTTATTTAATGAAGAAGATCTAATTGTTAACACATTAGAAAACAACTTTTTACATGCTCCCTTCCTTCAGTGCATCAGCTTTCATTCTACTAGAACAATAAATGAATTTTACTTCATAGAATAGCCATGATCTAGTAGATAAACATGAGTATCCAGGCTGATTAAATGTGCAGAATGAAAATTAATCCATCTGAGGGCCTGAAAGAAATTATTTTAGTCTCCACATAGACTGGTGTCATTGTGGTGTTTCTCAAAGTGGTCAGGCAAAACCTAACACTTTCCACAGTGAACTCTGTCACACCGGAAGAAATCTAGGAAGCAAGCAAGCACCAACTATAAAAAGCTGTTTCTGATTGTCCATAGCTGGGGTCCTCCTGTGTGCTCTCATAAAAGAGTGTTACCTAGGTAGAAGGGAAGGGGAAAGTTTCTGGGGTTTAATACTGTTCGGGTTTTCTGTTTCCTCACATGCTATCTTCCTCACAACTCCATTTTACTTCTCATATGTAGACAATAGTTATACTGAAAGCAACATTTAGACTTGTAAATGCTCTATGGGTCTTTGTGCCTTGCTTTTCATTTCAAATTTTTATTTCATTATTATAAAAGTCCATTTCATAATAGATTTAAGTGAATGACTGCAATTTTCCTGTGCCAAAATTTGAAGATAAGAAAATAGTATCATAAGTTACAACTCTAATGGAAATTCTGTGTCACCTGCAAATATGGGCATTAGAGTGATGTTACAAGTAATGAAGCTATCCTTGAAATAAGATAAAAAGCAAAAACTGGATGATAAAATTGACTTAATATCAAATCATCTGTCACTGGTATACCTATAGAAGTAGGAGAATTTATTGATTATTTTTAATGCATACAAAGGCACAGCGATCTTGATTTTGAATAAGCTATATAAGATGAAAAAGCCAAAGAAGTTCTCTCCTAGAAAGTGACATTACTTTGAAAGTACCTTTTTCTCTCATTTACTATAGATATTTTTTTAATTTATAAAATTGGTGATCTATACAAATAATCCCAGAAAGAAAAAAAATCTCATTCTGACTCTGATAGAACCAGCCATGCACTGAAAACTATTTCAAGATTCTGAAGTTTCCTATAATTACTAACTGACATTTATCACCTTGCTAAAGTGAAACAGCAGAATAGGATCAACAGTGCAATCGATAATATGGCTGTTATTGAGAAGATATGGTAATTATTTTTTTTTAACGCACTCTCTGCAACTTCAGTATTACACCTTCCAGTAGAGTCCATACCACTGTCAACTGTCTTATGGGTCATCAGCAGAGTTTTTAACATTTCCAGTAGGCTGTAATCAAAACCAGCACAGTTCTGTGGGCTGGGAAATTCACCACAGAAGAACATTATTGGCAATAGTAGAATTACTCCCTATGATATGCTCACTAAATGGGCAGTTCTTAAATTCTTGCAGAACCGAAAGATAAGCAACAGTGAGCATATGTGCAAGCAAATTGCAGCATCCAATGTAAAATGCAAACTTAAATATTATTTTTTAAAGAAAAGAATGTCACTTTTAACAAAATAATGCATAATTCTCTTGTGGAAAAGAACTGAAGAAATATTTTCATATTTAGATTTTATGTTACTCTGTCGAAGTCCAAAAAAAGTGGCTCTTTGCAGCTTACCGTGGTTACAGCATTACCTATTTGGTAGAAATTTCCCCTGGAAGGATGTTGTTCTTCAGGGGCACAGAACTGAAGAAATCAAAAGCGTCTGTGCTTCTTCTCCACTTTCAGTATGAAGAGCATGCTGGTACCTGCAAAGATGAAAAAATACCAAAATTAATCCTTTAATGGTAGCTATCAGTATCTTGTGTCATCCATATGATGCACAGAATCTGTTGGAGCATGGCTGGTTCACAAGAGGGAGGTCTGTCACACACCCGGGTCACTTACAGTTTGACCAAAGCTTAATGATAAGTTTTGCTTATTTTAAGCAAAAAATGTGGTTTTACAGCAGCAAGAAATAAGTTTTATGCCATACACTCTACTGTAAAAACTTATTTTAGATAAATGTTGTCATGGGATTAATGTTTTGTGCTGATGATGTTTCTTATTATGTTGGTCTAAAATATCCCTTGCTTTATGAGACAAATTAATCAGATAATGAGTTATCAGAGTTTGTATAGTGCTTTTGAGAATGTGTGCCAAAGGAGTATACTGATAAAAGTATGTTTCTAATTTTTTATTGTGAAGTCATATTCCCAATAAAATATGTATTCCAAGACCTAGGACAGATTCTAAGTATCTGTGCTGACATACAGTAGCTGACAACCTGAAGGCATTTGAGGCCAGGTATGTATACATAATCCCCAGTAAGCATTTGTAGATTCAGTTTTTAAATAGAGTCAGTTCATTTTATAAAGTTAGTTTATTTGCTAAGAATTTTTTCTCTGCTGAGTCATCTGACCTTGGAGAAAAACAGCTGTTGATTTTCCCAAACCAAATTTATTTTACTGCAACAGCTAAACTGCTGACCCAGTTTGGAGGATGGACAATTCTGAATAAGAGCATGTCTGTAAATGGAATATGAAATAACGTATCTTCTTGTCTGTCTCTCTTGAATTTCCTTCTTCAAACTAAATAACCTTCCTCCCACAAGCGTACACATACACATACAAACATGCACCTGATTTATCTCAGTATCTAATCATAGGTAAAAAACATTGCTGGTTCCCATGGCAACTACAGTTCAGTGTATTCATTGACTTTTTTCTCACCAGTATTTGCCTTATTATTGTTGTGGTTTAACCTGGCAGGCAGCTAAAACAACCACACAGCCATTTGCTCACTCCGCTCCTTTCAGTGGGACGAAGGAGAGGATCAAAAAGGAAAAAAAAAAAGTAAAAGTGATGGGTTGAGATAAAGACAGTTTAGTCGGACAGAAAAGGAAGAAGGTGGTGGTGGTGATGATGATGATGATAATATACAAAACAAGTTATGAACAGCACAATTTCTCACCACCTGAAGCCAATGCTCAGCTAGTTCCTGAGCGACACACCTCCTGCCCAACTCCCCCAGTTACACACTGAGCATGATGTCATATGGTATGGAATATCCCTGTGGCCAGTTTGGGGCAACTATCCTGGCTGTGTTCCCTCTCAGCTTGTTGGGCACCCCCTGCCTTCTCATTGTCAGGGCAGTATGAGAAGCTGAAAAGTCCTTGACTACTTGGCAACAACTAAAAATATCAGTGTGTTATCAACATTATTCTCCTAAATGAAAATCCTAAATCCAAAACACAGCACTATACCAGCTGCTAGGAAGAAAATTAACTCTATCCCTGCCAAAACCAGGACAATTATTCAGCACAAAAAACTTCTTGTCATATCAATAAGAACTCTAATATTTATATATCTTAATGCTTTTCCTCTGTCCAATCTAAGAAATATTACTTTTTAGGAGTCCAGGTTTTCACTAGAAAGCTCAATTTAAATGTAAGGATTATTGGAGCTGTTCTTCAGTGTTATTTATGTATGCTGCATCTATTATTTGAACACACAGCAAAAGATTCTTTTTCCATCTATTTTGACAGGCTCAGGTCTTCGGGGAGCTTGTTTTATCTCTAATGTGAGAAGCTGATTCCACTGGCACTTCTGGACAAACTTAAAACTCAAAACACAAAAGAGCCAGCATGTCTATTCTTGTCTCAGAGAGATAACATATATTGTAGGGAGAGAAAAAAGCTACAAATATTCTGATTTATGTTTTTTAAACTTTTCTAATGGAAAAGGAACTAATAATGCAAGCTGCAATCCTTCCCTGTATCACTGTGTAGGGTCTGAGCTTGAACTTCAAAAGATATTTGCCTTTCATATGTCTTTATTCTGCTATTTGTAGAGCAAAGGTGGGCCTCTTTGCTTTCCTGGCTTAAGCCAGTTTAAGTTTAAAGCCTTAGGTGTCTATGACATGAGACTATTACACGTTTTTAATGTATTTTTTCTTAGCATTTCATATGTATACATATATTCTTTGTGTATGTGTGTGTATATATATATGGCAGTAATTTTATATCGCTTTTCTGTGCCTATCCATAAACTATTGATAACTTAAGCATATGAAGTCAGAAGTGATCAGAAGTAAACCAGCAAAATATGCCTGCATTTGCATTTTAAAAATGATGTAAATGAAAGAATACATTTTATGAATCAATATACACAAGTCTATAGGGCTGGATGGGATCCACCCAGGGGTACTGAGGGAGCTGGTGGAAATGCTCACCACTTTCCCTCATTTATCAGCAGTCCTGGCTAAGCGGGCAGGTTCAGTGACTGCAGGTTAGCCAATGTGACGCCCATACACATAAAGAGCCAGAAGAAAGCTCTGGGGAACTACAGGCCTGTCAGTCTGAGCTTGGTGCCAGGGAAGGTTATGGAGCAGATCATCTTGAGTGCCATCACGCAGCACGTACAGGACAAGCAGGTGATCAGGGCCAGTCAGCATGGGTTTATGAAAGGCAGGTCCTGCTTGACTAACTTGATCTCCTATGACAAGGTGACCTGCTTAGTGGATGAGGGAAAGGCTGTGGATGTCATTTACCTGCACTTTAGTAAAGCCTTTGACATCATCTCCCACAACATTCTCCTGGAGAAACTGGCTGCTCATGGCTTGGATGGGCGTGTGCTTTGCTGGGTAAAAAACTGGCTGGATGGCTGGGCCCAAAGAGTTGTGGTGAATGGAGTTACATCCAGTTGGTGGCCGGTCACAAGTGGTGTTCCCCAGGGCTTAGTACTGGGGCCCGTTCCATTTAATATCTTTATCAATGATCTGGATGAGGGGATCGAGTCCATCCTCAAAGTGCTTAGGGACATGGTTTAGTGGTGGACTTGGCAGTGCTAGGTTGGACTTGATGATTTTTAAGGGTTTTTTCCAACATAAAATATTGTATGATTCTGTGATTAAACCTAACTCACTTATGTGTGCATGTTAGCCTGTGTTATTACATATAGAGCTAAGTGTCTTGATAAACACTTGTTGTTATTGTAGTTGAAATGGCAACTTAGTAAATTCCTGAGCAACTTTCCATTTTTTCATAAATTCTTGTGGCTTCTATCCTCTATTGCTTTGTGTTTGTTTTTTTTCCCCTGTTATGGTAAGGGGAATATTAATAACTTACTGAGGAAACCTTTCCTTCCAAAAATTACTGAACTTTCATAAAACAAACTCCAATATAGCCTCAGGCACCTTTGAGTCTAAAAAGTTAAAATCAAAATAAACCTCAACATGTTTATAAGTTTAAGTAATCAACAGTCTCACAGGAGGAAGAGAAGGACAATGGAATGGAGAGAAACTGCAAAATTAGAAAGATATGTTATATATTTACACAATACTTCAGTGATCATCCACTAGAGAAAACAGTAATTGCCAAGTAAAGTTACTTCCAATCTTTGGATAGTTCATACATTTACTGGAATTCCAGGGAGGTGAGATAATGTTTACTCTGATCATGTCCTGAGCAGGATAACCTTTCAGGATCTCTGACCCTATAAATCTGTTCTCCTCTGTGCTCAGTTGCTGCCTGTCTTTGGCTGCCATTCCTCTCTCTTCCATCTTGCACTACATTACTGACTGCAGTCTTATCAGTTCAAACCTCTGCATCTGCTGTTCCGATAGGTTTGATTACCAGCTATCTCCTATCTCAGCCTGCCTGGTAGAAGTTATTATGTGAGTACATGCCTGCTACATTTCCAGATTTTATCTAATATTTTATGTGCATCAGTTGTCAGGAGTGCAAAAGGCATGTTAAGTGAATTTTAAATCAGACTAGTCACTCTTATGCACAGTAGTAGATTAAAAAAAAAAAAGAGAGAGATTACACTGTTGCTATGAAAATGTAAAGTGTGTAAAAATTTTTCACTTAAATGGAAAGCATTCTTTATTTATTTTAAACCCCTCTCCCCAATATTTTTTTCTTGAAGGAAACACTTTTGTCCAAAAGTTTTTACATTATGATAGAAAATGTTTATTCCTTACCTCTTTTTTATATATTTTTTTTTATATATATATAGTGTTGGGTTTGCGTGGCAAGGTTTTGGTAGCAGGGGGGGCTACAGGGGTGGCTTCTGTGAGAAGCTGCTAGAAGCTTCCCCTGTGTCTGACAAAGCCAATGCCAGCCGGCTCCAAGACGGACCCACGGCTGGCCAAGGCCGAGCCCATCAGCGCCTCTGTGATAACATATTTAAGAAGGGAAAAAAAACAGTTAGAGCTTTTGCAGCCGGAGAGAAGAGTGAGAAGATGTAAGAAACTCTGCAGACACCAAAATCAGTGCAGAAGGAGGGGGAGGAGGTGCTCCAGGCGCCGGAGCAGAGATCCCCCTGCAGCCTGTGGTGAAGACCATGGTGAAGCAGGCTGTCCCCCTGCAGCCCATGGAGGAAGGATGAGGGGGTGTAGAGATTCCACCTGCAGCCCGTGGAGGACCCCACGCCAGAACAGGTGGAGGCACCTGAAGGAGGTTGTGGCCTGTGGGAAGCCCACACTGGAGCAAGCTCCTGGCAGGACCTGTGGACCCATGGAGAGAGGAGCCCACGCCAGAGCAGGTTTGCTGGCAGGACTTGTGACCCCGTGGGGGACCCACACTGGAGCAGTTTGCTCCTGAAGGTCTGCACCCCATGGGAGAGACCCACGCTGGAGCAGTTCATGAAGGACTGTAGCCCGTGGGAAGGATTCACGTTGGAGAAGCTCGTGAAGGACTGTCTCCCGTGAGAGGACTCCATGCTGGAGCAGGGGAACGATGAGAGGAGTCCTCCCCCTGAGGATGAAGAAGTGGCAGAAACAACGTGTGTTGAACTGACCGTAACCCCCACTCCCCATCCCCCTGTGCCGCTGAGGGGGGCAGAGGTTGAAGCTGGGAGTGAAGTTGAGCCTGGGAAGATGGGAGGGGTGGGGGGAGGTGTTTTAAGATTTGGTTTTATTTCTCATTCCTCTACTCTGTTTTGCTTGGTAATAAATAAGATGAATTCCCTCTCTAAGTTCAGTCTGTTTTGCTCGTGATGATAATTAGTGAGTGATCTCTCCCTGTCTTTATCTCGACCCACAAGCTTTTCGTTATACTTTTTCTCCCCTGTCTAGTGAATGAGGGGAGTGACAGAGCGGCTCTGGTGGGCACCTTGCCCTCAGCCAGGGTCAACCCACCACATATATATATATATAAAAATATCATAATTTCCCATGTTCCAGCTCATGTTTGTTGCCTCTCATCCTATTACTGTGTACCTCTCAAGCAGATCTGGCTCCATCTTCTCTTTATCCTCTGATCAGCCAGTTGTAGATAGTGTTAAGGTCTCCCTGAGCTTTCTTCTCTCAAGGCTGGAGACACCCAGCTCCCTTAGCCTGGGATGATCTAGGTCAAATGAATCATTCAAAAAATACTTCTGAGCTGTAGACTTGGAGATTTTAGGCTTGGAGATCCTTCAACCATGCACTGTTGTATCACATACCTCTTTTAGATCATATCCTTTATGTTATTCTGAATAATTTAATGGAGAAAAAAAGAACATAGAATCATAGAATCATTTTGTTTGGAAAAGAACCTTAAGATCATCAAGTCCAACTATTAACTCAGCATTGCAAGTTCAAGCACTAAAACATCCAAGGCATTCAAGGTGATCTGCTCCATAAACTTCCCCTGCACCAAGGTCAGACTGACAGGCCTGTAGTTCCCTGGATCCACTTTCCAACCCTTCTTGTGGATGGGTGACACATTTGCTAACTTCAGGTCAACTGGGACCTCCCTTTTTACCAAGGACTGCTGATAAACGATAGCTTGGTGAGCACTTCCACCAGCTTCTTCAGTACCCTTGGGTGGATCCCATCTGACCCTGTAGACTTGTATGTATCTAAGTGGTGCAGCAGGTCGCTAACCGTTTCCCCTTGGATTATGGGAACTTCACGCTGCTCCCCGTCGCTGTCTTCCAGCTCAGGGGGATGGGCACACAAAAAGCAGCTGGTCTTACTATTAAAGACTGTGGCAAAGAAGGCATTAAGTACTTTACCTGTTTCCTCATGCTTTGTCACTATGTTTCCCTCCACTTCCAAAAAAGGATGGAGATTCTCCTTAGTCATCCTTCTGTTGCTAATGTATTTATAAAAATATTTTTTTCATCTTCTATGGCAGTAGCCAGGTTAAGTTCTAGCCAGGCTTTGGCCCTTCTAATTTTCTCCCTGCATAGCCTAACAATATCCTTTCTGCTGTATTTCCAGCAGACCTCTGGTAAGTTGAAGTCCCCCATGAGAACAAGGGCTAGCGATTGTGAGAGTTCTCCCCGCTGCTTATACAATATTATGTCTGCCTCTTCATCCTGGCTGGATGGTCTGTAACAGACTCCCACCATAATATCTGCCTTGTTGGCTTTCCCCTTGATTCTTACCTGTGAACACTCAACCCTATCGTTACCATCATTAAGCTCTAAACAATCCAAACGCTCCCTAACTTACAGGGCCATCCCACCTCCTCTCCTGCCTTGCCTATCTCTTCTCAAGAGTTTGTAGCCATCCACTGCAGCTGCCCAGTTGTGTGAGTCATCCCACCACGTTTCCCTGATGGCAACTGTACCACAGTTTTCCTCCTGCACAACGGCTTCCAGCTTCTCCTGCTTGTTGCCCATGCTGCGTGCATTGCTGTAGATGCACTTCGGTTGGGCTACTGATCCTGCCACCGTTTTGAGGGGAGAAGCCCTAATTCCTACCTGACTTTCTGTGGTTTCTGACTCATCAATAACCCTTGTGTCTGCTGTTGCATGGATATCCGTCCCCTACCTTCTCTGAGATGTCAGATTGAAGGGCCTCGCTAGCACAGCATCTTTCAAACATTGGCGTGTTGCCCCCAGGCTTGTATCTAGTGAGCCTGGTTTTATCCCCTTCTCCCTTCAAATCTAGTTTAAAGCTCTTTCAATGAGCCCTGCTAACTCCTCTGCAAAGATCCTTTTTCCCCTTTGAGACAGGTGTACCTCATTTGTCACCGGTATGCCCGGTGTCTTGTAGACCGACTCATGGTCAAAACCCCCAAAATTCTGCTTATTGCACCAGGCTCTGAGCCAAGTATTAATACCCTGGCTCTTCCTGTTTCTTTCCTCATCATTCCCTGCAACTGAAGGGACAGAGGAGAACTCTATTTGTGCTCCTGATCGCTTAACCAGTTGTCCCAAGGCCCTGAAGTCCTCTTGATTGCCTTTGGACTTCTTGTGGCAGCTTCATCGCTGCCTACCTGAAAAATCAATAATGGATCATAATCTGAGGGCTGTAGCAGGGTAGGAAGCTTTCTCTTCCCATCTTTAACCCGAGCCCCAGGGAGACGGCAGACTTCCCTAAGAAGTGGGTCCGGTCTGCATATTGGGCCTTCTGTTCTCCTCAGTATTCTACGGCAATGACTCTTTTTTTTCCTTTATGGAAGTGGTTTTGACGCAGGGCATAGCCCAACTTAACCTCGGCAACACCTCCAAGCTAGATGAATCATCGTCCTCCTTATTGTTCGGTTGCACTTGCAGAGCCTCGCACCTGTTATGCAAGGGCACCTGGGAGGGTGGGGAAGTCACAGGGCAGACAGGCCTGCTGCGCCAGGCAGGGACTGGTCGCCATTCTTATCCCTGAAGTCACTGTGTTCACCTCTAAAGGAAGACCATAGAAGAAACAAAATGTTGGCAGTTCTTCAGCTCAATTTATTGAACACTAGGGACCCTAGAGGAAGCACTGAGTGAAGAATATGTGTCATGTATCTCTAGCTTAGCAAAGTTTATTCTTCTAGTTGTCAATGGTTGACACTAAAAATTTAGAGCTCTGGGCCTATTTAAGTAAGCTTAAATTGTTAATTTGGTTTCAAATTGTAGATTTCCATTCAAAAATACAGTCAAAACACTGTTGGAATCCAGATTTTCACATCTTGAAATAAGTGACAGAAATCAAGTTTCTCACTTGAATGATTATGGGGAAAAAATTGTTAAATTGCAGCTTTGTGTCATTTTTACCTTTATTGTTCAATATTGTTCAATAATTTCAATAACTTAATGATCTTTTTTCATTTCTTTTTAAATAGTTCAAAATCAGTCATCTTTGGAATCAGCAATATTCCTTGCGGTACATTAAAATAAAGAGAATTGTTTGTCTTCTAAGAGGAGCAGAATGCATGGCAACTGTTTCCGATCAACAGAAATATCTTAAAATACATGTTCATAGATGTTGCTGAAGATTGTATCCTCTGTAGCACAAGTGAAACACACAGAAAGAAAACCTTTTTTTCCCCTTCTTTCTTTCTTCATCTTTTTGTTTACATCTTACATATGTCAGAATTCAGTAATAGGAACAGCTTTTCTTTGTTTGCTCCTGCCCTAAAGATTTGTATATTCGGGAAGATAAGTGTTATGGAAACAAACTCCTAGCTCTAGTCAGTGATCATTCTGCTGTTTCATGTCTTTATATTTTGTGTCTGAATTTCCTTAGTTGTGACATATTTTCTTCATGAAATTTTAGGTCATATGTTCATCTACATCAAAGTTTGTTTCATGTGGGAAGTTTGTTTTGCATCATGTAGGAGGTTTGCTTTATAAGTATTCTTTTCTTTAGCTTGCTTCACTTCTGGTTTTTCTTTATATATTCTTTCTAAATGTAAGATATATGATGAAAACTGATTTTTTTCACATTGAAGTAGAACAGAATTACGCACAATAAGAAAGCCTTATGAGAATTTTAGTCACTTTCTTCAACCCTTCTACATGTTTTATGAAATAAAGTCATTATACTTTCACCAAACTCCAGTGGAAAGTTCACTGTTAACATCTGAAAGTAGAACTCAATATTTAGAATAGAATAGAATAGAATAGAATAGAATAGAATAGAATATTTTCAATTAGAAGGGACCTACAATGATCCATCTGCCTGACAAATTCAGGGCTGACCAAAAATTGAAGCATGTTATTAAGAGCATTGTCAAACTATACAATGTCCAACACCTGTCCAGTGTCTGACCACCCTCTTGGTAAAGAAATGTTTCCTCATGTCAGATCTAAATCTCCCCTGATGCAGCTTTGAACTATTCCCACGCCTCCTATCACTGGATCCCAGGAAGAAGAGACCAGCAGCCCCTCTCCACTCTCCCTCCTCAGGAAGCTGTAAAGAGCAATGAGGTCACCCCTCAGCCTCCCTTTCTCCAAACTAGAAAAACTTAGAATCCTCAGCAGCTCCTCATAGGACATGCTTTCGATCCCTCTCACCTGCTTTGTTGCCCTCCTCTGGACACCTTCAAGTACCTTAATATCCTTCTTGAATTGTGGGGCCCAGAACTGCACACAGTACTCCAGGTGAGGTTACACCAATGCTAAATACAGCATTATATATATATAAAATATAAAATTTTGGACAGGAAAAAACCCCAAAGTACCAGCAAATCTATAAAAAAATTGATTTTTAACAAGCAGTTATGTTATTTGATTTACCTCCAATTTAATAATATTATAAATCAATATTTTCTAATGTATTGCATGAAAGAATGTATGAAGACTGGTGTATCAACTAGGATTTATTTTGCAAGGAAAACTTCATACAGATTTTCCGATGCTCTTTAAAATATATGCTAACTGTAATCTTATTTTAAAGCTTGTTTTAAAGAAAACTTTTCCTTTTAAGATAACTTTTTTTTTCTTTACAAATGTGCACATTAGCTTTGAATGCAAGACATGTTTTTTATTATTAATATTCATGGTTAATTGTTGATGTTGTAGAGCCAAACTGATAAAAAAGTCACCTTGAATTTTTGTCTGTATGTACAGCTGAAACCTGCAACTGAAGAAATAGGGTTATATTCTTCCTCACCATGAAGTCCGCTAACTACCACTGCTAACAGTGGATGTTTCAATAGGGTGCTGAAGGGACTCATAGTGTTACATACAGACTGTGAGAACACAGAAATCCATTAATGTTTTCTTTTCAAAATTTCTTGAGTATTTCTTTGATTTTTTTTTTCTCTTTAATAATCCTCTGAGACAAGAAAAGAAACTTAAGGAGTGTTATCCTTCATGGACAAAAGGAAGGAGGGGATACAAAGGAAAAAGAATCTTTTCACCTCCCAGGTTGCTGAGTATAGCACTTTGGAGTGAAAGATGCTTCTGCCTTGAAACCTGGAGGTAATCCATGTGAGCAATGGTTTTTCTTTTTAAAAAATAATTTTGAGATAAGGAAAATTTTAAAGAAATATCAAACAATTCTACTGCAGTTATGCTGATTCTGCTGTTCACAGATGAATGTTGCAACAGAAAAAATAACAAAAATGTATGTAAAGTTATAAAATGTAAACCTATCCAGAACTTTGTCCTCTGACAAGATAATGAAATCCACATAGCAGAAATGCTAAACAGGAAAAAATATAGGACCACGGCCCTGGATTTCATGAGAGCAGAATTCAACCTTTTCAGATATCTACTTAGAAGAATCCCAAGGGATATGGCCCTGGAGAGAAGAGGGGTCCAGGAAAACTCGTTGATGTTCAAAAAATCCCTTCCTCCAGGCTCAAGAAAGTTCCATCCCAATGAGCAGAAAAACAGACAAAGGCAGGATGTGGCCTACATGGATGAGCAAGGAGCTCCTAACTCAACTCAGACATAAAATGCAGTGTACAAGAGGAGGAAGCAGGGGCAGGTGATCCAGGAGGAATATAAAAATATTTTCCAGTCTTTCAGGGATGAAGTTAGGAAAGCCAAGAAGTTGAATCTGGCAAGGGATGTGAAAGGCAAGGGGAAAGGATTCTTCAATTACCTAAACAGCAGAAGACAATCAGGGAAAATGTGGGCCTGCTGCTGAATGGGGCAAGGGACTTCTGACAAATGAAATGGAGGCCAATGTACTCAGTGCCTTCTTTGCCTCAGTCTTTACCAGCAAGACTAGTCTTCAGGAATGCCGGGTCTCTGAGACCAAAGGGAAAGTGAAGCAAGGAACACTTACCCTTGATGGAAGAGAATCGGGTCAGGGAGTATTTAAACAAGCTGGATGTACATAAGTCCTTGGGGCCTGACAGGTTGTACCCACAAATGCTAAGGGAGCTGGCTGATGTCACTGCAAAGCCATTCTCAATTATCTTTGACAGGTCATGGCATCTGGGGGAGGTTCCTGAAGACTGGAAGAAAGCAAATGTCACTCCTATCCTCAAGATGGGCAAGAAGGAAGGTTCAGGGAACTACAGGTTGGTCAACCTTGCCTCAATCCCTAGGAAGGTGATGGAGAAAATCCTCCAGAAAATCACTTCCAAATATATGAAGGACAAGAAGGGGATGGGGAGTAGTCAGCAGGGATTTATAAAAGGGAAATCATGTCTAACCAGCCTGATAGCCTACAATGAGGTGACTAGCTTGATGGATGAGAGGATAGCAGTGGATGTTGTTCACCTCAACTTTAGTAAGACTTTTGTCACCTTTTCCCATAACAGCCTCATAGACAAGTTGACAAAATATGGGTTGGATAAGTGGACAATAATATATACTGAAAACTGGCTGAGCGATCAGGTCCAAAGGGCTATGATCAGTGGCACAAAGTCCAATTGGAGGAAAGTCTCTAGTGTTGTACACCAGGGTCAATACTAAGGCCAATACTATCTAGTGTCTTCATTAATGACCTGGATGCTGAGATTGAGTGAAGCGTCAGCAAGTTTTCAGATGATACAAAACTGGGAGGTGTGGCTGATACACCAGAAGGCTGTGCTGCCTTTCAGAGGGACCTGGACAAACTGGATAATTGGGCAGAGAGGAACCTCATTAAGTTAAACCAAGGTAAATGCTATGTCCTGCACTGGGGGCAAAATAACCTCAGGCCCTAATACACTCTGGGGGCTGATTGGCTGGAAAACAGTTCTGCAGAGAGGTAAAGGGAGATAATCCTTCCCCTCTGCTAGCACTGTTAAGGCCACATGTGGAGTATTATGTACAGTTTTGGGCTCCCCAGTACAAGAGCGACATGGACGTACTAGAATCATAGAATCATAGAATCATGGAATGGTTTGGGTTGGAAGGGACTTTAAAGATCACCTAGTTCCAACCTCCCTGTCATGGGCAGGGATACCTTCTACTAGATGAGGTTGCTCAAAGTGCCATCCTGCTTGGCCTTGAACACTTCCAGGAAGTGGACATCCACAACTTTTTCTGAGCAACTAGAATGCGTTCAGCACAGGGTCACTAGGGTTATTAAGGGATCGCAACACCTTTCATATGAGGAGTGATTGAGAGAGCTGGGATTCCAGCCTGAAGCAGTGAAGGCTCAGGGTGATCTTGCCCATGTATATAAATACTTGACTGGAAAGAATGAAGAAGAAGGAGCCATCCTCTTCTCAGCAATATCCAGTGATATTATCCAGTGATATACCAGAGGCAATGGCTACAAATTGAAACACATGAAATTCCATGTGAATCCAAGAAAATACTTTTTTATTCGGAAGGGTGATCAAACACCAGAACATGTTGCTCAGAGAGGCTGTGGAGTCTCCGTCTATGGCGATTTTCAAAACCTGACTGGATATAGTCCTGGGTAACCTGCTTTGGCTGACCCTATTTGAGCAGGGGGGTGGACTAGATGATCTCAAGAGATCTCTTCCAGCCTCAATGATTCTGTGATTCTGTTTTCCCCTTCTAGATCATCAGCCCATACTTCGGTATTAACCTTGTATATTTTCCTTTGGGTAAAAGTCACAAAATCATTAAAAGAAAAAATTCCTGAGCTTGTAGCTATTTCAAAGTAACTATTGCATGAAATAATACAGGGAAATCAAGCCTGTCCAAAGCAGAGGAAAGGATACACAGACTATAGGATATAGACCAGTTCTCTTCAAATATTTTTCTTTTATCCTAGTGTGTGACCTAGATGTAATGTATTGTACTGAGTTTGTTTACATTATATCCCTTGAAGGATGCTGTACTACTTCCCCAGATAAGATTCTTGTTGGACATGGGGTAGCAGGGGAAATCTGACAACAGTTTTTTCCTTGGCTAAACACGTACACAGCAACTATACAGAATTGTAGCATTTTTGAAAGACACCTTTACACGTCCACTATCCCAGCTTCAACTCTTATCTATAGCTGTATCCAGAGGGGAAGAGCATGAGACTGGTATTTTTAAGGTAATGCATTCAGACATACTAAAGTTTTTCAAATGTTCAAGATCACCTTAAATTTTATATAACAAATAACTTGTTAGAAAAGCTGGAATCTCATATTTAAGACATTATGTGCTGTACATGCAATATAGCAGAATGAATGACAACATTTTTCATAAATGAAATATATTTTCTTTTTGAGGTTGGACCACCATTTACTTTAATTTAATCAATTTAATTAAATTGAAATAGTGGCATAATCCCTCAGGGAGTGTGTGCTTCACTTATGAAGTATTCCATCAAAAATATTTGAAATCTGAGCATTTTTCCTTCAATAGATGTGAAGGGCATATTTAAATACAAACTCCCAGAGCTAATGCAATTTCCCAGCTGTGTCACAAATGGCAGCTTTTGTTGTGCAGGGACAGGATTAAACAGTGAGCACAGTAAATTTATTTGCATATAAAGTTCTCTTATAATTGTATGTCATAATTTCACAATGATTTATAAGTTCATGAAAGCTATATGATATTAGATAATCATTTGCCTAAATGACACACTAAGCATTACCTTAGGAAATGGTTTTCCATTTTCTTCAGATCAATTTATTATGGAAGAGAAGATAAAGTTCTCAGAGTAATATTTGTTCGTAATTCAGCAAATTATTATATAATTTAGGTGTTATTTTCTATAATGATACAAAAGTCTAAAAATACATTTCATAGTTAAGAGATTGTTGGTAGGGATGTCAAAATTGTAAGTGGTGATACTCACAGGCTGTTAGTAAACTGCATGCTGAAATTTTTCATAGCAATTGCTTTTTTAATTTCTATATAAAAATTTAAAATTAAAAAAAAGAAATAGCTTAAAACTATTATACAAAAATTATTTGGAAGACTAAATATTCAAATTGTTTACATTAAAAACAAATTTTAAAAAGTTTTTGTTCTCAGTTATGCTTTGCAGCACAAGTCAGACAAAACTTGATGTAGAGAATAGAATGAGCAAAGAATTCCAAAGTGAGTTTACAGAAATTGTGATGACTTTCTGATGTGATTTGATTAATCTGTATAGGCTCTGAACAAAGAGAGGGGAGGAGGAGGAGGATTGAGGACTACAAGGCCCTGTGGGTGGAATCCAATTAAATGGAACCAAGCATCCCTGCCACCTGATCTTGTCCTGTAACCAGATCAGTTCTCCTGCAGCCCTGAGGAGAAGGGCTTCGGGGTATTGAGTGAGGAGAAGCTCAACATGAGCCGGCAGTGTGCGCTTGCAGCCCAGAAAGCCAACCATGTCCTGGGCTGCATCAAAAGAAGCGTGACCAGCAGGTCGAGGGAGGTGATCCTGCCCCTCTACTCTGCTCTTGTGAGACCCCACCTGGAGTACTGCGTCCAGCTCTGGGGGCCCCAGTACAGGAGAGACATCGAGCTGTTGGAGCGAGTCCAGAGGAGGGCCACAAAGCTGATCAGAGGGCTGGAGCACCTCTCCTATGAGGCCAGGCTGAGAGAGTTGGGATTGTTCAGCCTGGAGAAGAGAAGGCTCCAGGGAGACCTAATTGTGGCCTTCCAGTACCTGAAGGGGCCTACAGGAAAGATGGAGAGGGACTGTTTATCAGGGGCATGTAGTGACAGGACAAGGGGTAATGGGTTAAAGCTGAAGGAGGGTTGATTTAGATTAGATGTTAGAAAGAAATTCTTTGCTGTTAGAGTGGTGAAGCACTGGAACAGGTTGCCCAGAGAGGTTGTGGATGCCCCCTCCCTGGAAGTGTTCAAGGCCAGGTTGGATGAGGCTTTGGGCAACGTGGCCTAGTGGAGGGTGTCCCTGCCCATTGCAGGGGGGTTGGAACTAGATGGTCTTTAAGGTCCCTTCCAACCCAAACCATTCTTCTATGATTCTATGAGCCATCTAATTTTCTTTGCAAAACTCCAAAGTTTTGTGCACAGGGAGGTGACAAAGCCAATAGTTTTGGTGGAACCATTTTAGAATCACAGAAACATTTGGGTTGGAAGGAACCTTGGGAGGTTGTCTGGTACAACTTCTCTCTTAGAGCAGGGTCAGCTTTGACATTAGAGTAGATTCCTCAGGGTTGTGTCCACTCCAGTGCCATGTATCTCCAAAGATGGAGATTCCACAGCTTCTCTGGGAAATTTGTCCCTGGCTTATAACATTCACATGGTAACATTTTTCTTCCTTGCATCTAATCAGAATTTCCCTTGCAGACGTCAGCCAGCTCTTTCAGCAGTTTTGGATATGGCTGAGCTAGTCCCAGTCATTGGGACATTCAAACAACTTTAACACATCATTTTTAGTGAAGTAGGAGCCAATATGCTGAAGATAAAGGAACTTAATATTTTAGAAGTACTTTACAGAAAACATGTATTAATACAAGTATGCCTCAGCCCCTTGACATCCTGGAGATGATTACAGCTTTGGTTTGTGTTTGTCAACTTAATCCACTGTGGGAAGTAACTACTGTGCCATTTATAGTGTTGATAAAGAAAATAAGAAGTTGTACAACTGATAAGAGAGAGCTTTTTTGGTATCTCTCCTGCAGTCTTAATCAGAAATACACACAGAGCTTTGTCAAAATGCTCGGGTTTTATCTTGTCTACTGTTTACCTCGGGCTTTTTTGAAATTTTTCAGCACTGTCCTCCTAAATATAAAATTTTGAACACCGAAAACCGCCAAATCTTTGTTCCTAATGCATTAAAGTAATAACAGTACTGTCATTGTCAGTGTAGAGGCAAAGCAGGAAAAAAGAAGTGCAACTAAAGAGACTATCACAAAAGATTTTGAGGAGTAAAATAATAAACACAAAATTAACTCTGTATTATCACTACATGGATCTCAAATGGGGAAATAGTCTCTGAACAAAGCCTGATAATGGTATGATGATATTTACCTGATGGATAATGCCTTCTCATTAGGAATGTTGTTTGCTGTGTATTGATTTCAGTCTGTATTTAATCAATGCTGTGGAAGAGAGAAAGAGCAGATGTTCCTTAAGGAGACCGATTACATACAGGGCTAAAGACTGAGGTAAAGAGAATTGGGACTATGAATTACGTGGATCACAGTAATCCCTTGTCCCTCATGACTACATAGGTACTTCGCTTGCTGCTTAGCATTAGCAAGTTTTTCATACTGAGCTTTAAACTCTTTAAGATCTAGCATTCACCTAGCAGGTTCATTGCAGAATAAGAAGCCCCCTGGTGATCCAGCCTTTGCCTTTGTGTATTAGCGTAACCTCTGCAGTGACATTCTAGTAAAGTGTACTCTTCTGTCCATATTTATGAAGCGTGTGGTTATGAATTTGCTGTTTAAACCTGAAAGGGCTTATTTCATTTAAAAGGAATTCTAGATTCTCTCTACTATTCATTTTGTGGCCCTGTCTTAGGGGTTTTTTTGAGACACAGCATTCTTTGTATTGGTGGGTACTGTTTCTTCGTGGGTAGTGTTTCTGGAAGACAGGAATACATCATTGATTGTTTCTCTTCACTTCTTGTAACCTCAGTGTAGGTTTGATTTTTCAGCACTCCTTTAGACTGTGTCTTTTGTCTACAGTTAACTTGTTGGAACCATTTTGTGTTTATGGCTTTCAAAATTTTCTCATCTAGGAATCCTTACTAATGTCAGCAGTGAATTTATTTCTAGATTTGTCTACTTAAAAATTGTATCTCTGGGACTTACAGAGGGATGGGATCACATTTTTATCTGGAAACTCTTGCACCACATATTAATGCTAAATCTACAGGGGATCATCTCTGTGCGTGCTTGGGATTGATAGATATTCAGCTGGAGTTCTATTTAACAGGTGTATAGGTTATTGAACTGTATGCAAATATTCAGAGTTTTTAGATAAGATTTCATTTTATGCTTTTGTCAACATAGCCAAAACTATGTAATTCCTTTTGCTCAAGTGATACAGCTGGAAAAAAATACTTTTTTATTTTAAAAAAAAAAAAAGTTGACAACTGAGAGAGGTACATTGTATTAAATGACTCCTGCTTCAAGCATATTTCACTACATTTTGACTTTTTAAAATTGGTAAGTCTTTATATTAACTGAAGATTTTGTTCCACTATCAACTTATTTACCTAATGTAATGTATTTAGAACAGCTTCTGAATGTTAGTGCCTCTAAATGTATAACACAAAATATCTAAAAATTAATTCCTCATCCTATAACCTTAATTAAGCATAATCTTGATTATTAGAGTGAAGAAAAAAAAATACCCTCCCATCTTCGAATTAATTATGTGCTCTGTGTATTCTTAGCTGTCTAATCTATGGAAAGTAATTTTTTTCCTTTATTTAGGCTTTCTGAATGATGCACATATTAGTATAATGGGTGTCATACTGAGATGCTAATAACATTCCTGCAGGTTTTCTCTTTGTGGATAAAATATTTTTACAGATTTTGCAGATTATGGCACTTTCTTGCTTTGAAGGGGGATTTTTCTCACTGGGGAAGACTTTATAATATATTATAATTAAATATAAATGCATGTAGTTGTTATTCATGGTTCATAATTATCAAATTATAATTATAAACATATCTCTGATAAAGTAAACAACATCCTCTCACATCATTTTCCTTATTTTTAACCTGTGAAAAAAATTACAAATACTTACAAGCAAAGTTCCATGAAGGGTTAGAAGACAAACCTGTTAAACACATCAAAGGCTGTTAAATTGCATTAGAAAACCAAGAAACATAAGATGATCATTTGTTGTGGAAAAAATTCTGACGTAGTTCTCAAGAGACATCACCAGCTTCTGCTCTTTCCATCTGCTCATCTTTGCACAGCTTGGCCCTTACTCCTCTAATGTGACTTTTGAAATGACAGACCTGTTCAGAAATCTCTTTTTTCTCTGGTACGTTATCAGCAAAAAAGGCTTTGGAAATATTTACAGGGCTCTGCAATGATACTCAAGCTGGCTCTGAATGGATTAGCTGTAGGTTTAGAAACAAAATAACTATACAGGCGTTGCGGTACCCCAGCAACACATAAACTCCTGAGCTCATGTATACTAATTAGCCTTGTAGAGAAGCAGTGCTAATTAATCTGCATGCAATGACCTGGTATTACTGTTTCTGGGACCTGACATTTAATTATATGTATGGTGTGGCTGCTTTGACATACAAGTTCTTCATATTTCTCTCTAGAGTGGCATGCGCTATACAGCACTGACAACCTTACAGATTTACCACTTCACCAAACATGGTTCTTTCCTTCTTCCTTTACACAGCTTAATTCTTCCTTTTGGTTTCATGTGGCTGTCAGTCACATCCAGCCACCCTGCATGCCCAGTTTGTTTTTCATTTGGGTCTGTTGTTTAACTCTTCTTATTGCAAAAAACTTAATGGTATCATGGTCCTGGTTGGTTTCTGTGTATTTCTTCATCAGGTGGACACCATCTAAAGCTGTGAAGACTGCTGTCCTTTTTTTTTTTCTGTGATGAAAGCAGTAAATGGTTGGAAAAACTGATGGTCAACACCATTAGTTTGCAGGGTCCTGGGAAGGACAATACTCTAGGGAGTGCCTGCAGTCTTAAAAGACTAAGCAGTCTAAACTAAGATTAGGAAAAATATTTTCACTGAAAGTTGAGCTCTGATAGATGTTGGCACGTTCACCTTGCATATTGTGTGGAATCATTTGTTTTAAACAAACTATTTCTGTGTTTCACCTGGACAAGTACTGTGGAAAGAAAGACTTGGAACCTACCTACTAGTCTAAGTCATTAAAATGGAATTCTCTAAACATCTGGAAATGTTTCTGAAATATAAACTCACATGTTAACTAAATCTAGTGAAGGCTTTTCTTTAAGGTTTAGAGGCTTTTATTATTTTGTTAAAAGCAGTAGAATCAAAAAGCTAGCTAGAACCAAAGGAGAAGGTTAAACAATTTCTTGAAAGTATTTTCTCTGCTCTTAAATCTCCACTATGGGCCAACAGCACATCAGGAACATACTGAGCTGCAATTGAACTCACCTCTAAAACTGGGCCCACAGGCCTTGAGAAGATAATCAGCAAAAATTCTTGCCAAAATCCATGGAGAAGGAAAATATTCTTTATGGCATGATTCAGAGTAGCATCCCACATTTGCGCACGTAAATGCATTCTGGACTAGGTGCACCAAGAGAAAGAAGGTATAAAGTAATTAATTTCCAAAGCATATTGTCACCATTTGTCAATACCTCCGCATCATTATACATGTTCATTTATCAAAACTATAATTTATTGTGTTATCAGCTTTGTAGAAAAAGTCTTGGTGGTCCTGGTAGATGCCCTTGTGGAAAAGAAGGGTAACAGTGTCCTTCCTGGGCTGCTTAAGGAGGAGTGTTGTCATCAGGTTGAGGAAGGTGATTCTTCCCCTCTATTCAGCACTTGGGAGGCGACACTTAGAGTGCTGTGTCCAGTTCTGTGTTCCTCAGTGCAAGAGAGACATGGACATACTGGAGGGGGTCTAGTGAAGGGCCACTAAGATGGTTAAGGGATTGGAGCAGCTCACACGTGAGGAACGGCTAAGAGAGCTGGGACTGTTTAATCTAAAGAGAAGACTTGGGGGGAGCCTATCAATGTACATAAATACCTGAAGGGAGGGTGCAAAAACGACTCAGCCAGGCTCTTTTCAGTGGTGCCCAGTGACAGGACAGGAGGCAATGGGCACAAACTGAAACACAGGAAGCTCAGTCTGAACGTAAGGAGAAACTTTCTGACTGTGAGGGTAACTGAGCACTGGCACAGGTTGCCTAGAGAGGTTGTGGAGTTTTCCTCCTTGGAGATATGCAAAAGCTATCTGGACATGGTCCTTGGCAACTGGCTGTAGGTGGCCTTTCTTGAGCTGAGGGGATGAATCAGGTGACCTCCAGAAGTCACTTTCAACCTCAACCATTCTCTGATACTGTGATATTATGACCTTATGATAATAAACTCACATTTGCATATCTAAAGAGAAAATAGAAATAAAATCTAATTATTATTCTGCTGTCCATTAATCTTTCTGGCTGACAAAAGCTCTTAAAAACTTATGACTGCTACCAGAAGTTCTATTGGGTAAGGAGGAAAAAAACATGTAATGAAGGGGAGGAAAGGAGTACATGAACACTTTTCATCTCTCAGTTGTGTTGTTGCTTCATCATACAGGAGCTATAGATTAACACAAACAATATGAAAAGCCTCCCAGTGATAGAAGTTTTCTATATCAGAAAAAGTTATAAATGACAATCTGTGGAGATGTTGCTATAAAGAGTGCCTCAAGCTCTGTTATGGGTGATCTCATAAACCTTTCCCTTCCAAAGTGTTTCTCCGGAAAAAACATCTCCTATTCATATTGTGTTAACCGAAACCAAAAGGTGTGGATGACAAATCTGAATGTCAACATGCCATGATGCTTTGAAGCTCAGATATGAAGAAATCTCCTTTCACCTCAGTTTGTCCTACTTCTCAAAATACAGTGATTTATTCTGTTTTAACTCTGCTTCCATCTTAAATATCAACTAATGCCTAATTTTCTGTGAAATTAGTGCCTAAACTCTTAATATAAGTAGTTTTATCTATACTGAGTAGTTTTTACCCTCACGGTACCTATGCCATCTGTCTGTCAAGGTTGCCTTCTGGTTTTCTCAGCTGGATTTTTCTCCCAAGGGACATACTGAAAATGTATTCACTGGAGAACACTAAAAGTATGATGAATCAGAAGATCTAACTTCCAAGACAGTTTTAAGCTGGTCTGGCAGTGGATCTTATCTCATAGTAATTCTTTTCCACTTGTCTTTTCTATCATATCTTAAACAGCTATAATATCAATATTGTCCCTAAAGTAATATCTGCATATATAACAAAACTGACTGCAAATACTATTTCCTTTTTAATGGATGACAGAGAATTTAGGGCTCTTTTTAAAGTGACCATAGCAGTATATCAGACCTTGCTACTTAAAACCTCTTGAAATTAACTAATTTTCAGAAGGTCATACAGCCATTGGGAGTGCAATTCACCTGATCATTGCGCTCATCTATAAAGTACCTTTGCATCAGGGCTGGTTGATTGGATAGCCTTTATTTCATTAGAGGAAACTAAGGATAACTCATTATATCCAAGATTTCCTCCCGAAAAAAGGTCTGAAGACTCATGCCTTTAAAATGCCTATTTCTACCCACTAAAGAAAAAAGCAACCAGCTTGGACATAAACATGGTTGGTGCAATTCAAGGACACTTTAAATTAATCCTGCCACAGGTAACCAAACAGATTCAGTATAAATACAGTACAACTATATTTAGTGTGAATTGTACAATCATGTCTAAAACAAATTTTAAAAGTCATTAGATTTTACAAGATTAATATTTTACAGGACAGGATAAGCAAATATTCAGATTAGGATTTTTATTCCTTGGTATTTTTTCACTCTCTGCCTACCTCCTAAAGACCTCCTAGCCCATTTTCCATATTGTTCTCAAGCATTTCAGATCATTTCCTCATAGAATCACAGAATGGTTTGGATTGGAAGGGACCTCAAAGACCATCTAGTTCCAACACCCCGTGATGGGCAGGGACACCCTCCACCAGACCAGGTTGCCCAAAGCCCCAGCCAACCTGGCCTTGAACACTTCCAGGGATGGGGCCTCCACAGCCTCTCTGGGCAACCTGTTTCAGTGCCTCACCACCCTCACAGTGAAGAATTTCTTCCTAATATCTAATCTAAATCCACCCTCCTTCAGCTTAAGGCTGTTACCCCTTGTCCTGTCACTACATGCCCCTGTAACCAGTCCCTCTCCAGCTTTCCTGTAGGCCCCTTCATGTACTGGACGGTGCTATAAGGTCTCCCTGGAGCCTGCTCTTCTCCAGGCTGAACAACCCCAACTCTCTCAGCCTGTCTTCATGATAAAATACCATCGTCTGCACCCTGCTGTCGTCTTTCTTCATTCACATGGCAGAAATTGTGACTGTGCTTGGACATCCACCAGTCACCACTATTAAAAAATTGCAAGTCTAATAGTTCAGAGCTTGCAATTTTTGGACAATGTTTTCTGAAGTTTTGACTTTGTGTGTATGTGTTCTCTTAGCTTTTTGTTTTATCGCCTTGCAAGAACTGAACATCAGCAAACTCCCAGTAAAAAAGGAGGGTGTTAGGAGATACTATACACCTATTCAAATAGATTTACAATAATTAAAAGATGAAATTTGATCCATGGAATTTCATATCTTCAGAATTAAGGAAGAATAATCTGTTGTGAAGGATTTCACTAGAGATAATCTTTTAGTTCAGACTGGAAAATAGAGTAATAGCAAATTGATCATGAAGAATTAGATGTTGTTTTCATTTTTACAGAGTGCAAAAATACTGATACACATCTGTCTTTTCTCATTTTTCTCCTTCTCTTTGCCCTTCTTGTGGTGAGATATTTGTTTCTTGTTATGTTTTACTCCTTTAAGTTTCTCTTTCTTCAGTATCTGTGTCTTGCTGATAGATTTTTATCCAACAACATTGCTAAATAGATAAATTGCTAAGTCCTGAAATAATAAAAAGATATAAGGTTTATGTTTTCATTTCTAAGTACAATGACATGTAATTTAGCCCCAGAAATCAGAAATTGGATATATGCAAGTCATGACTTATGGCTGTCAAGACATGTTGAGAAGTTGTTTAGGCCGCCTGGATTATTTTCAGGCATTTCAGCACTTTTTCTGCCATCCTGCACCATCAGACTGTTGTGCATATAGCAGCACATCTCTACTCTACACAGCTGTGTTTATGTTGGTTCTTCATAATGGCAATTAAAGGGGCCCTAGAGAAAAGTCAATTGCTTAACCAGCAATTGCAATTTCTTGGGTTGGCATCCATGACATCATATCTAACAATTTCATGATGAAATCAATAACATTGTGATCCAGGTTTTGTCACATATAACTATGTGATATTGTAATCTTTAAGCAATCTTATTAAAATTTAAATGAGAATGATATTACTATTTAATAATTTTTCAGTGGTGAAATGGGACAAAGAAGTTTAGCAAGCTTTGAGAAGCCTATTTATATCCCAGATATTTTGTCCTAAAGGAAGTAGGTTAGAAAAATTAGGCATACTTTTTTTTAGCATAAAAATATTTCTGGAATCCTAGCTTTTTAAAAGTGGTTGGTAATAACAGTCTTTGCCAGCAAAAATCCTAAATAATAAATGTTCTACTGTTATAGATTTATTTTTTGTTTGTTTGTTTATATTTCACTGTTTAGTGAGCCACCTAGAATGGACAAGGTGGGTGGACATTGTCTGAATTTGGGAATAGATATTCTCTAGACATATTCCAGACATTCTCTGATATGATTTTTTTTTTCCAAATAGGTATTGATCTAAAGAAGAAATGAATAAAATAAATATTTAACTATTTTTTTAATAAAGAGTTTGTGAAAGAGACCACTCTAAGTTGCAAATTAAAATTGTGCTTTTTTTTTTTAGTAAAAATATGCAAGTTTTATGCTGCACAAGATAAAAACATTTCACTTCTGCAGCTATGGTACTACACAGAGTTTCTAGGGACCTCATCATTAGTTGCACATACAGGGCCCCCAAAAGACTGTTTTGTCCTTATACTGCAGCACAGTGTGTTCTTATTTGGAAGTATTTTTCATTTCAGCACAAATGTCTAGAGGCAAGGCAGGCATGAATTGGTCTTGTTTACTGCCCTCTTCACTCCAGTAGCACAACAAAGTTCCAGTGATGGGAATGGTCCATGTGAGCCGAGGTGATCTGTGCAGTGAGAGGTGTGGCAGGCTGGGAGGGAGGAAGAGAATTATAAACAGGAAAAATTAAAACACTCTCCTCTTCCCATCTGCAATCAGTAGAATAGTGTGGAGGGAGACATAATGCTTGCACAGGAACTGAGTGGGAGACTAATTGGGATATAACAATTTGCTATGAAATTAATTGGGGTATAACACTGATTTGTATTTTATTATTTGATGTGGCAGTTTGAGATTGTATTCTAAAATAACAGTGCAACATAATTATTCCAATGGAGTGTGGGCTATCACCTCAGGTATTGTCAGGAAAGCACACCCTGATTATAGCAGAGTGGTTTTGCTATGCCAGTTAGGAAAGTAGTAGCTGTCAAGCTTTTCAACATAAAATATTCAACCTCAGATAATTAACAGAGTTGGCTTAAATTATGCCAAATTATGACTCAACTTTTGCCAAATTAGAGCACTATAGAAGGTTAATGAAAACATACACAATAGTATTCAAGAGATATATGTTTGGTTGCATATGTATGTATGCAGAATATGTATGACTGCACATATTCTCCTATGTGCAGTCATCCCTAGTTACTCCATGCCCATCTCTTCAAGTTTAGGAATAAAAAGCAATAACCCCACTGAGGGCTAGTGTGCAAGAATTGTATTCCCATGTACTTGCGTACTGCTGTACTACTGTGCTACTACTGTACTGCTGTGTACTACTTGTTCCCTTATGCTGTGGTGGTTGGCTTGTGCACTGCACACATTTAGTACAAGAAGAATATAATACTCAGAGAAACTTTATTGAGGGATATAAAGTTCTGAATGGATCCCACTGGGCCAACATAAAAGCCATTGCTACTCCCTGATCAAATTAAACGTGGCTTGATAAGTCACATGTACATACCAAATGTATAAGGAAAATCAAAATAACATTGTATATTTCTGTACAAATGCCATTGAGTTATTTTATTGTACTATTTTTCACCCAATGAGATTCTGCAGAAATTAAAAATATAGATGGGGAGCCACACAATCTTCATTCTCTTCTCTATTGAACAAATATTACTTTTATTTTTAAGTAACACTATGTTTTACAGCATGGAATACTTGAAGAATTCAATTATGACTTTAAGCTGACATTACAAAGCACTTGATACTTGTATCAGAACACAAACTTGCATAAAAAGTCTAGATGTACCACATTTTATCAGCACTTTATAAAACTGAATGCATTTTAGCATTACAATCTGTTACAAGGGGCTATCTTTTCTCTTATCATCACAGCTACTGCCTGATGAGCTGAGAAACAGATCTATATGCTCCTCCAATTCTGTCTCCTATGCTGTATTCAGTTAAAATAAGGAACAGGTTTTCAACTTCATATGTTGATTTCTATCTTCTGTGTTTTCTTCACTGCCTTGCTATGAGCCGTATTGTCCCTCATGCACCTCAAAGGTCCTTTGATAGACCAGCTACCAAGCCTTCTGTAGTACCTAGTTAAATCAGTTTTTTCCCACTAACTGTAAGTCATCTTCAGTTTTATTCTAAGTTAGAATATTCTGTAATGGTCTTCTTTTGAAAACAGAAAATATTTAAATAATATTTGATTCCGTTGAGATCTGATGCAGTACTCGCCTAACTTGCCATTTTAGCAACTCAGGCACATCTGTGCCTGAGAAAACACGAAGACAAACAGTAGTAACCTTTATCTTCACTATATGTTAGGAAAAATAGTTTATTTTCCTTTTGTGCTTACATATACCTACTGTCAGTAGAGGTGCAATAAATGCATAACTGGCCTTTTTAATATGCAGAGCATATGAAGAAGGCTCATTGTTGATTGCTCAGCAGATAGGCAAAATAGTATAATAATTCCCCGATAAACAATGTTTTCTTTATAAAAAACACGACTAAGGAAATGAAAAGTATTCATCTTGATTCTGTTAAATCATTCTGCTTTGTGAGTGGATATAGTCAGGTTTAGATATTAATTATGTGTTGCCATGCAGCAGTATTATTGATGTGAGCCTGAGTTCTGCTGACCTACTAAGATCATCTTTCAAAGGTCTCAGTAGATTCAGGCTGGTACTATTGTGAGGGAGTCAGGGCAATTCTATCAAATAGAATTGCTTAATGTTATCTTGTGCAAAGCACTGTAATAAAATAACAAATAATAATAAAACTGAAAGCAGCTTTTTAGATTTTATAGCTTACACTTGTTCCCAGTGGTGACTCAGATCAGATACTTTTTGGGTGAGATAGTGAAGAATGCCACTCAGTATTTCCCCTTGGAACAAACGACCTTAATTAATTTTGGTTGAGAACCACTTCCTTTCACTGCTCAGGTTTCTTTCTGCCTTTCTTGGATTCAGAAAATTTCACAGGCTTTCAAAGTCAATTCATGTTTAATAAACCATTAAGTAAAACATTTACAAATAAAATTGTTATTAAGAGAAGGACCTTGATTTCAGCAGGTAAATACTACCATTTCCCAAACTGTAAAAGTAATCATAACCAAACGGGATTACGACCTTTCCTGTTTACTAAACTTAAGACCCAAAGAATATCTTTATTTGGAATGTACTATTTCAAGTAATATAAGCAGGCACACTACCTGTGCCCAAGAATACCTGTGCCCAGTTAAGTATTGGCTTTACCTTTTATGTTATTTCTTTAATTTTTATCATTGAATAAACCAGCATGTATTATCAGCCAGGCAAAGAATATGGTTGAGGTCAGAAATTTTCTTGAGATTTATTTTGCAGCATAGTAGTAGAGTGTAATTTGTTCTTTGAACTGATTCAGAGAGTGCATACCTAATGTAACTGGAAGAAAAAAAAAAAACATGAAGTATGTGCTACAGCTAAAGAAACAATGTAATGAGCTGTCATAATTTCATGTAAGATAAAAACGTATAGATAGATATTATCACTTGCCATTAATGAATTCTTAATGACAGAACCAATGCTGAAAGAACTTGCACTTTTTGTCCCCTAATAATAATTCTGTTCCTGCTGTGGGTTCCCAGTGATAGTATGTTTTGGGGGTTTTTTTGTTTGTCGGTTGGTTTTGTTTCTTGTTTTAATTATTTCATCTGAATAAGATACTAAAGAATCGAATATAAAGGCTATGCCCAATTGACATGTCATAGAATAAAAGCTAATGGTGATAGGAGAGCTTAAGAGATTTTTGCAATATAAAGAAGAATTTAAATCTTGTTAAAATTTGCACTCAGACTTGCAATAGAGGTGTTATGTGTAAACAAACTTGCAGAGTCTGGGCCCACTGGGGGTTGCAGCTGCTCAGCATTTATCAGGGTCAAGTCTTAAGTTGGCTTTGATTTTCTACTACTTTGAACTTTTGTTCTCATGCTCTGACTATTTTCTGGCCTTTCATGTTTCTCCCTGGTTTGGGTGCTTGTTCTCTGTTTAAAAACTTTTCTACTGATCCTTCTTCAGTTCTGTTTGAAAGCTTAGTAGGCCTAAGAGTTGTTTCTTCCTACCTTTTGACCCACTAAACTGAATTTTCATCTCCACTTATCTCTAGTAAGGTATTCTCTGATATGCTTTCGTTCCAGCTCTGGAGATTGACTCCCTCTTTTTCATTCATTTAGTGCTGGTGAAGAAGTCCTTTTCTGAGTACACATTGCCTTAAGCTGCTGTGAAATGGATAGAGCCAGCAAATTAGTCTCCATTTGTTGAAAATCATACCAGGTGATCCATCCTTTTCTTTTTTTTCTTTTCTTTTTTTTCTTCCAAGGCAGGCAAAAGGTATATTTTTTCAAAGGAAGGGGAGAGGAAAAGACACTTGGTTTTTCTTAGAATTTATTTTTAAAGTTGGTATGTAATAAAAGCCATGCTTGTCTGTCTTTTGTGGTTGTTGAACATAGTGTTGTTAAATATAAACCAGGCCATTAGTGCTGCTGTGTTTGTACCCTAGCTTCACTTTGGCAGCAACAGCTGAATGTACCAGTCTAGTTTTTAGAAATCAAATTTAAAATGTTGTCACCCATTTAAAATACTTATTTTTTCATCAGACCTTTAAGACAGGAAAACAAAAATCTACTGAATAAAAAAGTAGTATAGAATTCTACAGGAGAATATTGGAAGACCTCAACATCAGCAGAACGGCACTGCTGTGCAAATAAATAATAACAGTTGTAACTTATCAGACTAGGTATGGTGAATTTAATGCACTGATATATTATGTCTATTTTGAGCTCTTTCATCAGTGTAAACCAACATACATTATACCAGTTGGGAACTATCAAACTGGTGTAAAAATCACGGCACAATTCTGACTTTGAATGAATTATTTCAAAGTCATTTTATTATTGTTGTCTGTTTACTGGCTAACAAGTGACAAACCACATCTTAAGTTTTAAACAATAAGTTAATTTCTATTTACACATCTGTTCTACTATCACCAGTTCTGTTGAATAAATAGCATGATGTCTGATATACTCTATGTAAACAGAATTATTCTCACTGTTTTCCTGTAATTCTTTTTATCCACTTGTAGCATGTGTAGCTGTAATGCTTTTCCTGCTAAAGTTTGTCTATAATATGCAGAGGACACTTTGGATTAAAATCTCACCATCATTATGTACTGAATTGTCTATGTTGAAAAAAACAAATGCTTGGAGAATGTAATGCAAGGAAAACAATAAATGGAGGATTTTTATTGCTTAGCCCTTCAATGTTCAAATAAATGCTGAAAAATGTACAATAGTGTCTATTTAAAATGGTTCCAATATTTAATGAAAAAAAAAAGTAAAACCTTTTTCACTTATTGCTCCTCTTCCTACTCAACACGAAACAAGAAGATGTTATTCTACTTATGTAGGTGAGAAAAGTCAGAGTGATCTAGTCTGATCATCTGTATACCACAGACAACACAACATCATTAATTAATTATTATATTGTGCCCAATATCTTGTGATTAAATAGGGGAATATCTTTTAGAACGAGGATAGGTCTTGATTTGAAGGTCTCAATGGAATATATGAGCTCATTCTTAGCTACTGTCTAGATATTATTTTCTCTCCTTGGTTATCTAAAATGCACTTGGTAGTTTGATAAGAGTTGCTGTTGTCTTGTGTTTATTTAAATCTTAGTGACAGACCAAATATTTGAGTTGTGCAAATATTTTTGCAGCAAAACTCATTTTTTCATGTGTGTATGTCATTAGGAGAAGCAAACTAGAACCAAATAGGTGATGTGAGATTCTACTACAACATGGCTATTACTCTAAGTAAATTTTCTCAGTGTTTATTCAGTTTTAACAAGTAAGCTTAAGCTAAATTCCTCACCATTGTCCTACTGCTTATAGGGTGAAAGAAGTGAAGGTAAAAGTTTGCTTCAGGAAGAAACTTGCTCCTTTTCTCCACCTCTGTCTTTCTTTTCAGAGTAGTATAACAGACTGGTGCTTTGGGCTCCACAAGTGTGGGATAGACTCAGATCCTAATGTTTTCTCTCTGCCCTCACCTCAAGGCTACTGGCTACTCTGAGGTAAGCTTCCTCCTGTCCTGGTAAAATTATGCTAGCTTTGAAAAACTTTTCTGAGCTGAACTAGTACATTTTCAAGAAAGTTTGAATTTTTATTTTTTTTACAAATCTGTTCTTTCCACTAAAACCTCCCAAACCAACCCATGAAACAAACAAACAAACAAAAAAAAAAAACCCTTTTTTTTTCTTTTCTGCCCTGCTCTGCTGCACAGCCAGTAGCTGCAGCCCCAGTGGTATCTATCCCACAGTTTTTGTTCCCACTCAGCAGGCAGTCCTCCACTTTGTACACTTCCTTGGCTCATTCTCTCACCACTTTAGACAATGCTGAAGTTGCTGTTTAACTCACTGGCTCATTTCAATTATGGAGCATTTTTCAGTTAATTTCCCTGTCAACACTCTGTGCAGCTGGTGTTAGTTCTCCTCATGCTCCCTTCTCATTCAATCTCGTATCCTCTTTCGGACATTTAGTGCCTTCCCTAGTTACCTGCTCCATATCCTCTACTCTCCTTCCTTCCTGTGTGCTAAGAAAGCTAGGATCTCTTTTCTGTCACTAATTATTATTCCCTCCCAATACACTATCAAGTGCGTATTGGTTTTATAACCGTGAGGATACCCTTTTGCTTATAGCTGTGTTGCCCATGATGTCAGACAGGCTTACATCCATGCTCTCTTCTTGACTTACTGCTTTCACAACCAACTTGTTTTTACCTCATGGTAACTTCAAATTTGCCTTTAGGGAGGCTAACTCCCTGTTAACATTTCCAGAAATATGGAATACTTTATCTTCTCAAGCTGTGTACCAGTTCTTTCTGCAAAGCTTACATCTTTTAACATTTCACCTGTAAACACTCCCTTCTCTAGCAGTCTCTTCTTATCTGCTGTTAAATCTCTCTTCTCCATTGTCTATTGTATTATTGGGCTTTCATATTTTAGCTCTACAGGAAACATTCTTCTCTCATTCTGTGTAAAGAATCATTCACAATAGCTTCTTTTAAGATGTGTTTAATCTCTGTGCCATATATAAATATGTATATATGTACATTAACTGTTTTGGAATAGTAAGTTTACAGAAGGTACAAATTCTACAGATATTAGATCAACTTTATATGTCCAGGATGTAATCAACACATTTTTTTCATTCTGTCTAACAAGATCATCACCCTGTATGGAAGTGCACAGAAATACCGTTAATTAGTACAAAAATATTTTGCTGCACTCTATTATAACTAACCTTTCTCCTTTCTGTAGAAGAAATGGCCTTTCTGGTGTTGACTGGGATGATCATTAGTGTATTGTGCTCCATTAAGTAAAAGATTAATTTTGTATCATCTCATTTTAATTGAAATATCTTTAAAGTGAGGATTTTGGGTGGGGTTTGGGTTGGTTTTTCGTTTGGTTTGGTTTGGGGGTTTTTGCATTGATCCAATACAGCATGACCCATGTAAATATTTAGTGCATTCAAATATAATTGGCAGAAACATTTAAAATAGGATCATAGTTCATGGAATACGAAATTAATCATCTATCTCTGTAAAAATATGTATTTTGGTATTTTTCTGGATAAGGCCTGGATAGAATCCTTTTTCATGGTCTGAAAGTCCTCCAGCAGTATTTTTCATTTTTCATTTATTGTATCTGGGTTTGTATGATAGAATCAAAGAATCATTTTGGTTAGAAAAGACCTTTAACATCATCGAGTCCAACCATTAAACTAGCACTGCCAAGTCCAGCCACTAAACCATGTCACTAAGCACCACATCCACGTGTCTTTCAAATACCTCCAGGGGTGATGACTCAACCACTTCCCTGGGCAGACTCTTCCAGTGCTTGACAACCCTTTCAGTGAAGACATTTTTCATGATATCCAATCTAAACTTTGCCTGGAGCAATTTGAGGATGTTTCCTCTTGTCCTATCATTCGTTACTCGGGAGAAGAGACCAACATCCACCTGGTTACAACCTCCTTTCAAGTAGTTGTAGACAGCGATAAGGTGTCAGCCTTATCGCTCCTTTTCCTCAGCCTCCTTTTCTCCAGGCTAAACAAGCCCAGTTCCCTCAGACGCTCCTCATAGGACTTGTGCTCCAGACCCTTCACCAGCTTTGTTGCTCTTCTCTAGACACACTCCAGCACCTCAATGTCTTTCTTGTAGGAAGGAGTCCAAAACAGAACACAGTACTCAAGGTGCGGCCTCACCAGTACTGAGTACAGGGGGACAATCACTTCCTTTGTCTTGTCTCTTGGCCACATTATTTCTGATAGAAGCCAGAATGCTGGTGGCCTTCTTGGCCACCTGAGCACACTGCTGGCTCATATTCAATGGATTGTCAACCAATACCCCCAGGTCCTTTTCCACCAAACAGCTTTCCAGCTTTTCCAAAGGATGGAGATTCTCCTTAGCCCTCCTTTTGTTGCTAATGTATTTATAGAAAAACATTTTTTATTGTCTTCTATGGCAGCAGCCAGATTAAGTTCTAGTTGGGCTTTGGCCCTTCTTATTTTTCTCCCTGCATAGCCTGACAACATCTTTGTAGTCCCCCTGAACTGCCTGCCCCATTTTCCAAAGGCCATAAACTCCCCTTTTGTGCCTCAGTTCCTGCCAAAGTTCTCTGTTCAGCCAGGCTGGTCATTTTCCTTGACAGCTTGTCTTTCGGCACATGGGGATGGCCTTCTCTTGCACCTTTAATATTTCCTTCCTGAAGACTGTGCAGCCTTCCTGGACTTCTTTGCCCCTCAGCACTGCCTCCCAAGGGAATCTGCCAACCAGGTGTCCAAACAGGCCAATGTCTGCCCTCTGGATTCCAAGGTAGCAGTTCTGCTGACCCCCCCCTTATGTCTCCAAAAATAGAAAACTCTCTCATTTCATCATCACTATGCCCAAGGCAGCTTCCAACCGTCACATCACCCACAAATGTGGGTTCACACTCTGTTCACAAACAACAGGTCCAGTGGGGCCCCTTCCCCCATTGTCTCACTCACCAGCTGTGTCAGGAAGTATAATAATTGCATAATGTGCTGTTCTTTCATGGACTAAGCTTTCTGTGGCCTGATGCTGGTACACCAAGCAAATGATTTTAAAACAGAAGTACCTAGTCTGAAAATTTGGCACTATCTTGAATACAGCTGATGTCTTTGTAAAATGGGAAAGTAATATAAGTTTTATTATTGTCAGCTACTGCTTCCCACTGTCTATTCTAGTACATTCTGGTATAAAATCTAATGCCCCCTGCTCTTACTACATGTAGTTTAAACTTACTTGTTGGACTTTTAACCTCCTTAACAGAGGAGCACTTTCTCAAAGGGCCTTATGCCAACGGAATTATATATAGCATAACTGATTCTTCTCTGCAATGAATGACTTTTTGTGCAAACATTTCTTGTTTTCTTCAAACCATGGTGTAAAGCAACCCTCCTGTTCCTCCCCTATTACAATGAGAAACAAGAAAGATGGAACTAAACAGGAAAGCTAATAAAATGGAATGGGTTCACAATGGTATGGGTGGAAAGTTAACTTAGAAATTCTGATGTGAATTGACAGAAGAAAGTTGCAGTTACAAAATAACTAGGAATCATATTTGATAGAGGAAGTGATAATAACTTGGGAGAGTTAGAGAAAAAAGATCTCACAAACGTTGAAGGAAAAAAAGCAGCACGATGAATATATAATTTAGATGGCAAGCACAGGATAAGAGAAAGGAGTTGAACAACAACTCTTCGTTCTGAAACGTGATGTGGAAACTGATGCTGACACCAACCACCTGAAGTGAGCAAAAGTGTGCTCAAACAGGAGAAGTTTTGATAATATGACGCCAACGAACTTCACGTGAGAGACTGAGAAGTTATTAAGATCCTCTTGGCAGACTTAGAAGCTCTGATATATTTTGTCAGAATAGGCCTTTATGTTAGGTCTTAACAGAAGACTGATTTGCAGTGGAAACATCCTTGATGTTACATGTTATGATATGTTATGTTTGTTATGTTATCAGATGTTTCTTGACCTGTCCAGTAACAGTGTTTAACTAAATTTCCTAAATCTAATTGATAGCCTGATGTAATATTTCCTCTGGTGACTTGAAAAGTTAATTGTTTCTCATAACGAATGTTATTGGGTTTTTTTTCTTTTTTATATTAATGGTTATTTAATTGTATTGTATATTTCATTTGAAAATGTTAAGTACATTAAAAACTGAACAACAAAAACAGAATTCTAAAAACAGTGTATAAGAATAGAAGTGATTGGTGGTGGTGATGATGATAGTGTTTGTGAGACTATAACACTAGCCCATTTGGGTACAATGTAAAAATCATATTCCCAGAATGAGCATAAGATGATAGATTTGCTCAGTTAAGTGTCAGTTTTGTGTCTGAAAAAAAAATCTTTCATTTAATGGATACAATAAAAATGTAATGTGAAGCTGAAATACATTGTTCTTTGAAAGGCACTATTCTTTCTTCTTTTTTGTTGGGGGGGGCGGGGGCTGTTGATTGGGGGTTTTTTCCCCAGCAATGCAATTTCATATACCTATAAATTTAGTATTGGAAAAACTAAATGAAACACTGTAGTTTTCATAATAATGGAAACAAAAGTAGAATGAACACATCCCAGATGTGAGTTGTCTGGACTAACTTCTGCACCTGTCAAGCCTACAATAAAGCAAGCAAAAGCAAACAAAAATAGCCATAAAAGTTGCTTGCTTAGGGAACCACTGTGGATTACCACAGGTAGTGTTTCTGCTGCAGTACTGAACGTTTTCAGATCACCAGGGATCTGACTAACTTCCTGTCATCTTTCAGAACACAATTTGAAATATAATTCTACTGTTTTAAAATAAAAACTTTTAGAAAGTTAGTTGGATTTTTTTTTTCTAAATTTACTATACTTCTGTTCTTGTGCTACTGATAAATTCCATTTTGCCATGTTTTCATCTGCTGCTGACATAGAGCCTAAGCTTTTACCATCTCCTTTCTTGACCTGCAATTACACAAGGCCATCAAGTTTCTGTTCAGAGCCATATGACTTCGATAATAATGATTTTGAAGCTTATGCTGAAAATAAAGAATGCACTTAAGCCATATTCTGATTAGGGATGGTTCATAAATTCAGCTTTGGGGTAGTTATCCTCTCTCAGATCTGTGACCCTGTCATTCCCTCTAAGTTAGTTGTCTATTCTTCATTTTTCAGGCACCCAATTTCCATCTTTCTGGATTATGCCTTGGGACTGAGTTACTGAAAGTGAAAATTTCAGTGGTTTTTTTTTTGGGTTTTTTTTTGTTTTTTTAAAGTTTACTGCATTTCACTTTACAGACCACCCAGACAGAAGCAGACATAGGAATAACACACTACAGCAAAATGTTGTTGCCTGCTCTGAGGCAACCACAAACAAGTTTTAGATATAATTCTTTATTGGTATTTTCAGATGTAAATATAAGGATAACATGTATCTTTCATACCGTATGAATGCTGCACATATTGTAAAGTTTACAGTGTGAACAATACTAAAAAAATGTATAAGTTCTTCCTAAAGATCCATAATTTGCACCTGTTTGTCAAAATATCTCTGTGTTCATGGGTGATTTAGGACTTTAAATTAATGCTTTTCTATTTGGACAGTCTCAAGAAAATGCATACTGTTCTGCAAAACATCTGAAACAGGCAATTTTAAATATTCAAATTTAGCTGTGACTTTAAAGTCACTGCAGTCATGATGTTGTCTCACCTCTTTCTGGTTAGGAAATTAGTTTTTAAGTATTGCTGAAAAAAATTAGAAATTAATAGTTTTGAAAATTTTGACTGAAGTCAGATCAATGTTGTGAGGAGGGATCTTTCAGGCATAGTATTGCCATTGAACTCAAAATCAATCAGCTCAGTGTTAGTCATGTGAATTACCTTAAAATATTGCACCAACACTCATCCTGAGTACAGAAATACCAGATCCATGTAAGACAAATGGTTCCTGTGATACTTCCAACTGTGTCTGAATCAGAGAGTCTTGAAAGTCAAGTCGTAGTTAAATAGGCACATATTCACTAGAATCAGCCAATCATTACTCAAATTATTCAATCACTAATTTGATAGCAATGAAAAGATTTGCAGAGTCAAAAAATAATTTAATAAACAGTAGTTGCTTAGTAAGTTGGATCTACAACTGGTAGAAAGTGTAAGTCCTCAAACTGACTGTTATCTGACCAACTTAACTGTTTGGAAAAAGTGTTGTTCACAAATTTTTCAGAGTGGTTTGGAAGCTTAAATTCATCTAATACAACAGCGATAACTAAAATATCTGAATCAAACCCAGGATTCATTTTCCAAATTAGATAAAGAAAGTTACTGAAATACTTGGTCATCAAATCTTTTAATTTACTCTTGGCACCATTTCAAGTTCCATTTTTTGGTTTAAACTATGACTGTCTTAGCGCTGGACATACTTACCTATTTTTTTCTATGATATTCATATAGATGCTTTCCATAGAGAACATTTAAATGATGTACAGGTGCTTTACTTCCTAATGCCTTGGAGCTCAGCACATGAATTACAAACATGCACTTTTAACCAGATATATGACAAATTTGTGTAGCCAAAGAATTATTCTCTATTGATATCTGACTTCTAAACAAATTAGTTAATTTATCCATGATCTTAAAAATACAGTGGGGATATCTGCAGAAGAGAGATATTAGAAGGTGAGCATTGTATTCTTCAGCTAATGTTAAACCGCAAAACTTCAGTACCACGGCTCCATATGTTAGGCATCACGAAAACTTATTCTAAATAAATGTGTGTAACAAGAGTGTTAAAGAATTTGACAAAGCATTCTGTGATTTATAATCTTATGTTGATAAGAGTGATGAGCCAATTTTCAGATTAATTTTTCTCAGGTTATTTTAAAGCCCTGTAGCAGTACAAATCTATTCAATGCTTCATAATATATTAAGAATATGACATTTTTAATCTTCACTTTAGGGAGTCATCAAAATTTAGGACTTAGTTAATCTGACAGGATTTTTATTGCCATTATGAAAGTATTCAAGACCAAATGTAATTATGCCTCTTCATGATATTCACCAAAACACATACACATGCACAAATTACTCTCAGTTCTTTTAGCAAAACAAATTGTGGTCTTCTACCAGTTGGTACTGTTTTCCACCAGAAGCTGTTGTTCATGTAAGGAAGTATAAGTAAACTAAAACCATTCTAAATTATTATTTTGGTTTTGCAAAATTATTTACCTGTGAGAGGGTTATAATAATATTAAAAGAAGAAATATATAATAACATAGTAGAGATGTTTCAAAGTAAGCTGAAGTTCAATTAGTATAGGAAATTACTGTTCTACCAGTTTGCTCTCTGAAATGGGGTAAAATAATAAAACAGTATAACAATAAAAAAGGTACATTATGTTCAAGGTATTTTCTTTTCCCAAAACTAGACCTATTATTATAAATCAGAATGAAGAGACAACAACTAAAGGAAAATGCATTTCTAGTGTATAATGCAGATTTTGTTTTGATTTCACGATGGTAATTTAAAACATATTTATTTCCTGCACCTTGTTCTGCAGGAGCAAAGTCTTGATTTCACGTACATCCAGGTTTAGTTCCTGCACCTAGGGCCTTCCCCCACAGCCCCCTCTGAAGGATCAGAGCTTGCACCAAAGTCTACCAAAGCTTTACAACTCAGAGGGCTCCCCTGGGCACCTTCCACCCAAGTTTTGGCAACACAATTTGTGGCTCTGATAGAAGATGAGCAGGCTTAGAATAGGACTGGATCAGAGCATTTGCTTCATGATAAACCAGTGTGAAATCTAGTGTCCAAATTGTTCTTTGGCAGAAGGCAATAATACATAAGGGCTTCTAATTAATTTCAGCTATTGTTTCTAGGAAGCAGAATTAACTAACAACTACAGTAGTAGCAACTTCTTGGTTGTAAAGGAATTTAAGCCCTCCTAACTTGTTCCAAAAAAGAGAGAAACGGAAGAGGTGTTTGGAATTTGCTTCTTGAGTTCTTAATTCAGACACAAATATTACAATTGGTTTCCAAAATCTAACCAAAAGGCTCAGATGGAATTCATCAGACCCTCCTCTAGTCAAAATCACAAAAACTGAGGAAGATGAAATGTATCCGGAGACTGTGCTGGCACTGGGAGAGATTACATTTTAACTGTATATTTTAATCTCCCTCCTCATGCAATTAAATGGTGAGTGAATTATTCAGATCATATATAAAAAAAAGAGGCAATGAAGTGAATACCTCATATTTTTACAATCAAACTTTGTTAGGTGTCATGTAGAGAATTTTAAAATATTTTACTGGGACTCTGAAATCTATTCACTGTTGCGACATGCCTTCTTAGTAAAACTATTCAGTCACTGAAGAGAAACAATAATCATAACCAATAGATTTTAGAAACATCTTAAAAATAAAGATATCTCAAATTGAAATAGTACATTATTCTCAAGCTAAGATCAAAGCAGCTTTGCCTGACTTTCTTAAGAAATTGAATCTGCTATCTGAAGAAAATAAACTCTGAAGAGCAAACTGTTAGGAACTTATAAATCATTTGGATGCATCTACTTGTGGACTAAATAACAGCAATAAATGAAATGTTAAGAAAGACTTTTTCCAATAAATATTCTCTAGTTAGGAGCTTAGAAAATGTAAACCTCCTGCTTAGTTCAAATTAAGTTTTCAATTATTTTTAGCATTTCCGCCACTACTCAGTAAATAATACTGAGTAAATAATAAACTAAGTAAATTACTTCATTTTCGAAGAGTACTAAATTTTTTGTTTCCTCCTACTGGAGTTATATTTCATTTCATTATCAGCTTTTGTCCCTCATTAGGAAAGAGGCTTTCACACTATTGACACCTAAGATGATCCATTTTCCCCTAAAACTTCTTTAGATCTCCTCCTTTGTACCTAGAAGTAGAGTTCTGTGATCTCAGTTGCCTGTAATCTGAGTTGTTACTGTGTTTATGACTATAATGGAAAAGTTAACTTATCGCAAAAGATAGTTTAGTCACTTATTATTCATATATCTACAATGCTTTGTCACCATTTGTATTTACATATTCTTATTTACACACAGTTTCAATTTATTTGTTACGGAATGTTTCTCCTTGTGATAAATATTTCTGGATTTATTTCCTAATGTGTAGTAATGATGGTTCACTACAATCTACTTTAATATAACAAAATATTTATTTGGTATCACATCTGAAGTAATATTTTTGAAGAAAAGGTGAAATGCTAATCTGGTCATTTTAATGGGAACAAAAACATACTTAAAATATTTACTATAAGTGTAAAGCTTGAGGTATACTTTTAGTCTCTATTATGATAACATGACACTGTAAATTTCCATATTTTACTAGCTAATGTTTTATGCATAAATGAGACACATTTGTTTATAAAAGGCAGTTTTCATAGACATTTTATATTAAAGCAGCCAGATGACAAAAAAATATTTTTTTTACACTAGCAAAAGAGGCAAGGAAGAAACACTGAATTTTGATGTTGATGACGGATGAATAAGTGACAACTAATGTTTCATTCAGTAGACTGAATTGCCATTGTAAACATAGTTATTTATCTTTGAAATATTTATTTATTCATGAAGGATCCATTAGTAAAAGTATAACTATTTATGAGTTTGGACTGATTTTAGAAAACAATTTCGAATGAAATAAAATGAAAAGAAGGAAATAGGATTTTGGGGTTTGTATGGACTAGTAAACTGCTGTTCAACTGATTAGCACTGTGGTTTTGGAGTATAGTTTAGTCTCCATTGTTTGCAGTGAAACTGGAAAAACTATTGTGTGATTTTATTCTGCATTCTAGCCTGGATGTAATTACAATCTAATGTATCCATTTTCAATCTGAATATTTATATTTTCAGATAATGGCAAAACAGGATAACATGTAAACCCATCAGAGGACAGAATTCAAACTGAAAATTATCCAGGCAAATGGAAAGTCATTCTGGGGGAAAATGGGATATAAAACATATTTATATTACCTCATTTTGGTAGAAATAATAAATGACAGGAACAACAGACTAATAGCTAATAAAAATAAGGACATTTACAGTGGACACATGTCAGTTATTCCATGTTCTTCCCAAACAGGCCAAATTCCTTCTGGGACATATCAACAAGTTGGCTATACAGCAAAAAGAAAAAAAAATAAAAACCCCAAATGAAACAAAACACAAAGAAACAAATCAACCCCCTCCCCCAAACTAAAACACACTCCATTAGCAATCTTAGTTGCCTGAGATATCCATAAACTAAAGCTTCTGAAAAATGGTGTAATTTAGTCTAAGTATGAGAAGACTTAGGGATCATTAATAACAGTATAGTAGTTGCGTGAGATAATATATATATAAGGATCTCTAAAGTAAAAATAAAAAATATTTCAAGTCTAGAAAAAATATCATTTTGACCTAAATGAAACAGTCTTTTATAGGGTGGAAAAAGAGCAGCATTTTCTTTATTAAGCCAGAATTAATTTATATAAGTTATAATCTATGTTCCCACATCACATAAGCTTAGGTTTGAAAGTGTTTGATTAACTACTGGAACTTCTATTGATATTTGAACAAATCTTATGACTCTGGGGATTTTTTATTTTATTTTTTGCAGCTAAACAAAATAAATGCTTGCATATTTCTATTTGCCTTTTGTTTGAATACTCATCTTTCTCTAATAAGAGAAAATACTGAAAACTTGCTTTATTCTGTGTATGTGTTCCTACTATTCATTTAAGATTTCATGTTAGTGACAGGTGGCTCAAATGAATTCACCATTTAATAATTTAATGCCATTTTCTGTCATGCATCCCTATCTGTTACTTTTCCTGAAAACTTATTAATTTATTGATTTACTCTTTGATGATAATAGTGTTTTGGTGCTCTAATCATGAACTGTTGTATTAGGTGTAATATAGACCCAGAGTAAAAAAAATACTCCTGTCCCAAGGACTCACAGTCTATATATAATTGTAAGACTTTCACATATTATCCACTCCTCTTTTTTATTGTTTTTCCTTCTGTGTTTCCTTTTTCACTTATGTTTCTTAAATACTGAATGTATTCTTGGGGGTTGGGGTGGAAAAGGGGAAGATTATCAAGGAGGGTGGTGTTATTCAGTTAAACATAAAGTTTTTCTCTTGTCTGATTTACAGAAAGGGAATAAACCGATGACAACAGACCTTGACAGTGTTTGAACCGTGGCAGTAGGAGCCAAATAGAAGAGCTTTATTATTTCAGAAACTAAATTTATAGGAAAACTAAGGTAACCCTCAGTACACTAGCTAAGCAGTTTTGACTTCTGGTGCAGTAAATATTTGGGGTTTCAAGCCTGACTCACGCAAGTCGTGCTTTTTATAATCTAACAGGTCTATTACCACCCACTGAGACTAATATAATAAGATCACATGCAACGTGGTAAATTCCTCAAGTGTCAGGGAACCCATTACAGTTTGACAACACTCAATTTCTTGTGAAATGTTTTAATTGAATGGATTTTTCTTTGGAAGAAAGAGAAGTTGGTCACTGTCAGGCATCTCACTGCTCTTAGTATCAGCACAAGTGGTTTCACCAGAGAGGGTATGTGCTTCCAAGCTCTGTAGCTGTCAGAGGAAAAACAACTGAGATGCTTTGAATAGGTGTGTCTTTTTTTCTTAGTCAAATCTCATCAGATTTCCTATATTTATTATGGCAAGTTAGCAAAAGATGATTCAGTCTGTTTTGGTAAAGTTTGAACGTTTGAAGTCAGGAGAGAGGATTTTGTATCACCATCTATTTAACCAATGACTGTGTATAATGCCAAATATGCAAGTAGATAAACAAACCATTTATCAAGATATAAGGTTTCCAGCACAAAATCTACAGCAGCCTCAAGAAATATAGCTAAGCTGTTGCAGCTGATTTGAAGAAAAAACCCACCAAACAAAAAAAACCCAAACCCACAACACGTACTTCGATATTTTATCAGAAAGTAAATAAAATACTTCCCTAAAATAGTTGAAATTTTATCTCAGTGCAATAATTTATTGTCCTGGTTTCAGCTGAGACGGTTAATTTTCTTCATAGTAGCTAGCATGGGGCTATGTTTTGGATTTGTGCTGGAAACAGTGTTGATAATATAGAGATGTTTTTGTTCTATGGACCTGTTGTTGCTGAGCAGTGCTTACACAGAGCCAAGGCCTTTGCTGCTGCTCACACTGCCCTGCCAGCGGGATGGCTGGGGGTACACAAGGAGCTGGGAGGGGACACAGCCAGGACAGGTGACCCAAACTGACCAAAGGGATATCCCATACTATATGACGTCATGCTCAGTTTATAAGGAGCCTGGGGAAGAGGAATGGGGGGGGGGGGGGGGGGGCGGTGGTGGCATTCGGAGTGATGGCGTTTGTCTTCCCAAGTCACCGTTACGCGTGATGGAGCCCTGCTTTCCTGGGGATGGGTGAACCCCTGCCTGCCCATGGGAAGTGGGGAATGAATTCCTTGTTCTCCTTTGCTTTGCCTTGCGGCTTTTGCTTTACCTGTTAAACTGTCTTTATCTCAACCCACGAGTTTTCTCGCTTTTACCCTTCTGATTCTCTCTCCTATCCCGATGGGGGGGAGTGAGCGAGCGGCTGTGTGGGGCTGGGGTAAAGCCACAACATTTATTTATATTTATTTTCGTCTGACACAGGAATTAACCCAAGTTTTTTAAAATTCACTGGAAAAATAATCACTGTCGAAAATTAATTCCAATTAGCTGCTGATATTTTGAACTTTTTCTATGGTGATCTTAAAAGTACTACTGCAGTCATCATTTGTAAGGAATACATTTTCCGTTTCTTAATGATGCATTATACTTCCAAGAACACAAAAACTAGAATTGTTTCAATTTTTCAGAAGTGCCCATCCTTCATTTCCTGTTATTTCTACCAAAGTGAGACGTAATTTAAAAAATAACATAAAAGATAGAAAACAAGATAACATGATGCAATGTTCATTTGCCCTAGAGTTCATGAACATTTTTAAAATCTGATAGCCATGAAAAAGAGTTTTGGAAGTCTGTAGGTGACATTGAAGTTTATGAAATTAGCAGCAGGAAAAGTTTTACTATAGCATGTCCCAGCACCTATAGAAAAAAAAAAAAGGTCTATTTCTTTAAAATAAAAATAAACATTGGTAAAACCAGTGGATTAATCTGAATTCACTTTGTATCAAAGACTAACAGAAGAGCACAGGAAGTTTCTAAATTGAAATGCAATGAAAACAAAATGAGAGGATGAAATTTCCCATGCTCTTCTATTTGTAAAGTCCATAAGCAGAGGCAGGAGAGACATAGAGACATAGTTCATTAACAGTAATATAAATCTAAAAAAAAAAAAAAAAAAAAAAAAGATTTTCCAAAGTTCTGGAAACATAAGATCATCTTGGAAATAACAATATAATAAAATATAGTAAGGATTTTCTTCATAACTCTAATGCTTAGAGATCACAGGAGAAAAGAACCTCTATACAAAACCTGCCTCTCAGGAAAAAAATCTTTCTTTCATCTGTTTTAGATTTCAGCTATAAAGTCTGTGTCAATGTTATTGTTCAACTTTAAAGTCAAATTTTTAAACATCTTCCTGCAAAGTAGGAATTACTGCTCTCTGGGTGAATCTCAGTAATTACTATTTATATATTAATTTAATTCCAAGTCTTTGAAACAAACTCTTTCACATATTTTAAAGCAGCTTTCTGCCGAGAATTTTTAGGAAGATTAAGATACCATTCCAGACTAAATCATGACATACATCACAAAATCCCCCTCAGGTATGCTGATTGATGGGCTTTTAACACTACTTTTCTTAACAAGAGTAAGACCTTGTTTGATAATGCTGGTGACTGCAAAGAATACGGGACCCATTCTGATTGTAAAGACTTTCCTGAGGGGAAGTCTAAAAGGATGAAATGAGCCTTTGAAAATTGAGTAAATGGATGAATTTTTGATGCTTGCCTAGAGGGATCTTGCTAATTTCTGAGACAAATGAGCATCCGTTTCTGAAGTCATCCCTGACTGAATAGGATGGGCTAGAAAGAACAGGTGGATCTTAGAAAAAGTTCATTACTACTGAGAGGTGCTTCATGAGGCTGGGTCAAGAGGAAAAATAACTAGAATGATGATCAGAAAGAGAGCACATAGATATGACATAGATATTGGCTGAATAGCCAGTTCTGTGGCAATTTATTTCAATATTTGATAAAACCACCTTCCTAGGCTCACCATCCCATTCTTCATTTCAGGACAAAGTCAGTAAAGACTTTATTTTTCTCTCACTGCCCTCATCTTCTGACCTGTAGGCATGATCCAATATGTGGAGATCTGCAGGAAAGAAACCATTAGAGTTTTAGTTTCTCTTTTATCTGCTATTAGCTTTGCAAATTCATTTCTACTCAATCCCTAGAGCTCAGCCTGTCACCATTTCCTTTTGCTTTACACATATGCTTGTTTTCATTATGAAAGCTAAAGCGAGTGACAAACTTGAGTACAAAAATTAAATAATTGTATTAATGCTTATCTCATCTTGAATATTCTAGTATTCAACAAATATATTTGTTTCCTTTTTTTCCTTACAAAATGTCTCTTACCTCTTACGGTCTTACATTAGCCATTAATGATGATGTAAAAATCCTTTTTCCTCTTCTTCTTCTGAAGTTTTTTCCTGTTCTTAATACGTCAACCATAGTATGGTGGTGTTATATTAGTATATACCATATGTAATCTACATTTTACAGTCTAGCTCATTGATAGCAAAAGTAGCCCTTCTTTGAATTATACCTATATTCCCTCCAGAGTGAAATCACATTTTAAATTAAAAGCTTTTAGCATTCAATTTCTCATAATAAATCTCACACCAGCTGTTGTATATTTTTTATAAATGATAGCTCAGATTATTTAAAATATCAGCATCTACTGCTTCCTTCCAAAATTAATTTGTTTTCCCACACAGGGTAACAGATGCAAAATAAAACTTTTAATTCACCTGCTAATAATCTATAACAGTATAGAGATGTAGACTTCTAGGTAGAAAGAAGTTTTGTTTTCCACAAAAACAGAACAACTGTAAATGGATGATTACAAATATGTCAGCAATTTCCTCAATTATATCCTCAATTCTAGCAGGCCAGACACATTCCCTTTTCTCACTCTACTTTCTATGCTCCCCATTATCTTGTTGGATTAACTTGTTTAGATACCTTGTAAGATATGTCTACATTAAAGAATTGCATTGAAGGATTAATTCAGCTTAGATTACAGACTCCTTAATTACTCCCAGTTCAATATCTGTTTCCCAGATCTGTCTCCCTGTCAACTGCAGAGAAAGCCTGACTGGCTAGCATAGGCTATATAGTGAAAAATCAAGTGAGAAGCAGCTGTGCCTTTTTACAGGCATTACCAACAGCGTTCCAGTGCTTGATAACCCTTTTGGTGAAGAAATTTTTCCTAATATCCAATCTAAACCTCCCCTGGTGCAACGTGAGGCCATTTCGTCTTGTCCTGTCTCTTGTTACTTGGCAGAAGAGACGAATATCCTTTCAGGTAGTTGTAGACAGCGATAAGGTCTCCCCTCAGCCTCCTTTTCTCCAGACAAAACAAGCCCAGTTCCCTCAGCTGCGCCTCATAAGACTTGTGCTCCAGACCCTTCACCAGCTTCGTTGCCCTTCTCTGGACACACTCCAGCACCTCAATGTCTTTGTTGTAGGGAGGGGCCCAAAACTGAACACAGTACTCGAGGTGCAGCCTCACCAGTGCTGAGTACAGGGGGACGATCACTTCCCTAGTCGTGCTGGCCACACTGTTTCTGATACAAGCCAGGATGCTGTTGGCCTTCTTGGCCACCGGGCACACTGCTGGCTCATATTCAGCCAGTGGTCAAACAACACCCTGTGGTGGGTTGACCCTGGCTGAGGGCCAGGTGCCCACCAGAGCCACTCTATCACTCCCCTCTTTCATTAGACAGGGGAGAAAAGGTACAATGAAAAAAAAAAAAAAAACTTACAGGTCGAGATAAGGACAGGGAGAGATCATTCTCTAATTATCATCACGAGCAAAACAGACCGAACTTAGAGAGGGAATTCATCTTATTTATTACTAAGCAAAACAGAGTAGAGGAATGAGAAATAAAATCAAATCTTAAAAAAACACCTCCCCCCACCCCTCCCATCTTCCCGGGCTCAACTTCACTCCCGGCTTCAACCTTCGCCCCCCCCAGCAGCACAGGGGGACGGTGGATGGGGGTTACGGTCAGTTCATCACACGGTGTTTCTGCCGCTTCTTCATCCTCAGGGGGAGGACTCCTCTCATCGTTCCCCCGCTCCAGCGTGGGGTCCCTCTCATGGGAGACAGTCCTTCACGAACTTCTCCAACGTGAGTCTCCTCCACGGGGTGCAGACCTTCAGGAGCAAACTGCTCCAGCATGGGTCCCCCACGGGGTCACAAGTCCTGCCAGCAAACCTGCTCTGGCGTGGGCTCCTCTCTCCACGGATCCACAGGTCCTGCCAGGAGCTTGCTCCAGCGTGGGCTTCCCACGGGGCCACAGCCTCCTTCAGGTGCCTCCACCTGCTCCGGCGTGGGGTCCTCCACGGGCTGCAGGTGGAATCGCTACACCCCCTCATCCTCCCTCCATGGGCTGCAGGGGGACAGCCTGCTTCACCATGGTCTTCACCACAGGCTGCAGGGGGATCTCTGCTCCGGTGCCTGGAGCACCACCTGCCCCTCCTTCTTCACTGACCTTGGTGTCTGCAGATGTTCTTACATCTTCTCACTCCTCTCTCTGGCTGCAAAAGCGCTCTCTAACTGTTTTTCTCTTTCTTAAATATGTTATCACAGAGGCGCTGATGGGCTTGGCCTTGGCCAGTGGCGGGTCCGTCTTGGAGCCGGCTGGCATTGGCTCTATCAGACACAGGGGAAGCTTCTAGCAGCTTCTCACAGAAGCCACCCCTGTAGCCCCCCCGCTACCAAAACCTTGCCACGCAAAACCAACACAACCCCCAGGTCCTTTTCCGCTGGGCAGCTTTCTAGCCGCTGCTCCCCAAGCCTGTAGTGTTGCATGGGGTTGCTGTGACCCAAGTGCAGGACCCGGCACTTGGCCTTGTTGAACCTCATACAGTTGGCCTCATCCCATCAATTCAGCCTGTCCAGATCCCTCTGTAGAGCCTTCCTACCCTCAAGTAGATCAACACTACCACCCAACTTGGTGTTGTCTGCAAAGCTACTGAGGGTGCACTCAATCCCCTCGTCCCAATTATTGATCAAGATATTAAACACATAAACATATAAACATATTATAACACATTGCAATTAAAATTTAATACAGAAATATTTATTTCACTGACAAAATAAAGAAAGAAAACAAAAATGTGCAGTATGAGGAATTTCCTTTTTATAAATATATATTTGCCAAGAAATATAGTTGAAAAGATAGTCTTCTAATTTATTTTCACCTTTCCATTTCACGAGGTCACTGGAGTGCATATGTTGTAAATATATATCAATGACATTCTTTAAACTGAAATCAAGCTTTGGCTCAAGCACATGAAAAGAGTAACAAACACTTCAAATTCTTGGGTGGGTTTCAGTCAAGTTGAATTCTCACAGATTTGGGCAAGAATATTACAGGCCGCAAAATTTGGGTTGAAAAGAGAGAGAAAGGGATATTCCACTAATGTTAACAGTGAGAAAGGGTTATGAACACTCATCTCTCTTGATACCCTTTCCATTAAATGATATTGAGAGGGATCCTTTGAGAGGGTGAAGAGTTCAGATCTTGCCCCACTAAACCTTAAGAGTTTAAGACCCTGTGATTAGAGTTTTGTACTTCTGCCAGTGATGAAAATACCCCCTCATATCTATATTATTTTAAAATATTCATGTTGAAGCCCAACAAATATGGAGATCTCTAGCATTAACATAAAAAATTATACTATAGGATCAGACTTATTCTTGGTAAAACCCAGAGAACAGGTTCTGGGGAAAGAACACTCCAGAAGGGTCTCTCACTAGTTATTCCCTAAACTCCTGGTGGAAAAGAGATGTGGTCAAAGGGAAGGTAGCTCTGAAAACAGTAACACTCTGCTGTGCGTTTTATTTTGAAGTATTTCTTAAAGAATATTCTCTCTGTATTTTCTGGCTTGCAACAGAAATACCTCCTCTACTGGGTAGAAGCCACATAACTTGTGACCAACTTGGGTATCAAAAATCATTGGTCTGTGACATCTTTTGTTGACCCCAGTGTAGCTTATAGAGGACAGACATTATAGGTCAGGTGATCTTTGTGGGAAAATAAGGCAAATGCTATTGCCATTGACACTTATATATAAAATATGCTATGTATAAGTAAAATGTGGTTATTTAATTACCAAAAAAAAAAAAGCAGAAGTATTCAATTTTCTTTATTTTGTGCTTCTTTTCATAAAGAGTAAACTGGTTTTTAGACTGTGTTTAGTAATTTTCTCATGAATGAAAATCCATTTAACCTTCCCTCAAGGAAATTTCCAGACAAAACACAACAGAAGCACGTGTTGCCCTGTGTGATGTACATAAAACATAAAAAGAATTGAAAATATAAACTGAATTAAATTGAAACATCCCACATTAGAAAATAAAAGTCAGAACTTTGGTGTCTTATCCTGGCCTTTCATGCTTTTCTTCCAAACTGATGACAAAAGTTGTGTGAAGTTTACTTATCACTTATTTTAAAGCCCCTTCAGTATTTTCTCATGTGAAAATAGAAAATAGAATACAGCATCAATAAAACATAAAGCATCAAATTTTGTATCAAGACAGATATTAAAAAGTCTCAACAGTGTGGTATTTCTTTAGAGTGCCATATTTACCTCCTTTTAATGTCTTTAATAGTGAAATTAAATTCAGTCACAGATTTGAAGCTTAAGATCCTTATCCATGAAGTTTGCGATCTGCTGTCCTGTCATTTAGTTCTCCATTTTTCCTCTTACCAGGTTCTGCTGCTTTTCCTTTATGTTGCCTTTTTGTCTCATGAACCAGGATCTGCTCTTCCTCATTCCCAGTGGCCTCCTCTCACCAGCGATAAATTAGCAGTGTCTCTTACAAGTTGTTCTATTAACTTCTTCCTTGCTCTGACACTTGCCCACCTCAGAGGTGCCCCTGCATGTACTATGGGATTAGAAAAGCAGCAGGCAAGTTCTCTCCTCTCATTTGCTTGCTTTATTTTAATACGGCAGAGAGACTTTAAAGTAGCAGAGGTTTACTTCTTGTCATATACTAAAATGACTTAAAGATGGTTCAACTAAGAATCCATTAAATCTAAATTCTAAAAAAAAATAGGCACATAGTGTTTCTGTTTATAAACTCTTTGAGTATTCATTGCATAAATCAAGATTCAAAACCAGGCGGCGGGTATTGAAAAATAGTAATTGAACTAGAACAGGCTCAAATAAAAAGAATTCATTTAAATTCCAGTCAGTACACATTGCATGATCAAATATAATTCAAAAGACAAGTTAAAATATGACATGCCATAGAGTAGAGAAAATGTTATAAAAATATGTAAGGCTTGAAAATCTTTACCCCCATGTAACAAAGAAATAGATAGACTTTGCAGATAAAATAACCTTATCTGCCATCAAATAAATAGGAAAAAGTTTATCTTTGAGTGTTTTTATTGTATACTGATGAATGTATACTTACAATACAATAATCTGAAAAATCTTTGCAATAGTTATCTGAATCATATCTTCTGGTTTCAAGACCACCAAGCATGGATTCATCTTTCTTATTTTCATTTAATTTCACCATCTCTTTTAATTCTTTTTCAAGAGGGTACTCCACAAGATTTAACAGAGACCTAAGAGAAAATAGAATAATTTATCTCAGTCTATGGACTAAACCTGGGTTACACATAAGAAGATGCAGCTATGCTGATTCATTTAATCTGCCAGTTCCGTAAAGAAACTGAGTGATGGCAGTTTGTTAATTGAGTTTAATCCTTCCTTTTCTTTCTAGATGGGTAATTTTCCAACTAAATACTCCCTGGTGCACTACTTCAATTTTACAGAATTTTAGATTTCAGGTACCTCATTGTAAAAATATAGAAGCTTAGCTATAAGAAAACTTATATTAACTAGAAAGCTGCTTAAGGCCTAGAACTATTTTAAAGCCTATAATCGTGGGAAAGGGGTTTGTAATCAAGGTAATAGCTAACTGACCATGGCAATGTACAATGCTGCTATGTTCCTTGTACAGTCCCTACCCAACCGGACAATAGGCCCGGGAATATTAATCTTATGAAGTAATTTGCAAGGGACAAGTGTATCCACAGCAAGGATACTGCGCATGCTTGCAAGAAGAGGGTCATCCAGCGAACACGGGTGCGAGACCACTGACGACCACCAGAGACCCCTGAGGACCACCAACTCAAATCACTGAGCATGCGTGATGGGGAGGAGAATATGGAAATGGATTCCAAGAAATGATTATCATAGGACTGCCTTTTCTCGGAAAAATAATGAATATGTATATTTTGATTCTATATAACCTGTATGTTGGTGATCACCTGTATGCACATTTGGTGGAGCTATTTCCCCCGTGCATCCAGCGCTGCAATAAAGCAAACCTAGGGTAACTCACGTCTGGTAGAATTTTTCTTTAACACATGCTCTAGGATGTATATATTCATGTTGATCAATTTATTACTGATCTTTTAATTTTCAATTTTGGCTCTCATCAGAAAATCAATTTTCAAGGAAAACATCCTAAAATTGTTTTTACATAGATTTTTCAATATGTTATAAAGCTGATTTCTTTATAAAGCTCAAAAAACCCCAACCTTGGAGATGTTGATATTTCATCAAATTCAGAAAATGACCAAACAAAACAAAATTAAACAAACCTAGCAAACTAAGTTATTTCTTTATAAGGTGTGTGATCTTCTCTAAAGTAAAACTGCAATATAGCAAGGCCTTGTTAGTACAAGTATATCAGGGTAATACTTGTGTTATATTGATGCTGTATCATATTTCATAAGCTCCTATCCACAAATAAATGCAGCTATGTTTTTTCTCCTTACAGCACTGTGTATGTTATAGTAACACCAAAAAACAGCTACAGAAGAACATTAGTTTTCTGTAATGGAGTAGTCTGGGAAACAAAGCTGGGATTCAAATTTTGCCTTAATAATGCTGTGGATAGAGTATGGATTAGTGTATCCAAAATGGTCCTATCGGGCAAAGACAGAAATTAGTGTTGTACCCCACCTGTTAAATAGTTGGCCAGAACATCTATTGCTCCAAATTTGATACTTTCTACATTAAGAGAAAGAAAAAATAGTTGATTTGTCCTCTATCAGAGGATTCTCAGGGAGATTGATTATATGACTGTACAAAGCACTACAAACATATGCTTTAGTCTTATGTTTGTGTATGGATTTGGGTATATATATAAAGCTTTTACCCTTTTTGCTCTGTATGCAAGTATATATATATATACACATATACATACATATATATACATCTTAGCAATACCTTTAGCAATATTTTCATTATTTCATGTTCATGTCTCTGAACATATTGAAAGGGATTCTTAATTCCTTGTTACCATATCCAGAAGTGCAAGGGTCTTTTAGGTCACAAGTGAAAATTAATTTAGGCAAGCCATGATAAGAATGTTATTCAAATTATTTTTTTACTTTATCTTCCATCTCCAAGAATACCTGATAATCTGAATACAACCCAAGAATTGGTTTTATATTTATGGAAGCATTTCCTAGCTTCTTCCAAAGTACTGACTTTAAAACAATGTTTGTTTTCATAAAGTGCTCAGTGCTATACCGCATACAAAGGAAAGTGTGATCTTGTCACAAGCAGTCAAAATACATGGCACAAATCAGATACAAGCAGCACCAGATGACCTGTAGACCTCTATAAAGAGCCATATCCATTTACTCTTTCTCATTTTAATTTAATGGATGGGTGATTCTATTTTCGATGAGTTTTCGAGATTTTTGTAGAGTGCTGTTGAGTAGATCAATTTATTTTGCATAGGACATCAAATACAATTGGGGTTTCACAGTTCAAAGTTAGTATGACAGAAGTAGGTAGGTTCAGGAGGGGGTGTAGAAGCCTTATGTAGTAGACTTTCTCATGTGACCTTGAGCAACATGATCAAAAACAGATGATCCAGTGAGAATTTGTGAAAACAACATTAAGAAATGAAAGTGTGAACATGAAGCCTGTAATACCTTTGCAGTTTTGTATGTGGTTTGTACATATGAATGTTATGTTTCTAAAGCTAATAAATATCCCTTTTAAAGTTGAGGTTTTAAATGTAATGTCCCAAATAAATGTCTCAGACGTTCCAAAACTCTGAGACTTGTATATTATCTCTTGTATAATACCCAAAACAAGGTTGTTCAGGACTCCCTAGATAAGAGGTGTTTGTCTCTTTTTTTGATAGCTGGTCCTTGACCAAAATACTTACCTTCAATTTCTTTTTAAATTATTTTTGTTTATAGTTGTTTCTAATGAAAATATTGTGATTTTGAATTATTAGATAGCAGGAACAGCCCATGTTTTCAACAGCACATACTGTTCCATAAAATGGCTATCTGGAATGCACTGATTAGCTTATGAGAGTGCTAAATACAAGCAATTTTTTGCGGTGAGATTACACCAAAACAGAACCCATACCCATCTCATCTTTTTTTCATTACAAGTACAGAGAATCATAGAATCATTTTGGTTGGAAAAGACCTTTAAGATCATCAAGTCCAACAATTAAACTAGCACTGCCAAATCCACCACTAAACCATGTCCCTAAGTGACACATTTTACACATCTTTTAAATCCCTCCAGGGATGGTGACTGAACCACTTCCCTGGGCAGCCTGTTCTAGCACTTGACAACCCTTTTGGTGAATAAATTTTTCCTAATTTCCAATCTAAACCTCCCCTGGCACAAATTGAGGCCATTTCGTCTCGTCCTATCACTTGTTACTTGGGAGAAGAGACCGACACCCACCTGGTTACAACCTCTTTTCAGGTAGTTGTAGACAGCAATAAGGTCTCCCCTCAGCCTCCTTTTCTCCAGGCTAAACAACCCCAGTTCCCTCAGCCAGTAATAATCTGACTGTTTTGGAGTATTCTACTTTCTTCAGAAGTCTCCCTACTGTTTTCTACGTGCTGCGTCATATAAACTTTAGACTAATAAGCATAATATTTCAGCCTAGCCTATCCAACTCCTTTTAGGCTATGGCAGTGCTGCCCAGCAAATGAACCCCAGTGCTCACAGTAGATGTGGCCCCTATTTGTTCCAGACCAGGGTATATGTTTTTGAGCACAGTACAGCTCTCTGCCTACCTACATAGATGAAAATGACATAACAAGGATAAACACATGTGATGGAGAAGTACATAGCATACCACAGAGTATACCTGGTTTAAAGTATAAAAAGTATAATGCTCTCATCCCTTTGTTTCGCAGTGTTCGTCACTAATTACACATACAATAGAATGTCTGTTTCTCAATTCAGAAGTTCAAACCTAATCCAAACTAAACTTTTTTCAACAAGTTGTTTGATTATTTCTTTGCTATTACCTCATTTTTATTCAGGTCTGTATTTTCGCATTTCCAGCAGTATCCCAAACCAAAACTGACAAGCAAATATAGGAAAAGTTTTGTATTGTCACATCATATTTGATCAGGAGGAAGGTATGACACACATAGTATGTTATCATTCTGTACAAATTTTGCAATGGAGAAATAGCTGCCAATTCTGTGTGTGGCAGAGTCTGGCCTTTTGCAAAACACACAGAAATAGACAGACACAGTCCTAAAAATCTCACCTAATTATACAGATCAATTCCTCTGTGAAGAGGGTAGTTATGGATGGACAGGTGGATTAAACAGCTTGCAAAAGGGGAGAAAATCTGCTAAGAGTTGTTAACAATTGGGCTGTGCTCTTTATCACTTAAGGGCACATTAACTTTCTCTTTAAGCAAAACTTTTCCCTTTGGATACCTTCCATACTGCAAAATGAGAACAAACCTATTTCTAAGTATCTGAGGAGGCATACTATAAATATCCTCTATTTAATTAAGCCAATGTTCTTTCAACTAACAAAGTACATCCGAAAGTGTCGAAATAGACCTTTTACATAATATATGTTTGTTTTAAAAAGTCCCTATGATCTATTTCATCCCTTTTTGCTGTTACCCATCTTATTAAACCTAGCCTTACTGTTCTTCAGCAGTTTTATTCTATTATCTTTAATACTATACGATGGCCTGGAATGTAATCTCCATACTCATATGACATTTTAACTAATAAACCTGGTTTTCAGAGACTTCTTCAAGCTTCAAACTTGTGCTGATGCTGAAGGGTCTATATCTTTAATTATTTCTATAGTGAAGACTGATAATGAGTGTTTAGAAGTCTAACAACTGAAGACCCTATTGTTCTTATCAGAAAAAATAAGCCAGAATTTTATGTGGGATAAATGAGTGTAGTTCTACCAAAGGCAGTTAAAGCACATGGCTTTATTGTAGCTGTGGCTGGGGGTAAGATTCAAGCAACAGAGTATGAAACAAAACACTGGAGTCAACCAAGAGGGTGGCTGAAAGAGAAGTCTACTTTGAACTACAAAGAAGCTTTAACACTTATCAGATCTCACTTACCCACTCTTCTAATTGTGATAGTTCACCTGGAAAGAGAAACAAGTATTTTACGAGGATGTAGATCTCATGGGTAAAAAATAGAGTTAAAAATTAAATTGTTCCTAGCAGGAAAACACTTCCATTTGCATGTGTTGCATCTGAATGTATAGACATATGTACCAGGGAATTTGAAATTGCTGTGATGGGAATATATTGAAGACTGCCAAAACTGGAAAATTTTAAGCTGTAAAACTTTATTAAATCCATTTTTTTAAGAGCACTTTTCTTGCTAGTTGTCAGTTGTACATGTTATTAGTCATAATCACTATCTATACAAAATTATTTGCCTTTAACACATACATCTTAAATTAGCTGTGAGGACACACCACCATGATGCCATATAGTTAGCAGTGACGGCTGGGTCCTTGGTGGTTCTTAGTTGCCAAGGTCAAAGTTTTTGGGCTCGAGAGCTCCTCGATAAGAGAAATGAAATCCTAAGTGGGCTTGTCTTTTCTGATTTTCCTTGCTGATATCTGATTTTTTTATACTATCTGTCCTGGTTTCAGCTGAGAGGATTGATTTTTCTTCATAGTAGATAGTGTGGGGATACGTTTTGGATTTGTGCTGGAGACAGCATTGATAATATAGAGATGTTTTTGTTCTATGGACCCGTTGTTGAGCAGTGTTTACACGGGGCCAAGGCCTTTTCTGCTTCTTGCACTGCCCTGCCAGCGGGATGGCTGGGGGTGGACAAGAAGTTGGGAGGAGACACAGACAGCACAGGTGACCCAAACTGACCAAAGGGATATTCCATACTATATGACGTCATGGTCAGTTTATAAGGAGCTTGGGGGAAGAGAGGGGGGGGGCGGCGGTGTTCGGAGCGATGGCGTTTGTCTTCCCAAGTCACCGTTACGTGTGATGGAGCCCTGCTTTCCTGGGGATGGCTGAACCCCTGCCTGCCCATGGGAAGTGGGGAATGAATTCCTTGTTCTGCTTTGCTTTGCTTGTGCGCGCGGCTTTTGCTTTACCTATTAAACCGTCTTTATCTCAACCCACGAGTTTTCTCACTTTAACTTTTCCAATTCTCTCCCCCATCCCGATGGGGGGGAGTGAACGAGCGGCTGCGTGGTGCTCAGCTGCCGGCTGGGGTAAAACCACGACAGCCCTTTTTGGCGCCCAACGTGGGGCTCGAAGGGTTCGAGATAATGACAGATTTGATTGGAATGTGCTACATTGAATTTATAGCTGCTATTAGCTATTTAGTATTAGCTGTTTAGCTATTAATTGGCAGGCTCCTGTGCTTGCCATGAGGCTTGCTTGCCTTACTGTCTATTAGAGTCTAGTGCTCATTAGTGGCTGTTTTCTGCTTTCGCTGCCTGCTGTACTGCTGTACTTCTTATCATCTTACTGTGCTGTGCCTGGGAACATTTTGGTAACAGCAATGGCGATGCGCCTGGGCTGGCAGGTGGCCAGGGCATCGCTGCTGTTTCTGTGCTGCCGTCCTGGACAGGCTGGAACTCCTGTGTGCACTCGAGTCGAAGGGACTGTGACCTGCGGATGAGTCCACGTCGGAGCAGGACACCCCAAAGCGTCTGTGGCTGTGGTTGTGTCTGTGCCACAGCAGGTATATCTCGAAGCGTCTGGGGCCGTGGTTGCGTCTGTGTCGCAGCAGGTATACCTCGAAGTGACTGTGGCTGTGGATAAGTCTATGCCACAGCAGGTGTACCCCTGGAGAAACTGTGGCTCATGGATAAGGCTCCACTTGGAGCAGGTACACCCCTAAGGGACTGCAGTCTGAGGATAAGTTCAAGCCGGAGCAGGGGCAAGGGGAGGTGTTCATTGCAATGGTAAACTTGATGGTCTGACTCGAAGGGACCAGGGGTGGAGATTGTAATGGAAATACCTTTAAATCGTTGTAACCCATGATTTGAGTTGCATGTTACAGGAATTACTGTAGCAGAAATCACCTGAACCAATGGAGAACAAGCCTTACAGGGGGCAGCGCAAGTGCAGCAGTGGACCTGACCAGAGCTGGTTTTGGTGCCCAGTAACTCCACATGTCAACCACCTCTCCTGTCCTGAGTGACCACCGTGGTGGATGGAGCCCAAGGTTGTGGACCAAGTGAACCCAATGGACATTTTGCAGACATTTATGGACATTTTAAAAGGGTGGTCCACAGACTAAGGGAATGATATCAGCATATTACATCAAGGGATGAGAAGGGTGGTGGTGCTTAATGAGGATGTATTGAATTGTGCGGGACCTGAGCATGACGTAAATAGTATGAAATAAGGGGTGGATAATGTCCTGGTTTCAGCTGAGAGGATTGATTTTTCTTCATAGTAGCTAGTGTGGGGATACGTTTTGGATTTGTGCTGGAGACAGCATTGATAATATAGAGATGTTTTTGTTCTATGGACCCGTTGTTGAGCAGTGTTTACGCGGGGCCAAGGCCTCTTCTGCTTCTTGCACTGCCCTGCCAGCGGGATGGCTGGGGGTGGACAAGAAGTTGGGAGGAGACACAGACAGCACAGGTGACCCAAACTGACCAAAGGGATATTCCATACTATATGACGTCATGGTCAGTTTATAAGGAGCTTGGGGGAAGAGAGAGGGGGGGTGGCGGCGTATCGGAGTGATGGTGTTTGTCTTCCCAAGTCACCGTTACGCGTGATGGAGCCCTGCTTTCCTGGGGATGGCTGAACCCCTGCCTGCCCATGGGAAGTGGGGAATGAATTCCTTGTTCTGCTTTGCTTTGCTTGTGCGCGCGGCTTTTGCTTTACCTATTAAACCGTCTTTATCTCAACCCACGAGTTTTCTCACTTTAACTCTTCCAATTCTCTTCCCATCCCGATGGGGGGGAGTGAACGAGCGGCTGCGTGGTACTCAGCTGCCGGCTGGTGTAAAACCACGACACTATCAAAAGAGGAGATGCCATCTGCTCCCCGCACTATTTGTTTTCTATTCATTTTTGTTGCCAGTCATCCTTTGCTTTCAGCAGCATGCCCTGCCTATTTGCATTTCCTTGTGTTCTTCTGCTACTTTGTCTTGCAGCTTTCAGTTACTTGGTTGCCTCATACGTGCCACTGCACCCACCTGTCTTTGCCCCTTTGGTGGTCACATTGCGCACATGCCTACATAACACACCGATTCATAAGTGTTGCCACGCTGTCTGGCCATGCCATCACAGTGGTACAAAATACATACTGTGGTTTGTTGTATTTCCTCAGTACGTTTATATTTGGGTTCAAAGCAAGCAGTCCTGATGAGTATATTTATAATTTCTAGCTGTCATAGGCCTCTGTTTTGGATACGTATATGGTATAAAGAGGTACACCACATTCAAACACCATATTGAAGAATCCTTTTTGATGCTTTTAGACTTATTTGAAATGACTTTCTGTAACTTTTTCCAATGATTACAGTAATATGAAAGAGGTAAATATTCTAGAAGTGTACTTCACTCTTTCTCCCTCTTGCTCTCACCAATAAAAAGTTTTCAAATGATTGTACATGCTGATGAACCCACAGTTTCAGAATTCAAACCACATCCAATTATAAGGTGCTTTATATTCAGCCAGTGCTATTAAAGAAGTGTATTTTAAATCAGTTGTATCTTATCAAGGCAATTTATATTGCCCTCCTACAAGTGTAGAAATGATTTACAGTAAGTGTCTTTACCTCATAAAATAGCTAAATGAGTTTTCTGCTTCAAAAGTGCTTAAATCATACTACTTTCTCCATTTATGAAACAATTTATGTTTTCAGACACACAAGCGTAATGGCATCAAAATCTGTTAATTGTGGCATCTCTTTTTACATGCTCTTTATTTATATCCCTGTTTGGTTTAATCTTTTTTATTGTCTTTCAAAACTCTTTTTCACATTATAGTTGTATTTATTGTAGGGAATCTTATCTACATCACCATTATTGTTAACTACTTCTGAGTTGCATGGTTTGTTATGCCTTTTAAGAGTTTCCTTTCTAATGACTGGCCTTTCAGGCAGAAACATTAGTGCAAATTGTAGCATATTTTTAACTAGTGGTTGTAAAAGCAGCTTTGACTTGTTACTTTAAAAAATGGGTGGGTTTATACTTCTTTTCTTGAGTGGTAATGAAATTATTGTAGCATTGGTGGGATAGAGCCAAGGCCACAATAATCCTGTGTTTGTTCTTCTGCAAATATTAATTAAATACAGTCTCTACCCCAGAATGCAGACAAGGATGGAAGAAATAAAGTCAATTTCTTTTCTTCCTTCATTCTGAAGATGGAAAACTAGAGCAGAAACCTACTAAGTGACTTCCCCAAGGTCGTGTATTAAGGCTATGACAGTATTGGCTCTCCTGAGTCCCACTTTGCTGATTTATCCAGACCACCCTTTGGTTTTGAATGCTCTACCTGTAATATGTGACTTGTTGACTTTACCATGGAAAAACTTGTGGCCTCACCAAACACATGAAATGTGTTGTGTGGCTTTAGCATACCACTCTCAAGCACAGTGCTGTCTAACTCTCCGGTCTATTTTTCTGTATGCTGATGCTCAGCATGCCTACGTAGAGGCAAGCAGTCTTGTCAAATCAAATGTTTTAAGCCATATGTCTTAATCTATGTCACATATTGAACAACATTTAGAAACACATTAACTAATCAGATTTTGCAAGCTTACTGCATATATACATATATACTATATGTATAAGCAGGCAGCACAAACAACTGCATGAGTTCCATTTTCTCAGGGATAAGAAAAAAGTAAAAATGCTCTCTGCAAGGCATCTATATCAAATGATCCTAGGGCTCATAAAATATTACTTGATAATGTTTATATACTGTAATCATAATTTCATTAAGGAAGGTCATAAATTTTGTTGTGGTTTATAGATTATAAGGTAGATTTTTCTACTTCTGAGTAAAGTCATACTTGTCAGTACTCTTTCATGATTTTTAAAGGTTTGATAAACATCACTGCACAATGTGGTTAGTCTCGGTGTTATTTTAGAACTTTTAATACCTTCCTTCACAGAGGAAAGGTTTGTATATTTATTTAAAATTGCCAACATGACTAAGAACAGATGTATTTTGTGTGGATTTAAAATAATGTCAGATTCATGGTGTTGGGGCAGAGTGAGTAATTTGTGAATTTTCATGCTGGTTTTGGACATACACTAAGGTAAGGGGAAAAAGGAGAAGGTAGCTATTACTAACTCATAATGTACGATACTGCATTTTAAGCAAGTGAAATTATGTCAGTACCTTTACATTAACAGAGTAAATATAAGTTTGATAACAACCAGCAGAGAAAATTGATCAGCAATGGATGAAATCACTTCAACCAAGAACAAGTATGCTACATAACAGTCAATACTGCCTGAGAGAGCAATATAAAGAATGGTTAAAAGCACATTCTTTTGCTGCCCGGTCTAACAAAGTAAACATTATGCACAGGTTACTAAGCTGCCTTTGTAGCATTCACTTTAATAAGTGAATTCTGGCCTTACAGAAACTACTTTATTTACCCTTTGAGACTGAAACAGGATGGATTCAGAACATCTTAGCCAGAAGTGCAAGGGTTCGACAGCTTCAGGACACAGTCCTTCAAAACACTTGGGAGTTGTTCTGGAGAACTGGATATTAGACAAAATTTTGTTGGCATCAGTGATGTAAGGCTTTTGGTCTATATTGCAAGTAAAAGAGGGAACTACTGACACACTTTTGTGCCTGGCAAAAGGAGAGAAGATGTTTTTTCTATGGAAACATTAGTATTTTCCCTTGAATGTTGATTTACAATATGTACCTTTACACGTACCTGAAACAGCATGTCACTCTGATTGGAGGACTGTTGCTTAGATAGTCCTGATCTAGGGAAAGATGGTACCTTTTTACTGAACGATGTTATCAACTTTGGAGCCTATGGAAAAACTTCAAAGACACAGTAGTAGATATTGAAATGTTATACACTGGCAAAAATATGTATCTTAATGCAGATCATCTGTGATTTAAAAAATATTTGGAGTCTTCTATCTATATATGTTGACAGAAAATATTTTGGGTAACCTTTGCAAATGCACACATGTGAGCTAAGGCATTGCAGTTTACAAGCATGCTGAATGTGTAATGCTCCACTGGGTTTGTCACTTGCTTCGTACAAACCAGACCTGCCTGGGAGTTTTGACAAGTAATATTTTGTAACAGTCCTAGATAAAGAAATGAACAAAAGATCCATCATTCCAAAAGTCACACAAGGAGACTTCAGTTCTTGCTATTCCTTCCATTCAGAGGAGAAAAAAAAAAAAAAAAAAAAAAAAAAGAAGAGGGGGGAAAAATGTCATTAGTTGTATCTATATATTATTTGACCAAACGTACAAACCACTACCACAAGGCAGATCAGCTGCTCATTATATAGCAGAAGCACATATGTTTCCACTATGCCTCGTGGTCACAACATTTTATTAAAATGTCTGCATCTGCATCTACCACATGTCCAGCACAGGTTCTCCTTTCATTGTGTGATGAATGCACAACCAGTTCGATTTGAATGTACATGTTTGTGCACATGTGTATGAGTGTTCCTGTGCCTTGATCAAATATGTGCTCTTCCCATGTCATGGGAGACTTCACTTGATTGCCTGGTTATTTTGGATCTCATCAAGTTAAACAGGAGGTGCTTTTGTGGGAATTTTCAGGTAGAGATTGGCTAAGTCAATCACCAGAAAAAGTAACCTGACTTACTAGGACTTCTCTAAAAGGTAAGGATGCCTTTTATGAAGAGCACCAGGTAAGGCAGCACAGACAGGATGGGTTGTACTGAAGGGCATGTGTGGCCCAGAGGGCAGAGGGGTAGCATAGTCACCACTTTGTTACCAGGAGATGATGGTACAGGGGCTCAGGTATAGTGGGTCTCTCTTGTCACTACTCCTGACCTGTAGAACAGGCTCCAACAAGTTTGTAAGAGTACTGGAGAGGCCTAAGACCCCTTTTAAGGGCTACTCATACCCGACATGCTGCAGACTTGTGTGTGGATGTTTTCATCACTGCCACTTCTTCCTATAGAGTGTGAAATATACTGTTGAAAACAACTTCACAGTGGATGGATACTAGAGGAATTCAAGAAGACATTCAAAAAGCACTTCATCTTGGAATTTCTGAGTGTAAGCAAGCATTCCTACTTTCAGTCCCACAGTATGATACGTGTAGGGATGGGCATTGCCACAGTAGTGACACAACGGGGGCCTGGAAGGGGAGAAAAGAAGGGGGAAGAAAGACCATAAGCACACTTAACAACTTAATTATTATTGAGTGAAATACACTGACATCTTGCTATTGTCTCATTACCATGCTGTCACTGTAGATACCTTTCCAGGATGTGAATTACATTAAGGACTAGTATGCCTGAAAGCAAGATTGGTACCTCGCCCTTTGTATTTATGACAGATGTGAAATTGTTAAGTTTTGTGAAACATCATAGCTAAACTTTTCAAAAATATTTGATGTTTTGTCAATATTGATTCAGGCTTCTCAATGTCAGTGGAGTAAAAAATAATAAAGTTCTGTTGCTGCAGGGACATGAAGAAAAGATGTTTGATTGATTCTTCCATTATCCAATGACAGCTATTATGGAGCAGGGAATAAAAATGGCAATTATATTCTTGCTTTATAGAGGAAAAAGAAACTGTTCTAAGATTCACAGAGTTGACATATGAGAGCTGAAATATGCCAGATACAGGAACTGCAGTGATTGGTCTCACAGCCCTGTTTCCAGAAGAATGGGTATTTAGCCATAATATTTCTATTCAACAATTAAAACTAATATGAAGTTGTGTTTAGCTATATTGAACAGATAAGTGCATCCAAAACCAGTGTGCACATTAGGAAATGGTTAAGTTGTATACCCATCGATGTATGAAGTAGATTTAAAGAGATAAAAAAGCCTGCAGACTTTTTTTTTTCCCTTTTTATTTATATTAAATTTAATCACAAGAAAATGTTTTCCAAACACTTAAACACAGTATAAGGTGCTGCTTATTTTTGTACCTGCAGGTAATAGTTGTGCAGACAGTGCTTTCCACCACCACCACCTTATTTTTACACGCTCATATTTCAGAGACAGAAAGTACATTTGTGCAACACATATTTTTTTAATCTGGGAGAAAAAAATTGCTCTGGATTTTTTAAACTCTGATATTAATTCTAATAAACATAACTTTCATTGCATCGGATTGTGTTTTATTTAGAGAAAAAATAATTTATGATGTTTGTGGCTTTAAACATAAAAACCACAATAACATATACATTTTTAATTTGGAATAACCTCCTCTTTCCAACACTGTAATAAAAACAATTAAACAATGTGGGGTTTTTTGTTTTTTGTTTTTAAGACAGCCTCCAGATATGCAGTAGAAAATTGAAGCAAGAATATGTTAGCTGTTCTTGTTTCTTCAGACAAAGTAAAATTATTTTGTCAAATTGTTCTTTTAATTCTATTAAAGCACCCCCTATGGCTGCAATTTTGCCAAGAAGGTTTGTCTATTTTGGCATTCCAGTGACAGTATTAATTTTTATTTACTTGTCTTTGTTTTAGTTGGTCTAATTTTATTTGTATACAAATGCAATTTTGAAAACAATTCCTTATTATAGATCTGTTGATTACATAATCTATGTCAGTAAAAGATAAATTACATAAATTGGTCTTTATTTCCCAAGTGATCTAGCTGAAGACAATAGCAATGTTAGGTATTGCTCAAGCTGAAGTACATGTTAGAGAAGAAAAACTGCTTGTTATTAGTAACCATTCAATTGGCATCTGTTTTCATAAATCAAATAAGCCTTTGTGCAACAGTGCAATTTCTACTCGTTTGGGTAGCTCTTTGCTACTTTTGGTAATCTACAATGTCTGCTGTTATAATTTGCGCTAAATATTTTCCCAGGCGGGTAACAGAAACTCTCTCATCTGGTAAAATCTCTTACTTCTACCATGCTAAAAAACTTCTCTCAAACCTCAGAATGATTTTCCAGCCACTGGGTCTTAGAATATCTGTCTCTGCTTTATTGTCAGCAAATGCTACCCTTCCAGCTTCTCACCAGGCTCACAGTTCAGCCCTCCCTTTGGCTCCGCTTCCCATCGCGTGCTGGTTAAGTCACGGATGTGAGGTCTGTGTCAACTGGACCACAGCCATCAAGTGCTCTCAGACTGGAAGAGCAGAGTCAAATGTTATCCCACGGTGTCTCTCGTTGACCTTGCACATAGCACTTCCAAAAGGCAAGTTCACATCATAGCACTATCTGAGTCTTTACCTTAATTGCAGAAATGATATTCCTCTTTAAATGGTAGTTGTCTGTCTTTGTTCTCAGGGAAATATACTTCTCTGAAGAGGTCTGGATTTCCTTTTGGTGTTTGAATGTTTTGTTGACCTTCCTCAGGCTAGGCTGTGACCAACACTTTATGACTGGTGACGCTGCAGTGGAAGATAGACACTTAACCTTATTCTCTGGTGAAACATCTAAACAATATGCTGCAAAGTTTAACTAACTGGAATATTGTAACTAGTCTAGGAAGACCGAGGGAAAGCAGGAATTCTTATTTCTAGCATAAGCAGTCAAAAGTTTATTATTTCAGACAGCAAATGATAGCAGCCGGCATGTGCTCTACACCTTTTACTAGGACCCTATGAACAATCTAACACTATAAATAATTCTGCAGTGTGAACAGTAATTCATTACATTTTATCAAGTTGAATGTGTCATGTCCTATATTTTCAGAAAAGGAAGATAAAAGTGAAGATAGACATCAGTCAATAACATAATCGAAAAGAGTAAACAGCTAGTTCTACAAAATATTCTGTTAAGGAAATGCATAATAATTGTCATTTTGCAGTAGATAATGTAGTCTAATATCTGATCTCTAGCAGTAAACAACACTAAATACCATGAGAAAAATGAGTGTGTATAGATGACACAACAATTTTTGGAATGGACATTTATTTTTTTTCAAGATTTTCTCAGTGATATCCCCTAGCATATTTCTTATTTTATAAAAATGAGAAAAATATTTATTTTAGGTCAATTCTTTCCATTATAATTAGAAGCTCCCAACCACCTGTAATAAAAACTGAAGAAAATTATATTTATTTGAATTTTGTATTACCTAGCAGCTGACCAATTCCCTGTCAAACTTTTAATAAAATTTTCTTTATGGCATGGGAGAAATTTAATTATTTTTTGAGGGTTTTTTTTGCCAGGATCTTGTAGTGTCTTTCACTATATAAACAATCCTTTTCAGTGTATGTTTGAACTACTAAAAAGCCCTTCACTTTTTCTTTATTTTCTGTTGCCTTCTTTTGACCCCAAATTTGAAACATATAAAACTATCTGGTTCTTGTTCTTTTTTTTTTTTTTTTTTTTTCACTTAAGATTACACCCACTTTTCAGGAGAAACCGGTAGGGTTTGGGGGTTTTGGTTTTGGTTTGTTTTCTTTTGTTTTTTCATAAAGTACCTGGGACGGAATATACTACAAAGATGTGAAATATTTTGAAATTGCATAAACACTAAGCTGCTAGCAAGAAAAGAAGCAAAATCAGGGCCCTTTACAGAACAGAAAATCACTTTTGTTCTTTCTTAATATTAAATGTATATCTAGTATTTCTTTATTAATGAGTTATAACTATATGATTACCTTCAATTCATCAGTTAACTAATTATTTTATAGACTCATAGAATCGTTTTGTTTGGAAAGGACCTTTAAGGTCATCAAGTCCAACCGTTAACCTCACCCTGCCAAGTCCACCACTAAACCATGTCCCTAAGCACCACTTCTACATGTCTTTCAAATACCTCCAGGGGTGGTGACTCAACCACTTCCCTGGACAGCCTGTTCCAATGATTGGTCAACCCTTTGTAACTCCATCTTCAAAACTGGGGGTTAGACTTAAAGAAGGATTTAAAAAATAAAGTACCAAACCCCAGAATGATGGACCGTAACCTCAAAAACCCAGGGTGGTGACTTGTCCCAGAATCACTAGTCACCACGCGTGTCACTTGCTGGGCACAGCTGCCAGAGTCTGTTGGCAAAGGGAGTTTGAAAGCTGTTTTCAATTTGTTTCCTAACACAGGCTAAAACGTAACTTGTCAGTGCAAATCATGCTCAGTGCGCTACTGTGAAAGCATGTTTCATGTCTCAATAATGCTTTCTCGATCAGGTATTGAGTCATTTCAACTTCTATGAGTAAGACTTAGGGATTTCCTACTCCAGGTATGAAGCCAGGAGACCTGAAAACAGACATGAACCATCACATCTGCCTCCAGCTTTCAGGTACTATCTAATGGGAGGAGACGGTACGCTCAGTTCAAGAGGGCATTATAGCACGACTGCTGCAGGTCAGCTGAAGGTCCGAGTGCAGTGCCGCGGTGTGGTCATGTAAGTTTGTCCCGACAGTATCTGTCAGAGCTCCCAGGAAAGGTGGAATACGGCTAGTGACAGATAAAGGGATGTAAGAGGAGTTAGGAGCGTTTGCTTGTAAAGGCCCCATTTCAGGTGTAAGCAGCCAATTACTGGGTATTAAAGTGTATATGGCATGAATCTTTGTACCCCCAGTCTTTACTGTAACACAGGACAGCTTCTTGCAGAAGATGGGCAGAAACAACACTCCCTGAGTAAACTCTTACAGCACTGTGCACTGAAAGGGCTCCATCCCTCTTGCCTCCATGCAGCTGGTGAAAGACACCCTCTTTTATCCACAAGCAAAAACTACAAACAAAGAACAAAGGGGAGTATTACAAGGATTTTTTTTCAGTGGCTACCTCTTATCCTTCATATATGCCTGCTGAAAACTTTTCCATGCTTTCCCTGGCTGCTGTTTATATATAAATTAAATCTACATGCAAATTAGTATTTGCAAGGTATTTTTCATTCATTTTAAAAATGAAAACTGGCTTTTTTAAAATCACAAATATATTCAAGTACCTGACTCTTTTACCAAAAACAAAAAAACAACCCACCAAACAACTTTAAATAATATAAATAAACTTTCCCCCATTTTTGTAATGTTTGAATGGAAATGGCATTTCCTAAGCAATTCTGATAGTAGTTCCACTTACTTTTTTATCAGACTGGTTTAGTGGAGAATTTATCTTCTTATGTTCTATGCAGTAGTGTAATTTTTCTATGAGTTTTGCAAGAAAATGTGTGGTCTTCCTTATTCTCCTGCCTGGAATAGCATCTAAAGTGGTCATATTCCTGAATGTTGTCTCTCTTCTGTGCATTAATGTCGAGTCCTCATGGATGGACCATACTTTTCAGTATTTTCACCTGCCAGAATGTGACTGAAGGAATCAGGATGAGTGACAGATAATCAAAATGTCGAATAGCTGCTATTGATGTAAGTTTTTGCTGTAGCTGTTGGGATTTAATGCTTTATAACTACAGTATCACTTTTCAAAATAAGCTTTCTTCTCAATATGCACATTTGCTGAAATCTAAAAAAAAAAAAAAAACCAAACCACAAACAAACAAAAAACCCCACAAACAAATAGAATCAGAATTAAAAGATACTCTTCCAATACTTATCATCAGGGTCTGATCCCTGATCTCAGACTTTTTCGTCACTAGAACTACAGTAGGTGTTATTTATTTTTGTTCAGCTGTTGTTAGATGGGAGGTGGCATGGAGAGAAGGGGCCATTCTACTTGATAGAAAGCAAAACCACATGTCAAATAAGAAACCGTCAGCTCTTTTGGAGGACACAGGAAAGGTGTGTGTCCCATGGTTACGGGTAAGACAGGCAAACCCACAGTCTTCAAGGGCCATTGTGAAATGCAAAGCAGCCACAGGGGGGAAGAGTTCAGAACATGGAAGATCAAGCAGATCAAGAAGAAAATGAACTTTTTGTGGTTTATTATTGCCACCATCATTGACTACCTACATAATTTTAGGCACCTCTTTTAAACAAAAATCATAAAAAAAGTCACTGTGTTATTAGTGTTAGTGAGTGAAAAAATGAGCCTTGGACTTGTGGTTTGATGTTTTCACCTAAGTGCGCTTGTCACTATGCAAAAAAGCTATTTTGATATGTAATGGGGAAAGCAGCAGGATATATTTTATCTTCGTCTTTTCAGTAAGCAATTTTTAAATAGCATACTGAAATAAGATGCCACAACAGCTCGTCGTCAATACAAATAGAAATTTCTGCACTGCAGGTAGCGAACTAGCAATAACTGAACAAAACTCAGACCAGAAAAGGTAATTATTTAATACATTTGTAATTTATTTTAATGGCACATATTAGATTACAAACCCAGGAAGATTGCTATTCCTTTCTTCTGACACTTTATAGAAAGATAATTATCGTATTCTATGCACTGTTACTTTACTAGTTTGATAGTAAAGTTTAGAGTTTCACATTTTAAAGTTCAGCAAAACTATTCAAGGAGAGAAAAATTACTCTAACATTTACATAGGACATGATGTAAAACAACAAAAGTAGCAATCTTTATCTAGTCATCTTTTTTTTTTTTTTTCCCCAAAAGCTGTCTATTGCACACTACTGAAGAAAAATACAGAGGTATAATGTTAAGAAAAGACACAAACTTGCAATTAGCAGGAAACATTGCCTGATGAGATGAATATATTCATCTGTTAAGACTTATGGCTGTTTTCCTGAATTGAGGCTCTGACCTCTGAATCTTTACACTGTTGGGCGATTTGTCAAGAGATATCTGTAGCAGCATATGTAATCACACTTTCCTTATTTTTCCACTTACATCTTCCTGAACACAGTCATTAATGATAATAAAGAACTGTTTCATATATTCCAGGAAGTTATTTTCATTACAATATATGATTTTATTGCCATCTCTCTGCCAGATCAGTGACAGCATGTTTCCCATTACCCTAATTGATTAGTCAGCATGGAAGGCTATAACTTAAAAAAAAACATTTAAATTCTTGTGGTTTTATTGTTTGCTGTATAGAACCCTTTATGACATTTATTGTTGTTAATGTGTGTTAAGAAAGAAACTTAGGAAAACTGTTCTAATGCCTACGGCACTACATACACTGTCTTATCAAATTCAGAAATGCAAGCATGCTCATGGCTTTGTGACGGTCATTTTATATGTAAAAGTTTCAGAAGGAGAACAACGTCTGGGGATGTGAAAAGAAGTGGGGCCATTGTGGGGCTTGTTTTGATACTTTTGTAGGTTGCCTTGTGAGGCCAATGGAACTGGTCCAGTGAATTAATGGAGTCAATGGGACATCTGCAGCGCACAAGGGACGTTCATGTCATTAGAGCGGCAGAGGGTCATAGAACTGATTGAATGCCACATTGTCACCAGGAGATAGCAGTGAGAAGTGCTGAGAGCTGCAGCAATGAATCCAACGCAAACATTCATTTCAAGAACATAGCTGTAGGTCACACAAGAAAATAAAGGTGAGCAATTTGCATAGTCTTGTCTATAACTAAAAGCTTCACTGAGATTTTATTAGTTAAAGAATAGGAAACCACAGATTTGAGGGACACACTACCTGGCAAAATTTGTCCTTTTTGTTTCAAGTTAGCTAATGACCACTGAGAAGAAACTGACCTTTGCAAGTCATCTAACTTAGAGGCAGACACGGGTGTTATTTTTCATGATTTCTGAGCATTAAATGACAGATACAAATCAGCCATAATCATTGTTGAAGGCATAGGTGTCCTTAAGTTTAGCCTTGGATAAAGCAATATTCCACCTTGCTCAATGTGAGCTGGAACAGGCTCAAGTAAGCCTCATTGACATTAATCAAGCACTCTTTGGGCTAATGCATGCAGAGCACTGTCCTGCTTGTGTCTTTCTCAAGTGCATCATTGTTACTGATTTTGCTGCCCCAGGAAACTGAGAGCCCTAAAAGCTACGCAAGGGCAGCACAATGATCAACAGAGATTTTCTTGAGCTTGGAATTTTCATCAGATCCATTTGTGAAGTTGAGGGGATTCACGTGCCATCTGCCTGGCCCTGAAAGGGCAGCAGCTGATATCGGTGAGTGCTGCTGCCAGGTCTCTGTGCCAAAAGGGAGGAAACTGCTTCCAAAGGGCCTCTGCCGTGTGGAGGCTGCTCACGCCAGAGTGCAGACAGCCGAGCGGGAACTTGGCAGGAATCCTGCAGTGCCGCGCCTCTGGAGTCCCTCCTGGTTCAAACAAACTAGAGTGGCACAACCAGTATTTAAGAGAATTTGGACCATCAGTGACTGATGCATCTTAGTGGGTGCCTGGATCATCAGCACCAAAGCTCTGCCCTGAGATTTATTAAGTGTTCCTGTGTCCATTTCTTGCTAAGGTTATGAAGGACTGTAAATCAGTGAAGGACTAGAAGGAATAGTCCTTTCATACTCACACCAACTTGACATGTAGCATGCTTCCAGTGAGAACCAGCCTCAGGATTGACAATAAAAAGGGAACATGATGCAAGCTAGAAGGTAAAGAAAAGAATTATGTATGATGTTGTTTGACATGCACAGTTTATCTCTTATAAATATAGCTTACTTGGTAAAAGACACTTCTGCTCTTTACTTAGTGTAAGTCTCCACAGTGGATACAATTTTTTTTTTCTTGAGTTTTGCTTTTTTTTTTTTAAAGAAATCTCTTGAATTGGCAAATATGAAAAGTATTTAAACATTTATGATGCATAAATATATCTTCCAGGTGGGAAAGTGAAAACTTTGGGAATTTATAAGTGGTAGCTGCAGCCTAGGCAGAATAGCCTCCCTGGCTCTCTTTTATAGTTTACAGAAAGAGATGCACCCTCTAGGGAGAACGTAAAATTATGTTCCTATGGTGAAGTGCTGCTCGAGGTGTCTATCTTACCTCAGGAGCCCTGGGGAGGTTATCTATGTGGGCTGGTTTCCTCGAGGGATATCCTTTTCCCTCCTAACCCCTCACACTGAAAGCATTCATTGCAGGTGAAATTTAGTTATGTATGAAAGCTCTGCTGGCAAATAGCACTGCACCATTAAATTTCACAACTGTGTGGGGGAAGGAGCAGCAGACAGGAAACCTTAAGTGCCTGCACATCTCAAACTGTACAGGTTGTCACGGCTTTCTGAGGTGGGAGTGGGCCAGGATGAGTGCTATGTGAATGACTTGCACTGGTCTCTGTCCCTACCCTGTTCCTTCCTTTTTTAAAGCCACAATAAAATATTTTGGAAAGGGGGATGGAGGGGGCAGGGAGGGGGGAAAGCTTGATATTAATAATGAATGATTTATTTATCTTGTTTCATGTTTTTGCTCCAGCCGGCAGCTAAGCACCATGCGGCTGCTCGCTCACCCCTCTTCCTCCAAGGAGATGGGGAGGAGAATGAAAAGAAACTTGTGGGTTGAGATAAAGTTTAATAGGGTAACACAGGAAGAGAGTAATAGCAATAATAGTGATAAATAAAAACCAAGTGATGCAGGAATGCAATCGCTCACCATATGTGGAAGGAGGGGGGAAAAAAAAAGATGCCCAGTCTGTTTCCGAGCAGTGATCCCACCTCCCAGCTCACTTCCCCAGTTCTGTCTGGAGCATGCCGTTCCATGGCAGGGAACATCCCTCTGGCCAGCCTGGGCCAGCTGTCCTGGCTGTGCTCTCCCAGCTCCTTGTGCACCTGGCAGGGCACGGTGAGAAGCTGAAAAGTCCTTCACTTAGTGCAGGCACTACAACTGCCTAGCAACAACTGAAAACATCAGTGTGTTATCAACATTATTTTCATCCTAGATCCAAGACACAGCACTATATCAGCTACTAGAAAGAAAATTAACTCTCAGCTGAAACCAGGATAACTTGTCAAAATGATCATTTAAGAGCTCACATAAAAATATTTCATGCTAAAGAAAATTATCATCTGATTCATCCTCGATGACATTTTCCTTTTTTTAACTATTATTATTTCTTTCACTTCAAATGTCACTAAAATCTGAAGTAGAATATTTCAACATAAAAGATTGAAAACTTTTATTTTAATGTTCTCCTCACCCTTCATAGAAATTAGTCGGTGAATTTGACAAAAATTTGGAAGTTGCTTGGGCCAATCTGAAGTTTCCCTAAATGTGAGTAAAAAGAATAGATGAAGAACAACTCCATGTCTATATAGCATTTTTCAGTCATCATTTAAAGACATTTGTCATACCATTAATGTTTGTAAAGCGGCACATCCCCTCTTGGCAGAAGAATCCAACATTGCTGCATTTACCTGTCTAATACACAGATAAACAAGAACTGTCACTTTGGTTTGGGAAGATACTACCAAAAGCAATGAAAAATGACAACTTATAAATTGCCTTATTAGCCTCTCGTACTGAGCCAGGATGGGATCTCATCGCTTGCCAGCAAACAAGCCATTGTGCCCACCCGGTCCCTGATGTCCCCAGGTGTCCCTGTGAGGGGTGTGCTGGGGGAGCTGCTTGTGCGCACGCTCCTCTGCGTGCTCGCTGAGGGGCACGGACCCGCGCCCCTGACCCGGCCACGGCCAGCTGCCCCGCAGCGGGCATAGCATTTCAGACAGAAGCTTTCATTTCTGTTTTATTTCATTGTTGTTGGAATGGGAACATACATGGGTCTCAAAGACCAGTTCATGCTGTATTTACTTCTGTTACAAGGGTAAAAAGTATTGATAAACCACAAAGCTATTAATTGTTCTGATCGAATATCCTGAAAACTACAAGAAATGGGATTTTTTTTTCTACCCTGTGAGAATGACACTCTTAGCTTTAAACTTTTTTTTAATGTCAGAAGGACTTGAGATTAGACCTTAAAATAATTGTATTATGATTGCTGTCTGGTTGATTACTCTTTCTCTTCTTTCTTGGACATGATTTGGGAATAAGCTGGTTCAAAAACCAACAGTAGAAACCAGCTAGACTTAGAAAAACAGCACAAAATGAAGGTGCATTACCTTGTGAAGTGCTAGAGCCAGAAAAGCCCATTTTAATGCCACAAGTAAGCTTAGAATTTCAGCTTTCAGGTAACATAAAATATTAACCTTTCACTCCATTGTTCATGAGATATTGGCTGTTAAAGTGCATGTGGGAAAAGCTTGTAGGTTTTATTTGTAGGCCAGTACAAATTATTTCAGGATCAATGTCCTTTCCCGAACATTGCTCCCAGACTACTGATCAGACAGAGGGAAACAGCGTCCCTGTGTAATCGACCATATAGCCATGCAAGATCTGTGGGGGCGATTCTTCCTGAGGATCATGCCTTACCTTCTCAGCTTACTCTCTCCAGAAACGCACAAACACGCGTGTGCATGTGCGCGCACACTCACTCTCTTCTGGGGTGGAAACTGTCTGCTACCACCCTCCTTTATTTGACTGAAGAACCAAGATAAAATGTTCACTGACCATCTATACAATCCAGCTACATGTTGTGTTTTCCTGCTTCCAAACTTTAACTTACATTTCAGAGAAAGTAACTACATAAATTACACACACTTTTTCCCAAGACACACAGGAGCTCAGTGATGATGGGTTTTGCTATGTCTACAACAAACTAGGGTAGCAGAGGAGAGTCAAGCAGATGCTTTCTCAGTCCCTGAAAATCTCTATGCAATGTAAGGATGATTTTTCAGCTAGAATTCCATGGGGTGCATAATAGCCATTTGTCTTCGGAACGAGTGACTTTTTTAACATATTAATTTTCATAGATTTTTTTTTTTAATTTAAGAAAGTTTGTGTATTTCTGCAATAAAATATTTTTTTAATCTACAAATTAATTTATTTTGAACTAGACACTTCATACATATGCATCATCCATAATGAATTTCTATTGATATGTGATCAGGTTTTTTTCATAAAAAAGTCTATACAGTAAAGAAGTTTTCTTGTGATGTTACTTACCTCTGTAAAAAATGGTTTGAGATGTTTAAGCTGCTTCATATCTATTCACTAGGTTATAGCTATGGTACCAGCTGAGGAGATAGACAACTTCATAATCTAATGTACTTGTCTCCATATTCATAAAAATTGAAAAATTATTATGATTAGGAAAAAAAAACCAAAATGGTGTAGACGTTTCTGAGATCAATTACCTTTTCCATAAAATTAATTCATAAAACACAACAAAAGAAATTAACCAGAAATTCACAATATATTACCTATCAGCACTGTTTATTGTTTCATCTATGGTTGATTTACCTCCTATCTGGGTGCTGACAATAAGTAAAATGAAATACAGTTCTTAATCTCCTCTTCAAAAAATAGTCTGTTCTCTAAGTGATGGTGTTTGATTGCACTTGTGAATAGTACAGCAAACTCAGTCTCTGATTTTGAAGTAGTCACGCACTTTATTTTTGACCTTGCCTGAAATATATTATTTTTTCAGAATTTTTTTTTTTTTTTTTTAAACAGGGCATCTTGTTCTGAAGTAGCAGCAAGGCAGACTTTGGAAAGTTTCAGAGGCAAAAGAAAAGAGAATGAAAGGAAAAAAAAAATTAATTTTGTGTTTAGATATAAAACTATCAGAAATAAACTGATGGGTTAGCTTGTGGTAAGGATTGCTGGGTTTGGACACCATTGATGAAACGATGCAGGATTTGGTCAGAAATTTATTTAAAAGCTCTTTAAATTTCAAGCAGTTCATTGTACGATGCAGCCTTTGTCTGGAACTTTAGCTTCTTTGTACAGTCTCTGCAAAAGGCATCTGTGATGAATCAGTCTTTGCCTAAAATGTAAGAGAATACTGGAAGCATGAGTCCTTCTAAACTTCCTTTGTGGGGAGCAGCCTAATGACGCTAGAGAAGGAAAAATGAACTTTGCTGTTTCATCTAATGGCTGAATCAACCTACAACTCAAAGCAAACTAACAACCTACATCTGAGAAAAAGGGGAAAGGCTCATTTCCTTTCTCCTCTCTTTCTTTTTCTCCAGCCATGCTATCCCTTCCCTTCCCATGTTCTAGGTTTGATGATTATTTGTTTGTCTAAGTCAGTTTCCTAACACGGCAACAAATACTTTTTTCTTTTCTTCCCAACTCTATTTTCTTGCCATTTAGTAATTGAATCCGACAGCCTTCTATGAGGGCATGACTGGCTGCATGAGGGGAGAGCAGTGGATATTGTCTACTTTGACTTCAGCAAGGCTTCTGACACTGTCTCCCTTAACTTCCTCACAGGCAAGCTTAGGAATGTGGGCTGGATGAGTGGACAGTGAGGTGGGTTGAGAACTGGCTGATTGGCAGAGCTCAGAGGGTTGTGATAAGCGACACAGAGTCCAGTTGTAGGCCTGCAGCTAGCGGTGTGCCCCACAGGTCAGTGCTGGGTCCAGTCTTGTTCAACATATTCATCCAATGACCTGGACGAGGGGACAGAGTGTACCCTCAGCAAGTTTGCTGATGATACAAAACTGGGAGGAGAGGCTGACACACCAGAAGGCTGCGCTGCCAGTCAGCGAGACCTGGACAGGCTGGAGAGTTCAAGAAGGACAGGGAACTACTGGAGAAAGTCCAGCGGAGGGCTACGGGGATGATGAGGGGACTGGAGCATCTCACTTATGAGGAAAGGCTGAGAGAGCTGGGTCTGTTTAGCCTGGAGAAGAGAAGACTGAGAGGGGATCTGATCAACGCTTATAAATACCTAAAGGATGGGTGTCAAGAGGATGGGGCCAGACTCTTCTCAGTGGTGCCCTGTGACAGGACAAGGGGCAATGGGCACAAACTGGAACACAGGAAGCTCCATCTGAATATGAGGAAAAAATTCTTCACTGTGAGGGTGACCGAGCACTGGCACAGGCTGCCCAGGGAGGTTGTGGATTCTCCTTGTCTGGAGATATTCAAAACCCTCCTGGACACGATCTTGTGCAACCTGCTCTGGGTGATCCTGCTTTAGCAGGGGGTTGGACTAGATGATCTCCAGAGTTCCCTTCCAATCCCTACCCTTCTGTGATTTTGATTTTGTGAAAGGTGTTTGCCATCTGATCGTTTGAATGCTAGAGTCAACACAAAAGAAACGATGGAAAACACAGAGAGAGGTAAAGGGGAGAACTCTCTCTTTTGATAGCAGTAAGTCACTGTACCAGCTGAGTCCACCTGTACCAGCATGATGCCAGAGGTGGTAGCGCAGCATCCTGAGACTGCGCTCACAGCTGGAGGACATCACTATGGGACAATACCAGAAGGAGGCCCCTGAACTATCTCTCTCCATGCAGGTGGTAACATTATTGATTATTTTTGGCACAGCGCACGAGCCCTGGAGCACAGTCACATGAACACAGACTGGCCCTGTGGAGGTCAGCAGCTTGTAAGAGACCGAGTATAGCGCTCCACTTCAGATGCCTATTTGGCTACAGCATAGACACCTTTCTTTCTATATCATCTTTAAAGCTGTTCTATTCTGAGCAGCTAGGTAAGGACAAAAGGATAGACAGTTTCTTTGCTCTTAAGCTCAATATTTCAGGGATTTTCCTGAGCAACAGAAGACTGGAGCACAACTCTTTGATGCCAGTAAATGCAGGCAAATAACTTCAAGACAAGAGACTGGAAGAGACCCACCTCAGAAGAACTATAGGCTAAGCATTTACCCAACATGAGCACTAGCAAGGGTTCAAGTGCTGAGCTGAAACAGGAGGAGAAATGGGCTTTCACACAGGTGTTCTGCTTTTCAGGTGACTGTCCCAACCACAGTTTTGGAAGTGTCCATCTTTCTTCATCTTCAAAAACTAGAAGGTATGAATATAATTTGCAGCTCAGCTGTACTCAAGATCTCCAAGCTCTTGGGTTTTTGCTGAGATTCTGCAATGCCTCATCTACTGTCATTTAAATATATACAGGAATTGGTTTCTTTGGACCTTTCTAAACAGATAAAAATTGCTTTATCTTCATCTTAGAAACAAAATCACTAAGATTTATGTAAAAAGATAATAAAACATAACAAAGGACCTGAAGCTATCTGTCTGAGGGGTAATTTAAACTCCACTTAGTCTTCAATAAAAACAAAATAGCATACCATAACCATTTACTGCATGTACTTTAGCACAATTAGCAGTCTGAGTGCTCTGAAGAGCTTCTGGAATGTGTTAACATGGAAGCTGAATTTCAATTTACAGAGGAAGAGTGATATTTCCAATATTTTTTTGGGCCACTGCAAGAGATCTAATGTTGCTTTTATGTGCATTTATAAAAGTATTATTTTGGTTATTAATAAAAGTTAAAATTCTACACCTAGTTGTTACTTCTTTTTTTAAATATGTTGAACTAAATACAGCAACATTTTAGCTGAGATATGTATATATATTTAAGTATGTATATACACATACATTTATCTAATTAAAATGTTTCTGTGTCAATTATGGAGGACAAAATTTGCACTATGTAAAAATCAATTCATGGCAATGGGTTTACAATAAAGCAGAATATATTCAGACTTGATAAACTTACACTTTTGGGTATTCAGTCTAGACATTTTTAATACCTTTTCCTTTAACAGAAAATATCAAATGGTTCAGCTTTATAGCACTAGAACAAGTTAGGGATTCGTTCCTTCTTTCTGAGATAAGATTGTAAACTCCTTGTCCAAGCACATATGAGTAATATCAGAGAAAAAGATAAATATGAAACTACAACAACGACAAGGAAGACAAACAGAAACTACCTCTTCCTCTTGCCTCAGTTGTTTGTAGCCAAACCCTAGCTGATGAATGATCTTAAATCACTATTATTAAAAAAAGTAAAGTCCCGTTTATAAAAATACTCCATTTTAAATAAAAAAAGTCTTAAGAATCTCTAATAACATCAGCAATAATATAGTTTATGTTGCTATTACTTTCCAAAAAGAAAGCTAGCTGAAACAGAAAATGCTTTAACAAGGTATAAACATGTGTATGTGTAAAATTTGATGGTCTAATTGCAATAGCTATTTATTTGCTTATATTGGGCCAAACTTTGCTCGAGGCAATAGGTATAGCCCTGATTGCTTCAATAGAATTGTGAATGCTCTACCTGTGGGCTTGGGCACATATGATTTTCTGGAACAGCAATAATCTTGAAAGGGATAATCAGGTCAAGAGTAGGTGATCGGGATGCAAACACATTGGTTGCATTCTTTTTCTAGATAGTTCCAGAAGTGGGGGCTCTTTTCACCTTTACAAAGATAAAGATTGTAGTAATCAGCATATGTTGGCTTAGAATTTCTTATCAACAGCTCTTTTGCAAATGTATACAGAATAAAGAGATAGTAAGATCATGTATAACAAAATTAAAAGCATTTAACAGCTGTCCTGGTTACTTTTTTGTTCTGACATTTTGGAATTTTGTTTAAAACAAGTATTATTCCAAGAAACAACAGCAAGGAACTATGTATAGATCCAATTATTTTTTTTTTCCAAAATAATCAATCAATTTATTTTCTGAATCAAGTAGTACTACAGCCAGTTTTATTGTGTAAAAAGAAGTAAATCTGTGGTGGCCCAAAGGCAGATGCTGTGCTAGCCTGGGAGGAGGAGGAGAAGAAAGAGAACTCCTTTTGGCACGAGGGTGGGAAAAGCAACCTGCTGGCTTCCAGGAGCCACAGAAAAGTCCTGGGGGCTTGGGCAAATGCTGCATGGGTGAGTGGGATGGAGGGAATATGATTCTTTTGGGCACTCTGCCTCAAAGAAGTGAGTAGTGGTGAAGTTTGGCCTCTTGCTCTCCCTTCTTCTCCATCCCCAGAGGCCCAGGAGCTGAACAACCTCCATTTTCTGATGCAGCTCGGCCTTATTACTTCATACTGGAGTAAAAAGCCCTCCCTATTCCCCCTGCTCACATATTCCTTATTAATCCTATTTTGTCCTTATTTCTGCCTACTGGGAAAAAGAAGGATGATGAGGAACAGGCCAAGTCCTGGTTTGTAAGCAGCAAGAAAAGGACTAGGGCAGAGAGAGATGACCTTCACCGCAGGGAGGGAGCAGCTGCCGAAGAGAAACTCCAGCAGCCTCTTTAGCAGGAGCAGAAGTATGTGTAGGAAAGCAACAGGAGTTGGATCAGTCTATCCTCACCTCCTCTGGCACAGGCAAAGGTTTTTCTCTCTGTGCTTTGACCAAATTCTGCCTAATATCTGTTGTCACAATGATGAAAAACTAAGGAGCATAAGTTCTATTTTGGTTGTTTCTTTGGGGGAAAGAGGGTGGTTCAGCTTTTTAATGAGTTTAGGCTTCTACATTTGAAAAAATGATTTCTTATGCTTGCTTATCTAGTATTTTCATTGTTTGAAATTTTAAGAAACAAAAGAAAATTACATCTACAAAAGAGAAAAAAAAATGCACTTTCTGTTTATAACTACTTTCCACTTACAGAATATTCTAGATTTAATTCAGAGGAAAAAAAAAAAGATAACAGTTTTCAACATTTCACAGATTGGAAAAATGAAATTAAAATGTAAGATGATTTGCTCAAGGCCAGAAAAAGGCCTCTGTCAAATACACGATTAGCAGTGGATAGTCTTGAAAATTATTCACGAAAGCAAATTGTTCAACACTTGAGAATGTCTGTGGTCTCAGTGTGTGCAGATATTTGCAGACATTGGCTAGTGAAAAAGAAAACTCTCCCCGACATAGCCGTAAAATGTGCCATAATTAGAGAACCATTACTGTAAAACAATAGTGCATCCATGTTTTTTGAACAGTCACAAAAAAGAGAATTTCAATTTCCATTTATTAGTAAGACTAGACCCCAAACAGATGTCCAATCACAAGCTACTCTGGGTTAATTAGAGAAGAAGCTAGTGAAATAGCACAGAGGCAGTACAAATTTAAAAGCAATTTTTTTAATTTTTAGAAGTTGTTATAACTTTTCTACTACACAGCAGATACTTGTGTAAACAGTATTTTTTTGTAATAAATTGTATAGTTAAAAGAGCTCCATTTTCTGTGGTCTCTGTGAGATAATATATCAAGTTCAGACACATCAATAAAGCTGACTAGCACCCAAGTAAAAAAAAACCTGAAACAGCTGCTTGTTTTCAGCTCTTGCCAGTGTCTCATAAATAACAATATAGTCACAGATCTGCCATCAGTAAAATTATTGTATTATCTTCTTAACAGTCTCCATATCAGTGATTCAATTACTAGTTTAAATTCTCCTTATTTCATCATTTTTAAAAACTATAGAGGTAAAAACAAATTAAAAAATTGTGATGCAACTGAAATATTTGTACTTCCAATGCCATGTAGATTGAGCCTTTCAAAAAATTTTTTTAATATTGCTATTAAAGGAATGTGTGAGCATTCCTTTAATGGGGAGGTATTTGCTGCAGGTCTGTGAAAGAGTAGATGCTAGATTTCTCCTGATGGTGTCTGTCAGTAAAGGTAGTGATCAAGCCCTGAGCATGATGTCCTTCCTCCCTGGGGTTCTCACCCACCACAATTGCGTCCTCACTCAGCATAGAAGTCAGGACACCACCTTCAAGAAGGAAAAGTTAAAAAAAAAAAAAAAAAAAAAAGGCAACAAAAACCAGCAAAGCAGTACCAAGCAGTACCATCACATCAGTATTTCTTGTGCAGCACTGTCTCCTGAGGAACTCTGAAAGAAATCTTCATTAATTTAATGGAGAGGGGTAATGAATTTTAATAACTTTGGAGCAATGGCAGACAAATCCTCTCCCCTAGATACTCTAAGGTAGAGTCAAAGTTTGAGTGTAAGATGAGAGGATCTCTACAGGCAGTACTCCAGGCATTGCTTCGTACAGTGAGAAACAAAACCAGACCTGTATCAAGGTCAGACCCTGTGAAAAAGGGTTTTGAAAAATACCCCGAGCCCTGAGAAGGTAAGGCTGCAAAGTGACTGTTAGTAACAAAATTGTCAGAAGTGCTTTCCACTGTCATATTTTGCTTCTTCTCGTGGCTCACCAACTCTTTGCACATGCTTCGCAGAGAGACAAGAGCAATCCTGCTCCTGGGAGATGCAGAGCTGCATAAGGTTTGAGAACTACAGCAGTTTTAGCATTGACATAGTATATATTTGAGGACCTAATTCTTCTTGCAGATAAGAACCGTTGTCTAACATTGCCATAATTAGGCTTCTCAGAATTTTTTGTGGTGAAAGAAAAGCAGAGAATCACAGAAAATCTGCTTTTCTTGAAAAGAGATCAAAGAAGAAATCTCAGTATAGGAAAAAGAAGAAAAGAAAATGAGGAGAAGCGGTTCAGACTGACTTAAAATAGGGAAGTGGCAGGTAATGGTGAATAGGCAAGGAGTCATTTAAATACATAAAGATTTAATCATACAATTAGTAGTTGGAAACTAAGGCAAAAAAGAAAAATCAGTGCCAAGCTTTCTGAGGTGGTTACGAGAGTGCCGGAAAAACACACAGGAAAGGAGCTACGATAACAGTAGAAAGATAATGTTTTCATTCCTTAATCAACAATAATTCCTCCCATTGCCCTCATCTCATTTCTTACAAAGTATGTTGTAGGCATAATTCTCATACTTACAATAAAAACAAAGTTTGCCTTTGAAGGTGGGGAAACACATGAGGGAAATGTGATGAAATACAAAATCAGGCAATAATATGCCACTACTTTTTGTCTCAAAAGGCAAATCAGTGTACAGCTGACTTGAACTCACCACTGTCTGGTCAAATAGATCTATTAGGAGACTTGGTTACATGTGTATTTATGATTAGTGTAGTATGTATACTCATATATAATCACAATTATCATAATTGTTATTGCAATAATTCTCAATTGGTTATGGGACAAGCAAACAAGGTAGAGTTATGATTACTTTTCTATGTAAGAGCTGCACTTGAGAAAACTAGGAGTTTCTGTTGCTATTCTTGTCACAAATAATAAATAGTGTGACAAACACAGCTCTAATGTCCAAGTGACTGTGGTCTTGAATTAAATAACAGATTTCACTCCAGGCTTGTAAGGGCTATACCTGCTATAGCTGTCATGGAAAATGGATATTAGATGCAGGATAGAAGTCTTCTCTTACAAGCTCCTGTAAGAACAAGTACATTGGACCTCCTCCCACAGTCTGCAGGACAGTCATCATCTGAAACAGTTGGTTTACTCCATTTGGCTTTTACAACTCTGTTGTCTCCCAAAGAGATACTGCTTGATAAATTACATATCTTTCCATGGCAAAGCGTGCTCCTATGTCATAGGAATATTAAAAGCAAAGCAGAATCTACAGTTGGTACAGGGGAATACATACCTGGGTATGTATGCTGGGTCTTTTTGAAGTATTTCATGTGTATTTTCAAAGCTATTCCTGTTTCCTCATTACCTGTGTAGAGTGGCATGAGCACCTGTATATGTAAACCTTTATATATGCTTATCTATTTATATAAGTTATTGTGTAAATAACTGATCATTTAAATTATAAGTATTTCAAGTCTAGTTTTAAATTTATTGGATTGCATTTTTCACTGGTTTTGGTCTGTGGCTGTTGGCATTACTACACAACATTACTGACTAAGCAGATTTTTTTCGAAGTATTTGACACTGTTCAGTATTACTCACACCCTCACTGAGGTGAATTGGATCCAGGAGCACTGTATCACTTACATGTTTTCAGGATCCTTAAATTATGGTTGCTGTCTGAAGGAAAAGAAGAAACTCTTCTCAAACAGGTATTTTAATGGCTGGGTTTTTTTCTTTTTTTTAATGACGCCCAAAGAACCTCGATGAAAGAGCAATCAAAGAGCATTTTTAGCCCTCAAAAGCAATCATTTTGCTTCTATCGGTTAGCATCTTTGAGATTCTTAGACATTTAAGTTTAGTACATTTGTGTCTTCTGGGATTTTTTTGTGTTTTGGGGGGGGTCTCAAATTTTGTGCTGGTTTGGGTTTGCGTAGGGTTGTGGTATTGTGGGGGATGGGGAGAATGAAGGCATCTATAATCTGATTACAAAACTCAGGTGTTTAAAATGCAGTATTTCCCCAATTAAGTATGAGTAATTTTAGGGATTTTTTTTTTGATGAGTCAAGTACTCTTTTGAAAACAGAAACAAAGCAAACCAATGAACAATATATGATGATTTAGACTGTCAATTTCATATCTTCACTTGTCAGTAAATAAATTGACAGCCATGTACAGATGAGTTACCACTGACTTCACAGTCAACCTCTCAGTTCTCTGAGAAGCAAAATCACAGCTTGACATTTTTCTTTCACTGAATGACATATTTCAGTAGGATATCTTTTTCAGTATTGCATCTGAGAACAAATAAAAATTCTTCTCTGTACAAATCTGCAGTAACTTTCCACACAAATATCAAATTCTAAGCAGAAAAATTGAGTAATAGCTTTTCCTGTATACTGTAGAGTTTGCTTTTATGTACACCTAAACTCCATTCTCCTCTATTTTGTACTATTAAGCAAAAGGTGTTGTTTCATATGCAATGACTACCTCTCTTAAATGTTTCATTACCCTCAATGTTATTCATAACTATTTTATATCTGAAAAGTACAAAGCTCATCTGTGATGCAAATGTAGCAACTAATAAGTTATGCATTAATGCAAAGAAATAATTTAGAATATTTAGAAGGAGTTTAAAATAACTATATAAAATGCATCTATAACAACACATCTGAGTGCAGAAAAGAATGAGAAAAAATGTTAAAAATACAAAGATAGAGAATATAGGTCTAGAAACATCTTACAAAACAGTAAAATGCAATGCAAATCAACTACTGTCTCAACAAGTGGATTGTATGAGAGCATGAAGCCCCACCAGAATTCAAATATGTTCATCTCTATCCTCAGGCTACTTATTTCTGTTATGCTTCCTTTCATTTGCTTTCCTTTTGCACTCTTATCTTTCAATTTCAAGTGTTCTTCATTTGTCTCTCGCAACATTTCTTTTTCTCTTTTTATATAAGTAGGCTTATGAATTTTATCAATAATGTATTTTATAGCTTTATTCTACCATGGAAAATTTAACAAGACTAACTCATCATTTCACAAATAAAGGCTTGCCAAACTGAAACAATACACATCAGTAGAGCAGTAGATCAAAACATATGGTCAGAGTAGAAGTTCCTTTGAGAAAGGAAATGTTAAAAATACATATATGCAGAAAGTATAAAGGTCATGATAATTAGCTGAAACATAAAATGGTGGTGATTCAACAAAGATACATAGAACAAAACAGAAACCTAAAGCCATAACAGCAAAGCACGGGGAAAAAATCAGCAAGACAAATTCATGTAATAATCCTCTTGCTTCTGACTAATATAAACTAAAGTTTATGCTAATGAAATAATAAAAAAGAAAACTATTTTTCTCTTTTCCAGTTCTCTAAAAACAAGACAAAAATTAAATCTTTGTTGTTGTTTTGAAACTACAGATTCAAAAACAAAGCCGTATTGTATTAGGAAGTACTGACTAACTTCAAATGCATGATGCCGTCCCCGTCAGGCAATCATTAAAGCCAACTGACCACCACTTCAGCTCTAGCAGTAAATACATCAATATTTCTAAACAACTTCAGTCATTTAGGAAACTGTATTTGAATACATATTGAAATATATATGAAAAAGTATTTAAGTGGGATTCTTGTATGGTACTGCAAATTTCTGAGATTATTTAAAGTAGATCATGTTTGCATTTTCAGTTTATTTTATGATGTTATCTGACTTCATTTGGGTTTACAGCTAGATGCAAATTCTTGTCACTTATAGCCATTTTTAAAGCTCTATTTTAAACATGTATGTTTCATTATAAGGTAATAGATAATAAAGGACTTCAGTATCTCTTAAGGCTAAAGAAAGTTACTGACCCATCAGAGACCGTTGGAAAATGAACAGCTAGAGGGCTATTTTCCTGTAAAACTTAAACTACTTCCTCAGAAAAAAAAAAAAAAAATTGTCTGTCAAGCTCTTTGACACCAAGCAAAAGGGGTATTTCTGTGTGTTTCACAGCTTGTACAACTGTTAGGGAATTGCTGAATTGCTGTACTATCCACTGGTATGAAAAAAAACCCCAAAACAAAACACAGAAACCCCACAAAAAACCACAAACAAACAAACAAAAACCCAACATAGCCACGTCACTCCTTGTTTCAAGTGCTTATAAAAATGTTGGTATTAAACAAAATTTATTTTGGATATATTGAAATAAAAGGTATAAATAATTGCATCACATCCTGCAATTAAAAATCTTTGAGATAATATCAACTAACGTACTAAAGCACCTTATAAGGTCTGGTGAAAGAGGAGAAAATACTTCTTTTCAAAGGGAGCATTTAAAGTGAAACAATAAAAAAGCTTTTCTGGAATAAAGCACTTTAAGAATAAAGTCTACGATTAAGCTTTAGATGTGACTTAATCTTTGGAAAACAGTTTGAAAACATGCTCTGACCAATGATGCATAGAGAAGATAGGTGCAGTTATTGCTGCCCAGGAGATGGGGGCCAGGTAGGCCACGTGGACCCTGCCTGAGCTGCTTATTAACGGTCAGGAAAGACACAAAAACACCATACCTGTTATATATCATAAATGGTTTTGCCCTTATGTCTTTGAGCAATACCTGTAGCTGCCTTTGTTTATGCTGTTAGACTTTGCTAGCTCATTAGAAGAAGTCACAGGCAGAAGGTTAACAGCCGTGGAAGAAGCAGAGTCAAATACTAACTTTTAGGAGTAATTGCCTGCAGCTGCATCCCCACTGAGCTCTCACAAGACCAAGAGGTGCTGTCAGCAGGTGGATATGATTGCTCCAAAGAAAACCTGGTTTAAGGACTTTTGAGTGGAAGACTAATTTCCAGAACTTGTTTTCTGCTTTTTTTTTTTTTTTTTGTAAGTTACAAAATCTCTTTTAGAACCCTAAACTGTGTGAATGTGAAAGTGATGGGTATTTCTCAAGTGTGGTCCAAATAAATCGGGCTGCTGAACATAAAATAAATACTCAGAGTCTTCTTCTGACTTTGTTTTGGTCTAATTTCAAAAAATTGTAGTACATATGAATGTAGTCATATAACTAGTTGTGCTAGGTGCTCAGACACTAGGTGAAGGAGGGGATGCAAGAGTTTTATAAAGCAGAATGGAGAAAAGAACTGATTAACAGCAAGAACAGGTGATTGAGAATGATAAGGGCTATGACCAGAAGATCATTAGATGAGCATGGTTACCACTTTAAAATTTATTTTCAAAATACTTATGTTAATATATTTTCTGGTTAGCATTGCCTGTAGGTAGAGATGATGTTACGTGCTGGAGGAATGTAAAGGGCCAATATGGATTTTGTCTGCACTCCACAAAAGGTTGAGAGCACACATTTTTAATGGCTAGAAACTGCTTATCATCATACAGCTTCACATCACATATATTACTGTCTCTTAATATTTCTTTCTGTATCTTGTGCTTAACTACCTTTTTGATAGAATTATACCAAGCCTTCTGAAAATTTATGTAGGAAGGAAAAGTTATGACGGGTCTCAGTAAACTCCTATCCAGCTAAGAAATTCATGTCTTGCACAAAGTTTTGTGACACTAAAAAAGGAACAATCTCATAGTGCTGTCTTTTTTTTTTCAGTCATGAAATAAAGAGGGGTTTTTCTGCTCTCTTCAGTAGCCTGTTTCCATGAAATTTGTAGGAATGGTATTCTCTATCAAAACTGTGTGACACAGAAAAGTGATAACTTCAGAAATTGAAAAGGAATGAAAGACAGAGGAATTTATATGTATATACATAAAATTTATGACATGCACCACACCTCCTTAGAGAAATAGACTAAGATGTCTTTCAACTAAAAAATAAGGATGAAAGCATACTTGTATTTTTCCTGCAGAAATTAGGTTGTACTTACACTAAATTGAAATCTGAATTTCCTGTACTTCCTATATTTGCTTTTGTTTAAACTGGGAGGGAAAATTGAAGTAGTACTTTAAATTGAGAGATCCATAACACTTTGTTTCAGAACTGGTTAAATGATTTGCTTCAGAACTCTTAACCCAAATAACATGAGTGTGAAATTGTGAACAGAGGCATTTCACTGCAGTTTGTTTAATCTACCATGGCTCAAATCACCCATAAATAGCATTTCCCTCTTGAGCCATGCTGTACTTTAGTTAGCTGATGATCTTTTTTCTTTTTTTTCCTTCCAATTATATTCTCTAGCTGGACTACTACATCTGTAATTCATTGCATGGTTAGATAGAAAAAGAGATTATACGGCATATTTTGGTGTCAGTCAGTGGATGTATGATAAATGCCATTGTAACTGCTGTAAAAAAACTTGATTCTTCATTTATATGGGAAAAAATATTAAACATTACAGTTCTCTCAGCTGAAATTATTATGTATGGTTGCTTTGTGTATTTTTATTCGTTTTTTGTTGACCAGGGAACAACAGCAAAGAATAATTTTAATATAGCCAGTGCAATTTTTTCAAGGACAAAAAAAAAAAAAAAAAAAGCAGATTTCATTTAAGGAACAGTGCTTCTATTGGCAAAAAAGAAAACAAACAAAAAATTAACATAAAGTATATATCCACATTCAATCCTTTCTCAAAGTATGTACTGTAATATATTGAAACAGAAAGTCCATTTAGTTTCATTGTAATGAACACAAAAATATTATACTTTATCAGACTATTAATTCCAGTAGTCCAATATCTTCCTGCAATGTTTGGACAGAAACAGATGATAGAACGATGAATATTGAAAAGGTTTACAGGATAATTTAGAGGAACTGATTCCATAATTCCTGTCCATCAATGACGGAATTCAATACATATATATCTTAGCCTAATTCTTCACCTTCTCTTGGTTTCAGGAATCTCCTTGCCACAAGACATCATGTACGCTGAATTCCACAATCTGATATCCAAATAGATGTATTTTCTGGTATCAGATTTACGACTGTTGGTTTTCTTTCCTACTATCATACATTTAAAAAAAAAAAAAGTATATTGAAGAACAAAAAGCTTTATAAAACTTATTTTTATGCTTTTTTAAAGAGCAATTATTACTAAAATGTAGGAAAGTATTTTGTCTCTCAGTATGGAAATCAACCTCTATTTTTTTAATGTGACATTTTGACAAATAACTAGAATTTGTAATTATATGCATTAAAAGCAGAATGTAGCTGTGAAAAGTGAGATAAAGGTTATTTTTCAAAAACATAAGGAAGGTTTAGTTACAGGCAATATATAATCTTGCTTGGTAATTCAAGTACAATGTTGTTTACCTTGTTTTGGGGGGGGGGTGGTTTCCACCTAAATTGACATATCAGAAATTTTCTTTTCCTAATTAAATACATAATTTGAAAAACAAACAACAAACAAACATTAAAATATTCTGCTTTCTGCAATATAATTTGGTCATGAAAAACATTTTTTATGAGGGTAGCATGACTTTTTAATTATTTGTTTTCTGAAGTTCCTATCGTAGCACAAAGTGTTCTTGATTTCCTTTTAAATCATTACTCTAGTATACTACCAATTGGGCTAGTATTGAGCATTTTCCAGATCCAGATAACTCTAGGTATTTAATAAAGCGTAGGTCAGAAGGCAATCTGCCTTGGATTAAGATCTCCCTTCATTTATCTCAAAATCTTGTCATTATTAGTTTTCCTAATGAACCAAATAAAAGAAAGTTTTCTACTACTGCAGTCCTCCATGAAACCCTTTTTTGGAATAACATAGTATGATGCCTACAATTTTTAGACTTGTTTACATATGAAAAATCTTGAGAAAATGAGCTCAGTTCCATTCCAAAAAGCACTTATGAAAATGCTGTACTTAATATCTCAAAACAATGGATTAAAACCCTTAGATTTTCATAGCATATTTTGATTTCATTCCATGCCTCACACCCTACCAGGACCAGACTGTGAGTGGATTTGCTTGGGTATGATGGGTTGAAAGGCACTATTAAGCGGGTGCTATTAAGCTCTTTATTATCTTATATTGTCTGTCTTTTCTATGGATATATCCCCTTGCTCATTTCATTTATAATCTTAGTAATAGCTTGCTACTACTTACGCTACTGCTTCAATAATTGTTTAATGTTCTTTCTTGTTGTTCTGAATTAGCTGGGATTAATTCACGTGATAATTTAAACCAGACAGGTCTGTGCCTGGTAGTTTTCCTGAACGGTCCCTAATGGTGTGGGGTTTTTTATTTTTCACTTTTTTTGTGTGTCAGTTCAGTCAAAACAAAATTTATTGCCACTAATGAAGATGTACTTGAATGTGTAATGTGATCAGATGACATGTCATGCTTTTAATGATAGTGGAGTGCAAACAGTATAACAGTAGGTGGATTTATCAGGCAAAAGGATGCGATGAACTGCAGTTACCACTCCATAACCATTTTGAGTCGCAGGTGCAGAGCCAAAGGGCCAAGATAGGCTTCATAGGACTACCCGTAGTCCAAGGCTGCAGTACATCTAAGAGCGGTTCCTGCTGGTTTTACTTGCCTGGCTGCACAGGTGGAGTGACTCAACGGCCTGCATCACCCTCCCATGTGCGCGTCAGGGAGAGGGAAGAGCTGTGGTGCTAGAAGGGAGGAAGGAGAGGGCAGGATCCCTCTCGGTGAGCTAGGACAGGTTAGTTTTTCTTAATCAAAGCAACCTTTTAATTTTTCACTTCCTAGATATGCAAATGTTTCTTTACAAGATACCATCACATGTATATGCCTGGTTAACTCACAATTCATTGTCCCAAATCTCCATTTTCGACATCGGACTGTATATTTTCCTCTAATAAGTATGTTAACAAACGTACATGACACATCTAAAAGGAACGTATGGATGTAGATTATTATTGGCTCTAGACTTTTAACAGACATGTAAATGTTCATCATTTGTGCTGATTGTTGCCTAGATCTAGTCTAGATATAGTGTAACGCATAGTTCAATAACACATTAAAAATGTTCCTCTGTCCTAGTATTAGCATAATGTGGAGTTTCTCAGTCCTCTGAAGGATGTAGAAGGAAGAGATTGATTTCAAAATTATCCTATTTTAATTTTTTTTCCTTTAGAAAAAGGTTAAGAAATACTCTCAGATCTTGTGAAAATATGTACTTCCATGAAAAACAGTTGTAAATATATATTATTTGTTTTATTTCTGGATTTTTTTTTTTTAAATAAGTATGTATTTTGGTTTGCTCTTTTTTAATTTTTGGGGTTTGAGTTTTCATCCTTCTCTTTTACTTTCTGTCACTTGAGTAAAAACGCGTTTTATTTATCTTTTTCAAGTTCCTAAATATTTTAAATTGGGATTATTTTTTTCTTATTTTTTGTCTTTTCATGCTCTACCATTGCAAAACTTGCTCATAGCACAGTAAGAGGTAGCTAGACAAAATTATAGGAAAAAATGGATAAAATTCTGCTAAAATTTTTGAAATACAAATTAAAGCAGGAAATTTACAACTGTACAACAAATATATATTACTATAGTTATAGAGTTGAAGAAGGTATGAAAGTTACATTTTGCATGTTTCATTGCTTTTGTTGACAGATTTTTTTCTATTTAGAATCAGGCATCTGATTCTAACTTTGGCACAGATTTGCCAAAAATTTGAACTCATGATAATGGTTTTCCATTAAAAGATTAGACTTTTCTGTTAAAATTGTTGCATTGTTATATAACAATATTTTTTATGTATATATTACCTGCATTATTCACTACTTCTGTCATTGGAAAACTGACTTTTTGACCCATCTTTGTTAATTTTACTGAAAAAAACAGGATAAACTGCTTTAAAAATATTTCATAACCATGAGTGTATCTACTATTATTTGTTACAGATACTGCTCAAATGCATTTGAGGGATTTTGGCATGTTTTTAACCTGCTCTTACTGTTAAGTCCCTTCTCACCCAATGCTATATAAGAACACAAGTGACAGAAGGTACTTAATAGGATAGTTGTGTGGTAATTTTCCATAGGCTAGCTGTGCCAATGACCAACTCCTGTGGAATATTTACAGATAAAGTATTCTAGCAGAATTTTAATGTCAATATGTAAGTTTATATGCAGATATTTTTTCTCCTCCTCTTTGAACTACAGTGATCATTGCAGGTTGTTGATCACCTTTGCTTGCACATCTATCCACTCTTGTTTACTTATTATAATTTCACTCCTCATACAGTTGTTTACAAATTGGTCTTAAAATTGAATGCTGCTTTTCAACAGCAGCACTGGGATCCATCACAGCTAGATCCACTCATAATAAATGTAAGGATTTTAGAGAGGATTCCTACAAATCCTTTGAAATTCTACTTTGTTTATGATGTCACAACTCTAATTTTTCTGCTTGTGCAAATTTATACATTTATATTTCATCCCCAGATATTATTGCTGAGCTTTAACCACCATGTTTACAAGCTAGTGAGGTCATACTTCCACTATGTTTCTGTCAACTCTCCTATATCATTTTTCTGTGTTAGTCACAGCTTCCAATTTCTCCTTGTTTGTCCTTCATGCTTCTTGTGTTAGCATGCAGGTGTTTTATTATATTTGATCTATGCTTGAAAGCTTTCTGGGAGTGATGTACCGGCATCCTTGTGAAATATGTGAAGGTTCTTCTTACCTGTCAACTCTTAAAGACCTTTTCTCTTTTCTCCTCCTTATCATACTGAAGAATAATATTTACCTAATAAGTGTAATTTAGCTAGCCACTAAATTAGTGGCGCGAAACAACCAATTGATCTGAACTTAGTCAGATCAGTTGTCAGATCTTGTCACTTCTTAGAGACAGCAAAACACAAACGTATACTGCACTTGGAAAAAAGAAAGAGAGGGAGAAGAGTAAGAGAAATTGAGAGGGATTTAGGAAGCAGGCCGCCGCCCTAGCATTGTACGAGATGTACCTGTCTTATTCCCTAAAGAGTTATAACTTGTGTGTTGCTCCAATCCAGCCTGAAATTGCATGAAAGAAAGTAGAGGTATGTCAAATTATCTCACTTATCTTTATAGCAAGAAAACCCTCCCAAAATAGAGACAGAATCTGAATACTGGTGTCCTAGGGTATGCGAGGATACAAATACCGCTTACGGAGCGCCAGCTGGCAGGGCCAGGCTTCCCACGCCCCCCTTCTAGTCAGACTGGGGCTGTCAGTGCCAGCCCCTGCAATGCCGGGAGGGGGGCTGCCCCCCCTTCCTCATGTCCCAGCCACCCCTCACATGAGCATAATGGATATTGGACAGCAGCAGTAAAATTTTTGCAAAGCCTAAAAAGAAATATTCTATTATCAAGTGCCTTCAAAAAGCAAAAGTTTCTTTCCATTTGGATTGCAATATAAAGGTGGAAAACTGGGTTATGACCTAATTAGTTTTCCAATAAAAATTACTTGTTAATGAAATAAGCAAAAATCACCGATGAACCATGTGAAAATCAATAATATATAGGGATGTGAACAAAATGTTGGTGACCTTTATCATCTGAAAGCTATGGGCAAAAGTTTAAAAAGCAGAAGCCTCCTTCGATCAGCTAATTGTGTGCAGACTTTGCGGTTACAGGTACAAAACCTTCATTGTAGAAATGACAGCTATCATTCACTAAGACTGTAATCTTGCAAATGCAGCTGTGTGGCTAGTCCCCATTGAAGTCAGGCATCTCCTTATCCTAAGCTAGTAGGAGAGTAGATTGGGAACTTTAGATTGTTCTGTTTTGTCTTAGGGGAAAAAGGGAAAATAATTAAAATTACTGTTCTAGCGAATGCAAATCAGACTGGCTCATAAAATGAGCACAAAGGCATTTGTCAAAATTAGCAGGCAAACACTTTAAATTCAATAAAAGGAATTTTTTAAATGTAATTAATAATTAGACTGTGAAATTTACTGTTAAATGATGTTATTGACGCAAATAGCTGAGCAAGAATATGAAGTTTTATAGATTGCATATGAATGAGAACTGCATAGGCAATAACAAAAGAATATGCAGAAAAAATTAGGTGTTATTGGCTGTCATACTGCATGTGACAATGCAATGATCATCAGCTGTGGTCAAGCAGAAAGGGAAATGAACTTCCTTATATCTCTCTATTTTCATTTGTCACTGAACATCAGGCATGATTTATGTGCCATTGAGTATCTATTTTCTCTGCCTTGGTGCATACTTCTAGTTTTGATTTATAATACCCTTGAAATTCTCATGTTGTAACTCAGCAAAATTTAAAACTCTTATTTGAAAATTTGAAATGCAAAAATGCTACTCTGAAAACCCTAAACATTCATATTAAAATATTTCCCTAGACAGTAGAGTAAGTGTGATCAGTTGGATAGGAATAGTTCAGAAACAAGAGAAAAGTAGGGATATTCAAGTACTGTGATGTTCATATCAGATTGCCAGATACTTAGGAAAAAAAAAAAAAGGGAAACAAAAAAAGCCATCCAGCCATATGATCCCTAAAAGCCTTCCAAAACAATTTTACTGAGGTTCAAGAACAGAGGTTTGCAGTCCAGCCTATAAATCATTTTGATGTAATCTAAAAGAACAACAAAGTGATAAAGTTAAAATGAAGTATTTTTATTTCTTAAAGCAAGCTTTATCAGAGTGAAACAATACATTGATTTGATTTTGTCAACAATATTCTTTATGAATTTCCTAGTTTTGCATACTAATAATCTGATAAGCCCTACCATTACCCCATTATTTTTTTTCTGTCTAACTCTGTGGCACTTAGACTACCAAAGGATAGATTCATGCACTTTCACAGAGAAGGAACTGAAGACAGAGGGTTTTAGTTAGCAGTATTTCAGCTGGAAATATACCTCTTCTTTGCCTTACAGGGCTTAGGTTATTGTCTTTCATTAGGCTTGCTTAGTCTCGTACAGATTTTTAAGGGGAGAGGGAGAGCTAGAAAACATCGTGCGAGTGACTAGCTTGAGGTAAGAACTAGGAAGAGGATGAAGTGACAAAACAATAAAACCAAACCTGTTTCTTAATCTGTTGAAAAAAAATGATCACATCCTAGTGCTGTGGAACATTTTTGCAAGTCACTCATATCCATTTTATCTCTATGTGTGGATAGGTTTACTCATTAATTCCTGTCTGGAAACTGAATGATATAGTGAAAATTATTATAAGAAACTGCAATTTATTGCCCAAACTGTAGACAGTTCTCATCCTCAGTTAGTCTCAATTTGTGCTACTGAATAGCATTGCCTCCTGCTGCAGGTCTGTTCAAAATGGAGCATTTCACCTCATAGTATAAATTGCACTAATGAAACAAGCAGGAAGAGTAGACATTCTTCTCTGATGTCTGGGGAGTTCACATCCATGAACTACCTCCAGTAAACACTAGCAAACTTCTACCATTGATCCAGTCTGATGGGGTTTTGTCCCTGTTGATTCATGGATCTGGTTATGGATAGGAGATGGACCCAGCTGGGAGGTCTGCTGTTATTAAAGCTGTCCCTGTATAAGGGGCAGATGGCACAACACTCATTGGCTTGATAGATTTATTAATTCTGCCTCTGGAAGAGGTGGTTTGCCACATTCCTTTCCCATGCTTGAGGATAAAAAGAAATCTGCATGGTTGGGGGTTGAGGTACTGTGCCGACTGAATCTGAAAATTAAAGAATCAGCTACTTGTTTGGACAGACGCAAGAATTACAGGCATGATAGCACAGACCTTGCTTTTAAAAAAAAAAAAAAAAAAAAAAAGAAGGAAATATTCTGCCATTTATGGAGTAATAGATAGTCTTTTTAATAGAGAAGTCAAATATTCTGCACCCTCTTCTAGAAAGTGTTGTGGTAATTAGGTCTGTATTAATCTTTCCATTTGTTTGTTTGGCTGCTGAACTGGAAAAAACTGTTTGGGATCAGACCAATTAAAAATTGGAATGGTTTCAGTAGATAAACTAAGCAATTCCCTCTTTTTCATTATAATGCTACTATGGTTTATGTTATAAACATGTATCCTTGTGCATTCCTTTCTTAGGAAGTGGAAAGTGTAGGCTGATTTCCTCAAGCAGGGACCTAAGGAAGGCCATATGTTCTAATATTTAGCTGGGTGATAAAAGAGGTATATCACAGCCTTTTCTCTCAATATTAGCTTCCCATTTCTTTATCAGCTAAACTGTTTAACCTTTTTCTGAAATTCCTAATAGATTTGGAATGACCCAAACTTCATTTTCCATCAAATTTGCTATTTGTAACACAATAGAATAAATATATCAACCTTTAGTGCCAAAGACAAAGAAAACAGCAGTGACACCAGGGCTAACAGAAGCACTGAATGGGACCTTGGTCAAGACTTGTACTGTACAAATCAAAATGATTGCTCAGTTCTCCTGGTGTTATCTGAAACTGAATTCTCAAAGCTGGCATAGCTTCATCTGCCTGATGTAGTTACTGAGAGAAAGTATGATAATCACACTTATTTTAGATGGGGTTTATATGTCAGAATTGTGCTGACATATAAAGGGATGACTTTCATTGGGCAAAGTAAATCTTGAAAGATGTACATTTTATTAATATATCCCATTGCTTTGTGATTTTTGTCTCTCCTCCCAATGTTCTTCCCTTTTTCACTTCGACTCATAACTCCTTAGCGTCTATAAGTAACCACCACCAAGGTTAACAGAGTTTTAGGTAGTTGCAGTGTTTTGCAGCTGGTGAGAGTAAGGAAAGTTACAGGGAATCGAGACACTTCTGTGATTATTACCTCCACTGCGTTGACAAGAAAGGGTGAGAATTTACAGCAAATTGGCTAGCACAGATGGCCTTCATCACTAGTGATAACGTTGGAGTATCTTCTTTTGGTTGGGGTGGAAGCAAAGGTGGGCTTCCCAAAACAGCAGGAGGTATGCATACACACCCACGTAGACCACAGATGTGCCACTGGGAAATCAATGAAAACTAATTAGTTGGATTTCCCTGTCTGCTCTTTGAATGGCTGACTTTACTTTTTTAATTATTTTTTTTTCACTGTCAATACTTCTCTGAGAGCAGCGGAATTGCTCAGCCTGTAAAGAGCTGGCTTCACTCACAAACTGTAGGAAAGCAGGTCACAGGTACTACAATATCCTTGTGTTTTGGGGGTTTTTAATTAAATGGTAGCATAATAATGGTAGCATAATAAATGAGAGTTATCAAAAAACACCTGAAGGACAATGCAGTCGTTGGTCACAGCCAACACGGGTTTGTGAGAGGAAGGGCCTATTTAACAAACTTAGTTTCCTTTTATGATGAGGTCACCCATCTAGTTGACCAAGGGAATCCAGTTGATGTCATTTTTTTAGATTTCAGTAAAGCTTTCGATACTGTCTCTCACAGTATCCTCCTGGACAAAATGTCCAGCATACAGTTTAAAAAAAACATAGTGCAATGGGTGAGCAACTGGCTGACAGGTCAGGGCCAAAGAGTTATGGTAAATGGGGTTACATCAGGCTGGTGGCCAGTCACTAATGGGGCTCTCCAGGACTCCTTTTAGGGCCAGTTCTTTTTAATGTTTTTATAAACGACTTGGATGTAGGACTAGAAGGTGTTGTGAGCAAGTTTGCGGATGACACCAAATTGGGAGGAGCTGTTGATTCTGTTGAGGGTGGAGAGGCCTTGCGGAGAGATCTGGACAGATTGGACAACTGGGCAATCACCAGCCACATGAGGTTTAACAAGGGCAAGTGCCGGATTCTGCACCTGGGAAGGGGCGACCCTGGCTATACATACAGACTGGGTGATGAGATGCTGGAGACCAGCCATGCTGGAAGGGACTTTGGGGGTCTTGGTGAACAGCAAGTTGAACATGAGTCAACAGTGTGCCCAGGCTGTCAGGAAGGCCAACTGTATCCTGGGGTGCATCAAGCATGGCATTGCTAGCCGGTCTAGGGGAGTGATTGTCCCACTCTACACTGCGCTGGTGTGGCCTCACCTCAAGTACTGCGTGCGGTTTTGGACGCCACAGTACAAAAAGGAGATTAAACTATTGGACAGTGTCCAAAGGAGGGCAACAAAGATGGTGAAGGGTCTAGAGGGGAAGACATATGAAGAGTGGCTGAAGTCCCTTGTCTTGTTCAGCCTAGAGAAGAGGAGACTGAGGGGAGACCTCATCCTGGCCTACAGCTTCCTCACGAGGGAGAGCGAAGGGGCAGGCGCTGATCTCCTCCCTCTGGTGACCAGTGATAGAACCCGAGGGAATGGCATGAAGCTGCAATGGGGGAGGTTTAGGTTGGATATCAGGAGAAGGTTCTTCACCGAGAGGGTGATCGGGCACTGGAACAGGCTCCCCAGGGAAGTGGTCACAGCACCGAGCTTGACTGAGTTCAAGAAGCATCTGGACAACACTCTCAGTCATATGCTCTGATTCAGCTGGTCCTGTGTGGAGCCAGGAGTTGGACTCAATGATCCTTATGGGTCCCTTCCAACTCAGGATATTCTATGATTCTATGATAATATTTCAAGGCATCTACATGTCTTTTAGCTATTACATTTGTAAGGGTATGAATTGAAATGCAGAGCCTTATCATGAGGTGATGTAAATGATTTCAAGGGGAAAAGGGATACTCAGCTGAGTACTTATGCCGTGTCTTTGTCCCCGATGAAATATCTACTGTTGAGGATTTAAGAAAATATTTGTGTCACTTTACTCGTCTTTGCTTAAAATGAAGACATTGTTGTCTCTTAAGCTCTCATAGCAATAAATTTTCAAGACTATTGAGGTGGTTGTCTAGAAATAACTCTGTCTGAGGTACATTTTACTGAACATATTGGTACCATTTATCAAGTATTCTTGTCTAATGATTGCTTCATTTGAATTCTTTCTGCTTTCATGCAAATAATAGATCATGTTGCAAGCCTGGGCTGGAAATCCATAACATGGGAGGGAAGGAAGATATTTCACTTGTGCTCTGTCTATGTCCGTATTATATAATTTATTAATCTCCATCTCAGTTCAGATTATAAAGACGGAAAGGATTGTGTTTGGAAAAATCCAGGCTTCATTATTGGCATTTCCACTGGCAAAGCCACTGCAGAAAGTACCATAAGTTTGTAAGAAGTATAAAATGAGTATTTAATAATTTATTTCATATTTTATTTCCTTTTCCATCCTGTAAATTATATTTGTTTATATATGATTAACTTCTAACATATCTTATACATATGCTTAGTTTCAGCAGGTGAAACCCCCTCAGATTTTAAAACGCAATGTATATTTTTAGCTAATCTGTAACCCATCGTCTGCTTCTGCCAAAGCTCTACCTGGCAGAAATCAGAAAGAGAAAATCTACCTCACTCACTTCATAAAGCGAAATTGATGTATGCAAATCTCTAACATTAATATGATGGCAACAGTCCAATAATCAGATAATAAAATTAAAAAATGTTTTCCCTCTCCTGTCTACATGACAGCTTACAATGTCACAACTTTTAGAGGCATTACTCTTGTTTGAATCTTTTAAGTGAGGCTGAGTTTTGGACAGCAGCAACATAAGCTTTCAGCAGAAATACTGAAAAGGTCAACTGATATCCTATGTTGGTATTGCATTCCTAGGCTTTATTTTTTTCTTAAATGGCTTCTTTTCTTTTAAATACAGTAGAGCTTTTTTTGTTGATGAAGATGGCTGTTCAGTTTAATTACCAAAAATTCCTGCTCAGAAGAACTTTTTAGTATTAAGCTGTTCATTAAATATTAATATCTTCTCTCTGAAGATGTGCTTGACATGCCCAGCCCGGTTCAGAGGAGGAGATACTGTCCTGCACTAGTTACTTGCCCAATGGGAGGCTGCAGCATACCATCATAGTATGTCGTACATGAGGCTGTCCTACAAAGCAAATCAACAGGAAATAATGAAACAACTCTGTACGTCTTTATACTCTTAGAAGGATGTAGGGATACTACATTTTAGTTTCTTGAAATTAGAACTCTACTTATGACCTTTATAGTGAAGTCTTCCAATGATTCAGTTAGATCTTATTTCTAATGTATTTCTGCATCTTCAAGGATCTTTGATCTTAAAGCAGATTTTACTTCTGCCAGCTGCCAGCCTCACTAAGCTGCTCTTAAAAATTGCTGTGTACATTCAGATCTTTGGGGAACGTTTCATCTACAAGTGGATTTCCCAGTTCAGTATATCCTAATTAACCAGCACAACCTAATCATAGAGAACTTGACCTTGTTAAAATTAGTTCCATTTGCCAAATTCCATTAAGTCAACCTTATTTTTAAGTTAAAAGCACACACATTATATCAGAATTGATTATGTTTTATTTTCACGGTGAAAGTAAGTTTTCCCTCCTGAGGTATTTGATCTTGAATTTGGAATCTTAACACAAGCCCTGAGTACTTTATATATCAATTGGACTGTCTGGCATGGTATTTTCTTTCTTGACAGATTCTTTTAGCAATAGTATTTGTTGTTAAATTATTTGTTTGATTTTGATTTGTTTGATTTTTCTTCCCTTCCAGGACTGTTCTTTTAACCTTTCTGTTATTTTCCACATGCACAGTTTAAAATGCTGAACTTTCAAACATAAATGGCAGCAAGAAGACTTGTATGTGGCATATGTTCTGCTTATTTCAATGAATTAATGTCACCTTGTAAATTTTAATTTTTCAAATGCTTCCTACCTAATATGTTTAGCCATGCCGATTTTTAGTGAGTTTTAAGTGGACAAGTGGATCTATTTAATTTCATCTTGACTCATTTATCTAGTGGAACACTATTGTACTAAATAAAATATTCATCTTGATTGCCAAGATCTGTTCTATAGCAACCATATTTATCTTCAATACCATTAAAAGGGTCAAAGCATTTATTCTTAAATTATATCTCCACACTATAATGAGAAATGTTTCTTTCTTGCAGTTCTCATTCCTTTCAGCTTTTATGAACATAGGTTGAATTAGGCTGTACAAAAATGTTTATCTGCTTTCTGTAAAATAAAGATTTAACAGATTAATAAATACTTTGTAGGAAAGATGCATTGTGTTAATCCAGAAAACCTTAATGACAGAAGATATATAGCTATAGATATTTTATTCAATTATCCTTTACTAATTGGGTTGAACTCCTTTTTCTCCGTAATTTGTCACATGAACATCCTTCTTTTCCAAGGAAATCAGATAACTCTCGAATGCTGTAATCAATGGATGCTTGATCAATACATTCTGCCTTTAATGCATAGAGTTAGTACAGTCTATCATCAGAATGCTCAACTGTCATTTCTAAGGAAATATTAGATCTAGGTTATATCTTTCAAGAACTAAAAGGTGCTTCTTTGAATGAGATTTTTAAAATAAGAGGAAAAAGTATTGGAATTTGCAATGTAAGACAGATATTTTACTAAGCTCTCAGTGTACTTTAGCTGAACTGTATTCTACTAGAAATATGACACTAAAGTAAATGGGACTGGCAATCAGTACAAAATGATTCCTTAATGGTATGATAAATCATAGAATCATAGAATAATTTTGGTTGGAGAAGACCTTCAAGATCAAGTCCAACCATTAACGTAACACTGCCAAGTCCACCACTAAACCACCACATCGACATGTATTTTAAATACCTCCAGGTGACTCAATCACTTCCCTGGGCAGCCTGTTCCAGTGCTTGACAACCCTTTGCTGAAAAAATTTTTCCTAATATCCAATCTAAATGTACAGGAGTTTTGTAGTTGACTGCAGGTCTATGTTGGAGGGGGAGGGACTGTTAGTTATGCGGTATATTACAGTATAATAGAAAGCTTTTCTAAATGCCTCTAATTTACAAAATTTATTTTAAAAGGTCTTAGAAACAATACTACTAACATACTTAAATTTGTCCAGTTTCTATCCAACTGCAACAAGGTGGGGGGCAAGGAGGAAATCAAACAACAAAAAGAAATGGGATTTTTTTTCAGACAACAGACAACCAACCAACCTCTCCATTAGAAATGGTGACCAATCCAGTATCTACTTCCAGTTCTTACTACAGGGAAGTGTCTGGGACAAGTTCTATGGCAAACTTCAATAACTTGGTCTCTTTGCTCTTCATCTGTAGATTGTAGGGAAAGCAGTTATTCTAGATGCCTGCATAATACCCAAGAGAGGAATTGATACTCAAGCTATTCCAAATTTCCTGTGCAACTTGTACGAAGTTTTTTCTCCTAGATCAACCAGAAAATAGAAATATACTAACTTGCAGAGGTAGGAATTTTATAATAATTGAATCTATGTTATGCAGAGCAAGCCCAGTTAAAAAACATTATTATGTACAACACAGTATGCAATTACCCAGCACACAGACCATGACCAAACACGCCTTTGAAGTGGAGCACCAGATGTATCAGCTGTAATTTGCCAACATCAGAGTGCAACGCCAGCCCTCACAACGCCGCACACTTTGTTACTTTCAGATTTTGTTTGGTCTCGGTTTTAGTGTAGGGAAGATCTAGAAAGATGAATTGTTTCATGGAAACAAAAGTGGGATGTTTTTACAATTATATTGTTGAAAGAAGAAAAGGAAGTAGCAATGCAATAGAGAACATAGGATTTATTTCCTTTTAATTTATAAATACAGTTTATGATACATTGGGACGCACTGAATGCTGACTCTTTCATAGCCTTTGGCCAAATGTCTGTTACTCCAAAATAAATCTAGGGTCTTTTTTTCTGAAAAATTGAAGCTTTTAAAAAATTGTCGAGACTTGATTACTCAGACTGACAACACCAACTTGAGGGTCCTTCCACCTTCTTATTTTTCCAAATCACACAAGTGAAAAATTGCTCATCAGTGTTAAAAATGTAACTAATGCAGGAAAAAAATAAAGTATAAGAAAAATTCTAGAGCTCACAAGGTCTACTGACTTAAAGAAATGTTTTCATTTTGTGCATTAGTACTCACATAGCCAAACATTTCCCAAAACAACCACCTTCATGACTCAAGAAACTGCATAATTTTTATCATACTCTCTGCTGCCTGTTTTGCTGCAGTTATGAATCTTTTAAGTATGTTTTTAATGGCTTGGTTGAAGAAATATCCCTTCCATACAATATGTAGGATGCACAATAAAACAATGGTTATTTCAAGGAAGCAGCCAAACTTCTCCATTCAGGGGAGATGGGCACTGTAATCTAACGTGATGTTAAGCTAATGATTAGTAAGATGATAAACATTTTCATGGTGGGATTTGAAAATACTGCCAAGTTCTTAATGTTCAGAAAATGCCTGAAAACTTGCATCTGTTCTCTTGGGAAGCTGCTATGGCAGTGAATTCTATCCACAGAATATTTAACATTTTTCATTGCTCTTTGATGGCATATGTTCTCTGAGGTAGCTTACATAAGGTATCGTATTTCTAACTTGAATCCAAATTAAGATCAGACATACAGTAATTGCTCTTTGCTGATGTTTTTGGTAATTCATCATGGATGGCATATTAACTTACTCTGCTTATATCTTTGGGCACCTAAATGAGGAACACTTCTTTGCTGAGAGTCAATACTTCTGTCAAGCCTAAGGGTTTTTTATTCTGAATATTGCAAGTTCCTGACCTGAAAATTTGCATTTTATATAAAAAGACCCAAAAAATGGGGAGAAGGATGCCACATACCAGCTGAATGAACAGACGGGCAGGAGAAAATTTTTAGAGTCATCATCTGGCTTTGTAGAAAGTGAAAGGTAAAGTTTGTTGTTTCTCAGAAAAACACTTAACACTAGTTCTGAAGTTTCCTGGGATGAAAAGCTTCAAGCTTTGGATGGATCCTGACTACTTTGGCTCTTCATTGCTCTGGTTTAATTCTATGTAATAGAAGAAAAAATTGCCTATTTTTATTTATTTATTTATTGCTGTGCTCAGGAAGAGCAGCTCTTGATATTGTCAATGACTGTATCTAGCCTTCTTAGGCTAACACATGATACTAATACTTTTTTTTTACCCCTATTGTGCAGTCTAGATGATGACATCTATATGAAGAAATACAGGGGTTTGTATTTGTTCAGTACAAATGCAAACAAAATGAAGCAACAAATATGACACTGACACACAGGAGTGGTTATGTGACCCAATGGCTTGGAAATACTTTGTTATTGTATTCATTGGAAAATATTGTGGGAAAGGCTTTTCTTTTTTTACCTGCTATTAACCCACAGGAAAATGTAGTATTGTCGTCATAATCAGCAAATTGAGATCTTCTATCTAGCTTGTACCACATAGATGAGTTTAAGACAAATAAAATGTTTTTTCTAAATTATTACTTCAAATTGCCTTATTTCTTTGATTTGGAAACCTACATTTTTTCTGAAGAATGTTTGTGAGACGCCATCAGCAGGACTGCTGATTGTTTTTAGCCAAAGGCAAGACAGACCACACTTTCCCTGAGTGGATATGTATCATGTTATGCATAGCTCATAGCAATGTATCTCACAAATATATTGACATGTGTTTGGTTACCCATTTCTACTACTACACTGCAGTCCAAAGTATTCCAGCTAGTCTCCACTAAAGCACAGTAATGGCATATGCTAACTATAAGAGTTAATGTGGTACTTTGGCAGATGTCACACTGGCTCTGCTTCACTCTTTGTTCTCTACGTTTGTGTTTTGCCTCTGCTTTCTAGGCCAACTCAAAGTCTAAATTGTATTTGCCGAATGTTAAGTGATTTCATTTATGTTGTCGTTCATAGATTTGATTAATTCAGCTTTTGGCACAGGAAAGCTTTGAAACTCAAGCTTCATCCAATGTTGGAGCCCCTTTCTGGCAGCTTGGTTTATTCTTATTTTAGGTTTTTTTGTGTTTACTTAAATAATTCTAATATGGCTGAGGGTAGCAATTACTGTACCTGTTTCATATTTGACACCAGCCTTGTTCATAGAACAGCAACATAGTGCTCTTCATTCAAACAGATAAGGTCACCATAACATTATATAACAACCAGGTGGCATCAGCTTGCGTCTCCCACATCCAAGCATTGCCTAACAGACTTTTCAGTCTTCAGGGTGGGAGAATCTGAATGATCCTTCGGCATCCAGCCTGTTCAGAAATAACCTTCCATGGACTGTTCCCTGAGGTGGTGGATCAGACCTTTTTCTAATTAGGGAGTGCCAGAACCAGATCCCTTTGCTATTCTCATGAACAGAAACACAGGAATCCTTTTTTCCAACTTCTGAAATGAAAATGAAGCTCTGACAAGCATAACCTAATCTAAGCCAAGGGAAAAAAAAAAAAAACAACAACATGCACGGAAAATATTATTTTGATTGAAACAGGAAAAAATTAGAGTTTTATGAACAATTGTCTGACCTGCTACAGAAAGAGGTGCATGATCTTGTGAAACAGAAAATATGGTTAAATGGTCTTTTAAAAGACCATTTAATTAATTTCTCTCATGCTGGATGAAGGAACTGTGTTGACAGAGAAGCGTGGAGTTTGGTTTGGTTTTGTTTCTGATTTACTTCCCTGAAAACTGATTAGACAGAAAGGTCAATTTTCCCAAGAGATGAAAACTGAACAGTATATTCGTAAACGTATGAAAGGTTCCTTGCATACCTCCTAGTCAAAAAAATCCCTTGACCAGATCAAACATGCTGATATAGAACTTTGGCTTTACCCTGTGAGAGTTTTGTCATGAAGATGTAGTCAAATGTCCATTTTGGCCCTTTTCTTAAAGATAGTCCTTGCTCTAAATTTTAGTTTGGAAAATACATTAATCAGTAAAATAATATTTATGATAATATGTGCATAAGGTATGTGTGTATATATATATATATATAGCACTCATAGGTATGTATGGGACAGGTTGGTTATGCTTGTAAACTGTAATTTTAACTTCCTTACAGAGAAGACAATCATTCTTACAGATAAATACCTATCTCTCTATAGCTAAAGCAGAGAATACAATCCCGCTTTTTCCCTTTCCTTTCCTTTCCTTTCCTTTCCTTTCCTTTCCTTTCCTTTCCTTTCCTTTCCTTTCCTTTCCTTTCCTTTCCTTTCCTTTCCTTTCCTTTCCTTTCCTTTCCTTTCCTTTCCTTTCCTTTCCTTTCCTTTCCTTTCCTTTCCTTTCCTTTCCTTTCCTTTCCTTTCCTTTCCTTTCCTTTCCTTTCCTTTCCTTTCCTTTCCTTTCCTTCCCTTCCCTTCCCTTCCCTTCCCTTCCCTTCCCTTCCCTTCCCTTCCCTTCCCTTCCCTTCCCTTCCCTTCCCTTCCCTTCCCTTCCCTTCCCTTCCCTTCCCTTCCCTTTCCCTTTTGCTACCCATGTTAGTTTTTAAAAAAATATATGCATCAATATATAAAGATAATTTAACATACGTAACACAACTTCTTACAAAATATGATATACGTATTCTGGATAAATATTTATCTGTACATTTTTACATTCATATTTACACAAAACCTTAGAATGCATTTCAAGAACATTTCTATGGAAGTTCATCTCATTTTTTTCTTTTTTTTTTCTCCTTCATTTTTGGTTATTGTTGGTTTTTCTTCTTTGCTAAATGTCCCAGTCCCAGAATTACCTCATGTGATAGAGAATTTGTTTGTATTTCATTGTTTCTATGCACCATTATTGAAGTTTAGTATTAAATAAGCCTATAAATGGATTTTAAAAGGTTACAGAAGAGTTAAACTTAAGGTTGGGTTCTGTTTTGGTTTTGTTTTTTTTTAATCTACACATTGTATCTGCCTCATTGACTTCTCAGTGTGTCTGCTAATGAACTACATGGTGTTCTAGCAGACCCTGAAGCAGAAGCTAGGAGGAGTAACAATCTTATAAATAAATGTTATTAAAATTATTACATGACATGCTATCCTGCCATGATGTTAATCTGTTTGGGGATATAGTTAAGATGTGGTGGCAAGGGAACTGTCTCAGTTAACATTGCAAAAAATGAATTTGAACTAGAGAGCTGTTGTCATGAATTTGATTCGTTACCATTCATCCTAAAAATTTCATCTGCCATTTGTATTAAAAAGAGAAAAAAAGAAGAAAGAAAATCTGGATACTTGCATGTTTTATTACTTCCCTGTTTCAGTATCCCAATTACTCTTTGGAATATAAAATAAATTTTAAAAGACTGAAGTCTGAAAGCATTAAGATGCTAAAAAGCCTTTTTCTTATTATGGCTATTATGAATGTGTGTCTGACACCAAAAAGCTCTGTTCAGTGCCTGCGGTATTAGCTGGACTTTTCTCTGATTTCACTGCCACTTTTAGCTATAAGATACATGCCTAGTGCTAAATCTCATGCTTTGTCTGATTCGCACCTCAGTGCCGCCGACCTGGGTAAAGGCAACGTGCCTCACACCAGCTGATGTGCGGGGTCTGATGACGCTGGAGCACCGTGCGGTGGCTCTGGCACTCTGCAGGAGCTGGCAGCGGGTACAAATGCTGGTGGTCACAGAAGTCGCGTGTTATGGCTTCCTCCCTGTCGGAGAGGCCACACTGGGAAAGCCCGCTCTCCTGCTGTGGGATGCGACCCCCAAACCACAGCTTGGTCAGAATGACCAAACACGGATAGGTCTCTCGGCACGTCGCAAACATGCTCAGACTCTAACCCATCCTTCAAGGGGATGTCTGTTTAGGCAAGTGTTTCTGGTTTATTAAAAATGGATGGCAAAAGGGGAGGAGAGCTGGAGTGTTTCAATTTGTTTATTCAGCTGTTAGTTTGCTGAGTGAAGTCGGGGTAAACATCTTGCAGTTTTTCCTGTAAAACTTCTTGGTGAGGGCCGCTGTTGAAGAGGTGATACAGAGAATCACAGTAAGAAGAAAAAAAACTTCGCTGGTTGTTTGGGGTGAAATATATATCATTACCTGGGATGGGATTTAGCTTTTTAGCTCTGCAAGGAAATAGTTTTCATATCTTTGTAGTCCATGTAGAAAAACAAGTATTTCTAGCATATAGGGTTATTTTGGTTTTCACCCTCATGTAAGAGAAATCATGACTTATAAATGTTTATTGGTTTTGATTGATTCAGTCAGGAGATGGCAGCTAGGGCACCATCCAGTTATTTAAATATAAGTGCTTACTGCACCTTGAGATGTTATTCCTTCCGTAAGAAGCAGAGAGATGCAACATTGGATTTGTTTTACAAGGTGCATTTCCTTATAAAAGGAAATATATCCTTATAAAACAGGATGCAGGATGAATGCCACACCAGATTCCCCACAGTGTCTGAGATGTTCTTAAACACCTATGTTTCAGCAGCTGAAACACATTTCCTAATTTGTTTGTAGATGACTCTTATGTCATTGCTTACATTGGGTCAGTCCCATTTCTAACACTAGAGTCAAAAATCACGACTGGTGCATCCCTTTGTTTTTCCTTGGCCCTTTAAAATCTCATAAGATACAGTTAGTGCTACACCTAGGTAGGCAGAGCATTGTCACTATTTTCTGTGCTAAAGTAGATTATTGCCATATCTGAAGAATTCCTGGGTTCTTTTATACACAAGGTTATCATCCTTTCATATAGGGGCCCTGATCTATAGTGATATATCCCCTTCTGCATAGCAACCTGCTTGGAAAGCTCTAAATGACCTACATTTACGTGTGTTTACAGTTCTGCTTTAAGAAGGTCTAAACAACGTTGTTTTTTTTATTAATCTATGTTTTGACTGAAGTTCCGAGTTACCAAGAGCAGTATAAATTGTTGCAACTTTCGTAACTGTAAGTGTGCCATCAAACTCATGCATTTCTTCTAGGGCATACAGAATTTGGCCACTGCATTAGGTTGTTATAACAACTCACATGTGAATCTAGTTTTATTGCTTGTGCATTATCCCCAAGAGGCAAATCAGAGCTTAACTCTAAATGTTTATCACAGGCTCTAAGCAGGTTTTGTAGCTCTGTCAATAGATGAGTTTCTTATTTAATTCAATACTGTTTATTATAGTATTCTGTATAAATCATGTCAGATAATTAAGAGAGTTTTAGTCTCCAAAAGAGAATAAATATTGATATACTTACTTTTTTTTGGTAGACTCATAGTTTGATATCAACTGAATTGAATCTTAATTTACAGTGTTTAAGTATTAGGTAATATATACGTTTCAAGATTAATGTGGTACTTAACATGTTGCAGCAGATTAGATATGCTTCTAATATTTTAAGGAAATATCTCAGGCATGAGTTATTGAAAATTGCTTAGCAAAACTTTGTAAAAAAACAGGTAAACTCATCTGTTTTTCAGGGTTTTTGTCAAGCCAAATATGTTTCCTGCTGCTGATAATTTTACATGGATCCCGTACTGAAAAACTATTGCCAGAGTGGGGCAGCTCAGTTTACTGGCGTTTAGGAAAAGAAATTATGCAACCATAGCTCCAAAGTAAAATACAGAATACAGTCCTGCAGATACTAAAGTCCTGTCACTGACACCATTGTCAGGAAAAGAATTAAGTAAAACTTGTGGCCTGTCAGTGTAGTTGAAAAATATCATTAGTAAATTACCTATCACCTTGTATTATGAAAGATTCCTGTAACCTTTTCCTGGGCAAAATCATTCTTTTGGTGACATCTTCATTATTTGCAGCCTCACTTGACATTCGCGGGCGGCTCAGACTCTCGCTGCAGCAGTGCTGCCTTCACCCCTCACCCCATGGGGCTTGGCTGCTGCTGACACATGCTCCCCTGGATGCTGCTACTCCTTTCACACTCTTTTCTTCTCTAAGAAAACTGCGGCATCCTGCCTAAACAGCTAAGACGTGAGGACCTGACTGGCACCACCAGCAAAAATGTGGCACTGCTGAGTGCCAGGAGAAGACGAGCAGACTTTTGCCTCTTTATAACGATGCATACCAGCATGGGACAAGACTTGGAGGGTGGAAGAGGAAGGCACATTTACCAGATTACCACTTTCTACCTCCAACCACATTTTTGGACCTTCTTGTCTCCTTCGTAAGGGCCCTGAGGGCACTGTCAGCACTGCCTGCCTCTGCCCATCCAGCCCAGAGCTCCCCCCACCCTGCCCACGGCCCAGGACCCCATTTCAGCCCCCCCAGGGCCATCAGCCCCAGTAACACCACAGCAGAACTGGCCTCCAGCTCCTCACCCCACAGGCCCACAGCCTCACGGGGCTCCCAATGCCCAGGGCTGCCCCACTGCCCCTGCAGCTGCCCTGCTCCTGGCTGGGGCGATGGGACAGGCCCTGGCTGCTAGGCCCAGTCCTGCCACCCCCACAGGGAGGCCCCAGCCCACGGGGAGCCATGGGCCTTCATGACAGCTTTTCCCTCCTTCCCCAAGACAGCAAACCTGATATGTTATTGCAATTAGACCTGTAAATCAAATTACAGAACTTCAAGTGAAAGTCCGTTATTTCATTTACAGAGCCCCGTATGGAGAATTTTTAAAAAGGTGAATTTCCCGTGTCATCATTAGCGAGTGCACTTTAATTACAGAATTGGAGAAATACTAGTATTTCTGCCAAATTTACATCTCACTCGGTGAACATGTCAGCTGTGCAACAGGCCCAGCTGGAGTTTGTGTGGAGGCTCAAAAGCAGCAGCTGAGGACGAGGAGGCTGTGGCATGCAGCACTGGGGGACATCTCGTCAACAGCAACCCTCCAGCAGGAGCGAGTTATTGGGAATGGGAAGTAATTCTTATGGTCAAAAAGGCAAATAAAACACAGAAAAAAAGGTGAAAACATTACAGAGCCTGTGAGCTGATTTTTCACTATATTTTTTTTCCTTTGCTATGTACATGAGACTTCATCACCATGAATTTCAGAAAATTGTCATATTTGCCTTTGCCACACAGTCTCTTTTATGGATTCTGTCCTTTTTTCTCTCCCCCCCTTTTTTTCTGTTTTATCTCTCTTCCTTTTTATTTTACTGTGATACAATAAAATAGAGACATAGATGGGAAACTGACTGTGAGTAGTATTCTGGATACGAACAGCCACATTGAACATGCTAACCTAGTAAAGCTAAGTATAGCACAAAGCTGCTATTTGTGGGGTTTTTGTTGTTTTCTTCCTTTTTTATTTACTGCTGATAAGCTGTCCTTTACCCCCTGTATGATTAGGCTTCTTGAACAACATGATGTAAAAATGGCTTCTGTGACTAATGTGGAATGCAAAAAATTAAAGCATCAGAAAGCATAACATAGTCTTTGCTTGTGATTGTCTGCATTTGCATAAATTATGATGTCTCCTGTCATACTTTTATTAAGTTTATGATGCCTTTTAAACAATAATTTAATCTTAATGCAATGCTCCCAAGTTTTAATTTAAAGAAGCCATCTCCTGATCTTCTCATGTTTAAAGCTGATGATGAGATAACTGTCTTTATAAATGAATTACCATTGGACCATGACCAACAGTATCTGAACTGAATCCATTAATTCATAGTTCGTCTTCAAAAGCAAGTCTGTCATTAACCTTTTTGTCCTCCATCCCTTCTCCTAAATAACTTGCTACATTTTTTATCAAACATGAAGTGCAACAACTTGTACATTTGCAGTCAAGCTGCTGAGGAATTTTTGACTAACAGCTTTCATTGCAGAAAATTCAACAAAACTTGACACTTTCACTGACAGATGCAACTGAATTTTGATCAGCACTGTTACCCTAAATGTGGAAATTTCTGATTTAAATGAGAGACAGACAGATTTCAGGACAGTATGTGACTGAGGAGGCGGCAGAACTTTCCCATTAAAAGCTTTAGTCACAGTCCCTTTGAGCTCCCAGAAACAAACTTATTTCCCTTTGATGTCCCTCTTCCTGTCTTCCTGTTCACCACATGTCCTGTTCTCTGCTGTTGCTTTACCCTTCCTCCATCTTTGTGATTGTTTATTATCTGTCTCATCAATAGATGGTGAATGGGCTGGGAATGGCAGAGCGCCATAAAAGGAACATTAAATGGCCTTGGATAAAGCATATGCTGGGGAAGAAAACAAAAATCAAAACAAATGGCGAAAAACAGAACAGAGAAGGAAAGACAAATGGAAAAAGAGGAAAAATTAGCAAATTTCTGGGAAAAAAATGAGACAGTAGGAGAGAAGCAGAATAAAAGAGTTCTATGAAATAGCTGGAATAAAGAAATACAAATAAATGTTGTAATTTCCATGTCAGCAAATTTGTAAATCCTATCTGTATTATATATAAAAAAAAATCAGAGCAGTATTCATACTTGTATTTTATCAGATCAGTAACACTTAGATGATTTTATTTATGTAAGCGTTTTATACATAGAGGCAGTTATGAGTGTCATTATCACTCAGATGATTTGGTGACAGCTGCATAATCAAACTTGATTCGAATCTTCTGATGTACTTATTTGCTGATAGTCAGAGTACCAATGTGAACGCTCAGTGCAATGATCTGCACTTCATTGTCAACCTGGGTGAAACCTTGGCCCCTCCAAAATTGGTAAGGCTGTGAATTGGCAAGAGGCTGGCTGAGCTCTAGCAGCTAGCTCCGGGGAAAAAAAAAAAAAAATGCTGTTTAGTAGCTCTGTAATCAGCCTCTGTTGTTTAAGTCCATATATCTTGTGTCTTATGTACAAGTTCTTCTCTCTTTTCCAAGTTCATCAATATTTGATTTCTCATTCAAAGTATCAAAATCAGAATCCCCAAATGCATTGCACCCTTAGAATTTCTTATCAGAGTAGTAATTTATATTTGCATTACAGTCCTTAAACATTTCCTCTTATTTTATTTGTTTACTCTCTTTGCAAAATAAATTGTTGCTGTTTGTGGTGGTGCAGCCCCCATCGAGCCACTTGGCAGTCCCAACAATGTGTTCTTGTCTTGGTTACAGGTGCAGTGAGTTGGGAGGATCAGGCACTCCCTAACCGTACCTGAAACTCTTGCTGCCTGGATTGTAGCCTGATCTCGTAGCCCGATCTGGAAGGTACCAGAATTACCTGACAAGAATTATGGCCCAAATGGAAAAAAACACTAACCAAAGCCAATCATCTCATGGTCCTATAAACAGTGATCCTACATGAGGCCTTTTGAGCTCTCTGGGACCTCAATGTGCTGTGACCCAGTATCTCCCTGTGAGCTGGGATGCCTCAGAACAGTTTCTATCCTTTTCTCTGTATATAATATGAAACACCAGTGTAACTTTTTCCTTCTTGTATATGTTCATATTAGCCTAAAGACAAGAACGTTTGATCATTCTTAGCTTTTGATTGTCAGTAATCATTTTTTGATTTAATAGTTTTTCTAATCTATCGCTAAATTGGTCCACAGTAGATAACTGAACTACCACTTTTGTTTTCTTCTTTTAAAAAATTGCCCTTTTGAAGTAACATAGTTTCGTAGAAACTTCAGTGGAACTGTAAATATATAATGCATCACATATTGTTGAACAGTTTGCATAGTTTACTCCATAATTATATCTTTAGAAAGTTAAAAAAAAATCATAATAAGATATTAATTTTAAAATCTTAATTGTAGGTTATTCATGTTAAGTGTTTATATTGCTTCTAACCTTAAGGGTAGTTGAATATATTTGTGCTCTTACATGTGCATTTAGCAAAGTAATTTACAAATTTGTTTTCAAGTGTTGCATTTACTGTGAGCAACACTCATGCTGTATGCATTTTTATGAATATTGTTATGAATTAGTTTTTTGACAGGTATGACAAAAGAAATACAATTGGAAATTATTGGTAACTATAAATTCAACATTATTGCTATGCATAATCATATTGGTGACCTCATTTAAAGAAATATACCTTTCCAGCCAGAGAACAAAAAGATTCCATGTAATCCATCTTACCAGATTTCTTTAGGGGATGTATGATTATTTGAAATATATTTTTTTTCTAACTGTAAATTAGACAAGATTAGTAATTCTTAATGAACTACTCTTGTTCAAATGGGAACATCATCCTACAGCTCAACTTAATACAGCTGGATTATATTAAGTTGTAGCATGGGACTTATTTCAGAACAAGTATCAATGTAAGATGTTATTCAGGAAGAGCTGCTATGCATTAATAATTATATGGATTCATTCATCTAACTTCTATTAATAAATAAACCAAAACTAGTATATGTGATGGCAGAAACTACCAACAAGCTTGGTTTTCTGACAAAATAAGCCCAAGTTTCTAATAGGACCAAAAAAAGTCAAAAACTTATTTGCTAAATCTGTTGGCAATGCCAAAGCATTTCTGGAAGTGCCACCCTTAGACTGGTCCAAGTCTTCATGCCCAGGCAAGTCTTCTTACCTGGAAAAGTGGTGGATGTCCCCTCCCTGGAAGTGTTCAAGGCCAGGTTGGACGGGGCTTTGGGTAACCTGGTCTAGTGGAGGGTGTCCCTGCCCATGAAAGGGGGGGTGGAACTAGATGATCTGTAAGGTCCCTTCCAACCCAAACCATTCTATGATTCTATGATTCATGTAGATAAGATCTTTCCCTGAAATATAACATGATATTTCTTGTAGTGTAGACAACAACATAAAATAAAGAAATCAATAAGCATAATTGTCTTTGACAAAAAGCACAAATGCCTTCCCAAGTCTGCAGTCCTAATAGAGAAATTTTAGTCCAAAGGAAAAAAAGAACATGTGGTCTAATAGATAAGAGCCTACTCATACTGATTAGTCTGACTGATAAAACCATACAAGTCAAATCAGGCTCATCAAGAGCTCTTGACTTGAAAAGAGAAAAAAGACTATTATCTTTATATTTAAAATATACAAGTTAAAGCAAAAAGATTTATCAGTAACACATAAATATTCAAACAATGGAAAATGAACAGCTCAGAATGAAAAACAATTAACAAATAAACAAAGTGCTTGTTAATAGGGGACAAAGAAAGAGCTATTCCCTTAACGGAAGCAATCAGTTTGGCACAGGACTGCAACATTTTAGATGTTCTCGGCAAGGGCTTCAGTAATATTTCCATGGGATCCTCCAGTCTTTCTTTTTGAGTTATAGCTTGAGGTATTAGGTATAGTCAAAAGAAGTAAAATCACTTCTGATTATCTAACAGCTGATCAATCTTCTACAGTGACCAATAGAAAAATCCTGAACAACCTAAAAACGAAAATTCAGTTACCAGAGTAGAGTTCACACTGTTGTAGGAAGACCATATCTGATTTGCTAAGAAAGAGACTGGTCTTTATCAGTTGAAAGAACATGATGCTTTCGTCTTCCACTGCAGAAAAGATTAAGGAAACTTTTACTATCCTGGCACAATCTTCTCAAAGGACTTCCATTTTACTAGCACCTCTGGCCTCCAGTCATACTCCCTTTACATTTAGGGATATAATTTGTAACAAAGGAACATGATTTGGAACATCCAAATTCAGACCAGTTCTACCTTCTCTATCACACAGAAGAATGGACTAGGACGATGCTGGTATTGCCTTCTGGTCTTTTTTAACCTTTGAATCTCTGGGAATTCTGATCAGTCAATTGTAAAGTATGCCAGAGATTAGTATAGCCACAAGGAACATTCACACAAAAGGCTTTAACAACTAACATTTTGTTGTTGCTAAACTGTTCTAAGAAATCATTCATGGAAATGATTCTCAAATTCTTGCATATCGTAGACAATTTATCATCTACTCATGGCTGCTTGCCTTTCGGGCCTCCTTCTTCCAGCTTTTATTTTAAGCAAATATGGTGCTGGATTATACTACTAACAGTGGCACTAGGACCTTGAAGTGACAACTAATTTAATATAAATTCAGTTTCATACAGATGGCTGAGCTACTTGATTGTAGACCAGTTATGTTCCCTTTTTGAATAAAACAGTAATGCAGTTACTTGCACTATTTTTTAGTTTTTATTGACCATGACCTATCCACATCTTATTTTTCCAGGTTATTTTTTTAACATCCCTTTTGTTTGCCTGCATTTGTGATCCTTTTGATTTTGCTGTTAATTGTAAGTTTGAACACAGGTGCATCATCATAAAAGACATAATGAAGATGGATAAAAGGCAATCATGAGAGTCCAGAGATTTATTTTTTTTTAGTTATTCATCTATGTTAATTACACACAGTCTTCTGGAAAGCTTAAATAAGGGACAGAATTTCACTGCAGTATTAATCAGGAGTGTCATTGATTGGATAGTTGCAATGTTTGAATGGTCTTTTGACCATGCAATAGTGTAGTACATACTGATGGTTGAAAATCTCAGAGTTATTAATTATGTGATGCATGTCAGGCCCTCAGTTTGCAGCAGAAGTCTTCCCTCTTGAGTATAAAATTAAAGAGAAAGGTTTTGAAAGATCCTAACAATATTATTACCATATAGATTAAATTTAATAAATTATTTTGTTTCAGATACTGAAATGTTATCTCAATATTTGCTATGGTCCTTAGAAAAGAATAAATCCTGTTGGATTTGTAATAACTAAGCTCTGACAAAACATAGGCTAAATATTTTTGAATCTTTGAGTATCATAAGGTGCTATATAAGCAATATGTACTTATTTTTTATGTTAACAATGCATAAATCCTACCAAAAGCAGGAATTATTTGTGAATCAGCCAATAGGAGCACTGCCTGAATCCATAATCGGAAAAGATAGCTTTAGTGAAGGCCTGATAGCTATCAGAAGACTGCATGCTTCTTTCAGCCTTTTTTGCCAGCATTACTTTTGCCCTTATGGCTTCATGTGAGACTTTTAATTTCAGGTGGTATTGTAGGGACAAAATGATTGTACAATAATAGATTTGGTTGGTTGGGTGACTTTGTACTCTATATGCTTATACTATATTACAAATGGGCCAAAGGATTAACTATAATGACCAAAACCACTAAAATGTGGGTAGCACATTATTTATTCCTTCTGTAAGCTGCAGCACGTCACCTCTGATGTTTAATTTTTCTGTTAAACTCAGAGCAACAGAGTATTCCATCTGCTTCTTTCCCTGCATCTAATGCACCATAAGCCTGTTAACCTTCATAGGATAAACCGTAACTGGGAGTCAGCTGTAACTCATAGTTTTATGAATAATTGTTATTGGCAGCTGCATGTATGTTAACTCTCTTTGCTGCTTTTGCATGGTCTTTTGGGTGACAATCAAAAGCCAGACAACTCCAAGACTTCCTATGACTTTCCACCAAACTGTTATCTACAGTGATATCCTCTGAGAGAGCATGCATGCGGCTAAGAGTAGCTAGCACCATGCAAACAATATCAGCCTTTTTACGCCAACCTATGCATTTCTGATATATTGGGATCCCTGCCACTAACCTTACCACAAATCTTATTTTCACTGATAGTTAATTAGGCGGACCTCATTCCCTTCAAGTTCAGATCATAAGCTAGCACCAAAAGGTTCTGACTTCTTAACCTTCATTATTGAAGTGTCACTGAGTTGAATTCTGCTGAGTTAACATTTAGCAACATAATTAAGACCAGAATCAGTGTTCAACAGAATAATGTTTCAATGAAGTTGTTCCTTCTCTGCATGGGAACTTCAGTGATGCATATATAGTCTTTATATCACTACAATTATTCCTGCTTTGTTGTGCTTTTTAAGATTCTCTTCAAGAAAGTAGCAAATATATTGATTGGAATTACTTCCCAAATAATTGCTACATTATTATCTTAATGTGTTGCTGACATTTTATTCCTTATGGGCAAAATGGCAGTCATTTGTAGCCAAGAAACAGTCTTAACAAAACCCCTTTTTCTCGTTCCTTGCAAAAGCTGCAAAGATATCCTTCTTGTTAGCTATCATCATTAATATTAAAAGTCAGCTAGATACATAAATATCTCACACTTTAATCCATCTATGGTAATTAAAATTTTATAAAATTGTTCTCTGTGCCTTTCTCGATTGATTACCTGTGACTTAAGCCACTCCAGTATTTTCATCAAGTATATCACTTTTGATATAGAATATTTTATAAATGTTTTCAGCATATTATATTATACAAAAACTTTGGAAACAGTTGCATTTAAGAGCTATTATACCCACATGTTTTTTAATCTGAGCCAAGTTCCTTCAGGCACAGCTTAACTATCCCTTCTGCTCTTACAGAAGCAGAAGGTAAAAGAATCTGTGTGTTTCACTGTGTGCTCTGCCAGAGAGCAAGCTCCTCAGACCTTTGCAACAACTTGCACTGTGGGTATCAGAAATCATGTCTCTGTGTGTTTATGACTGCAGATTTTTAGGGGCAATCTGTTATTCACAGAACACTATCTAAGATTGTTAAATGTGTATTTTTATACAATACAGAAAAAATGCCATCTTAGTTATTACAATCTCTGTAGGTTTGATTTTTTTAAAAAAATTCTTCTAAATATTAATCAATACATTTTTTTTTCCTATATGATGTAAATTCTATCACATCGTCTTGTTGTTATTTTTTCAGAGAAAAGAAAACTGAGTAAAGAGTCTAGTTGGGGAAAATTGATGAGAAGGACACTTTCTAACCAACAATGTAGGATATTTCTGGTTTTCACACCTGCAGTCTTTTCACACAGAAATTGGCATTCATGAGTCATATCAATGTTCATTATTTATAAAATTCCTGACATGAATTCATTCTTCTGAAAACTGTGCCACTTACTATGCCTTACACATGACTGAGGTAAAGTAACCACAAATAGGATCCTATTGTCCCTACTTTGAGAGTCAGGTACAGCATATGAACTTGTGGGATTTTAGTGTGAAACCCATTCAAATAAGCTCTAAATCTGTGAGATTTCTTCCTCTTTTCTCTAAAATCATATGATTTTAGTGTTACATACTTTCAAAAGTTTTTATATTTTTTGCCAGTGGTATAGCAATACCAAATCAGGCTGTCTGATTTATTCCTACCATTTCAAAAGTTGGCTTAAAGAAAGGAAAATACTAGAATTTCCTGTGGTTTGAACAGCAGAAATATTTTGGTGCCCATAACTTCAAAATTATGGAAGGAATTTCTTTGAATGTAGTTGGTTCCATTGATATCAACACTACCAAGTATGCAAATAGAGATGATACAGAGTTGTGCAATTACACAACTACAGGAGATAGAATGGAAAACACCTCTTTAAGGCCACATACTTGTTCTAATCACTTGGGTAATTTACAATCATTTGCTTTGTTTCTTCTAAGTGCCTACAGAACATGAGAAATTCTAGTCCCTGAGTAACAAAATGAGGGAAAGAAGTTCTGTTTCATCTTAACAATGGGGGCCAAATGGCTACCTCTCCAGGCTGCAACAGACTTTTGTAGTTAATGTATGCATTATGATTCTTATTTTTAAGCACTAATATTTGAACATACTGCCTATTAGGAATATTTGGAATACTGAAATTGCTATTCCAGTAACAGCTGTAAATGCTGCAGAATTTAACTATTTCTCCCTGCACTACAGATAATCTTCCAGTTTTCTTCGATGAGAGACCATTGCCTCCACCCTCTTGACTGTAATAAAGCATGAACATGTATGCAGAGAAAAGTCACAATGACATGGGGATTATGATAGTCTCTTCCTGAAAATCCTTTGACTCTTATTAAGTATCTACCTAGCCTGGAGTAAGGGGGTATTGTGCAGGTATTGGAGCAGAGAGTAGGGAAGCAGGCAAAAATAAAAACAAAAGAAAAATAAAAAGCTCTCACCATTGCCTCTCTCTAACTGTATTTTGACAGAATAGTGCAGCCTAGCGAGCTGTCAGTGTGGCACCTTTCATGAGCACAACTATAAATACACTTTAAAAAAATTGGCCCATAAATCATGTTTTTTCATTGGAGAACATAAAGGGAAATTATAGTTTTTCCACTGGCAAAAGCAGGAAAAAAAAAAGTCATGGCTCTAAAGTCACCTCTACTCTTATTTTCCATTCTAATCTAGTATGCTTTTCATTTTGCAGCTGAGCGATTGATTCAGTTAGGCATTAGTTTTCTTGGCTGGCTTGATATCAAAGACTTTAAGCATTTGCAGCCAAAGAGTGGATTCTTTGTCTGAGCAATCAAGGGTTGTATAGGGGACTGCAGTGCCTGCAAGGAGGGAGGGCAGCAAACTCACCAGTAACAAGCAAAAGTTGGATGCGAAAAATTGCTTCTACATGGCACAAAAACAAGAAGCTGAACTGATCTTGTTAATAGCTCTTTTTCTTCCCTCTTGACCTCAGCTGATGTTGATATGAAGGAAGACTACCTTAATGCAGCCTTGCAACTTAGCAGCTATCCTCTGCACAAAGGGGATGCTGCATGTTCCACTGCAGTGAAACCTTTCTGTTGTGTGGGGAAAGAGCAGCAGTGACTGTAGAACTTGACCCTTAAACCAATACACCAAGCTCTGCAATCACTATCACTTATGATCAGCACTGAAGCATGAATTTAAAAAATGAACAAAAATCATGTTTCTGCTACCAGAGCCATTAATTATGTCAAATGCTTGGATCCAAGGATATGCTTCCAAGTCCACATAAGGAAGAAGACCTGGGTAAAGTTCCATTCTGACATTTTTTCCCAAAACCTAGTTTTCAGAGGAGGAAAACAGGTGTGTAAACTGAAGAGGACAAACAGTAGCTCTAACAAGTCTCAAGCCCGGCTGATGAGAGATCAAGGATCCTTCTTTGTCCGAAGGCACTCCCGAGAAGGTTCATGTAAGATACAGGCAGAGATTATTTATCTATTTCCCTTTTTTATTAATAGATTCTAAGTCATGGGAGGGAAAGCCTGGAAGGAATGCACAGCCTAGAGCATGTGATAAACATCTGACATAAAAACAACACTCTTGAACATAAATAAGTCTTCAGAAACAAAATTAAAACTTATGATTTTTCATAAGTTGATTTTCATAAGATGATTCTGAGCCATCAAAAGTGGCACAGAATGGAGAAACAAACGTATGTTTATAATGGTCTGGAAAGAATTCTGAGATTAAATGCCAAAACTGAGGGTTTAGCATATACTTAGAATGAAAAATACCAGAATGGGTTTGAAAAGAGGGAATTTAGGGGACAAAGATATATAACCAAAAGTTAGTGATATTAAGCAGTGTAAGTCTGGAATCACTCTTTTCTTTTCTGTAAAAAAGTAGCAAATATGGCTGACCTGAGAGACTTTTGTGGTTCAGCAACCCTACATGCAGTGCCCATTAGTTAGTGCAAAGATTCCTTTGACTTCTAAGCTTTGGATGAGACCTTTGATGCCTGCCAAACCTTTTCTCTAGCATGCAAAAGCTAGCATGACTCCTAGTGCAATTTACCTGAAAGTTAGATTTGCTCTCTGATGGCATAATAGCAGTGCTAACATGAAGGAAAAGAGGTGTGTCAAAAACTGACCAAGGGAAGACAGTCCAAGACATATATAACCCTTTTGAACTTCATGACCAAATTATCCAGAACATGTGAAGACAGTCTCAAATGTAGCCAACATTGGTATAAAAAATTAGAAGATTTGGTGAAGACTTAAATGAAAGAAGGGAATGAAATAAAAGACAGTAGTAAGAATTTGAGAGAATCTGGCAAGCTTCCACCCAAAAAATCATGGTAGTATCATATTTTCACATGTGGGTTTTTTATTGTTGTGGGCATTTTTTTTCTCCCAACCTTTGTTTCCTTGTACAACAAATTGTACAACAACAATATACAACAACTATTCTTGCAGCCATGTTATCTTTTCTGTATGGATGATTTCAAAATGCAAATGAGAAACAAACATTGTCAAGAGCTCACTTCTCCATTTTGTGTGTAGGTGTACACTTATGTAAGAGCTGGATTTCTGTCTTAAATAAACAGTGATACATGGAATACATGGTTTCAATATTAATTAAAATAAAAGTTACTTTTAAAGATTATCATTAAATCTTTTTTTAAAAAAAATATGGATATCCTTATCTTCTTGAAGCAAGATGTTTATTGTATGTATTTTCTAAAGTTAATTTCAGTGTAGTACTTCAATTTGTTTGGGATTCATATAAATGATTCATTACTGATAGGTCTGACACCCAGAATAATTAAGATGGTTCATTGCTTCTGAATGAAACACCTAGATTTGTTAGACAGAATGCAACCATATTATGTATTCATTTCATTCATTTCCTTTAGGATTACTGAAAGCCACAATCATTAAAAAAAATAATTCAAAAGTATGTCTCAGAAGGCAGTGTAAGTATGCATACTGTTGCACCCCTTCATGCAGTGCAGGTTGTTGGCTCCAGTAGATGACAGACAAACCCTGCAAACAACTGCAGGGGAAAATCAAACACGTGCGTAGCGGTGGGGTATTCTCTTCACTCTCACAGACACAGGTGCAGGACTCCCATTTCTTCTCCTGCTGGGTTTCCATGTAAGGGCTGAGCAGCAGCTGGCCCTATGCTGCAATGCTGAGCACAAGTACCCCATTTATTTTCCATGTAGTTGATAGGACACTTCATGATTTGCAGTAAAAGGCAATGTGTCATCTGTACACATGGCAGCAAAATTATAACTCCTAAAGCTGAGGAAACTGCATCAAGGTTTTTCTATTGATATGGAGAGTCAGTAAAGGTGAGAGCTGTTTTTTTCACCTTACATTTGAAAAACCTTGTGACTTCTAGCCATTGATGCAAGTCTTTCCTTTGAGGATGTGATATCCCATATAAACTTTTTAAAAAAGCAACATCCAGGCAAAGAAGCACAACATTAGATTTTTATTTTTCTCCTTCCTAATAAATTCATAAATTTAATTGTACAGAAGCACATTCCATGACTGATTTAATGACTTTAAGCCATTTTTCTTCCTCTGAATTCTATGTGTCGTCTTTGAAGAGATATTTTTCAGAGATAGGAAAACTGTAAGCATGACTGTATAATTCAGAAGCAACTGAGCATGAGACTGGGAATGAATGTCTTAAATAAATGGAATTCATTGTATTTGTTCTCATCGCTCTCACATTGCACACACACACACAAATACATACATATAAATGCCAAGAGGATGTTTACTATTTGAGGGAATATACCTATCTGAGGGCATCAGTGCAGAAGGATTTATGAATCCTGATGATACTGACAAAGAAAGATCACAGGAAATCAGAAAAAAAACCTTTTATATTTCCAATTAATTTACCTTGACATAAGCATTTGACCTTGCATAATATACCCACCAATTTTAAGCCTTTTTTTGCTTTCACTATGTATCAGTAGCAATCTTACCAAAAGTATTGCCTGGAGTCAAGCCCCAGAATATACAGCTAATATATCAGAGGTGATTTCAGTGTGTGTTTGAGTTTTGGGGTATGGGGAACTACAGAGAAGCAGGTGATCAGAATTCAGTGACAGAAGAAAAGCTTGATAGAATACACTTGATACACTGATCAGTAGTCTCATATCAGCACACCAGCCACATGAAATTTGGACATAAAAAGGGGGAAAAAAAAGAAAACTTGAAAATAAAGGGAAAACTTTGAAGAAAGGAAGACTGTACAAGTACAACCATTTTCAAGAATAAATTAGCAAGGAATGAAATGACATAGAATAATATTTTATATGCAGCTGTCAAATGATCTGGGGCAGTTTTTATTAGAAAGAAGATGCAATAAGCTTACAAAGAAATAATGCTGTGTCCTTGATTTGCACAGAGTCATCTTGTAGATCATTTGATCATCATGATAATCTACAGCATGTCTGATAGGCCTGTTCCATTGTGTACATGCCTATTTCATCCTGCTCTAAATGATAACAAGTCTGGCAAAACAGTTGTCGTGGTTTAACCTCAGCCAGCAGCTAAGCGCCACACAGCTGCATGCTCACTCCCCGCCCCCGGTGGGATGGGGAGGAGAATAGGAAGGGTAAAAGTGAGAAAACTTGTGGGTTGAGATAAGAACAGTTTATATACTGAGCATGACATCACATGGTATGGAATATCCCTTTGGCCAGTTTGGGTCAGCTGTCCTGGCTGTGTCCCCTCCCAGCTTCTTGCGCACCTCCAGCCTTCTCGCTGGCAGGGCATGAGAAGCTGAGAAGTCCTTGACCTAGTGTAAGCACTGCTTAGCAACAACTAAAACACAAGTGTGTCAACCTTATTCTCGTACTGAATCCAAAACTCAGCACTATACCAGCTACGAGGAAGAAAATTAAGTCCATCCCAACCGAAACCAGGACAACAGACTGCTTTATGATACTGACTAGCAGGTGGATCAATAGCTGAACAGAAACACCCATATTTTTAGCACCTGTCCTAACATATATGCATCTGCAAAAACAGAGGCAGTCCACTGCCTCTGACTGGCTTTGTAAAGGCTCAGAAAATAGCTCAACTTTCAAAGAGCATCCGAAAGCTTATAGACAGAGAGGTGAGAGCAATGGTGCCAATTATCCTGCTGTTGGATGAAAAAAGAAGCACATTAATTAGCTCCTTTTTCTTCTGGCATGATATTTTATTACAGACAATAATGTACATTCCCACACATTTGCCAGGAGGGGCTACACAACCCACTTTCCCACCTGCACCTACTGCTGAAACTAGCTTTAAAACTCTAATGTACTCTGACACTTCTGAGTACCCTGGGAGAGCATAGCTGGCTTCCTCCAGTAATGCAGCCTGTTAGCAGGTGCTGCAAATCTAGAGGCAGATGTTAATTGATTCACACTGACGGCTTTGGCAGGTTCAGCTCGTTAGCCTACCCTGAATGTAACTGCAGTTGAGAGTATCTCCCTGTGCAGAGGAACTGAGGGTTAAGTAGTCCTACTGTGCTAATAAGACTGCCTTAGGAGGCAGATAAGCTTGTGCCTGCTGCCTGTTTGTAAGTTTGGCTTATAATGTAACTGGAGAAAGACCAATCTATGAGGAGTATGCAGGTATGGGGGATGTTAGACCCTGGGTGACTTTGAGATTATCCTTCCATTTACAAGCAGCTAGACTTTTTTTTTTTTTTTTTCAGCTTTGCTTGCTAATCTTAGTTTTGGTTTATCTCTTAGAGTGAAAGTATTTTGAATTAGAGTTATGCTTTAGTGCTAGATATAGTGATTAATACTGACTCTGTCCTTCAGGAGTTGTAGTAAGGAGAGTTTCAGAATAGGTGTTTACTCCCAGTTTGATGGAATTAAGCCTATTGCTTTTCCATAGTCAATATGGTGATAAAGTAAATAATGGAAAAAGAGGTAAAGAATCTCATCCTATGACATGCCAAACACCTTGGTTGTCACTGAAAAGATTAGAATTCCCTTTGTGATGAGATCTCAGTTAGAAAATGATATTTTTGTCATGACATGAAAGCAAAGAAGATTGGTAGATCTTCTGTATGCCTTTATAGGAAAGTACAATTAGCAGTAGGCTTCTCTTTCATGTCAGTCTGAAAATGCCTGTGGTGTGCAAAGGCTTGTTTTACCTTAGACCAAATGTGATTTGAAACTTTTTCTATTAAAATGACTGAGGAAAAAATCATTAAGTTCTTACAGTGCTGTATTTTGTTTTATAAAACAGTCTTCTTGTGAAGCTGAAAGGATTTTTTTTTTCTTTAAAGGTATATTGTATAACTTCTAACCTTATAAACTAATATTTCCCAAGACACACTAAGGAACTCTCTGTGTTTAGACCTAAGGAAAAAAGCAGCCTAAAAAGAGGTAAGACTCTGTTCTTCTGAATGAAGACACTCACAAATGAGGGTCCTTTTGGGCTAGTGAAGATGCAGCCGTTGACTCTTATGACCATGAAATTACTCTTAAAATAAGTTATTCTTAAGAAATAGCTCAAAATCCATAGTTTTATTTTAAAATCTTGAAATAGTGAGAAAGCAAGTTGATTGATGGTAAGTATGGAGGAAACCTGTTTTTTTCATGTTATACAAATGCCATGGAAAATAGGCATGTCTTTGAGATTCTGACTGGAAACTCGATAACAATGGAAGTCTAAAGCAAAGTATTTTCTTTTCCATCTCAGTTGTTGGTACTGCATACTGATCTTGCACTGCCTTTTCTCACCAGCTCTAAAAAAAGTCCAGTATCAGCTATGTTATGCTCTTGCTTTTTTTGTTTGTTTCTTTACTTCAGACCTCAAACTTGATGCTCATTTTCTGGGTTAGTAAATGATAACCAGCTAAATCTCTACCCATTTCCTCTAAATCCATAGCAACAAATGTTTATCTGTCTTTGTGGCAGGGGAGGGGAGTGGGAAGAGATGCTAGGCTGTTTAAGTGATCTTGTACCATTGTTCAACAGTTTAATCCACTACAGAGAGGAAAAGCAGCATTTGTGTGATAGAGGAGATACTGGCATGGTGGGAAAGTGAGATAAGTGTTGGAAAAGCTGCCTGCGGGACCTTTTGTATTTCCAAGTCACCCAGAACTGGAGAAGCATTTGAAGTGTGTCCCTTAATTAATGCAACGGCATGTGATAATTTAGCCTCTGAGAAGCCTGGGGTTTAAACATTTTTTTTAAATTTATTTTATTTTAATCTGACAAATGAACCAAGAGGATTTGCTTTTGCTGTTTAGGGAGAAATGGCTCGGGGAAGTACTGAATACTTAAACAGATTTGAGCTATCCAAGGTTGGAGTTGTGACAGCTTATTTCACCTAACATATTGTTTGTCTCGGTAAGTGTAAGTATGTAGTTTTTATAGCTCAAAACTATTACCATTTTATATAATAGTAGTAATATCACAGTTTGGACTAAAAATAATTAAAATGTAGAAATCTTTGAAATCAGCCATTCAGCTCTCTTTGAGGCATCTAGGTAGTGTGATAACTGCTACCTCAAAACTGATAGCTTCCAGTGTCTTGGTGCATCTAAAATTCATATCTACTAAGTGTGTCCACCCAAATAACTTAAAAAAAAAAAAAAAAAAAACAAAACCACCAAACTAAAACCTTCTTCACATCTCTCTATGGCATGACTCTGACTTCTTTAATTCTCACTGGGCAAGAAATTTAGTTTGAAGTTTCAGTATACTAGGAAACATGTTGCCACAGTTGACCTGTTTACCACCCCCTTAACTTGTACTTACAGTATAATTTCCCTTAAGGTAATGATAACTTCTAATACTTGAAACTGCAGGCTGCTGAAAGTCAGCAGCCAAATGGACTCTGTTGCAAGTAGATAGTCCTTACCACTTCCATTTGCGACCTGCCCAGGTACTGTTATTTGTCTATAAGCCATTTCATTACACTGCAGGTAAAAAATAGTTTTAGAGGAGGATAAATTGTCCTCCTGTTTAAAGGTGTGTGGTGATAGACAGTGTACTTCAAGGGGCATTTGTCTCTTGTCACAATTTTATTGGAAAAATTTACAGGAACTAAAAGGTGTTCTTTATAATGCCGGTGATAGATATTGCCACAGTAAAGAGTGAGGCTGGAAATAACTCCCCTCCCCCTTATATTTAAAGGTTTGTTGCTGTCAGGTATGCTGCATTGCCATTGATTTAGTTAATGTTACTGGGCAGCATTATTTACTGTAGAATTACTGACTTCTTGTTAACATGTCCAACTAGGAAATGACCTGCTGCTGTGCTGATGTAAGTAGTTATTGCTCACTGTTGTCATTCTAAGCCTTATTGTACTGTTTAGGTGCATCCTTCTGGTGCATCTGACTATTCTTTGACAAATAAAGACTAAACCTCTGATCTAATACATTGACAATAGCCTTCATGTGATAGTAACATTCCTCAGCATCATGCATGAAAGATGACTTTGGTTGCCATAGTGATATCAGCATCACTTGTCTCTAAAAGCTGACACTGTTTTTTCTCAAGCTCTTTAACTGTTTGATTGAATGACTCTGACAGCTGTTTGATATTGATCAGTGAATGACTGAATGCCCATTGCCAGCAGTACCACTGTATCATTCACTAAAATGTGCTTTAATGCACAGACTCAGGCACTTTTATTTTTCCCAACTTCCTTATCACTTCTTTTTTTAATAATAAATAAGGATGGCTTTAGTAACTCAGAAGAACAATGATGCTACAGCTTTTTTGGTTTGAGAGAACTGATGGAGATTGGCTACTTGGGCCATCCTGTTATGGTTGAAATAATCCTTCAAATGGAAGAAAATATTTCTTTGTGGTATGTCACATAATGCATCGCATTTTCTTTTTTTTCTTTCCCTTTCTCCTTTGCCCCATGTCTCTTGAACAAGAGTCCCAAATGTTGACATTCTTGGAAAGGTATTTAATTTTTGCTGGAGTCCTTTGCCCTACCGTCTTCAAGATAATATTTTATTCACGCTCAGATTTCTCCTTGCATGCAAATGTGTCTCTTTTCCAGTGTGCACCGGGATTATGATTAATTTGTCAAGAAATGCTCAGTTGAGATTCCAGCAAGTGAAAAAGATGGGATCTGTCCTGTCCCTTTCCACGGGAGTATAAAAGGATTGTTGCTCTGATGGACTGAAATTGTACCTTCTCTTAAATATATCCATGTCTTTCTGCATGATTCTTCAGCAGCTGTTTATGAGGATGGTGATATCAGTCAGCCACACGATATGAGGATTTCCCACTGCATGAAATTTCTTCCTTCTCGAGCATTTCAAAGAAAAATCATTATTTTTCTGCAGGATTTATTCCAGTGCCTTGGATTTGTTGGTGTCTGCCAACTGCTTCTTCACTTGTGATTAATTTAGTGGAGATGTATAGTTCATGTAAAATGGTAGTTAATGTTACAAAGTAGTGGAGAAAGGAGATGCCTCTAGCTAAGGAGAAATAATATCTCAATTCTTTGGGCTGCTACTTAGGAGAAAAATCACACTTTGAGGGTATAATTGTGCTTGAGCACAATAATTCCTGTTCCTCTACTGATGAAAGACTTCCTCCCCACCCCCGCCTCCTTTACCTCCCAAGCGGCTGAGGCTGTAGGGTTTATGTGTGTGGTTAGGAGGTGGGTTGGGATTTTTTCCTCTTTGATCTAGAGCTCGTTCCTGGCTTACTGCGAACATACTAAACTTGTGTCTGGTCATCTCGTATGTGATACACTGGACTATGCTGAAAGTTGGTTAGCAGTGAGAGGCAGCTGTTTCTCAGTGAGCCTCCTATTTCTGAATGACTGCGTGAGCGTTTGTTTTTCTGGTCCAGAGCATGTGCACTCAGTGTGAAGTGCAAGTTCAGCTGGAAGCGCTTCCACTCTGCTCCTTTGCAAATGCTCATGTTCCTCATTATGGAGGGAGAAGCACCACAGGATACTGACGTGGGAGGGGGATTTTGATGGGGGTGCAGCACTCTGTGTGTGTCTGCCTCTCTCTGGCTGTTTCAACAGGCTACTGGCTTTTATGGTGTTAGTGCTCTGCTACCTATAATTCCTGGTTCATCCTAGTTCTGTGTTTTTCATACAAATAGCAGTTTTATTTCAACAACCTAATAGTATACTTATAGATGGTTTCTGTGCTATAGAAATTTATATAGCAAAAGATTCTCCACAACTGCAGCTATCAACACAATAACTAGTGATGATAAAGTCTATGCATGAGCTCGTACTCAGGTGCTATATTACATTAGGCTAAATAGGCCCATGGCAGGACTTTGGAAATGTTGTAGCTGACTTCATCACTGTTTATAGCTGCAACATCAGCAGAACTAGTTTTCAGTGACCTTTATTCACTGTTTCTTAAGTATGTATGAGGCTCATCAAGAGCAGTTTTTCAAGAACTGAGTTTCCCATGATAAAACATGAGAAATAATGGAGAAACTAGGAAGCAGTATGTTTGAAGTGACTAGTGTTTACTTGCATCTGAATTAGTCTGAGCTTTTTTCAGCTATTGTCATAGGAAAAGAGGAGAGCCAAATACAGCAAAATTAATGTATTTTCAGATAACGGTCTTACAGAGAACTTTTACAGAACACTATTTCAAGTAGTAACAGGAATTCCTAAAGATATTCTTGAGTCACTGCTATTTTTTTTTTCCTAAGACTTTGCAAACCAAAGGAAATGCACAGGTATTTTCTTGAGTCTTTTATCTTACATAGAATTTTTTTTTTCTTTTCAGAAAGCTTGTTATTTATAGTATATGACACAAAGGAGTTCATCCTGGATTCTGGCCTTCAAGTGCTACTGCAATAATAATGTTTAACAAAAATGGTCTGTCTCGACTCGTTGTTTTTTTTCTCTGTCCTTGGCCAAATGTGTGTCTCAAGTTCACTCTTCCTCCTCTCAGTGACTCAGTAAAGTTTTAGAATCTGCATCTTGGATACTTACATATGAGCAAAATAAGTTCTGTCAACTCACTCAAAACTCGTAAAGAGCCTGCAGGGTCCCATGGACAGACCTTCTACGCTCTGATATTTATTGCTTTAAATAAGTCTGTAGATATTCTCCTTGTCTTTCTTTTTCTTTCCTCCCCACAAACTCAAAATAGATGAAAATAACTGACTTTGAACTTTCTGTTGATCTATGCTTTTTAAATTTCCATGTCAGAAGTCTTACATATTTGCGGTATGATTTGCCTAATCATGGAACATAAGATTACTAAGACATCTCAAAGTGATTTCATGGTTTGTGCAGTTTAAAAATAATTACTCCCATCTTGATAATCAGTAAAATTAAGTGAGCAGCCTTCAAGGTTCTCTGTGTTTTGTGGTTTTTTTATTTTATAAAACATATGACCTCAAAGTACAAAAGCTACATGTATTTCTGATACAGAGAGGACAGTTTCTATAAAATTACTTATCTGTCTAACCTGACTGGTGTTACCTGCTGTGGTTTTGAGGTATATCCTTTGTAGCACCCTCATGGGGCAGGGAAGTATTACCATTTCTGCTGGAAAGGGAAGGGGGAGTCAGTCTAAAAAGACTACAGCTTTGCATTAAAATTATCAGGTGAACCAAGTAAGGACACAGAAATGCTAGAACAGATGACAGCATGATAAACTTAAAGTGCAACATTCTTATTCAGAAGTAAACTAGACAGAAATGGTTCTGACCTGGGTTTTTTTTGTTTGGTTGGTAGTTTGGGGCTTTTTTTATGTTAATAGTTAAATGCATTATCTCGGCAGGCATAGCAGACTTGCTCTAATTTTGCCAAATAGCCCAACCTGGACATGGCTTTAGGTATTTGTGAAGGGTCTAGACTGGAAGTCTCAGTTGGCAAGCTGGTACTCGGGAGCAGTACTTCTGCAACACAAACTAGTGCTGTCAGCTACAGGTGATCAGTGTTCCTATATGATCAGAATATGTTTTCCTTATTAAAAAGCAATATATATTTTTACTGCTAATGTTGTTGCTACTCTGATATTAAAAACATCTGGTGGTGATAACTTTCAACACAGACTGAATTAAGAAATAAGTGGTTCCTGGAGTGTAGTTGAACAAAAAGATGACTTGGCACCATTCACGTGGCATCCCTGTTTCTGATTTATCTTGCATATATGCTTCACGTTTTCTAAACGTCATACTGAAAGGATCACAGAAGAAATACTATAATTTATTTTGCTTCTGACTTCCACTCAGTGATTTCCAGAACTACAAAAATGCTATTGTGTGTGTTCTATGGCTGTGTTTGAATTGAACACAAAGAATTGAACACAAATTCAGCACAGGGATGGGTTTAATATTCTGTTGTTTTAACTGTGTTGTAATATAAAATATTTAATTTATGGAAGAATAAAAGCATGAGTTATTCTACAACCTTTGGGGTTGTGGTTTGGTGTTTGGTTTTTTGTTTTGGTGGGGGTTTTTTACTTATTGCAGAAGTAAAACATGATTTATAACTGATTCGTTAGTTTTTGTCTTTTGGGGGTTTTTGGTTTTTTGTTACATGGCATTATTCTGAAAGCGCACCTTTCAGTGAACAGGAAACTGCATGGAGTAAGGAAAGAATTGCTTCATTCAGTCATCTATTTTAAGCTTTTTTTTTAAATAATAAAAAAGGAAATAAATCTTACTGATGTATTGCCTTTCTAATTTTAGTCTTGCTTGTGCTTTAAGTTTATTCCTTCTTGGTTGAAATTTGAAGCAACAACAAAAAGTTTACCAGATATCACAATCAGTAATCACATTGGTAAGTATTTAAAACTAAGATAAGAGCAATTACTCAATCAGAATGAGAAAAATGTAGTGAATTCAGTTAAAACAACACATATTCCTTGCAGAATGTCATTAACATTCGTATTATTAACTAATAAAAATGTCATCTTAAATGCTAGATAGTTTGGGAAACAACTAAAACCTAATCTAATAAACAGCTCAGTGTGTTTGTTTATAATTCTGAAGTAGTTTAATTTAGTTGACTGTATAATGTTATTGCAGCTCAGAATTGTGACTTCTAGGTAATTAAAGCAACGCATAACACTTGTTCATTCTATCAGATAGCTGATATATTTTCAAACACTTTAGTGTTTGGTAAGTAACAATGTTACTTCTATGTGTAAAAAGGAAAGATGACTTAAATATTCTCAACAGAAAGAGGTGTAACATCTTTCAATAGAACTTTCAAAAATAATAAAGAACATCTCATGAGTAATGTCATATTGATTTTTCTCCACTCTCATGACCCTTCTAAGGGGAACTCAGTTTTTTTAGTACATACTACTTTAGTTGACCTCTTAAATTATTTGCATTAAAGTCTTTCTTCAGCATGAAGAAATACTATGCAACGTAGACCTTTTCATTAAATTGTCTTAGAATAGCTAAATGTGTCAGATAATCTTTTTTTTTTTTGCAATACACTGTTGCTCATTAGTGCATCAGTGAATATTTTGCAGAAGTTCCAATTCCTCTTTGAGCTATCATCACACCATTAATTTAAGCGAAAAGATTAACTTCATTAAAATACCCATCTTGTCTCTTGTGTACTCTACCTGTGAATCATAAGTCAACATGCATAGCTGACAGGAAAATATACCTATTGAATCAAGAGATTTCTGTATTACTTGGTAATACTGAAGAACTGCAGGCTACAAGAGGAGCAGTCTGTCTGTCCTTCCTGTTACAGAAATCAGTGGTTTGGCAAGTGATTAAAAGCCATAGCTAGAAAGAAAAGTCTGGGGGGAAAATTGGATAACCCACATAAAGTTCAGGTGAAAATCTGTGGCATGGACTACCCAGATAAGTATTTGTTGACACAGAGATGGTGGGTTCTGTGCAAGTCTTGCATCCTGCCTAATTCCATTAACAGGCCACCTAGAAATAAAGAATCACCTCCCTTGACCTGCTGGTCACACTTCTTTTGACACAGCCCAGGATATGGCTAGCTTTCTGGGCTGCAAGTGCACATTGCTGGCTCATGTCCAAATTGTCATGCAGGGACGGACTTTGGTCTCCTAGACCCTGTCTTGTGGTCCATTCACTTGAGAGGTGTGGGAAGAGAAGTTGCCAGCGAAGACCGAGGCACTTCCCCTTCCCCTTCTCCTTGTCCATTGTTACTGATTTGCCAGCCTTGTTCATCAGGGGGGTGCACTTTCTTTGACCTTCCTTTTCCAGCTGACGTACCAATAGTAACATTTATTATTCTTTGCATCCCTTGCCAAGTTCAGTTCCACCTGTGCTTTGGCCTTCCTGACCCTATCCCTACCCAACCGGGCAGCTTCCCTCTACTCTTCCCAGGATACCTGTCCCTGCTTCCACAGCCTGTGCATTTCCTTCTTGCCCTTTGGTTTGACCAGCAGGTCTCAACTCATCTGTGCCAGTCTCTTGCCTTCCTTCCCTGATTTCTTACACCTGAGGACTGAGAGCTCTTGTGCTCTAAGGAAAGTGTCCTTAAAGATCTGCCAGCTCTGTTCTGCTCCCTTGTCCCCCAGGGCAGTTTCCCAGGGGGTTCTATTGACTAACTCCTTGAATAGCTGGAATTTTGCTTTCCTAAAATTCAGGGTGCTGACTTTACTCTTCACCTGACCCATATCCTTCAGGACTGTGAACTCCACCAGTGTGTGATCACTACAGCCCAGGCTGCCTCCAGTCTTGATACCACCGATTAGCTCACTTGCATTGGTGACCATCAGGTCCAGTATCACATTCCCTCTGGTAGGCCTGTCTATTACCTGGCTTAAGAAGTTATCCTCAATGCACTCCAGGAGTCTCCTGCGTTGCCTACAGGTCACTGTACTGCTTTTCCAGCAGATGTCGGGGTGGTTGAAGTCCTGCAGCAGGATGAGAGCCTGCAAGCGCAATGTCTCCTGTAGCTGGAGTAATAATGCTTCATCAATAGACTCCTCTTGATCAGGCGGCCCGTAGTAAACACCAGCTACAAGGGTTCTCTGTGTTCCCTCGATCTTTATGTGTTATCCATAAGCTTTCAACCTGCTCGTGGTTACTTTTCAGAGACAAGTCTTCACACTCTATCCATTTCCTGATGTAGAGGGCAACCCCTCCACCCCTCCTTCCTCGCCTGTCCCTTCTGAACAGCCTGTAGCCACTGACAGCCGCATTCCAGTCATGGGATTTGTCCCACCAAGTTTCAGCAGTGGCAGCTAGGTGGTAGCTTTCTAGCAGCACAGTGGCTCTCAACTCCCCCTGTTTGTTGCCCATGCTGCGTGCATTGGTGTAGAGGGACTTCAGTTGGGCTGTCGACCATGTCACCTTCTTAGAGGAACACACCTTAATTCCTTTGAGGTATTTCACTGGTGTTTCCCTGTTGGCTCCTATTACTTCAGGAGCTCATCTCCAAAATACTTCAAGTGTGCTGCAGTGTACCCAGCATGTCGCAGAGCCACAGGCTGAGGGTCCTCACTAGCACCCTGTCCCTCCCCTTGGCATGTCATCCCACAGCTTGTCATGGGCAAGCCTGATATTATCCCCCTCCCCCTTCGAGCCTAGTTTAAAGCTCTGTCAATGAGCCCCGCAAGCTCCTGAGCAAAGACTCTCTTCCCCTTTGAGGAAGGTGAATCTCATTTGATGGCAGCAAGCTGGGTGCCATGTAGGCCATCCCATCGTCAAAAAACCTACAATTGTGACGCCAGCCACAGAGGTGGAAAATTGAAGATTATTCAGGAGGCGGTATTGCCTTGGCCTTTAAATATCAGTGTTATCAATTCTTTGAGGTGTCTGATGGTGCGCATGATCAAATCTATATGGGATGATATTCTGCTCCTCAGACTTTCTTGCCCTTCTGAACCTTTCCTGACTAGAAAAAAGGTGGCTGTAAACTTAAACTTGATATGTTTCTATTATAGGCTTAGCAATAGATTACAAACCTGTTTGCTACATTGAAACTGGGTAGTTGAGCATGTGCTGAAGTAACCTGCCTAGATGTTCAAGTCCTAGGTGTAAAGATCCATTAGTGAGGGGAAGACTACAACTTAATTTTCTCAGCAATTCAGGTATAGGGTATCCCCAGCTTTAGCCTTACTGGGAAAGGAGGAGTCACTGCAACAGCAATTCCAAACCGATTTTTGGATAGAATTTCTATGAGCTGCTTTACATCTTGTTTTGCAACATTGCAATTGGATTTGATTTTTAAGTAGTGTATTAAATTACGTTAGTAATGAGAAGACATTATTGAACCTTTGAAATTAGATACTTTAATTATCCAGAACTTGAATAGCTGTATTCAAACAACCCCAGGGACCTGTTGCTCCCCCTGCCCCACTCCAGTTTAAGTACATCTGATTCACAACCTGGGTGTTTGCTTCTGTATGACTCCTGCCACAAAGCTCTCTCTGGCACAAAAAGCCTGTGTGTTAACATTTCAGTAAAGACTTGAACTGCCTGAAAGGCTGTTTGCAAAGATCCATTGGTATGTATGAATGCTGCAGAAATGGCTGTTTAAGAAGACAAGCTTTTGACTGCATGAACTAAACGAAGTGTGTGTCAGGATGAACACGTCTGGGGGAACTGCAAACAGAAATAATGAGAAATGCTGTCTACATAAACTGGCAATGTTCTCCTATTCACTCCCCTCCAAACTACCAGTTTTCTTTGTATAGACACCATTCCAATAAGTATATAAATGTCACAATTTACAAACCATGGTGGTCTTGGGCACTCTGTTCCTCTGGCTTATGTTAGGGGCCTGACCTAAAGACCCCGGTTTCTTTAGGTATTGGGCTAGATGACAGTCACTCAAGTTCTTTCTCTCTGAGACAGAGACTACTTATTCTGGGCATTGCTAGATCATCACTTAGGCTTACCAAGTTTTGGGCGTACTGGCTTCTTTTTGCTATGGTTACTCTACAGTGACTAGTGTCTCACTGTTGGAAGCTTTTGTCACCTACTGAGAAAGGATAGCTCAACGTAGGAAGCATAAAGAGAGATCTGGATATGACCTGATGCCAAGAACTAGCAAATTTTGAAACCCTTTGTCTACTAATGATTCCTGATAACCAAATAAATTTGAGCAACAAGCAGTTGTCTTCTAGGAAATCAGAGTTCTGGGGCAATCGCACCCTGCAAACGTGCTTCATAGGTCCTTCGCACATGTAGCTTGTTTGTTACATCGTTTCCTTATATTTTTCCTCCCTTTTGTTATTTCTGTGGTTCTTACTATCTTTGATTGCTCCATCTTGGTTGATAATTGATAAAATAGTATAAGCAGAGTGAGAAACAAGTCTTGCTGGCATGTCAGGACTTTGATATAAGAATAAACTAATTGCCATTTCTCATTCAGCATTTGAATAACAGCCAGGCACGTGCCGGGGGAGGGAGCTGAGCAGCCTGTAGCTCTCCTGTTGGCAAGGCCAGGTGCAGCTCCAGCCACAGAGGAGCATTTCTGCAGAACGCAGCTTTCTGCTCCCACTGAGACGGCACCGACCCAGGTCCTGACCTCACGGTGGGGCCAAGCCAAAAGAACCATTGAGATTTCACATGCCACAGGCCAGCTGAGGAATGACAGCGGCTCTTCTGGCTGAGAAAGCATTTCCAAGGGTGCTTATAGGACACAGTGTGCAGTGGGGCTGTGGTTACCCTCTTCACCTAACTTTTTACAGGGTTTTTATAGGTTTTCTTTGTCAGAAAACAGTAAACATACTGTTGCATGCGGGAGTGTGTGGGGGTTTGTGTGAAATATCTGTGTCTGTTCCTTTGTGACCTTCCTACCGTTTTTATTTATTTTCCTTTTACCCACTTGGGGGAATTGCACCAGTGTGAGGCTGAAGACAGGCTTAGTTACAGTTGAAGGGTTGTGTCCGTGTTCAGATCTGCCTTGTCAAAAAGTTGTGCTAAAGTATAAATATGTGTGTGCCTGCAAAAGTGTGCGTATGCAGTTAGGGAATAGTTTACGTATCACCCCAAAAGTTCTCATTTATGAAAGAGAATACTTTGTCTCTGAGTTAATAAGATCTATTAAGTGTTGAGTGTTGTATTACTCATAGTAAAGAGATATTAGTGATAAAATTATCTCAGTTACAGATTTTAGTTCACCGTGAACCTTCAGTGTGTGCTGTGCAAGACACTGTGCACCCAGTACTCAACTGTGTGAGCGAGTAAGTTCATTACGGGCAAGCCCCTGGCAAATGCAGGATATTGTAAAACAAGCATTTTCAGGTTCACATACTAGCTGTTTTTCATGTGCAGTTGTTTCACAAAGACAATGCTGAAGAGAAGCACTTACCGTTTGCTCCTACTGTATCACATTTTGTAATGATAAATGTGTTTTGAACAAAACGGTATTGGGTCCATAAAAAGAAATTACTCATGTGTAAATGGTAGTGGAAGCCCTGCCAAGGGAATAATGAGACTCTAGGAGTGTTGTCATTGGTATTCAAACAAGGGAAAGCGCTGAAGGCAATGGTGTCAGCTTAATTTTCTTCTCTGGTCTAGACCTCGAATACTGGTGTAGTCTTTGCAGCTTGCAGAGAATGTGCACAGATTAATTCCATAGGAGTTCCATATATTGCTTCAGGGCAATATATTTCCTGAGTAAATTCAATTCCTGTAGCATAAGACTCATCACTTGTTATATTTTAATTTGGTATATTCATCCCAGCAAATGAATCGCTGAGATGATCAATAAGAAAACTCTTTATATGGGTAATAATGTTGAGGGTGATCTGTGGACAAACTGCTCTCATGAGGCTAGGAGGAAAAAATACACCCAGATGAGGATGGCAGTCTTATACTAGTGCTATTTTCATGGAGTCCAGGTTTTCATGTCCATCTTCTCTGCCTTGCCAACTTTTCAGATCAAGCTGTTGGATTTTGTAGCTGTTCTTGTGTGCGTTAAAGAAAAGTCTGTTGTTCAGGTGCTATGTGAGAGAGGGGGAAGAAACTTATAGCTGTTCTTTTATATGTCCAATGATATATACAGCATTCTTCAGATTAACAGCATGACAAAAACAGCCAGGTATCAAATCTTTTACAGAATGAATTACTTATTTTCTAGGGACCTCATTATTCTAAGCAAATCTTTGTCTCCATGCACAAGGAGATGTTGACCAGCAAGGGTTGGGTTTTGTGGGGTGGGGGATTGGTTTGTGTGGGGTTTGTTTGGGGGAGTGAGGGAGTGTTTTGCTTTTTTGGGAGGAGGGGATTAACACAGCAGGAGCTACCTTCTCTCAATATTTTCCAGAGGGGTTGTATCTTAGATGTATTGCCTTTTTTTTTTTTTTTTTTCCTTTCTTCTTCTTCACTTAGTCACCTATGAACTTGTAAAGATTGCTAAGCATCTTGAGTTTATCACTTCCAAGCCTTGGGATGGAATAATAAACTTTTTCTCAAACACTCAAAGCCCAGAAAAATATAATATACTGGTGTTTTGTTTTAAAATAAAGATTTTATAGCTAAATATAACAAGCATCTAGTTTGGTGTTTGGGTCTTTTTTGGTTTTCTTGGCAGGTGTTTGGTTTTGGTTCATTTTGGGGCTTTTTTGTGGTTTGTTCAGTTTGTTCATTTGTTTGTTTGTGTTTTAAGTTTTGTCCTTTTGCTTGAGGATGAGAGCTAAAGCACAAAAGCTATTCCAAACACCAAAAACTGGTTTTGATCTCTTGGTTAGTTTCCTGACAAATGACATTGCAGTCTGGATAGAACCTCTAAAGAAAAAACCCATCAAGTACAACACCAAGGCTCAACTGTACCTTATGCTGGCCGCCGTGGAAACTTTCCTATGATAAGATGTCAGAAGGCAGGGAGGAAGGGTGGAGAAAATAGCTTGACTCAGCCAGAAGCACAATCCTGGGCTCAGGTGGTGAGCGCTCAGAAGAGCCGAATGCTTGGTTATAAGCTTAAGTGGTTGGTTTCAGATTGGCAAATCAAGTGGTAGCTGCAATAACTGAAGACATGAAATCTTATTAGTGTCCTGAGTCTGGCTGTAGAGTTGTCACTTTGTGTTTGAGAAACATTTCAGGTTGATATGTGGGTAGTGTATAACGCTGTTCCTTCAATGGGAAGCAAGTCACGCCTGTTAATCTAACCATTTATCAAAGTTTGTCTGATTTTCCTTGAACACAGATTTCCAATAAGTGGTCTGTGGAGAACTGGTATACTTGTGAACATTTAACAGTGGATCACGGAGAACAGTGTTTTATTCTGTAATGACCTTCATCTTTTTTTGCCCTCTATTATGTAACATTAAAATTATCCTATTATGATTTTTAGCTGTTTCCTTCATATTAGGGATCATATCATTAAGTTTTAGTCAATGATGTGCATTGAAAGGAGTTTTTAGAAAAGGGTTCGAGAGCACTCTAGTAGGCTTTGATCTGAACACTGTGATTGCATTTAGTCTCTGGTGATATACATGACAACCCCTTCCTTTTAGCTAGTGAAATTATTAATTCAGAAAATGGTTCATAATGAGAGAGTAGTCATATAGGAGAGGAAAGATGACAGCCCACCAAAGTGCATCACAACTGATACCAAGCAGCTGAGTCTCATCTTCTGTAGTGTGTTCTTTTGTATTGCTTGGGCTTTGCTTCGACTTGTTTACAGTTTGCATCAGTGCTGGTTTTAGTACTTTTACTACAGTATTTTTTTTACAGTAGTAAAATATTTCTGTTTTAATTACGAAAAATGTTATACCAGAACAACTTCTCAAATGCTTTTAAAGATAAACAATACACTAAAATGGATTAGGAGAAAAATAAGATATTGGTAAGGTGAAGACAAATAAAAATGTGCTCATTTTGTCTTATTCTAACAAAATGGAAACAGCTTCTACTTGTATGGGGTTGTCCCCTCCTTATCTTTAATGCAGTTCTTTAATGTCCTCTACCTTGCAAAAACAAACCTAACAGATTAAAAATTAAACTAATTTGCATGAACATAAGCTATGTCTTCCTTACCAATTTACATACTGAAGTAACAAGGACAGATTTCAAATTGTGTGTTTATGTATTTCTGCTCTTTTGATTATTGGTTTTTTAACCTTTCCAAATCACATGTCAAGGTGAACAGAAGGTTTTGATTTGCCAACTTTGTACTATTCATTTCTTAACAGAAAGGTGCTGTATTGAAGACAGAATAATTTTTCAAAATGTTGCAAAACAATCATCCAAACTCTAAGACTTGGCCAAAAATTGCTAAGAAACAACATTTGTTTAATACATAGTTTTTCAAAGCATATGAGCAGTGATGAAATCCTGCATGCATTAGCCAAATTACTCATTCCCTTACGTGATAGACTAAAAATCTGTAACCCTATAAATGGATCACCAAGCCTCCAGCCATCAACACACCACCTTTACTTGCATCTCATTCTCCACTGGTGCTGCTTTTCTTTTGTTTTAATGAAACTGCGGTGGGGTGGCAGTGTAAAATAACAGGTGAATGTCTATTATTATTATTATTATTATTATTATTATTATTATTCTTTCTTATAATTTCCTGCAGTGCTGTTGGCAGGTCATTTAAGTTGTAAAACTAGTACTTCTGCCAGAATATTGTAATCAAAGTGCACACTGCTACCAAATGCTTTCCTTTGAAGCACTTGAATATAGTACCTATATGCTTAAGAGTTTAAGCTTATAAATTAAAGGGAATTCCCCATGGCTGCATTATCTCCTCTTTAGATATACTGTTATGTTTCAGAAACACTAGCCTGAGCCAATTTGTATCAAATGCTTTTTTATGGCATAAAGGAAACATTAAAAATGTGGTATAAATCAGAGGTAAACTTAGTTTTGCATGAACCCTATTTGCCTTCATGTGTTTTTATTATAATGACTTGGGGAGAAGGGGGAGAGAAGATATACTTCCACAGTAGGAGCTACTCAGCTCACTAATGCAATCTGAATTGTGTATCAACACATTAATGGTAAGGTCACGAAGTTAATGATGTTTAAAACTGTATTGTAAAATTTGCCTCAGCAACCTCATAGAAAGTAGAAGCTAATGAAGTACCTTTGATTTGTGGTAACACTAACCTTGTTTCTTCAGCACCAAAGCGCTAGGTTCATAATTGTAGCTGGAACACTGCCTTGATTTTTATTTAATTTTTTCCAACTATAATTTTCACACCTATTTTAATGGGCCAAATAGAACTTGTACACAGAGAAACAGCATCTATCCTTCCAAAAGTTTCAGTGCTGTAGGCAGTGCTCAGAGCTTTCACTAGAGTTCTGCACATAGAGCGTCATTTCATGTAAGGACCTTGGCATCATTAAATCTGGTAAGACCTGCGGTTTGCACTGTGTAAGAAAGAAAAATTTGGATTTACAATTACAAAACTACTATTTTTATTTTTCAGAATTCTTGTTACACTGAACTGGGATAGGCACAACAGGAAACACAAGTAGAGTTTAAGAATTTATTGTTAATCCAATGAACTTGGAGAACCCTAATAGTCCAAACTGAATAATGAGTATGGAAAAGCCTCGTTAATTATATGTTTAAAATCATTGTATAAAAAAAATATACCTAGGGCCTACCCCTAATGTTTCCCTGGGCTCTAAAGCTGATGCCACAGTCTTCCCTGGGCCAAATCAGGGAGAGGGGAGTTTAAATGAGCTCTTTGGCATCCTGAGCTTTTCATTAGTGGGACAAGGAGGATGCTCAAAGTGAGAGTGGCAGGAGAAACGTGAGGTTGATGCTTTTTTCCTCCTGAATTTTGGATCTCCTTGGAGCTACTATTACCTCTTTCCATCCCAGCCTGCTCCCTTCCCCCTGCTCCCAGGGAAGCAGAGCTGGAGCTCAGACAGGCTGGGCAATGGGCACTTGGCCACGGGGCGCCTGGTCAACCCAGCTCAGCCCCGCTCAGGGCACGGGCAGCCCAGATCAGGGCAATCCCAAATCTGCAACCTTGTACTAACAACAGTGAAACTATGTTTACTGGATTACATATGCTGTTTTGGAGAAGTGGCTAAAGGTTAAGGAGGTCTTGACACCGATACATTGATATAGTAAAATAATTATTTTGTGTATAAGTGTACACATTATGTATTTTGGGTAGTAAGTAATTGACAAGACAGACACAGTGAGTTTGAATACTGAATGGATATTCTGTGCTGTATAGAGGTAGATGCAACTATCCAAGGATGAACTGCCAGGAAACTATCAGGTTTCAGAGTTACAGCGCTCCTACCTTTAAGCAAAGGAAGCATTTCACTTATTAAGTACTTCCTCCTTATATTCCTCCTGCTAGGATTTAGTCAGTCCTGTTCAAGGCCTCTGAGTTGTATCCTTGTTGGTCTAATTTCTCCCTTGTGCTATAAATCAAAAATCTTTCAATTAGGAGCAACTCAGAAACTGGAGGGATGTATGCTAAGCTTCCTTTAAAAATAAAAAATAAAATAAAAAATAAAATAAATAAAATAAAATAAAATAAAATAAAATAAAATAAAATAAAATAAAATAAAATAAAACTTCCTAGACAATAACTGTATTTTTAAGGATTTAAGTGAAATCCTGTAATTTTTCTCTATTATAACTTCATTTGAAATCAATGAGTTATTGGATGAATGAGGATTAAACAGTCTGGAAAGCAAAATTAATAGCTATTTATAAACAGATTTTAATTTTCTCTTTTAGATTTATATCAGCTGCATTCCATCACTCTTTACTCATGGATCTGCTAATGTAGGATTATTCTCATAAGGAGTTATGTCCATAATAAAAAGTTCATTAATACATTGTATGTACTCAGCAAGCTGCCTTAATTTTTTTTCTCCTCTTTTTTCTATTCCTGTACCAATTCCACTTAAATTGTGGCAAAGCTAAGCCCAAGAGTATAATTAAATTCCTCTTGAAACCTAATTAGTTCAGCTGTGATGTCTTTTTCATTTCTGGTAATAGTTACAAAATACGGTGCATATATCTGCATAAGGAAAGCACTTGAGACATACCAGAAGAGGCATATAGCTACATACAAATGCAACCACAGATAGGGTCTTCTGAGTAGCTCATCAAAATACTTTGGATTTCACAGCAGCAGTGTCTTCAGATAATTGTCATCTTTCCTATGCTATCCTTAAATCCAAAATAAAGTTTCTGTTAGACCAGCACTCAGCAAGCAGCTCAGGTAGTGTGTTCAGAGACAGAAGACAAGATCATCTCCAGAGATCTGTCTGTATCTCCATTTTATTTTAGGCTACAACCAGTAGTTCTGCCTGCGAACAAGAACAGATCTATGACTGCCCTGTAATAATGTTACTGATGGAGTATGTTGCTTACAGGGATTATTTTTATTATTATTCTATTGTTTGGCAACTCAACTACCTATTAATGCTGAAGCAATTGAGAGGCAATAGATGATACCTGCATTTCCTAGTTTGCCTCCAACCAAGGGCTGAATTCTGAAAACAAAAGGAACCGAAAGGATTGCTTATGGGATACAGAGGGAAATTGTGTCCAGAAATGCTATTTACAGTCATCTCTTGGATATGACTGGAAATTCTATGATAGAAAACTAATGTTTCATTTTAAGATCCTCTGTTTTCTCTGCAGTGCTTTGTTCTTAGAAGTCCAAGGCAGACTACTGGTTTTAGAAAAAATTAGAAACATTCAGTTCTGATTCAAGGTAGAAGTACTGATATTGGTTAGGAAAGTTAATAGAGGAAGAATAAAGAAATTCTTTTGTATGGCTGCACCCATTCATATAAGCATACAATTTAGTGAAGTTTGCAGCTGTGGTGTGGATTAATGCTTTAAATGCTCTTACATTTATCAGCAGTCACCATGTCAATGCTGTCTAACGATCTGAACACAAGCTGCATCAATCAGTGCAACTGGTTTAATCCTTTCACCCCTGTTCCAAACACTTGAACCCTTATCCAAGACTGTTTTTTGTTGTTTGTTTGTTGTTTTTTTTTTTTTTAAATTCTACCTCTTTTTCTTCCCCATCTTCTCTCATTTAGATCCTTATTACTTCCAATTTAAACTTCATCAGCCTTCTCTGCAAATCTGAGGCCTATATAACTGTTCTGCACACGCTGTAGATGCTGTTCTCCTGTGGTGAGTCTATAAATCCCAGCTGCCCCTTGCTTGCAAGTGCTTTGGTTTGCCTTGCGTAGCATGCTCAAGGGGCATGATCAGGACACCTTTCAGGTTAACCTGGACAGAAAGATGCACCTAATGCACTTCAGCTGCCAAGGGGAATTAAGATCGTGGGACCCAGACTCTAGTTAGTCTGGAGTGTCTCCCCTAGACCCCAACCATCTGAGTTTTGGGTCCCCAGCATCAGATGTGTTGCTATATAGATCTGGCCCAACTGGTCTGTGCTTTATGCTAGCGTCAATGTATGCATTACTGTGTGGTATTAGTTTCATCTTTTTTTAAAAAAAAAAACAACAAACACCTGCCTATTGATATTTTCTGTTGCGCTAGCTTCCAACTTCCTGTAAAGACTTCAAAAAATCAGCTCAGTTCCCCCAAGTTGTATGGAGATGATTTGTGGTGACTTGCTTTATTCATCACTACTGAATCATTATTTTGCTCAGATAAAGCCAATCTGTTATTACTTTTCTAACTGTAGATTGACAATTTACAAGACAATGAAGGAGAGCAAAATTCAAGAGGCAAAAATTCAGCCTCTTTTCATAGCATCTCTATAGAAAGCACTGTTTTGTTCTCAAGTACCTGAGGCTACCATTTCTTGTCAGTTCTAAAGCTCTCAGGCTAGGATTTGGTTGAGATTCCCAGAAAAAAACACAATCATAATCTTTCTCTGGGCAAAAGTGAAAACATTGTGCATATATTTGGAGCTATAAAGTTATTGTTAGTTCAATGAATGTTTGAGCAACCTAAAATTTGAATTAATACAGAAAAGCTTCATGAATTATACAAACTTATTATATAAATTATTTTATATCAATATGAAAATATAAATATAAATAATCTCCTTTCTCTTCTTTGTCCCTGTGTTCACATTTCCAATGTTTCCCTTGGTCTTAAGGTCAACAGTTCCTGTACTTCTCAATCAAAAATGGTGTATTCTATTAACCATTTCCAAGAATTACCAGCAAATTTTCTTCTTTATGGAAAAATGAGAGTGAATAAAGAAAACAGGAAATGGTCCCATAGTCCCAATTTTGATGCTTAGATGTACTTTCCCTTTCATGCCTTGGTTGTGGGTTTTTTTGAGTGAATTTGAGACAACTGGTCAATGTTGTTAATTAAAAGCTTCATAAGAAGGAGACAAGACAATAAAAGAAACTATTGTTGAATCAGTGGAATGAAGTATTCAGATAAAACTGTTCTGAAAGTGCTATTGGGAACTACCACAAAAAATGAAGTAAAAAAAGTACGTTTTTGTGACCAACTTTACAATGAGAGTCTACTTCTACTGCGTACTTGTTTCAGTGTCAAGTGATTGTGTCCTTGTAATGGCAATGCAGATACAGCACTAGTGACGAACTTGCAATCATTTACGTGTCCTCTCCTCTGAGGTGGCACTTTCGTCTAACAAGCACTTATTTTAAGCCCCTTTGCTTCTTGATTCTTCTGTATTTAGAACCTAAATCCAGAAAGACAGGAATCAGCACCTTACACTTGTGGTTGAAATGAGGTAAGTGGTTGGGATTTTTTTAGTACAGTTAGAAGGCACAACAGCTCAAAAAGGTCAATATAACTTCCACAGGAGAGAAGTTACATTAAAATTAACATACTTTGAGAACTAACTCTATGGAATGAAGAGAACCTGAAAATAAAACTGTTTGGAATCATAGGAAAAATTAATTGTCAAAGCTGCATAGAGTGTATGCATACATCATATTTTTTAAGTGACAGCTTTTTATACTTTTCAATTTTGATTGATCTAAGCTGCTGAGGGACCTTAAATATGTAAGACAACATATATTTTTAGTTTCATCTTGACTATGCTGTTTCAGAATAAACTATAACACTATTATCTTGGGTCATATTCTGCTAGATCAGATTCTACCTCAGTGTTGAACAGCTAAAAGTGAAGAGCCTGTAGCTTCTATACCTTTCCAAGTAAAGAAATTTGACAAGAATGCCACAGCTTCTGTCATTGCACTATACAATGAAGAACAGTGTATTGTATCATTTAACTGTACTCTTACAGTGCAGTCTCGAGAAGTGATATTATCTGAAAAATCTCAGCTCTTCAACACTTGCATCATTTAAGCTGATGCTTGTAATAAGGAAGATGAAAAAAATTGCAATATGCCAGTTGTCAGTGAAAAATGGAGAGTAATAAACTATACTGGTCTAAATGCAGCAATAGATCAGAAAAACTATCTAACCATAACAGCTGCTGAAGATCTTAAAACTTCTTTTCTATTTAAACATAGCCCAAGGTGTGTTTTAAACATACCTATGAATACATCTAAAAGAAAATGTGTATAAGAATCATATTCACTTTGACCCCAACAATCCATAATGCAGAACTTCTCTTTGTTGCACTCAGGAACTCCACATCATTTCAATAAGAAGTTTGGATGACTGATCAACTCTTTGCCTTAAGTCTTCATATGACTTTACTCAGTGCAGTCTCCAAAATAACAGCCTTTTATTTCTGAGATTTTCATTAAAAGAAAGGAGGATTGTGTTAAAGGATAAAGGAAAGAGACTTGTGAATTTATGTGTTACATGAGCTTGAATATAATTATAGTTGATAGCTCCAGGAGTTGTTGTTGCACAGAACTTATCTAAACGATTGGGATAAGACAGCTCTGTATTCGCTCTAGCTGCAGCACACTGCCTACAGTTAGCAGGGTATATGAGCAGTCAGTTCCTGCAGTAAAATATATGTACTAGAATATATGTAAAACCGGTGATGTAAAAATCCAGATCTAGTCTGGGAACTGCACGGGTGAGCCTATGGCTGTGTCCAGGCTAGTAAACCTGGGCAGAATGCAGGTTCTAATGGCACGCATGGATTTGTCTGCCCATCCGTGTTCATCGAGAACAGCAATTCTGAGGAATATGACATTGCACGAGTGCTGAGGTGAAGAACTGGCTTTATGGAGCAGTTTTGGAGCTGGGCAAGCTTGTAACTGCATGAGTCACAAGGGTTTGCTCTTACTTGGGTTTCTGAGAGGATTTGATTTCAAAGGCAAAACTGCCATGCAGGAGCCAGAGTTTGATATTAACATATCTGAAAGAACATGCACTTTTGGAGAGTGTGGGTAGATAGAATAAAACTTCCCTTTGTCAGTATCAAACATAATATTTGATATGTAGGAACACAGTGAGGCGATAGATTAGATTGCAGGTTAATTCTTGGTGGTAGAAGAACTAATCCACATGAAATTGAAAACGATTATCATCTTGTTCAACCACTAAACCCACTTTTTTTTTAATATTGCAAGTCATTGAAGTATGTCTCCCTTTGCTATTCAGTATCATTGCTAAAAATGCTTCCACCATTTTGAATGTATATGTACGTTAGAAGTATAATTTGGTCCATTTTTGTTTCTGAATATTTTGTTTGCAGACCAAGTTGATAATTTCATGATCATTTAGATGTTATTAATAAGAGTAAAAAAAAAATATTAGAGTATCCTTATGATTTCCATTGAGAATATCTTAAATTAATGGAACAACCTTTTTGTTTTGTTTGGGTTTTTGTGGTTTTGGGTTTTTCCCCTCACTTTCTAATATCCAATATACAAATAATTGTACCATGGACAAAGATTGGATGGTGTATTCCCTTCGGGAACATGAAGATCTGAAATTAATCCTGAAGTTGAAATTCCATTCAGAAGAAGTTATGTTTTATACTTCTTGTGAAGATGGCTTTAAATATTTTTTTTTCATAGTTAGATAAAATTTTAGTTTGATTATATGTATTTGGATAAAACTGATACTTACAATGAGAAGTTTTTTATAAATTTAGAAGTTTCCTATGTAAATACAAATGTCCCCTTTTGTCTCCACTTATGTCATTTTGAAAATAACTGCACAAACTCATTTTCACTTTCTTCCTATTTTTGAAGTTATACTTAAAGCATGGTTCGCAGAACTCTGAAAACTTGGTTGGTAAACTTCTGGCTGCACTAGGTTTATTTGAAAATTGTTGTTCGCTTTAATGCGATTAAGTTTTTCCATGGTTGAATTACATTGCAAAATTATCTTCAAGAACATAGATGAATGATAGTACAATTTCTTAATATCTTGGAAAAAAAGAGGGCTCTGAAAAGGGGGCAAAAGTAGTTGCTTTTAATTGAGGAATGAAAAACTCGAATGTACATATGGTATATACATGAATCATATAATTTATAGCATATTACAAAAATATAGATACAAGCACAAAAATGTTTGTGTCCAAGAAGATTAAAAAAAAAAAAATCCAACAAAAAAGAAAACCCCAACACTAAATGGAAAAGTAATTGCAATTAGTTTAAGAATTTCAGAAAAATATTTTATAAGTCTTATATATTTAGGGTTGCCACTAATGATTGTCTTACCTCACTGACTCTTTTTAGAGTTAACTTCCTTTCTAGTGTTGCACACAGTTATGCCTGAACCTTTGTGGAGCTATGGGGTTTTTTTTGTTTTGTTTTGGCTTTTTCATTTTCCCATTTCTTTGTTAATTTTTAAACTCGTACAACCATTGAACCTCGTATGCAACTATGCTTGTCTCTGCAGGAATAATATATAGGTGGGTGACTATAAGAAGCCTCACTGGTATTTTCTGATGCTTGTTTTCTAGATCTTGGAACTCTGCTATTAGATCTCTTAGCTGTGTCTTCAGCCGTGTAAGGTATAAGAAAAAGTACTTTTCCAGAACTGTTGAAATACACTTCTTGTTCTGCAAATTATTTTTTTTTTCTATTCCAGAAGATCAATATTCTGTAATCCTGAAGAGTTTTTGTTTCCTTTCATTTTTTGAAAGAGATGATTAAACATCCACTGTCAGGATACCTTGATATTGACTGTGTACTCTTTCAACTAAAAAGAAACATATATAAAGATGTGGTGATTAGATATCATGAGTAACCAAACTCTGATTCTACAACCATTAAACTTACTGAGCCATGCTGCTTTTTTCCCATCTGCAGAAACAGCGTATCCCTTTAAGACTTCAGTACAGTAAATGGACAGACAGACTAGAATGTATTGTTATCACAGCATGGAAGGCTTTTTTGTCCTTTTGTTCTAATAGAAAGCCCAAAGACTTCAAGACATAGAATTCACTAATTAAGAAAATCTATTAAAAACATTTTGAATAGACTATTGTGTAATGGAATAGAAAACTGAGTGGAGATAGAGAGTTAAAGAAAACAGGGACAGGAAAGAAGAACAAAAAAGTTGAAATTCCATTGAAAATAATTCCTACATTATCAGGTTCCTATGTCATATTTCATAATGTTTTTAAGAACTGTTGAATAGCATTCTGCAAATAGCATTAAAATGATGCATTTCTCTGTGGAGGCAAAAGTTCTTGAAAGTACTTATTCATGGGTATTCGGGGGCTATGACTTCTCAGCACTTGTGAGTGTTACCCAGATATCCCAGCATTTCCAAGTTGGTAATGCTCAGATTTATTGTATACTAACATCACTCTTACGAGCATCTAAAACAGGTGTTAAACCGTCAGTCTTTGCAAAAGAGTCATTGCTTTAGTTCTGCTTCTGCATATGAGCTCTCAAGTATTTTCTAGGATGGTTACTTAAGATCAGGTGGCAATATGCAGCTCCTTAACCATCCAATATCTAAAATTTTGTTTGTGCTTGATGGGAATATGTTTAAGAACATTGTAACAGATATTTTAAGAGAGAGATAATCTAAATTGTTAACATTCTGGATAGCAATATTTTAAACTGAAGAAAGATGAGAAGTTTCATGCTTTCTTATCACCTGTACCAGCCCAAAGGCTGAAGTGCTGCTGGTATGGAAACCAGTTACAGATAAAATATTCTCTTGTTCACCCAATCATCTCAATGTGCAACTTCCAAATATGACTAATCATGACCATCAGACTTTATAGATACAAGGATCTGTGAATATATAACTATGAAGTAGCAAAGAAAATTATTGACAAGAATCAAAGTAAATAGGAAAAGATTCCATTCAATTTCTTGAGTCTTGCATTGTCTAGGTCTGCTTTGCTGGTACTTTCTAACATCAACAACTGGTTTAACAAACATTTTTAAAAAGTAATGAGATGATAGAATCAAGCAAAATTGCTAACACCCGATATATTTGTAAGGGGCTTTTTACATTTTTTTTCTCTTTCTTTCCCATCATTAGTTCATCGAGATATTAACAGTTATGAAAGTACATACACTATGAAGCAGTCATGTTTAAGATCTCTTAATATTGATGTAATTAGATTAGAGGATCCCAGCCCTAGAGATGGACACTATATCAGTGCTGTAGAATGTGGAAAACAAAAAGCATACGTGTGAACTTCAGAAACCTTCTGCTATACAAGCAAAGCACTAGAAGCTTCTCCTGCGTAAGAGATTCGTTTCTCTAAAATGGTGCAAATGGGCTTTTCGGTCAGAGTTCCCCCATGTCTCACAGGAAGTTACCCGTCCTCCTAAGGCTGCAACTGAAAGGCAGCATCCTTGGGCACAGCGTGTTCTCAGCCTTGTTTGTCCTCTGAACCCAGAGGAAATCAACTGTAAACTAAGAAATGTGGAAAAGGAATACAAATCCATTCATAAGTTACAGTAGTCGGAGCTGCTAGTAGCTCTCTGTTGATTTTAGTCATGAGAGGTCGGGGGTTTTGACCTGAGGCATGTGCAGCTACGGTATTCCTACAGATACAGAAAGCACTTCAGTTTGTGTTTCTTTTTTCTACCAGACATTGGCTAGAAGCACTTTCATCCTTGAGAATACATCTTGCAATTGGAAGACATTATTGTTGATTTTGGTACCTTTTATATTGCATCAACCCTTTGATGTGTTTTAATTTTACAACTGGATTATGCAATCTAACGCTTATGCCCCCAAATCAAATGTATAATAATGCCATTCATGTCAGCTCGACATCTTTCAACAAAAATGTGTGTGTGCATGCCTGTAGCAGCTGGCTCGAACACTAAACTGAAGCCCACATCATTTTTCTGAATGCCTTGATTTTTTTTCTCTAACGTAGGAACAGTTAAATGACTATAAGAGTATTTAACCTTAGAAAAAAAAATTGTGCATTCTGCAAAATTTTCATTAAACATTGGTTTTAAGTTAATGGTATAAAAGAAGAACATTCAGACACACTGAATCCAAGCAACAAGGATGTTTGATTAAGCACAGTGTTACTTTTTTTTTCTTAGAAATTGCAGTAAGAAAATACACCATTAACTAGATATGCTACTTTGCAATAAATTCATGAAAAGCCTTCCTTTCACTCTGTCTGGTGTAAAAGTGTGTACATTCAAGATGAAAATGAAATTTGAGTTATTTTTCCTCAATTTAATGAAAATCTGCTATGCACTAATTTACTCATAAAGGACTGAAGCTTAATTCCCCTTTGCATCTCTAAGATCTATGTAAAAGACATTGGTTATTAGTTATGGAAGGACTGTAATGACTGATTAATTTCTGTATTAAGTAGCACCATATAATGTATGCAAGTGTCTTTTCAGTTGAGTGTTTTCTTGAGTGGCATGATTTTGTATATCTCTGTTCTTTTTCTTTTTAGTGATATAAAAACTGCATTTGCCCTTTTTGATCTTTTTTTTTTAAAGAATATTCTCTATGGCCCAATTGAATTCTTAGCAGCCTCTCTCTTTAGAAGAATATGTCAGCTCTCAAGTGTCCAGTAGTTCTTTTTATCTGATGTGGACTCTTTAAAACCCACAAGCATGTCTAGGTTATCAGATCTGCTTTAAAATGCTGCCATTCATCTGTTCAGTTTAATGTGTTCTCAGTCGGGAGTTGCTATATTGGCTAAAGGCTATGCCACACTGCAGCTCAGAAAATGAGAAAAGAAAGGCAGCCAGGCTCAGGCTAACTATACCATTAACTTTCCTTCAGCCTGCAATACATCAACAGAGCATCAGACCTAATCATGTTTTTTATAGCTGCTCTACCACAGCAAATAATGATCAGATATATTTATTCAGAAAGAAACACTGTTTAGTCCTTTGGAAATTCGCTGTTCTCTTAAATATGATATGCAGTGATTGCCCATTAATCTTATCGTGCATTTTTCTCTCTACTTTTAAAAAACTATTCATGCTTTGAATGCTAGAAAAAAGGGGTGAGGTGAAGTCTTTACCTGTAAATGGCAAGATAATGTACTTGACTAACCCCACAGAACATCTAAAATAAATGGTGTTATGTTGCTTCTCCTGTCAGTGAATATTGTGGAGCCATGTATATTGATTAACTAGTGATGCAAACCAGCTCTTTTTTGTGTCCTATTGACTGGATCTCTTTTGTACTTATTAATACCTAATTGGGTCTCAGGGCAGTAATGCTTTAGGTTTATAGGCAGTTTACTTTCATTCCATGTTGACAAGATTGGGTTTTAAATATCATGGGAGCACAAGATCCGAAGCTAATCACCTGTAAACTTTGAGGAAAATCAGTTTTAGGCAGGATCTCTGCAGAATGTTTAACTGCTGGAAGGAAGGAAGATGTGTCAGTAATAGCAGAACTACCAGTCCACTATGGCATTTGTCTCTGTGTGACTTGTGAAAGATACTGGGTAAATTCAGTAAAAATTACAACACTGTGTTGCAAATGAGTTTCAGCTGTAACATGCATTTCCATGGATTTCTGCTTAACAGAATTATATACTTAGATACTATCTGCAAAATGGTACTCCAGAAGAGCATGGCCAGCAGGTTGAGGGAGGTTATCCTCCCCATCTACTCTGCCCTGGTGATGCCACATCCGGGGTTCTGTGTCCAGTTCTGGGCTCCCCAGTTCAAGAAGGACAGGAAACTACTGGAGAGAGTCCAGCGGAGGGCTACGGGGATGATGAGGGGACTGGAGCATCTCTCTCATGCGGAAAGGCTGAGAGAGCTGGGTCTGTTTAGCTGGGAGAGCTGGGAGAAGAGAAGACTGAGAGGGGATCTGATCAACACTTACAAATATCTAAAGGATGGGTGTCAAGAGGATGGGGCCAGGCTCTTCTCAGTGGTGCCCTGTGACAGGACAGGGGGCAACAGGCACAAACTGGAACACAGGAAATTTCATCTGAATATGAGGAAAAACTTCTTCACTCTGAGAGTGACCGAGCACTGGCACAGGCTGCCCAGAGAGGTTGTGGATTCTCCTTCTCTGGAGATCTTCAAAACCTGCCTGGACACGATCCTGTGCAACCTGCTCTAGGTGATCCTGCTTTAGCAGGGGGTTGGACTAGATGATCTCCAGAGGTCCTTTCCAATCCCTACTGTTCTGTGAATCTGTGAAAATAGATATTAGCTATCAGAAGCTGAATTTTGTATTTTAGTTTAGATTTCTACTTTTCACTTCAGAAAGCAGAAAGTCAACTGACTTATTTAGAGTAAAATGCAAGGAATTTCCATTTTATTTTGTTAGAATAAATGTGTCAATATCACTTACCATCATTTGTATAAAATAGATCAACAAGCAATATTCTAATTTCTTGCTTTTCAAAAGTGTACCTACAAATCATCTGTCTCTGTAATGAATTACTTGAAATGCTGTATAAAACTTGATACATGGCCAGATGTGTTATGTTTCAGTTGATTGCAGGTGTAAGTGGCATCACTTGAGACATGCTCCCTCATGTCCTGAAATAAAAATAAAAACAAAGAAACCACACCAAACACCCTGCGGCCACCAGCCTGCAGGGTAGCTGTTCCTCAGGCAGCTCCCATGCTACTCTGTGTGTAACAGCAGTGGGGGACGCGGGGAAAGGTGACGCTGCTGCTTCACAGTACAAAAGGTGCAGGTGGCTCTCCTGAGGCAGTGTCCTGGTGCTGCTGGCCAACCTGGCCATAGCTACCAAAAGCACTGCAAGAATAGCCTTCACTCCTCTGTTTCCACCTGGGTAACAGAAAGTCACATCATGGTATCTCACAGTACTTGGTGGTGGTAATAAGGAACATGTAGAACAAATTACAGAAGTGGCAAAATTATGCACAAACACCCCATGCTTGTTCCATTACTCATTTACTATTTCTGCATTTGTGGTGTGAGAAGAAAAAGCAAGGAACTATTCTGACAAAACTTCAGTCTCAATATCTGTGTAAAAAGTGAGCAAGCTAATAGAGATAATTGTAAGAGACTTGAGACTGAGAAACATATTGAAAAGGGATGTACGGTTTGGGGTGGGGTTTTTTTGAGGGAGCAAAGTTGTCTTTTTACTACCATTCTAATAACAATACCTCAGTCTTTCTTAATATGCTCAGAAAAAAAAAATTCTTATATTTTTGAGGGTTTCCTGTTGTTATTTTCCCCCACACTGTGCAACCATAGTTTGTTTTCAGTATGATAAGCATATACATATCTGCAGCTCATTTTTTCTCCTAGCAAAGGTACTCTCTCTAGCAGAGCTAGAGAATACTGACACACTGGTGACAGAAAAGCCCTTTTCCCCCGTCCCTCATTCTCCTTGATTTTTAGTGCACACTTTGACACTGCAGACCTTCTTACCCTCTTGCATCAGTGCAGCTGCAATGCTGATATCTGATGTTTTTTGTTATGGTTCCCATGAGGCACATTGTTTGAGCGTGCCAGGCTATGTAATAGAGACAAATCTACAACTATTAATTTTGTGCTAATAGCTCCTGACCACGTACATGTTTTGGCTCTTCTCTTTACATGTTTTTTTTCTGTTTGTACTGATAAGTTCAAGGAGACCTCATGTCTTCCTAGAGCTGAACAGCTAGAAAAAGTGCTTCTCTTGACTGAAGCATTTTGTTTGCTTTCAACAGCTGTACACGTGGTAGCATTTCTCATCTTCCATTTCTATGCTGCCAGTGTGTGTTGCAAGGAAATTGAAGAGGAGCTGGGAAGGACCAGCTGTTGAATGTTTGAAAAATAATAGTGTGAGGGAGCTGCAGGAAAATGCCAGATTTTAAAAACCAAGTACAGAGATGTCAGAGTGATAGTGAATGTCTAGACTCATGGTAAAGAATTGATAGTGGCAGCTCAGGAGCCAGATTTTAGTCCTTTTTATGCTCTTCCTCACAATCAGAAACAAGGCATGATTCAGGCAGGAGACCTTCAATGAGCTGTACAGCCAAATTCCTCCATTTTTTCCTTGATATTTCTCCAGAACTGGGAGCCATGTAATCAAGGGTGCAAAAAAGTTTCCACCTTAACAACGGCTTCAAAAATCCTAGCGTTCTCTGTTTGTACTGCTTCCCCAACCTTGACCAATTCCCAAGAACACATGGATCTTAGATTTAATTAATTTACTGAAGGAGATCTAATAACACTTCAAGCTGTTCCCCAAGATGGATAGGAAATGAGACTGGGATGGGGGAATATGGACATCAGTATGGCTTGTGCCATTCTGAAGTGAACATGTCTTCTTTTCTGTGCTTTTCTTGTGGCAGCCATTGTTCCGAAGATCGTTATTCTCTCTCTCCTCAGTACCTGTTCATCTTAGAATAACAGAACGATTTGAGTTGGAAGGGACCTTAAAGCCCATCCAGTTCCAACCCCCCTACCATGGGCAGGAACACCCTCCACTAGACCAGGTTGCCCAAAGCCCCATCCAATCTGGCCTTGAACACTTCCAGGGAGGGGCATCCACAACCTCTTTGGGCAACCTGTTCCAGTGTCTCCCCATCCGCACAGTGAAGAATTTCTTCCTTATACCTAATCTAAATCTTTTAGTTTAAAGCCATTATCCCTTGTCCTATTGCTACATATTGTTGTAAAAATTCCCTCTCCCACTTTCTTGTAGACCCCTTTAGGTACTGGAAGGCTGCTATCAGGTCTCCCTCGAGCCTTCTCTTCTCCAGGCTGAACAATCCCAACTGTCTCAACCTGTCCTCATAGGAGAAGTGCTCCAGCCCTCTGATCAGCTTCATGGTCCTCCTTTGGCCTTTTGCTCCAACAGCTCGATGTCTTTCTGGGAACCTCAGAACTGGAAGCAGTACTGCAGGTGGGGTCCCATGAGAGTGGAGACTTTCTGGGCTGCAAGCGCACACTGCCAGCTCATGCTGAGCTTCTCCTCCCTCAATACCCCCAAGTCCTTCTCCTCAGGGCTGCTTTCAATCCATTCCTCACCCAGCCTGTAGCTGTGCTTGGGATTGCGTGGACCCAGGTGCAGGGACCCAAGGCAACTTGGCCTTGTTGAACTCCATGCGGTTCGCATGGGCCCACCTCTCCAGCCTGACAAGGTCCCTCTGGATGGCATGCCTTCCCTCCAGTGTGTCGACCACACCACACAGCTTGGAGTCGTCAGCAAGCTTGCTGAGGGTGCACTTGATCCCGCTGTCCATGTCGCCAACAAAGATGTTTGACAGTGCCGGTCCCAGTACCGACCCCTGAGGAAATGGGGGTTGTGTTTCCCCTTTTCCAGTCGGTGGGAACTTTGCTGGACTCTCAGGACTTCTCAAATATGATGGAGAGTGGCCTGGCCGCTTCATCTGCCAGTTCCCTCAGGACCCGCGGAGGCATCTCATCAGGTCCCATGATGCACTTGTGCACCTTCAGGTTCCTTAGATATTCTCAAACCTGATCTTCTCCTACAGTGGAGTGTGGAGCTTGAGTGTGGCTCAAGCACTGGCCAGGGAAGACTGAGGCAAAGAAGTCGCTGAGTACCTCAGCCTTCTGCATATTCTGGGTAATCAGGTTGCCCGTTTGATTCCGGAGGGGACCCACATTTTCCCTCATCCTCCTTTTGTCACTGACATACCTACAGAACCTTTTCTTGTTGTCCTTAACATCCCTGGCCAGATTTAATTCTGTCAGGCCTTTGGCTTTCCCAACCTGATCCCTGGCTGCTCGGACAGTTTCTCTGTGTTCCTCCCAGGCTACCTGCCCTTGCTTCCACCCTCTCTAGGCTTCCTTTTTGTGTTTGACTTTGCCCAAGAGCTCCTTGTTCATCCATGCGGGCCTCTTGGTGGTTTTGCCTGACTTCTTCTGTGTTGGTATGCAGCGCTCCTGAGCTTGGAGGAGGTGAGCCTTGAATACTAGCCGACTGTCTTGGGTCCCTCCTCCCTCCAGGACTTTCTCCCATGGTATTCTGCCAAGCAGATCCCTGAAGAGGCTAAAGTCTACTCTCCTGAAGTCCAGGGTAGTGAGCTTGCTGTGCGCCCTCCTCACTGCCCTGAGGATCTTGAACTCCACCATTTTGTGGTCACTGCAGCCAATGCTGCCCTTGAGCTTCACATCCCCCACCAGCCCCTCCTTGTTGGTGAGAACAAGGTCCAGCATGGCACATCTCTTCATTGGCTCCTCTGTCACTTGGAGAAGGAGGTTATCATCAGCGCATTCGAGGAACCTCCTGGATTGCTTGTGCTCTGCTGTGTTGTCCCTCGACCAGATATCAGGATGATTGAATTCCCCTATGAAGACCAGGACTTGTGAAAATGAGGCTGCTCCTATCTGTCTATAGAGGGCCTCATCTGCTCCATCTTCCTGGTTGGGTGGCCTGTAGCAGACCACCACTATGATATCGCCTGACCCATAAGCTCTCAGTGGGCTCCTCATCCATCCCCAGGCAGAGCTCCATGCACTCCAGCTGGTCACTGACATAGAGGGTGACACCCCCTCCTCGTCTCCCCTGCCTGTCCTTCCTAAAGAGCCTTGTTCTTATCTGAGTGCTCTCTGTGCTGTTGGAATGAAAATAATGCTTGCTTTGCTGTGTATTCCCACCAAGCTGCTTCGGTGAGATTACTTGCAGCAGCCAGAGCTGTAGCTATGTGTTTGGAGATATGATCTTTAATCGCTTGCCTGAATCCGCCCACCATGCAGCTGGAATACATACTGATTTGAAGGGGGCTTTTCTGGAGGCCTAAGAAAAGTAATGTAAGCAAAAAAATGTGAATCAAAACTACGTTTGTATTGTTGCATGCATTACATGAAGTCCTTTTCTCAAATCTCCACAAAACTTCTTGTTGTCAAAGAAACTCTGATTCCAAACTGAACTCTATCATCTTCTCACTTGAATGCATTCACTTTTAAAGCTATTAAAACTTCTAAATGGAAATAAAAACCTATATATGAAGTTAGATTTCTCTAAGTTTTTAAACAGTTTTTATTTATTATACTAAACTATGCTTAAAGGAAAAATATTTTATTCATGCAGATCACTTATGTATTATGACATGTTCAAATAAATATTGAATATTTAATATTTCCTCAATATAGTATGTAATTCATGCTGGAAACCTTTTCCTGAAAGCAATTAGATAGTTATTAGAAAGCTTAAAGAAGAAAACAAAGCATCTAGCTGATAGTTTATTTTTAATGGCTTGCTCAAGGTAGTATTTTGCTAAGCTTAATAAGAAACACTGTTGTGTCTTTATTTCCTCTATATAGCCTCTAGTAAAAATGTTTTTTAAAAATGTCAGCTGAGAAGATCTTGACAAAAGAACTTTTTCGTACTTTACGTATATGCAAATTTATCCTTTTGTACATGTGGGAATGGATAGTTAGGAAGAAATCTCACTTCATTACAGTAATGAGAAGTCACACAAAACAGTATGTACACATTTTCTATATGATTCTTTGATTTGTCAGAATAACCTTGTGGCTCATTCACGTTGAGAGTTTTCATTACACAGGAGATACCTAAAGGATTTCAATGGCAGGCACTATTATCTTCTAATAGAATGGGAGTCAATACTGCATATGCAGACTGTATCTTATCAGACAGACTAGCAGGAAGTAAAAGATATTGATTTGAAAAAATGCTTGAGGGAGTGACATTTGCAATACAGGGACATATGTTTAATGAGAAGGCTTATGACTTGCCAATAAAAAGCTTAACCATATCCCTATCTTAGGCATTATTGTTCAAAATAAGTTAGATTAAATTATTGATTGACTACCTTTAAGTATCTTTAAAGAAAATATTTTTTTCTGTATTGCTCACGTACAATTATAGTCAATATGCTTAACAAGTGTTTCTTCTTTAATAAGATGTTTCTTCTTCAGTAGCTTAATGCAATTTTTAAGGAAAAGATTCCACAGCAGTCTTGCCATAGTTAAACAGTGACAAAAATCTACAATTTAAAAGGAGAAAATGTACCTCTAAATCCACTCTACATGACACATTAAGAGTTTAGTGATCCTGAGAAAGATAGGCTTGCTAACTTCACAGTTCTTAAACACGGTCATTACTCCTTCAATAGTGGGTAAATTTAAGAAAGTGCTGAGAAATTGAATCATAAGAGGTATAATCTCTGCTCCATAACCATGTCAGCTGAGAAGCCCTGCCTTTTTGCATAAAGCCTAATCACTGCTGCAAATGAAGTGAGCATTAGTCTTCTTGGAATCAGCATAATTGAAAGCCAACTCCTCTTACCCTGGCACATGTGCTACTCATGGAAAGCACATTCAAACCCTATCCTTAATTAAATTTCCATGTGGCCAAATGTTCGTTAAAGATGCTTACATTTCCTCTTGGAGATTCTGTATCGTGAAAAATTTATGTAACATTGGAGTTGCTATATGAGGTGTGGTTCTGTCATCAGTATGTTTCCTGTGTTTTGTAAGGGTAGGAATAGCAGAGTGTGGAGGAGAGGAACTGTATCTATTTGGGGACTTCATTTCCTTCCTCTGGGAAGCCATATGTTTTTCAGGCTCTGCTTTCAAAGCTCGGATTCCCAGAAATTAATGAGATGAGTTCTTTTGACTAATGCTGAATACAGCAAAATCTCTATTATTGCAGCTAACTTTGCTGAGAACAAAGAAGTAATAGTGTGCTAAAACCACAAAATTAAAAAAAAAATAAATAAAATGGTGGTTTATTTCAGTAAATCTATTGTTTAAGACAAACACTTTTTAGCCATTGTTGAAGGCTCCTAATGCTACCAACCTAACCGTTAACTATTGGGCAACAATGCATTTTTCATTTAGTAAACATTTTCCCAAGCCAGCAGAACTATAAATTATGAATAAGCATTTAATGAAAATACATGAATAGGTAATACCAGCTACAATCTCATATTATTACCAGCAAAAGATATTGCCTAATGCTATATTTAAATTATGCAGATCAGAATAATTTAATATATCTCAAGTGATAATTTATATTGTTCTGTGCCACCTTAATTATATCTTTTGACATGAAAGAAGCTATCTGAATGCTTTGCTAATTAATCTTGTCACTCTTGACCCAGAAACACCATGTGCGTGGGTTTTTTCAAATTGCTGTGGTTAAAAATACTAAATATATTATTTAATTAAAATTTGTATTAAAATTAATGTAAATCCATCCTGCTGTCAAGGAAAGCTTGAAAGCTGATTGTTTCTACACCACCGTGCAAATGATAGGGTGCAGAATTTAGATACTTCATATATAAGGTTATTTATTGTTGCCTACACTTTCTGTTGCACTCACTGGTTATTCTTTTTCCCCTATCAGTGTCTAAGATGATCAGGCAGTTTTGCATGTTGCAAGCATTTGTTCATGCCAGCATATCACATTTCTTCTAACAAAGCAGCAGCTCTACAGCAACTCTTCCTTCCTCTAACATTTTTTAAAACACATAGTTTTTGTAGGATCTCCATGAAGAGGTGGTACTTTTCCAAATGAAGAAGCTGAAATGTATGCATTTGAGACATAAAACAAAAGCTGTATTTTTTTCTCAAGCTCAGTAGAGAAAATAAATGGGAAAGCATCTTTAAGCATTCACTATACTGTCAATAGATCTAAGCAATTTTAACACCTTAGTTGCATAAAACAAAAAGATTGGTACTTAATGTATACAGGGCTCCCTTAGCTATGAAATATACCCCCAGAACTTCTGGATAAGCAACCCTTGTTGCTTTTCTCTCCTTAATGCAGAGAATATGTTTATTCTTTCAATGATGAGGTCAATATCTCTTCCAGTGTCATGAGGATTCCTTTACACATTCTTGCAATATATATAAATGCACTTTTAAATGTAAATACACTGTTAGAAGTGGCTTCCTTGCCAGAATAGGGGTGTTTAAGATTCCACAGACAAGTTCTAGGGAAGATGGTGATTCGGGCCATTTAAATGTGTCTCTCCTTGCTACAGAGTGGTATCTGTGCTCCACTGCAACGCAGGCAGCCCCAAAAACATTTAATATATGACATTGAATACATTTAATACAGCACAATGTATTGAAGGTCTTTCTGGTGAATATCTTTGTTGCTTTCTACTGTCAAAGTTCAAAACTGTTATTTTTTTCATTTTGCATGTGCTGTAGAGACTAACAAAATTAGGTTACTTTGGAAATAAGCAGAGGAGGGATTTTAATTTGCCTGTGGAAATATTCAAAACCTTTTATAGTAGTGTAATAACTTGCAGTAGAAAATCAAAAGAATCAGTAGATTGTGTGGAATTATATTCAACCGCTTTACACGTAGTTACAAAACCTAGTTAACAGCTTGGTGCATTCTGGATTGGTCTTACTGCTTTTGCTCTTTCTCTTCCTACCAGAGATACTAACACCTCCAAGTGTTTGAGTGAGAAACTTTCTTTCAAATGCAAGGACAGCAAAATTGTTCCAGGTGTCCATGAGACAGCTGTTGTGGTGGCATCTATTTGGCCATATGGATAATCCATACCATATGACATCACGCTCAGCACATAAGGGGCTGGGGAAGAGGAAGGGGGGGGTGGGGGGGTGGGAGGGAGACACACATTGGGAGTTACAGTGTCTGTCTTCCCAAGTAACCATTATGCATGATGGAGCCCTGCTCCATCTTCATCTCCATTTGGAGATGGCTGGAAATGTCTGCCTGCCCATGGGAAGTGGTGAGTGAATTCCTCATCTTGCTTTGCTAGCACATGCAGTTTTTGCTTTACCTATTAAACTGTCTTTAACTCAGTCCATGATTTTTCTCACTTTATCTCTTCCGATTCTCTCCCCCATCCTGCTGGGGGTGGGAGTGAGTAGGCAGCTGCTTGGGACTGAGCTGGGGTTAAACCATGACAGCAGACTAGGTCAACTAAAATTATTGATATAAAGGTCTTTTCATGTTCTTATTTATGTGTCAGTATGGTCTTTTTTTTCTCTGAGAAACTCCTTCAGGAATATGACAGAAGGAAAGAAGCCTGCTAAACACAGGGATGTTGTAGAAAACACCTAAGACTTTGGGGTCTCCTTCTCAACTTGGAAGGAATTTGAAGCAGTAAAACTGCAGTCTGTACCATTTGGAGAAATTTATTGAATACTGAAATTCTGGATTCTGGCATGGGTTCTGATGCTTTCCATCAATTTCTTTGCCAAAAACAGCTAAAACAAACAGTTTAGTAAACTCAGGAAATGGCTGGTAAACTTGTGCTATCAGTTCTCTAAGGGAATGCCTTTACACTTTTTTTTCTCCTTTAGTTATCAGTAGTTTTCTAAAAGACTTCAGTATTGATTAGCTACACTAGGTTCATATTAAACCAGAGGGAAAAGATTGCAGAGAGAAGACAAAGTCTTCAAAAACAGATATATGAGGAAAAGAGCCTTAAGTGGAAGTTATAACTATTTGGAGGGATGTCCAGAGTTTTTTGTTTAAACCTTGTAGCACTCCTAGCACCTAGGGGCATCTCTTGCTGTCTTTCATCTGTCAGGGTATTCCTTAAGGTCAGGATGATGATGAAGATCAAGAGTCTCACAGTGGATCCCAAGTCTCTACTAGTAGCAATGCAGATGTGATAAGAAAGTCTAAATTTTAGACTACTTATTTTTATCAACCTCAAATTAAGTGCTGAAAACAAGCAAACTTTCTTGTTGCCCCTTTTGCCTGCCTATTAGACCTACTTTTTATATTTCAATTTTATGATCAATGAACATGAAAGAGCAGTAGACTTTTGTATTTTGAACTGTTGGGTATTTTTCAATTCCACTTTTAAAGTTTGACTTCAGAGAATAACAGAGAATTACTGCTAAGCTTAGCAGAACCTGTGTTATCTTGGACAATGAGGCTTCTCCACAAGCTTTATACCACATCGTGGAGGTGTATAGACTGTACAACAGATATGGCCACGTTTTTTCCAGCACTTAACTAGATGTGCTAAGTGGTGCAGAGAAACCACAGCTCCAGAGTTCAATGTGTACTTTTTTCTGTTTCAAAAAGTAATGTATGATCAGACAGAAAAGATAACGAGGAAGCTGTGACTTTTCTCAGAGCAGCTGGCCTCTACACAAAAAATGAAAGGGGCGGGGTAGGGGGAATTGTCCCCTCCCTCAAGAGTTCAGTGTTGGAAATGGCCATAATATGTACAGCTGTAATCAAAATTAAACCAGCAAGAATTCTGTCTGTGTGTAGAGCAAGTAATTTCCCAATTCACCTTTTTGTTCTTTTGCATCTCTTGCTTTGCTCTTATATACTTGATAAGAGCTGTTCCCAGGCATGTTCAATGTTGATTAAGGCAATGAGTTTATAAAGGATTATTGTATTAGTATTGCAATAGGTGGATCTTCAATGTTTCCTTTTGGAGTAAACTTGAGGTTAACAGATGACTGTGGGTATTTTACTAAGAAGTATGAGGGATGGACAAGAAGTCCTGTATTTTTTGTACTTTAATTTTCTAGAAGCAGTTTAAATTCCATACATAAGCAGTCAGAAGATACACCATAGGCTCTTCATTAAGGATTGACTTTGCAAATTCATCATGTATCTCTTTCAAACTTAACAAGGAAATTACAGTTCTGCAGAGATCATATTTTGCCCAAGAAGCCACCAGGTAGATTTGAATGTGTCATGATCTGAACTGACCTAAAATACCACATACCCAACCTAACCAAGTTTCTTTTTTTTTTTTCTTGATATTTCATAGATGTCTCTTAGAGGGGACAAAAAAAAAAGCTATCATCTAGTAGGATTTAGTACGAGAATAATTTTGGTAACACACTGATGTTTTTAGTTGTTGCCAAGCAGTCAGGGACTTTTCAGCTTCTCATACTGCCCTGACAACAAGAAGGCTGGGGCTGTACAAGAAACTGGGAGGGACACAGCCAGGACAGCTGACCCAAACTGGCCAAAGGGATATTCCATACCATATGATGTCATGCTCAGTATATAACTGGGGGTGGGCCGGGAGGCAGTTTGGCTCGAAAACTAGCTGAGTATCAGCTTCGGTTGGCAATAGCAATTGTGCTATGCATCACTTGTTTTGTAGTTGTTGTTGTTGTTGTTGTCTTCTTTTTTTGTCCTAGTAAACTGTCTTTATCTCAACCCACAAGTTTTACCTTTTTTCTTTTTTTTTTTTTTAATTCTTTCCCCTATCCCACTGGGAGGGAGTGAGGCTATGTGGTTGTTTTAGCTGCCTGCTGGGTTAAACCATGACAATGCAAAACTAACTTTCTCTTAATAAATGAATAATGATTCCCTAATTTTTAGTTTTCACAAAAAAAATTGTGTTAGCTACACTCAGAGTTTATTTCAGTTCAATAACACAGTAGCCATTCTTAGCATACATCAGATTACAATGAAATCTATTTTTTACAGGGAAGTAACATAGAGCCATTAGTACTGAAAAGGCACTGGTAAAATGAAAATGCTATATATAATGAAATTAAATGACATAGTCAGGAAATTTTGACAATCAAAATGCTTAATGGGTGTGGCCAGCAGCTTCATAAATGCTGGTTTGTAAATGAGCAATAATTATTCAGTTTATTGTTTATGGGAGGGACTATTCAATTTCACTTAACAGTAACGTATAGGTTTATTTTTCATTAGTCAACAATTTTGAAGACCTAACTGGTGATTATAAGGTTTTTCCAATCTGCTAAGTGTGAGCGTTGATTCTTTCATGTTCCTCCAAATATAATACAACTTCTTACTGGGGTTTGTTGGACATATTTCATCACAAAATAGGATGTGCATTGCTTTTTTGCTTAGATACCACAGCTGATCCATTGCAGCATCCCATGATATATAAATATATAGTGCAAATGAGAACAAACACTTATCTAACAAAAGGCACCCCTCTATGCACATTTGTTTATTTATCTAGAAAGTAAGAACAATTGCCCTGCACTAATCATGTCTGTTTAATTACCTCATTAAAAAAAACTGGAAAAGGATGCTGCAAACACTTTTTTCATTAGTGCCAAGTAGATGAAATTGGAGAGATTCTTTAAATATCCAAATGTAATCTCCTTGTCAGAGAAATTGTTAGCCAGGAGCCATAGTATACCTCTTCCTAGAACAAGATACAAAAATACTCCAAATCAAGAAAAAAAAAGAATCATCTTTACTCAAGAGTCAATGTTAGAGTGATATTTTAGTGCGGGAGTGCCAAGGACTTTATGGGACCCAGAAGATAGGTCAGAACTGGGTCAGTCTTTGCCTTCCTTTCTCCTACCAACACTGAGAATATGTGGAGGAAGGGAAAAATTAATGCTCCAAATAAAATAAGTGATAAAATATTGCCCTGAAGACTTCCTTCAGGATACCAGAACTGTAAACTATATTAAAGGCAGTATAGTTTTGGAAGCCTGGTCATCTACATTTCTTATAGACCAAAATCTTTTAATTATTCTGCCTTGGCACAAGTTTATTAGGAACTGTGGTTTGTTATTATTAAGTGCTTTGTTGTTTGTGTTATCCTTAAGTGTGCAATGCCATCTTGTTAGTATAGTTCTCCATGGCAATTTAAGTTTTGTTAGCTAAAAGAAATCACAACAATCAAATTACCAGTTGGAACAGAGCAGTCAGATAGAATGCAGCTCCATTTAAGTTATGTCTAAGCTAATTTACTGGCATTAGAAGGTTCACAAAATATCCTTTGGCAATCGGTTTGAGGTTGTCAATGTTTTTACCTCTTCAAGGAAAAAATTAATCCTTTCTTAATGTTCAGTCAAAAAGAAGCAAAAAAATTACTAACTATATACTTGTAACTGTATTGGGTTTGGGTGGCACAGTTTTGGTAGCGGGGGGCTACAGAGGTGGCTTCTGTGAGAAGCTGCTAGAAGGTTCCCCTGTGCCCGACAGAGCCAATGCCAGCCGGCTCCAAGATGGACCCGCCGCTGGCCAAGGCCGAGCCCATCAGCAATGGTGGTAGCACCTCGGGGATAACAGAGTTAAGAAGGGAAGAAACTGCTGTGCAACAGCAACTGCAGACAAAGAGAGGCATGGAAGATGTGAGAGGAACAACACTGCAGACCCCAAGGTCAGTGCAGAAGGAGGGGCAGGAGGTGCTCCAGGCGCCGGAGCAGAGATTCCCCTGCAGCCCGTGGTGAAGACCATGGTGAAGCAGGCTGTCCCCCTGCAGCCCATGGAGGGAGGATGAGGGGGTGTAGGTATTCCACCTGCAGCCCGTGGAGGACCCCACGCTGGAGCAGGTGGAGGCACCTGAAGGAGGCTGTGACCCCGCGGGAAGCCCACGCTGGAGCAGTCTGTTCCTGAAGGACTGCATCCCCTGGAAGAGACCCACACTGGAGCAGTCATGAAGAACTTCAGCCCGTGGGAAGGACTCACATTGGAGAAGTTCATGAAGGACTGTCTCCCACAGGAGGGACCCCATGCTGGAGCAGGGGAAGAGTGTGAGGAGTCCTCTGCCTGAGGAGGAAGGAGCAGCAGAGACGTGTGATGAACAGACCACAACCCCCATTCCCCGTCCCCCTGTGCCGCTGAGAGTGGAGGAGGTAGAGAAATCAGAAGTAAAGTTAAGCCTGGGTTAGTCATTGACATAGTTAATATTTATTCAGATTAAGTGGTATAAATGCCCTTTACCCGGACATTTACACTAACTTTAAAATAGGTACATAGTCTTGAAAACATTACAAATTATAATATAATGCAAAGAAATCTCAGTAACCCAGAATACTATAATTATCTGGAAAAATCCAACAGATTCATAGAGTTGAGGAACATAGTCCATAAACACAACAGAATTATTTTTAAAAAAATAAATATTTTTATTATAAAGTTAGCTTTCTAAGTTGTATGCAGCTTGATCAGGGTTTTGATAAACAGATACTCTAATGAAAAATTGCATTAAGCACCTTTTTCTCCTTTTAGGCATCCCTAAAGTTTCCATTACAAACATATAACATTTTAATCTACATTCATCCCAATAGACTTTAAGTACAATTTTCACTATTTAATCTGAAAAAACTAATTCACATTAATAGCATGTTAATCTATATGGTTAACATTTGTCTTTCTTTGGTAATAATTGCTGTTTAGTTTTATAAAGCATTCATTAAATGTCTTGCTAAATTACATAAAGATCATAATAGGCATTTAATGGATGCTTTTTAAAGTGAAGTAGAAATTACTTGAGATTATAAGTAACTGTAGGTTTCTAAAGCCATCGTTACATGTCTATTAAGACCATTTAACTTAAGTGTTCCATAATTAGAGAAGAACCAGAATTTTAATTGCACATTTGCAAACTGCTAGCTAGGACTTCTCAAAACAGCTCTCCTTTTATCCTAGCCACTGTTGAAGACAGTTTGCACTTTCTGCAGGTTTTGTTTCTGAAAAGTTTTTTTAAAATTTCTAAGTAATATTCTACTATACTATAATCAATTATATGGGACAGAAATAAGAAGGCATCTAATATACTAATAGTAACTTAAAAATTATTTCTAATAATTGACAAAATATAAGATTTTTTTTTTTTTGTTCTTAACTGTTAAAATTTAATCTGAATGGGAACTGTTTGGCCCAAATTACTGACAAGGGGATGTAGAGTACTTCTGGATGATTAGCTGAAAACAGGCAAGAATAATAATTTTGCCTAAATCTAGTTCTTTTGGCCTAAATCTACCTCTTACATAGCTGCCCAAATCATAAAAATATATTTGCCATTGGTTCCATTTTATTCATTATCACTGGAGAGACAAAATACCTTTTTCTTTTAATCATGGAGAACGTAAATTATGGAGAACGTAAAGTGTGTTCAGCTCCCAGATATACTCCAGTGTAGAAACAGAGTTCCTGAGGACACCAACATTGTCAAAGTCCATTCTGTTCCATTCTTAATTCAGTTGTCAGACCTCAGTTTCATAACAGATGAAAACCAAAATTTAAAATGTTCTTCCATCTTTGAATAAAAAAGACATTTTTCACCTAAAATCTTTATTTAAAAAAAAATAATAAAAAAATCATAGAATCATAGTTTGGGTTGGAAGGGACCTCCAAAGATCACCTAGTCCAACTCCTCTGCAGCGAGCAGGGCCATTTTCAACTAGATGAGGTTGCTCAGAGCCCCATCCAGCCTGACCTTGAATGTTTCCACGGATGAAGCATCTACCACCTCTCTGGGCAACCTGTTCCAGTCTTTCACCACCCTCATTGTAAAAAATTTCTTCCTTATATCTAGTCTAAATCTACTACCTTTTAGTTTAAAACCATTGCCCCTTGTCCTATTGCAACAGGTTCTGCTAAAAAGGTTCTCCTCATATTCCTTATAAACCTCCTTTAATTACTGGAAGGCTGCAATAAGGTCTCCCCAGAGCCTTCTCTTCTCCAGGCTGAACAACTTTCTCAGTCAGTCTTTCATAGCAGAGGTATCCCATCCCTCTGACCATTTTCATGGCCCTCCTCTGGACCCGCTCCAACAGGTCTGTGTCTTTCCTGTGCTGAGGACCCCAGAGCTGGATGCAGTACTGCAGCTGGGTTTCCATGAGAGCGGAGTAGAGGGGCAGGATCACCTCCCTCGACCTGCTGGTCACGCTTCTTTTGATGCAGCCCAGGACACGGTTGGCTTTCTGGGCTGCAAGCGCACACTGCCGGCTCATGTTGAGCTTCTCATCCACCAACATCCCCAAGTCCTTCTCCTCAGGGCTGCTCTCAATCCATTCTCTGCCTAGCCTGGATTGATACTGGGGGTATCTTGGATTTGGTATTATCTTGGACTTTTTCTTTACTTCCATGTAAATACAAAACAGACCTTTCCACAGCCAAGGAAATATGTACAAAGCCCTTTGGTGCCTCATTTTTTTCAGATACGTAACTTTGACGTTAGTAATACATCAGATTATATTTCCCAGGATGTGCATGTGGATTTAGAAAGAGAGATGATCTTGGTGTGAGATGGTCTCTCATGTCAAATACTGCACAACCTGCTTCTATTCATATTGTTTTGAATTTCCCAACTGTTCATTGATGTTCGTATTTTCTCTTCAATGTGGGCTCGAAGCAGAAGGAGAGTATTTGTGTTTGAGTAGCAGAATGTTGGAAATGGAAAAATGGCAGAAATTGTTAACCTTCATCTCACACCCATCATTGGTCCCCCTTCCATTGCATCTCTTTCCTTTCCATTACCCTCAGTTCGAGGCTGGCAAAATTACATTTTCTCTGTTCAGTTTTGTCATGCTTTAAGTCTTGCATCAAATACACCATGTTAGTGTCTCTGGGCCCCCAAGAGTGAATTAAATGATGTGACTAACATTCCTGAAGGCCATTTTCTGTTAAAATCCACTTCTTGTTTTCTTTTGTAATTCTGATTGGTTGACTTTAATAGTCACACATACATTTAGCTTCCTAGTAATTTTATAGAGTATACAAGCATTGTATTTGGATAACAGTATGCTTTTGTAGTCTGAAGTTCATCTAATATTGCATAGGTGAACCACAGGGAGCTCCATCTTTTTTAAAAAACTTAGTCTTCGAGACTAACAAATAAGTTTGTCAAGACATTCAACTATCCTGCAAACTGACTGTATTTCCTTCACCTCTAAGCTGAGGTTCTTCAAATGTGAGCTCTGGCCAAGTAGTTCTCCAGTTTTTGCTGTCAAGGGTCATTTCCCTCTTTTAGCTCAGTCACAGACACACAGACCTATTGCTGAAAGGAAGTCCCAAATAATATTCTCCTGATGTAGTCTCGAGTATCTACCTTGCCAAAAATTTTGCTGTTTATTCATTGTGGTGGGTTGACCCTGGCTGAGGGCCAGGTGCCCACCAGAGCCGCTCTATCACTGCCCTCCTTCTCTAGACAGGGGAGAAAAGGTATAACTAAAAAAAAAACTTACAGGTCGAGAGAAGGACAGGGAGAGGTCATTCTCTAATTATCATCACGACCAAAACAGACCGAACTTAGAGAGGGAATTCATCTTATTTATTACTAAGCAAAAACAGAGTAGAGGAGTGAGAAATAAAGCCAAAATCTTAAAACACCTCCCCCCACCCCTCCCATCTTCCCGGGCTCAACTTCACTCTCGGCTTCAACCTCCGCCCCCCCCCAGCGGCACAGGGGGACGGGGAGTGGGGGTTACGGTCAGTTCATCACACGGTGTTTCTGCCACTTCTTCATCCTCAGGGGGAGGACTCGTTGTTCCCCCGCTCCAGCGTGGGGTCCCTCTCATGGGAGACAGTCCTTCACGGCCTTCTCCAACGTGAGTCTCCTCCACGGGGTGCAGACCTTCAGGAGAAAACTGCTCCAGTGTGGGTCCCCCACGGGGTCACAAGTCCTGTCAGCAAACCTGCTCTGGCGTGGGCTCCCCTCTCCACGGGTCTACCGGTCCGGCCAGGGACTTGCTTCAGCCTGGGCTTCCCATGGGCCACAGCCTCCTTCAGGTGCCTCCACCTGTTCTGGCGTGGGGTCCTCCACGGGCTGCAGGTGGAATCTCTACACCCCCTCATCCTCCCTCCATGGGCTGCAGGGGGACAGCCTGCTTCACCATGGTCTTCACCACGGGCTGCAGGGGAATCTTGCTCCGGCGCCTGGAGCACCTCCTCCCCCTCCTTCTTCACTGACCTTGGTGTCTGCAGATGTTCTTACATCTTCTCACTCCTCTCTCTGGCTGCAAAAGCGCTCTCTAACTGTTTTTCTCTTTCTTAAATATGTTATCACAGAGGCGCTGATTGGCTTGGCCTTGGCCAGCGGCGGGTCCGTCTTGGAGCCGGCTGGCATTGGCTCTGTCAGACACAGGGGAAGCTTCTAGCAGCTTCTCACAGAAGCCACCCCTGTAGCCCCCCCGCTACCAAAACCTTGCCACGCAAAACCAACACATTCATTTATTTATCCTGATAAGGGAGAGAGGCATTAAACAACATAAGGAACTAGAAAAAGAGAGTGATATGTAAGAAGACAAGATGACAAACTGGTTAATGACTAAAGATGAAAGCAGAAAAGAAGTAGTAGGGGAGAAATGAACATATGCAAAATGGCCTGGTACTAGGAGAAGAGGAAGGCAAAAGCAGAAGATGGACCAACAAGGAGAAAATAGGAAAGAAAAAAAGGAGTAATACACAAAGGCCTTATAAAACAAACAAACAAACAAACCAGGAGCTGGAGAAACCAGTTGGAGATTTAGTCAGGTGGCTGCACTGGAACACATTTAAAGGCAAGCCTGGAAAAGAAAGCAGCCAGACTAGATGAAATCCTCCAAATTGAAATAATATTATCAGTTAACAGTTGCACTTTGGGCATACTTTGCCCTGAGAAGCAGTGCAAGGGAATCACTGTGTTCTAGCAGAGATACTGGTATTATACTCTCCTATGGGGTCATGTATTGCTATAAAAAAGCAACTATAAAGACCTTAATTTTTCTACTTATAACAAGGTCTATGCCTGCTGGACTTGGCATTCAAAAGGAAAATGTTCACAGGCACTGCCTGGGATCTGTCTCGCTAAGAGAAAGCTTTGAGTCTGAGGTGCTTTTTCCTTTGTGCTCAGAACAATTTAGAATTTTGTATTATCTTATATACCTCACTTCTGTATTTCAAGTCTGTTCCTCCAATAGCTGAGTTCTTAGGCTTGGTTTGAGTAATAACCCTAGAAGAAAACTCTTTGTTTTCTGAATTCCGTATTTAGTTCCTGGTTGCTTGATATTTTAAGCGCATAAATATGTATTCTACTATAATATCTCGGTGGCACAGGAGTCTTCCAACTTTATTAACTGGTGAAATATCAAAGCAGGATCCTCCTCGTATAACTACACCAAAGCTTTAAGGTACATTAGTTTTAGACTATGCTTAGTAATATAGTTTAGACTATGTTTTTGTCTTCTAAAATGGCCAGTAATACTCTGGCTTTGCAAATGTACAAGTGAAGCAAATTTAGTGCTGGCCAAAATAACAGTATTATACTGGCAACCACAAGTGAATGGTTACAGAAATCAAGAGGTGCAGGCAGTCTCATAATCACGGCACCAAAAAGTGTTGTTATGGAAACTGAGTTTCCCAGGACACATCTGCAGATCTTAAAATATTTCATCTTAGCTTGTAGCTAGAAGTTTGCAGCTGCTCTCCACTTACAGTACAAGAACTTACTAACGGCTTTTCAGCCATCTGTGGTACAGCAAAATACACTGCAAACTATTCAGAAATTGCTTTCCTCTGAGAGTCCAGCAGTATTTTCCCCAAAATGTTCAGTTTTACTACCTTCTTCAAGACATTGTTGCTGCACAGAAGCACAGCTTTTTGACAAGTATTCTTAAATGCAGCAAGGAAGTACTGATTTGCTACTACCATAATAAACCCTGAAGTCTATGATGCTTTCTTTTAAAACTGCAAGTCATCAATTGTGACATGTTTCTAAAGCTCCGTAATTTTCACTTGCATGAGATGGATACCATACTACATTAAACTATTTGGATTAATTTAGATCTTAATTTGTCAACTAGATGCGTATTTATTCTCTCTCAAAAGGCAGTACAATGGAAAACTTAGAAAACAACAGAGTCAGCAGCTGACCATGTATAGTGATTTCTTTTCCTGGAAACGATTTGACAGTCAATATTTGTTCCCTTTTATTTCAATGCTAGAATTTAGCTGGTGGGGTTTTTTCCTCTTCAAAATGTCATAATCCCTCTAGAAATAAAAAGTGCATTATATATACAAGCCTACAATGGATGGTAATATCTGCTATTGGAATACATGATTATTTATTAGGCTGTAAGTATTAGCTGATACTTATGTGATGTGCTACAGTAAAAAGATAATAAATACGATATGAGAGAAAATGCCCTGAGGTGAAATCTTGGCTTCATTGAAAATAATGGCAAAACTCCTATTACCCATCACTGGGACAAAGACTTTGCTGTCCATGTGAGAATTGAAATAGAATTTAATTTCTCTGCTTGTAAGAACTTGTATTATGTGATTATTTTATTTGGGTTTAATTCTCTGTTATTTCTTCAGGCAAAGTTCCAATTGAAATCTCTTGTCTCTTGCAATCAGTGGGAATTTTTCCTAAGGAGAACATTTTGCCAGCACTGCACAATTTCTCTTTTTTGTTGTTTATCTTTCGTCCGTTTTATTATCTTACAGGAGAATAAGGGAAATAAGCAGCTTTTTGGAACTGAGTAAAATGAAAAGGAAAAACAGACCATGAAAAAGAAGTAAAGATTAAATAGTGTTAATCAGGGTGTCCTGGTTCTGGCTAGGATAGAGTTAATTTCACCAGGAGCCAGGACAGGTGAGCCAAGCTGGCCGGGGGCTATTCCATACCATGTGACATCATGCTCACCATTAAAGGGGGCCAGTCGGGGAAGGGAGGGTTCCGCGTGGTTCTGGGGTGGGCTGAGCGTCAGGTCGGTCATTGGATTGGTAAATTGCTTTCTGTTATCACCTGTTGTGAATCTCCGTTATCAGCACTGTTGTTACTTTCCTCTCCCTTGCTGTCCCAGTAAAGTGCCCTTATCCCAACCCTCGAGGCTTTGCCGTTGTTTTTCCGTTCTCTCCACATCCCACCACGGGAGGGGTGAGCGAGCAGCGCGTGGCACTTCGCTACCGGCTGGGGCTGAACCATGTCAGTCCTTTTTGGCACCCAACATGGGGCTTGAGGGATTGTGATAATGGCAAGTCTGACCCAAGTGTGTTAAAACAAAGTTGTTATAAGCGTTTATAATGTTATTGAAACAGTCACTGGTCATAATGATGTTCTGTTTGGTCACATGGCTCTGGTTTGTAAACCCGCGTTTACGCAATCCCTGCGGTGCTGTTTATCACCTCTGGGAGAGGGGTTCCTGTTCTCATGTTGTTGTATTGTGTGATAATGACTTATGATATCATTGACAGTCAGAGTCTAAGCTGGTACTTGTACGTAGCATTTTGGTCAGGCCCATACCTTGGTCAACATCTTTCAGAATTGATTAATAATTGCACCCAATCTATGGGGAAGACAAGGAGGGATACCTTCTCCCACTCTTTCCCTCCCCAACAGGGGAGAGTGCGAATGCAGTCCCCCACTACCACAAATTATGCAGTCGAGTGAGCTTGGCTCACCTGTCCTGGCTCCTTGTGAAATTACCTCTGTCCTAGCCAGAACCAGGACACAGGGTTAAATTTACAGGACAAGGTGTAATGGGTTTAAGCTAAGAGAGAGTAGATTTAGATTAGATATAAGGAAGAAATGTTTTATGATGAGGATGGTGAGGCACTGGAACAGGTTGCCCAGAGAGGTTGTGGCTGCCCCATCCCTGGAAGTGTTTAAGACCAGGTTGGATGGGGCTTTGGGCAACCAGGTCTAGTGGAGGGTGTCCCTGCCCATGGTAGGGGGGTTGGAACTAGATGGTCTTTGAGGTCCCTTCCAACCCAAACCGTTCTATGATTCCATGATATTGTGGACGTGGAATTAGGGCTACCTCACTTGCATACAGGTTCTGTCACTCCTTTATTCTTTTTCAAAGAAGATACCTTAGTGAAAGGGTTGAAGGAGTTGGCCCTTGAGCCTCTGTGCTCACTTTTTTCCTATTTTCTCCGTGTCTTCCTGCCACACCAAGTCCTCGGGATGCTTACATCCTGCTCCCAGGCAGCTGCCTCTCCTGCCAGTGCTGGGGGAACGGGCTGGATACCCAGCTGGGCCCCACTGACCTGTTACTCAGCTCTGGCTGGAGGCACCTGCCTGCCTTTCCTGCAGCAGTCATGGTCCTGCTAGCAGCTGCCACAGCTCATGGACCCCCTTGCCTCTCAGATGCCTTTCCACGTCCCTCGCCAGTGGCAGGGGGCAGCAGCTTGCAGCACTTCAGCGATGGCAGCCTCCAAGGGGAAAGGCTGCCGCAGGTGGTCTGCAGGGAAGCAGCAGCAGTGGTAGAGAGGATGTGAGGAGGAGTGGGGAAGGATAGGCACAGGGTGAGGAAGGCACCCTGGTCCGTACGGTTTGCAGGCGTGGGCATTCACCCCTACCTGCCTGGGGGGGGGGGGGGGGGAAGTGGCTGACAGACAGACACCACACTTGGGGGAAAATTATTGAGGTCAAACCATTTTCTCTTGCTTTCTGTAGCATTTACCTCTTGCTTTTACATTACATGGGGCTTAAGGATGGAGGTGGGCTGTCCTGTGTGGCACAAATGTGACCTGCCCACCCTGAACTTCTGCTCTCCTTCAGGAACCTGTGCTACAAGGCCCTTCTGGAAGTCACCTAATCTTGCTTTCACTACTTAACAGGGAAAGGGTCTATTCCATGGTAGCTAGCAAAGCAGTTGAATTGTCCTTGTTATTAGTGTATCTACTCGCCTTTACCTGCTGGAGTAAAGATCCACCTGTTTATTATTTTTTTTCATGTAGAAATACTTGTATTTCTACAAGTAAAGGCTATTACCTTTTCTTGCATATTTTAAATATGGATTGAGCTAAGGTTTCTAACTATGGGTAGATTTTAAAAAAATCAAGTCACTGTTATGCAATTAAAGTCTGAACACTACTGATGTGTTTTGTATTCTGTCCATCAGAAAAAGATGTTGTATTTCAGTAATACCCTCATTATGCTATAGGTAATAAAACCTATCTATTCAGGATTCATCTGATCTAAGGCCTGTGTTAACTTCATCTGCATCACTGCAAAGAAAGGTACAGTTCTGTCAGTCCTTGAATAATTTCTTACAAAGTGTCATGGTTTAGGCCCAGCCAGCAGCAAGGTACCACGCAGCCGCTCGCTCACCCCTCCCCCAGCACCACGGGGAGAAGTATAACAAAATGCTTGGGTCGAGATAAGGACAGGGAGAGCTCACTAATTATCATCACGAGCAAAACAGACTGAACTTAGAAAGGAGATTCATCTAATTACTAAACAAAACAGAATAGAGCAATGAGAAAATAACATCAAGTCTTAAAACCCCTCCCCCCACCCCTCCCATCTTCCCGGGCTCAACTTCACTCCCGGCTTCAACCTCCTCCCCCCTCAGCGGCACAGGGGGACGGGGAATGGGGGTTATGGTCAGTTCATCACGCGGTGTTTCTGCCGCTTGTCCTCAGGGGGAGGACTCCTCTCAGCGTTCCCCTGCTCCAACATGGAATCTCTCCCACGAGCTACAGTCCTTCACGAACTGCTCCAGGGTGGCCTCTTCCATGGGGTGCAGACCTTCAGGAGAAAACTGCTCCAGTGTGGGTCCCCCATGGGGTCACAAGTCCTGTCAGCAAGCCTGCTCTGGCGTGGGCTCCCCTCTCCACGGGTCTACCGGTCCGGCCAGGGACTTGCTTCAGCCCGGGCTTCCCACAGGCCACAGCCTCCTTCAGGTGCCTCCACCTGCTCCGGCGTGGGGTCCTCCACGGGCTGCAGGTGGAATCTCTACACCCCCTCATCCTTCCTCCATGGGCTGCAGGGGGACAGCCTGCTTCACCATGGTCTTCACCACGGGCTGCAGGGGAATCTTGCTCCGGCGCCTGGAGCACCTCCTGCCCCTCCTTCTGCACTGACCTTGGTGTCTGCAGAGTTTCTTACATCTTGTCAGTCCTCTCTCTGGCTGCAAAAACGTCGCACCAGAGGTTTGGGGTTTTTTTTCCCCCCTTAAATATGTTATCACAGAGGCGCTGATTGGCTTGGCCTTGGCCAGGGGCCGGCCCATCTTGGAGCTGGCTGGCATTGGCTCTGTCAGACACAGGGGAAGCTTCTAGAAGCTCCTCACAGGAGCCACCCCTATAGCCCCCCCTGCTACCAAAACCTTGCCACGCAAACCCAACACACAAAGTCAAAAAATATGCTTGCTAATGTAATGTTGCAAGTTGTCTAAAACTGAAAGCCATAAAGAAAAAATGGAATAGAATTTACCCCCCCCAATTAACACAAGGCATTGAAATCTGTTAGCTTTTCTCCCTCATCTCAGAAAGTAGTTCATATTTGTGCTATTGATTTAATAAATGTCAACAAAAATGTGTATCTAACAAAATACTTGAATGTTTCTAAGCCATGTAATAATGTAGTGAATGGACAAAGGGCAATACCTTTAAGCTGAAGGAGGGTAAATTTAGAATAGACATTGGGAGGAAATTCTTCCCTGTGAGGGTGGTGAGGCACTGGAACAGGTTGCCCAGAGAAGCTGGAAGTGCTCAAGGCCAGGCTGGATGGGGCTTTGGGCAACGTGGTCTGGTGGAGGGTGTCCCTGCCCATGGCAGGGGGGTTGGAACTGGATGGTCTTTGAGGTCCCTTCCAACCCAAACCATTCTATGTTTCTGTGATTCTATGAAAATGACATTTTTTTCATGTCTTTTTTATTTTTTCTCCTATGGTTCATCTTTTGGTCCACTTTGCAGCACATGTCAGAAGTATAAATCATTATAGACTTTTAACTGTAAAGATTTTACAGCTGCTGCCAAAATAAGGGTAAGAAGCTTTATCTTTGCATTTCCTAAACATTTCAGCCTTTTAAAGGTTTCAGTATTGTACGTTTTTAAGATTCATTTAAATGTATTGTCCAATTGGTGTCACTTCTCCTCCCATGGAAAAATGGTGATATTAATTTTAAAAAACAAATCCATCCTTTTCTTATATACTTACGACAGGCAAGATGCTGCAGAAATGGGGTAGGGGGAGGAAGCACTTTTAGTTCTGTGTTGCATAATTACTAAGCAAATCCTCCACTACTTGTCTGATTTTGGTGTGAAGAACTAGATCTGGGATGGTGCCATGTGTCCTGAGGGCTAGCTGCAGGTACTAAAAGAAACGGTAAAAGCTATTTCACTCTTTGTACACGGTTAGAAGCAACTGGGGTGGGGGGGGGGGTGGGGGGGGCAGGGAACAGCCTCAAAATGTGAAGGGGGGGGAGTTCCCTGTGGTCTCCATATATTTTTCAGCACAAAATGATATAACTCTTCAATTTTTTAGCTTTTGTTTTCATGAAAGAAATTTGAGAAGGCTCTTGAAAAGAATAACTTTGCCTGAAAAAATCCACAAATATCCTACTATCTAGTATAAAGAGAAAGCAGTTTAAAACAGAATTCATAACTAAACCCATACAAGATTTCCAAGTTGGATATTAGTAGAAAGATATATAAAAACACTATAAATAAAATTAAAATGTGATATACCTATAGCTGTATAATACATCATATACAGCTAGCATTAGCCATTCTCATATGATAAAAACCGGTAATTCATTTTCAGGTTCTCAGTGCTGATCCATTTCATATGTATGATCTTGGGTTATATGATGATTTTCTGCTAAGCTTTTCCATTGTTGCTGGTAAGACTCCAATACCTAATCAGTATCTGTCAGGCATACTCATTATTAACTGCCCTTTGAATGAAATTATGATAGGACAATAAAATACCATCTAGAGAGAGCTGTAGAAAACAAACAAAATATGGATGCTGAGTTTCCACATATAATATATCCATTGTTTGTGTGAATAAAAGATATATAGTAGCTTTTTATTGGATGTGTTGGACAAATGCCCAAATAATTATGTGTAAAAATAAATACAGGACAATTCCACTGCATTTTATAGAACATCAATTGTTAATAAGATCAGTACTATTCTGAAATAGTTGTAAAATTGGGAAATTTGCCTCATCACAAGTAGTTTAAAGATAATTTTAATGTTGCAGGCACAGAACAGGTTGACAGCTTTGGTTTTTGGCTAGTATACACTAGTACATCAATGGAAAATATTTACAAAACTTTTTTTTTTCCAGTAGCATAGCTGAACTCCATGCCAAAAACAGCTAATGAAGGGAAGAGGAAATAGGACAAGCTAAATAAATTATATGGCTAGTGTTTGATTTTTTTTTTTTAAAGTATATTTAATGATTCAGACTCAACTCTTTAAAGTCAGCATTGCAAAGTCAGTATCAACTTTGATACTATGCAGATTACACCAAATATTTTAAGAAAGTACAATTATTTACCTGCTTGAAAGAATTATTGTATTATTGAATTACTGCTGGTTTTTACAGGGCTTTCTTATACCGATTATTTTATCAGCATTATTGCAAAAATTTGCATTTAATATGAATGAAACCAAGTGTTTCCAATTCCTATGGGTTTTTTTTCTTTTTCAGATGGCCTTAAGACATTCTTCTTCTTTTGTTTTCCCTCTCTGTGAAAACAAGGGTGAGGGGAGGAAACTGTAAGATGACAACACAGAAGCAGAGAATCCAGGTGGAAGCCAGAGTGTTCCCAGAGTGCCTTGCTGTTGTCTGCAAAAGGACAGCGGAGGAAACAGATGTCCAGATACAACTTCTAAGACTTCTCCGGCGGGTGGAGAAAATGTGATTTGCCATTTAGATTAGTATTGAAAATATATTAGTCTTTCAGTGTAGAAGTCTCATCTAATGTCAGCAAACACACTCGGTGCAAGACTTCAATAGTTTTGGCAAGCCAGACAGTAACCTAAGTCATGATAATCTAAGAATTAAGCTTAGTCAGGTTGAAAAGACACACTATATACAAAACCCAGAGAACCTTTTTTCCCATGAAATTTTGCACACATTTGAATTCGTTAACTAGTTCACAGATGTCTGTTTCAGTATGGTACAAAAATTTGCTAAAAATACATTTTACAAAACTGAATGTGATAAGGACTGGAGTGCATTTTGTAGACCAAGTGCTTGTGTAATATTGTTGCTTGAATTTAGAGCTGTCTTAACAAAAGTATTAAGTACTAGTTTATAATAAAAACTACAATATCTAAAAGGATTTTCTTCCTTTTGGCCAGGCTGAAGAAGCCAGCTGATTCTTACTGTACTGTGAACACTCAGCACTTCATAGGAATTTTTATGTCTGAGAGTCAGTCCAGTGGGAATATTTTTGATATCTCTTAAGAAAAGTTCTAAACCCCCTTCTCACTCTCAGGTGACCAGTGAAAAGCATAAGCCATTTCTGGTGCCTCAGATGTTGTTTGTGGGATCAAAAGGCCACTTCTGGTTATGAAATTCTGGAGACTGAAATGTTGCTGTGTATTTCAAGACATGAAGTTATGCTTTTGCTAAAACTTCACCTTAGAAGTAAATATTCAGAACCTGAAAGAAAAACAGGTGACTACTAAGAAAAGTGACCTAGATTATTCTAAATTATTATTAGTATTTTTTAATTCCCACAAAAAATGAGTCCTCATATGTTTCTGATTTAACTTCCCTGATTTAGCATGATTGTACCCATTTAATAAGCAGGTTGCACTATAAAAATAAAATGCAAGCATAGAATCCTCCTGTTATCTCTTTTTGCTCTCACTCTTAAAATACATCTCTCATATTTTCAATGTATTTTCTCATTCAGCATGAGAAAGGACTCATCGGTGAAACTGAGAGCAGAGCTTGGCCTTAAGTATTGATTTCACAGACATATCTTAGCTGCTTTTAACATTTGCATTTGGGATCAAAATGATACAATATCCTCTAATTGGAATGTTTTTCATAGTTGCTTTTCTTCCTATCCGTCAGTTCTCAACCCCTAATCATCAGGGTTCAAGCAAGGAGTGTCATTAGTAATGTTGTGGAAAAGTACTACAGTAAGACCTTTTAAAAATAAACTTCAACTAAAATAATCTTTTATTGTCAGAAAAGCTCTTCTAACTGCAGATATAATTATCCTGCAAATGCATTGTGTCAAGCCACAGAACCTGAAAAATTCAGAGTAACCCAATATTCTGAGACTTTGTATTAGAATTTGAGTTTCACAATCCCCATCTTCCTCTTGCACATGTGCTCTCATACTCACCTGCTTACAGATTCATGCACACTCACATATACACTGTACTACTTTATAATCAAACCGCAAATTTCTTTGAAAATGTTCTTTACCTGAAATATTGGTGGAATAGTCAAACTGTTCACATTTTGAAATGACTGAACCCTTTATTGCTCTCTATTTTCTGGCCTCAAATACTGAGAAGAGGTGTTTTGTTAATGTGGTTGGTTTGGGGTTTGGTTTTGGTTTTTTTTTTTCAAATTTCTGAAGTTTGAGTTGTCCTTTGAGGTGCAAAGGCACACACAATTCACAACAGAATTCAGCTTCTGTCCCACAATCAGGCTATGGCCCCCACTGTCATCAGTACCAGGTCTGTGTGCCATAGGATCTCCCACTACCAAACATCTGGTTGGAATCACACATAGAAATGCAAGTCCACTTTTATCAGTTAACCCTAATAATTTAGAGTGCACTTCAGAGTTTATGCTAGATTTCTGGGGGTTTGTTCCTACTTGTACTCCTCTTGCAGAAGACCAGGTGACTAGGGTATTTTTATGGCGCTTGATGGTAAAAAAATGGTGTCAAAATGCCACTGACATCTTTGAGCTGCAAGATGATTGTATAGAAAGGAAGTGTTCTGCCAGATTTTTAAAGGAGGAGCCTTGGAGCCAGATCTGTTGTCAAACTGCAGTCTAACACTTCTCTGTCTGTGAAACGAGAGATATAAGCAAGGTACTTCCTGATTTCACATGCTGTATTTTTGATTTGTTACACCTGTATCACTGAGTCCTATCAGAGGACATCATGATGTCAGGTACTGTACAAACACTGAAAAAAAAAAAAGGTTTTTCTTCTTAAGGTAACTCAATATATGGCTTTATTCATGCTGTAGAAATCACCTACCAATGACTTTTTTTCATGCTTCATAACCCTTTACATTCACTTGTCTTTCTCTTTTCCAAGTCCTACCTAAGCCTCCTAATCAGTAGGATCCTGACCATCCTTTGTTATCTTTTCCTACAGATGCTGCCCTCATTCTTCCTTTTGTTTTTGTGTCTTTCCCCTTGGATTGTGATCGTTCTCTTGTACTAGTGATTGTCCCCCTGTACTCGGCACTGGTGTGGGGTGCCGGACTTATCCAGGCTTGTTGGTGCCGAATACAGGGCCGTTATGACCCAGCAGAAGGGGCCCTGGGGGAGTCCAGCTTGGGCGAGAGCAGGGATTGAGCAACTTGCTTATCTTGCGCTGATAAGCACTGGACCTGAACAGGGGCAGGAGATGAGCAATTTGTTCATCTTAACAAGATGCAGCGCCTGACGGGTCTGCTCCTTAATCAACTAAGTGACGCCTGGGGTGAGGGGGAGCCTTCACAGCTTGACGTTACTTTGGTAAAACTAAACAGACCACGGCTCCTCTGTACTGAATGCCTTTGTTCTCTGCCACTTCCCCCCCCCAACCCCAATCAACTGCACAACAAGCCTTGTTAAGGGCCAATCGACACACAATACCTGACTTAGTCCCACCTCGCCAAAAGTATAAATCTGGCATTTAGAATCCTCTTTTCTGAGGACGAGAACTCCAACTATCCGGACAGGTCGACGGGCCTGGACCTCTCTCCTCCCCAAGCAGGGACGCCTCTTTGGTAAGACTTGCGCCTCCGATTATGTCGGATGTTACCCCGGGAAAACTATCATTAACAAAAGCGCTGAACTATTAACTTGAGCTCAAAATCGTTGCAGTTAGTGCATTTATCAACGGCAATTCCGAACTTTTATATCTGTCGCTTCAATAAATTACCTATTTTTCTTTTCAACTTTGCGAAACTGTTTCAGTGAAAGTCCTTAGTGGGGCTCTGACAGGCAAACGTTGACTCTGATAAGTGGCTACACACGTAACCCTTTAGACATAAACCGTTGACCAAGTCTGGGACTAAGACTGGACCTAGCCGCACCTAGGCTCCTCTCTGAGAAGGAGTTTAGAAAGCAAGGGGGTCCTTTCTGAACCTCGTGACTCAACGGGAGGGCCTCCCTCAGCCACATATCAGACTTGTACCCTTTCACGCGACAGTAAAATTGGCGTCATGGACAGGATTGCCATGGATAAACTGCTGCAAAAATATAAGTGTGCACCATCCCAAGCGGGAATAGAATGGGCCCAAAAATTTTGGAAAGATGAGGATAAAGTGATAGAGAGGATAGAACAGTGTAGAAGTGAGCAAAAGATTAAAAAAGGTAAAGGCAAAGGAATTGTTTGTGCAGTGTTGGGGGCTTGTTTATCCTGTGCACAAAGGGAAATTAAAGAGTCCCCTCCCCCCGAACGAATTGCAGATGTAGAATATGCCTCTCTGAAATCAGAAAATGAAGTATTGAAAACTTCATTAACCTTTGAAAAGGAAAAAGGTGAGAAATTGGGAACACGAGTAGATGCCCTCGTGATTGAAAACCAAAGCTTAGAAACAGAAAATACGGAACTTAAAATGCTATTAGCCTCAGCGGAAAGGCGAGAAAAACAACTGCAGGAAAAGTTAAATCTTTTACTGAATCAAATGCCATCCTCGGTCTCGGCTAAACAGATCCGCAAATTAATACACTGTGCAGATCCCGAGACATGGGATGGAGACATCTGGTATGATAACGATAATGATGAACCAGTGGAAGATTTTGATCTTACCCCAGAACCTGTGCCTATACGACCACTGATTAAAACTGAAACGACAAATGAGGGGGATGATGATGTTCGTACTACTGTACGCACTATTCCCTGGTCTCCTGCTGAATTAGCAAAGTTGCAGGAAAAGTATTCCAGGAACCCGGAGGAGTCTGAGACGGAATACGTGTGGCGAGTCTCCCTTACGGGGGGGGACCGAATTTTACTAAGCGAGGAAGAAGCAGGAGGCTATTGGGGCCCTGGAGTGTTTTTAACCACTACACCAGGCAATCATAATTATTCATTAACGACACGGGCTGCCTACTGGGCTGGCGGCATAGACCCGCAAGAAAGAGGAGATCCCCTTGTTATCAAAACATCAGGATTCTCTGACTTGGCTGTGTCTGTACAAAAGGCAGCCTGCATACAAGCAATGTATGAGAGGGATGTGTTAAGGAAATCCCCAATGCTAGCCCCTATTGACCCAGCAAGGTTAACTCCCCTCATCCGTGGCCTCCCGGACAGCCTAAAGACATATGTAGCTAATGTCCAGGATAGGATCAGAGCCACCAGGGAGGCTAATGCTGTACCTTACCGTGCACCCCGAGTTGGGAGACACAGGGATCAGTCAATTCCCACCTGGAGCGAGTTTGTACAAGAGGTAGTGAATTATGGGCGCCGCATGGGTTGGATTGGACTGACCACTGGGAAACCACCAGAACCACCCCCTCGACGAGTTCGTCAGGTCCACACCACTAAGCCTAAATCAGAGTTCAAACTAAAGTTTGATAAGGAACGTAATGATCTGTGGCACAGAGCCTTGGCGATGGGAGTGCCACGACAGTTACTATGCAGCACATCCACTGCTGATCTCCGAGCTCTGGTACAATCACTAAGCCAAAGAATTGGATTCAGTGGGGGGAAGTCAGACGGCTGGAAATAAATCAATTCCTGTTAGATCCTTGCCCTCAGCCCCACAGCAGGAGCTGATTGATTTAGTAGATACTCAAACAAAAAACTTGCATCCCCGGGGAGGACAGTGAGCCACCCTGCCCGGCAAGTGCTAACTATACAATGGCTCTTTGATAAACACCATGAACCTGTCATTGCTATTCCAGTAGGACCAAGGAGAATTTTTACATATTTCCTCATTGATACGGGTGCTCAAATGTCAGTAATCACCAAGGAGACCGCGGAATGCCTAAATGTGAAACCCGGTCGCCGTAAGGTAAAATTTACAGGGATTGATGGGATCGTAAAGGAATGCCCCACAGCAAAAATTGCCTTGTGGCTCCCAGGCGAGAGCAAATTGACCCGCACTGAAGTACTGGTCGGTGCTGCAAACACCAACATATTGGGATTTGATGTGTTGTATGGCAGAGTGTGGAAACTCCCCGATGGGTCAGTCTGGAGTTTCGCCGGACGAGGTGATGGAGAAATAGCATGGCTTGAAGAGGATGAACTAAAGCTATAAACTTATTAGAGATGTCTATACCTCTACCCCCATCAAGAATTACTAATGTAAAGCAGTACCCCCTGCCAGCAGCCGCACATTCGGGCATTGACGGGGTGGTAACAGATTTAGAAAAAAGAGGTATTATCACTCGCACACACTCCCCCTATAATTCTCCTGTCTGGCCAGTAAAAAGCCAAATGGACAGTGGCGGCTTACAATTGATTATAGGCGATTGAATGCCAATACTGCACCTTTAACAGCAGCCGTACCAAACATTGCAGAATTAGTAACCCAAATTCAGGGAGCATCGCACCCATGGATGGCAACTTTAGATGTCAAAGATATGTTCTTTATGATCCCACTCCAGGAACACGATAAAGCCCAATTCGCTTTTACCTGGAAAGGGGTACAGTACACCTTTAATAGGCTGCCTCAGGGATATAAACACTCCTCCCACCATTGCTCACAATGCTTTGGCGAAGGTTTTATCAGAAATTCCCAGCCCACAGGGTAGTCACGATCTATCAATATATTGATGACATACTGATAGGAGGAGAAAACTCAGAGGAAGTCGGGCATACCATGGAAGGTATACAAGAAAAATTGATGACTTTGGGACTAGACATTCCCCCATCCAAGTGTCAGGGACCTGCCCAGGAGGTTAAGTTCCTGGGAGTTTGGTGGATTAAAGGAGCCGCCTCTATTCCCCCCGACACCCTGGAAAAAATAGAGCATGGGCAGAATCCATCTAGCATAAAGGAGTTACAGCAAGTTCTGGGAACCTTAGGCTATTGGCGCAAACATATCCCTGGTTTTTCTATTATCTGCCCGTCCCTTATACAATCTGCTCAGGAAAGGTAAATCATGGGAATGGACTAAACAGCACGAGACTGCGTCAGAATTGTTAATAAGAGAACTGAGGCTATTTCAACAGCTAGGCCCCTTACACCCGACTGACCCTATCCACGTAGAGTGGGGATTCAGTGAACATGGTTCCCATTGTAACCTATGGCAAAAGGGACCAGAAGGGCCAGAGAGACCGCTAGAGTTTAGCTCCCATTCTTTCAATGACACTGAAATGAGATATTCAGACCTTGAAAAAGGCTTGCTATCCTTAGTGCGAGCAGTGAAAAAAGTGGAACAGATAAGAAAAGAACAGAGTGTGATCATTCGGGGACCTTTCCGTCTTCTGGATATAGTTCGGAAGGGTACGGCACCACCTGCAGGCATTGCCCAGAAGCCTACAGTCCGTAAATGGTACGCCTACCTGGAAAGTATCAATGACATCATGCCTATTACAGAAGACAGCATTAAAGTATCTAAATTGCAGAAAGATATAGACAGCACATTGTTATTCCAAACTCCATCAAGCAAACCATCTCCAATTCAGGAGGCACCTCCTCTGAAGGAAGGCAGTGACCTTAAAGGGGTATGGTTCACTGATGCATCATCTTACAGGCAAAACAAGGAGTGGAATTATAAGGCTGTGGCCACTGGAAGTGGCCACAGGGGAAAAGTTAAGCGAAACAGGTAAAGGAAGTGCACAAGTAGGGGAGCTTAGGGCAGTCCTACTAGCCGCCCGACATGGTGCCAGCCATATCTACACCGACTCACATGCTGTTTTTAAAGGAGCCACAGAGTGGGTAGGCCACTGGGCAGTCAATGACTGGCAGGTAAACAGAGTCCCAGTCTGGCAACCAAAAGCTAGAAACAATTGCTAGAAGTAGGAGAACAAAGGCTGCTGCATATCGGATGGGTGAAAGGACATGATCGATCCGCTTCTATTGCTGCCCAGTTCAATCAACAAGTCGATAGCCTCACACGACTACAGAAAATTGATGTCGTGAGTAATGAGCATGAATGGGAACGCTTGCTTGAATGGTTGCACATAAAACGAGGCCACACTGGGCGAGCCGATTTGTATCGAGAAGGTATAGCCCGAGGATGGCCCATATCAGTAAAGCTGTGTGAGCAAGTAGTAACTGCCTGTTCACAATGTCGTCTGCGACTTAACAAAGATCATCCAAGTAAAGCACCTCCCCTGCATATCCGGGACAAGAAAACACTGTGGCACACCTGGCAGATCGACTACATTGGCCCACTACGACCCTCAGGGGGTAAAAAATACATACTGGTGGGAGTGGAAGTCATTTCAGGAGTTACCATGGCTACAGCTGTCGCAGCTGCCACTGGTGAAAACACACTCCATAGTCTGAAGGAATGGTTTAGTACACTTCCCCTTCCTGAAGAGATTCAAAGTGATAACGGGTCACATTTTTCAGCTACAGTAGTACAAGACTGGGCAAAGGAAGAAGGCATCCGGTGGGTATTCCATACTCCTTACTACCCCCAAGCCAATGGTATCGTGGAGCGAACAAATGGCTTGGTCAAGCGATTTGCTAAAACTCGTGAATCTGGATGGCATCTACGACTGTCCAGTGCCATCTATCAATTAAACAATAGATGGAGCGGAGACGGTTGCCCAAAGATGAAAGCTTTTTGTGCTTCTGCCACAACTTTAGTGCCAAAGGCAGATGTAAAACCTGGGGAATACCCTACTGGCTTTTATGCAGGCCAGCCTGTGCTGGTTAAAATGCCTCACATTGGGCCAGTGGCAATGGTACTAACAACTCCAAAGAATCTTTATGCTTGGGAAGCGAAAGACAGTTCTGGAAAACTCCATCGAATCAGCACTAGGTGGATAGTACCCAGCTTCTAACCTAATATCTGCCGGTCAAATCAAGACCGAGCACTTCTTTTGTGTTCACAGGTACTCCGAATGACAGGAAATTGCACCTGGGATCACGGACTCCCCTACACCAATCTAGAGTGCCCCCAAGGGCTACTGATTTTTATTTGTTGCGTATTTCTATTTCTAATTCTCATACTCATCTGGAAACCAACGTTTTAATATGGCCATGGTTTACAAAACTGTGATATTGTTTGAGGCCATAGTTGAAATAATTTGTGTGTTTAGTAAAATGTTGGTTTGGAATATATTCCAGGCTTAACTGTGTTTATCATTACTGCTGTTCTGTTTGTACTATTTACTGTTAAGTAGTAACCAAAGTTTTGATTATGAGCCTATTATGTGTAAGTAGTTTTAGGATAAGTTTAATATATATGTACAGTGTTAGGTAGAGTAATTGTGTGTGTGATCCATAGAGACTATGATCGAAGAAGTAAAAGAACCTTAGAGATATTACAGGACAACACTGCTTTTAAGCTAATGCAAGGATTTTTTAGGATGATGGAGTGGACTCAGGGTACTACTTGCTTAATGATGCCAACAACCCCTGCGGAGGGACTCCCTTTTATGGTGATTCCTCTTGACCTAAGTGGAGCACTGTCTGATCTGTGGAAAGAAATGACACTCTAATACAAGACTTAACATGGATGAATGTAGAAAATACTACTTCTTTAAACTATACATATCCCTTGGGCCTTAACCTTAGCAATATATGGGATACCAATTGCACTATGCAATATTGGCCACAGAATCCTTGGATAAACCCACGCAGAGCAGCTGATAACAACAATGTACCTGCAAATATCAGTTGCACTGAGGTACCTTGGCTTAATCAGCCTCCTCGGCCGTTCTGGGGTTTGCCTATTACATTCCAATATAATGTCCCAGTAGAAGCTGAATGGTGTATTGAGTTTCCCTCTAAGTATGGATCTGACTGTGGCCCACAATCTAATAATTTATCTTGCATATGGACCACCACTGATCACAAAAAAATGTTTTGAACAATGGGTGAGGAGACCCCAATATACCACGCCATTGGGACCAGACAGGTTATGGAATTGTACCAACAAAATGAATTGCTCCAATATTGATGATTATCTATGGGTATGGTTTGCCTCAGACCTCTATCATGCCTTACGAAGTATATGTCTGTGTCCATAATTATAGTGCTCCAATCCCTGGGCCAGCACCAGACTGTAAAAAGGAGGTGACGCCTGGAAACATCACTGTCTGGTCAGTGTACAATTCTGGTAAATGTAGAATCCCTACGAGACATTATAGGAATGGACACTCCACGCGTAGCGTAGTAGAAAACAGTACGTGTACCACTCTAATGTTACCTGCACCACCTGATACCATATGGGTATGTTCTGATGGACTGATATCGGATTACATTCAACCCTATTGGGATGGGTTGGAATGCACTTTAGGACTTCCAAGTTTATGTCCTACAATAGCTTTTAATTACACTCAATCATTGACGAAAGTAAGAGGGTACAGAACAAAGAGAAACGTATTACCCCCCACGTCATGGCCAAGTTATTATACACCGGGAATGAGGATAAATTTAGCCATGAAAGCATTCTGGGGTCACTGGACAGTAATAGTTAACAATCGACTTTATATAGAAAATCTAACGTGGCAAGTAGAGACTCTTGCTAATTGGACACGAACTGCCATCGAGGCTAGCAACACCCAGCTACAAGCAACCTCACAGATGACCTTACAAAATCGATTGGCCTTGGATATACTACTACTGAAGGAGAACGGCGTTTGTGGGTGGCTAAATAACACCTATCCCGATGAAACTTGTTGTGTTTCAATCCCAAATGTGTCTGTTACCTTGCACGAAGCGATGGATGAGATGAGAAAAATTGCAGACCAGACCCGCGAACTCCGTGAGAAAATGAAACCAGGAGACTGGCAGTGGACTGGGTGGATTTCAAAAGTTTTCACTTGGTTTGGATTAAAAGTGAGTGGATGGATTCAGAATCTAATCCAGTATGCATTAATGTTTATCATAATGATTGTTATTGTTGGAATTGGATTGTCATGTGTGAAAACTATGATAACTAGAGCTGTAACTGCACAAGTCAGGATGCTTCAAGTCTGTGATACTGAATATGTCCCTTTAATACCATCCCCTATTGAAAATTATGAGAATGAAAACACGGGAGAGAGACATGGATCCCTCAACCCGCCTAAATCCAAATTATATGATGTTCCTCTTGGCGAGTTGTGTCACGGGGTGGATAATGTGGGGATGCCAGGACTTATCCAGGCTTGTTGGTGCCGAATACAGGGCCGTTATGACCCAGCAGAAGGGGCCCTGGGGAGTCCAGCTTGGGCGAGAGCAGGGATTGAGCAACTTGCTTATCTTGCACTGATAAGCACTGGACCTGAACAGGGGCAGGAGATGAGCAATTTGTTCATCTTAACAAGATGCAGCGCCTGACGGGGCCTGCTCCTTAATCAACTAAGTGACGCCTGGGGTGAGGGGGAGCCTTCACAGCTTGACGTTACTTTGGTAAAACTAAACAGACCACCGCTCCTCTGTACTGAATGCCTTTGTTCTCTGCCACTTCCCCCCCCCCGCCCCCATCAACTGCACAACAAGCCTTGTTAAGGGCCAATCGGCACACAATACCTGACTTAGTCCCACCTCGCCAAAAGTATAAATCTGGCATTTAGAATCCTCTTTTTTTGAGGACGAGAACTCCAACTATCCGGACGGGTCGACGGGCCTGGACCTCTCTCCTCCCCAAGCAGGGACGCCTCTTTGGTAAGACTTGCGCCTCCGATTATGTCGGATGTTACCCCGGGAAAACTATCATTAACAAAAGCGCTGAACTATTAACTTGAGCTCAAAATTGTTGCAGTTAGTGCATTTATCAACGGCAATTCCGAACTTTTATATCTGTCGCTTCAATAAATTACCTATTTTTCTTTTCAACTTTGCGAAACTGTTTCAGTGAAAGTCCTTAGTGGGGCTCTGACAGGCAAACGTTGACTCTGATAAGTGGCTACACACGTAACCCTTTAGACATAAACCGTTGACCAAGTCTGGGACTAAGACTGGACCTAGCCGCACCTAGGCTCCTCTCTGAGAAGGAGTTTAGAAAGCAAGGGGGTCCTTTCTGAACCTCGTGACTCAACGGGAGGGCCTTCCTCAGCCACATATCAGACTTGTACCCTTTCACGCGACAACTGGTGAGGCCAGACCTTGAGTGCTGTGTTCAGTTTTGGGCCCCTCACTACAAGAAAGACATTGAGGTGCTGGATTGCGTCCAAAGAGCAACGAAGCTGGTGAAGGTTCTAGACCACAAGTCTTATGAGGAGCGGCTGAGGGAACTGGGGTTGTTTAGTCTGGAGAAAAGGAGGCTGAGGGGAGACCTTATTGCTCTCTACAACTACCTGAAAGGAGGTTGTAATGAGGTGGGTGTTGGTTTCGTCTCCCAAGTAACAAGTGACAGAAGAGGAAACGTCCTCAGGCTGTTCCAGGAGAGGTTTAGATTGGATATTAGGAAAAATTACTTCACCAAAAGGGTTGTCAAGCACTAGTACAGGCTGTCCAAGGAAGTGATTGAGTCACTATCCCTGGAGGTATTTAATAGATGCGTAGATGTGGCACTTAGGGACATGGTTTAGTGGTGGACTTGGCAGTGCTAGGTTAATGGTTGGACTTGATGATCTTAAAGGTCTTTTCCAACCAAAATGATTCTATGATTCTATGGATTACAGTTTCAGAAAGCTCCAGGCTAGTTGAATTTTTGAAGCAATTAATATACCATATAATTGAAATACTTAAATAGTTGAAAAATCAATTAAAATACTAAAGTGATTAATTCTTTTCTGTTATTATTTTACCATATGTACCTATGCACTAAGTTTTGATAAATATATTTCATGAAGTTAGTGTCAGATTGATGTAGAAACATCAGCACTGATGAAAGAAAAACATTCATTTCTCTGAATTGCAAATAACAGGTTCTTTCACTAAACTACAGCAAACAATGTAAAATACATGCATATTCTTTGTGCATCAGCAGAAATAGCACATCATTTGCCCCACTGATGAAGTGGTGAACACAACCTGGTTATATATGGCATAGTGTAACACCAAGTCTCTTGGAAAAATACAGGTAAGGACAGGAGGATTAGAATGCAATGGCCAATAAATATTATGGATGCAAGTTTACAGCCTAGTAAATGCAATAATTTTTGAAACTTGGATTTTCTTAGTTTCACACACACATAGGATTGTCTTTTTTTTTTTTTTCTTGATCAAATCTCTGCTGTAAGTCAAACACTTGTAAGAACTCACATTTATCCACCTTCTGACTGGATAGGTATTTGAGAAGAATCATACAAATTGCTTTTTTTCCAGTAAGCTGTAGAACAGTGTAGAAAGGTGCTGCTTCAGGCTATTCTAAGTGTTCCCACAGCAAACTAAAAATACTATCAGGTAGATTAGGGGGCACAAAGTAAAGGAGAAAGGATAACTTTTTTTTTTTAGATGCAAAATTGATATTAAATCTCGCTGTGCATATAAAGAAAAGCAAATATAGGCAAAGGAAGAGTTAGAAAAGAACTGCACAGAAAAAGAAGGTTTCTAACTTGTATTCCAAGATGTTTCTGTCTCCCAACACAGACCCACAGGCTGTGTGAATCTTCACAACTGCAGTAGAACTAATGGAGTGATGCCTGTTTACCACAAACAAAAACTCTGGTTCAATAAGCTAAGTAAATATAGTTATTCTTTGAAGAAATAAGCATTTAGCAAAGCCATGCAATCTCTAACTTAATGATATTAGTGTGGACTAGAGGCTTGGTACGGCACGCCTCAAAAACGAAGGCACAGGATGCAGAGTAAAGAAGTATAGGCATGGGATGGTAAGAGGTGGGGCAGAGACTGGCACTGGAGGAGACGCGGCTATAAACGGCTCTCCAGTGACTAGTTAAAGAGGTACAGACCTGGAGCTGGGAAAAGCTAGTTTTAGGGAACAAAGAGAACACAAATGAAATGTTTAAATTAGGTCCATATGTAGTAACTTTGAATGTAACATGGAGCTGCAGATCACAGAAGAAAGATCAGGGTGAAAAGCATGGTACCAAATATAAAAATGACTCAAATCATCTTCCTCACTCTGGGATATGAAAGCATTAACTTCAACATCATATTCCATTTAAAGACTGAAGATGCTGACATGTCACCACACCCATCCACAGACTGAAGTCATTGACGTTGTGACCCAGAGGGGCAGGGGAAGAGTAAGTGTAAAACGTGAGGAAGGGGCAGATGCAAGGAAATTTTTGTATAATAATTTAAAATATATTATTGTGACTGTTTTCTGTAATTGTATTCTTTGTTTCTTACCTCTTTCTCTGTGTAATACTAATTACATAGAAAATGTGGACTAATTCTGTGATTAGATTGTTAAGATCTTAATTACACTAAAAGCAAATCCTTGGCATTATATTTAAGATGTCTCGGTTTTGCACATAACAAGACTTTCAGCATAACAGATGGAATGTTATCAATTTCCTAGGCACAAATTAATGCAAATAGTTACTGTCAAAACAAACTTCCAAGACAAGTACTGGGTTTTCCATCTCTTCAAGTGTTGCTGAGAAGACATAGTTTCATCAAATGCAAGGTATGAATTAGTTAAGCATAAGTTACTGGGTTGACTACAGAGATGATTCCATAAAATGTTGCAATAATAAACAGGATATCAGACTGTATGATATACTGGTCTCATCTGACCTTAAATTCTATGAAATTTTTATGGCAATGGCATATGTTTCTGTAATGGGAACTTTTCCATCTGCTTCTTCCATGAACTGCTGTACTCTCCTGGGCTTCTGTGATGCAATCAGTTCAGCTTGAGTAACACCTGTAACTGCTGGAGTTCCACTGACTATTCTGGGACTCGATGGTACCATAAGGCTTTGGGGTTTTGGGGTCCATACATTGTATTCTTGTGAGAAGAATTTTATAATACCCTTAAGAGATTTAAAAAAAAAAAAGTAAATTATATTTTAAAAAAATATTTTAAACCGTTTTTCTTTGTATTTCCCTGTTCTACTTCGAGGTAAATGTAGGTAAAGAGGAAGTGCATGTGAGCTCAGGTGCTTCTATAGAAGTTTTTTATTCACTGCATTCTCATCCTTTTAGCATATTTACTTATTATCTTATTGGTCAACTTTTTTTTACTTTCTAACAAGGTTAAAAATCCAATATACAAAGCAATGATAAACAAACTAGCACAAGTTTTTGTTGGTTAGTTCATTCTTTTTCCTTTAGACAGATCTTTTCAGACTTCTCCTTGACATTTCAGAAAACAGATGGTATTTAGTAAGTTAAACTATAATTGCAATCAAGAGTGAATACTGATCAAATTTAAAATTAAATTAGCTTTGCAGAAGTATCTTGTTTTCTGAAAGATTATATTTCTTCCTAGTTAAAAAACTAGCATTAATCAATGATGGCTGAATGTGTATGAAATTAAGTTTTACATTATTTTCGATTTTTCCTCAGCTGAAAACAGTATATACTGGAATAAGAATTGAGAAAGAAGGTTAATCTAAAAAACTGTGCATCTACTGTAAGTGTAGTTTTCACGAGGCTGTAAAATTCCACGTGGAATTTAGTTCTGAGATGAGTATACCGTGATGGTACTAGTGAACATGCGCTCATCTCTTCCCAGTATAAAAAAGCAAATCTGAGATAATATATTCAATCTAAAAGGGAGTTGCTGACAAAATTAATAGGGATAATAGCCAAGCTGGTTGTGACAGAATTAAATTTAGCATTTGCAGGAAAACCTCATAGGTCATACTCTTTGCCAGCTGCAATGGGTTGCTTATTTTCCAGAGAATGTCACAAACATGACTACTGAACTAGAGAATCCTCTGCTCTGTCACCTAGGCTATCTTCTGTCCATAGCTGTTTCATTCCGTGAACTGGATGTTCATATCCAGCCTGCATAACCTCTGAATATTTCTAACAGTGGCAATTCTGCGATCTTCTGCAAGAATTTGATTATTTGACTGCCTATTTTGAAAGTTGATTGGCTTTTTCGTTCTGTGAAATTGAATCTGTTTTTTTCAGCTGCATTTTTTTTTTAATACTTCATAACTCCTGTTCTAAAATCACAGGTGTCTTTGTTTCAAAAGAACTGGGACTTCGCCGGGTGGCTCCCAAAGGCGACCGCCATCTTCGGTGGCAGGACCCAGTTAAAGATGTCACTCTTCAGCAGGACCAGGATGAGGATGGCGAGCTGCAGGAAGGCGAGGAACAGAAGAAATCCCCTGGGGGACAGGAGAAGGGTCAGGCAGAGCGAGGGGAAAATTTGACTCAGCTCTTTCCAACCACCCTCTTGAATGCCACCCGCGGGACCTTGCACCATGCTGGGCACAACATTCCCTGTTCAGGACTGGAGTGAGGGGCCCAGGCATCTCTCTCAGCTCTACTGTACATCTCCCCAGTGGGCCCCAAAATCCCCCCCTATAGGCCCCAGGAGCTAGGAAGAAAAGAATACTGAAACATTTAATCCCAGAGAAGTCCAAAGCTGCCTAATGCCCTTGGGACCACTGGCATGGACATCCCACTGTCTATGGAAGAGCCCCAGCACCCCGAGCCCCCCAAGCAACTCACCTCAGCCAAGAAGTGAGGTTACGCCTCCTCGGCGCCAGCTGCTCCTCCTACAGGCCAAGGCACAGCAGGGACATGTGTTGGGGTGTGCGAGGTGGCCAAGGTTTGGGGGCTCAGACCCCCTTCCTCGTCCCCGCTGAGATCAGTGCCCTCATGTCCCCTGGGCACAGTGCAGACCCTTCCCTACACAAGGCCCACAGTGGGGTTGTCTGTCTTACCAGCCGCACAGCCACCATCTCCTGCATCAGCGACTCCTCTGTCTCGTCTGCCTGCGCGGTCTTCCTCCTGCTACGGAAACCATGGGGTTCGGGGCTGTGAGAAGAGTCCTCGGCCAGCGGGGAGCCAGGGTGCTGCCCAGCCTCCGCTGGGGCTGGCACCAGGCACCCCGGCATCCCAGCACTGCACAGGTCTAGTCCGGTCCCTGTCCCGCCCCAGGCCTGGGGGATATGGAGGAGAGCCTGGGAGCTGCTCAGAGTTGTGCAGAGCTGCTTCCCGGAGTCCTGAGCTGCTCCGAGATATTTTGAGCCGCTTAGGAGAAGACAAAGGGCTCTCCGGAGTAGACTGGAGGAGTGGACAGAAGCCCGGAAGATGTCTTCAAGTGGCAGAGGTCTGCCCAAAGCTGCTCAGCAACCCCCAGCCCACTGCCCCAGGTTTTAGTCAGGGTCCCATTGCCACTCACAAAGTTGCTGGCTCTTGGAGGCATTCCAGTCTCTCCAGGAGGCGCTGGACCTTGTTCCTGAGAAGCTGGACAAGCAAAGGGCCCGGTCAAGAGTCCATGCCATGCTCATTCTGAGGGGGCTTCCCCCCACAAACATGTTGAGCCCCCGTCCCTCCTGTCCCCAGTACCTTCTTGACTTCAGTCTGCTCCTGAATGGCTTCTGCCAGCTCTGACCACTGATGTCTCTGCAAAGCAAGCGGGACAGATTGCAGGGGGTGGAGGAGGACCCCCATGACACCGGCAAGGACCCAACGCCAGACTACCCAGCACCCCGCTCCAGCCCATGCCTGGGTTCCCGTTACGCAAGGCGTCCCCTGACACACAAGTGAGGGTCACTCATCCCACCCTCTTCCCCAAAGCCGTATTGCTGTGCCTGCAGGCCCACATCAGGGTCCCCTGTGCAGCACAGGCACAGCCAAGAGCCTGGGGGATATCCAGAGGCCAAATGCCTCCATCACAGACACCATATCCCAAAGTAAATGTCCTCCCCAGCCACATCACTGCCTGTGGCTGCTGGGGTGCACAGACCCAGCCCTGGCAGCCCTCTCCCTGACCCGGTCAGGACGGGCCTTCTTCTCCCCTGTACCTTCTCCGCCTCTTCCGGGCTTGTGGCTGCCTCTCTGTCTGTCATCTGAAAGTGCTCCTGCGGGAGAGAAGGGCAAGAAGAGCAGTCATCCATGCACCGGGACACTCCCACGAGTGCACTCCCCTCCGCATCATCCCCTCCCGGCTCCCTTTGGGCACTGCCTTTGCCCTCACGTCCCCCCTCCTTCCCAGCCCTGCAGGCACTGTCGTCAGACAGGGGGACCACCCCCCATGCCCAACTCTGCATATGGTCCACATCTGGACGTGGTCTTGAGGAAGTGGCTCTAGGTGACCCTGCTTGAGCAGGGGCATTGCACAAGACAAGATGATCTCCAGAGGTCCCTGCCAACCTCAATCAGTCTGTGATTCTGTGAGCTCACCTTTGTCTGGGCCACCAGCCCTTCCAGCTGCTGGAGCTCCTGGCGGTTGTTTTGGAAAGACTGCGCCACAACAGAGTGCTGGGAAGAGGAGTCAGACAACAGGCGCTGAGCCCCTGGCACAGCCCCAGCCACAGCTGCTGGGCAACATGGGCAGAAGAGGGGACACCAACCTCCGTGCTGAGCTCTTGCATTGTCACCTGCAGCTCCTGCTGCTTCTTCCCCTGCGTGAGGAAAGGCGGCGTCAGGGGCTCTGGTCTCACAGCCCCCAGCCCCCAGGGACAAGGGGAACACTCTACACCTACCAGACACCGTAGCAGCTCCTTGTGCCTTTTTGACTCAGCTGAACACTGGGCCAGGCGCTCCCGGAGCATGCGGAGGTCTTCCTTCACTTCTGCTGCCTGCATGGCTGCACCTGCGCGTCGGGATCCAGCAGGGTGTGAGGAGCACGACCGCGGGCACTGTCAGGCACGCTCACGGGGACAGTCCCCAAGCACAGGCGCACCCACGCTCTCTCACACACAGGAGACAGCCACGCAGATGCACAGCCAGGGATGCCCAGGGCTGGCACGGGGGCCTCCCCACAGAGAGGGGCACCGTCAGCCACCTGCACTCACACACCTGCACACCCCGCAGCCAGCGGTCCTGCATGCACACACACACTAGTTCCATGCCCAGCTCAGCCTGCGCCAGCTGGGTGCTGAGCACAGGGCAGAAGGGGGTGGAGGGCACCAGGGACCACTGAGGAGAGAAGGAGCTTACCCTGCCCTACTATGCCAGGCGCTCACAGGGCCCCACCTGCCCGTGGGGCCTCTGCGATAGCACCTCCAGAATCAACATCTGGCCCTGCGAGGTCAATACGCCCCCACCCCCGGGATCCCCTTCCTTTTGGTCCCCCACCGGCCCCAGCAGCACACCCGTCCTCCCCGCCTGGCCCTGCCTCGGCCCAGGCTGCTGCTTTCTCCCCACCGCTCGCAGCCACACACAGACCCCCAGCCACCCCCCCTCGCCCAGCCGAGGGCTGTGGGGACCATGGGCATACTCTGCCCTCACCTCCTCTTTCCTGTTGGGGGCCTTTCACTGCACAGCGGGCACGGGACAGGTTTGTTGGCGAGTACTCTCCAAACTCCTGCCCAGTAGCACGGAGGCTGGGTTCTCCTCCAGATGCTCCCCCACCTCTGGGAGCAGCTCCCTTTACACCTGCCAGGGTGCCCATGTCACAAAGCTGCAGTGACATCACAGTGGCACAGTCACTGCTGCGACATGGCTATCACCTCCCTGGGGCTGGTGCCAAGAGCTGGCATGGGGCCCAGCCGCGGCCACAGGGGAAACAGGAGCATCACTCAGCACCCACAATTAGTGCGTGGGCGGGAGCAACTGTGGGCACCGCCTGTTGGCATCTCCCCAGTGGGGTTTGCTTGTTCCTTGACCATCCAGCTGTCACAGCTCCCCACCGCAGGACCAAGCATGAGCCAGGCTGCACATACGCTCCCAGAAGGTACACGCAGACACACACGCACACACACACAAACACACACAGTGTGTGGGTGTGCACCACGGGTACGCATGGATGGCCACACTGCACGGGCCCCAGCATAGGGCTCAAGCATCCAGCCCCCGAACTACAGCCTGGGCTGTGGGGTCACCAGGGATGGGAGCCTGGGGAGGGGGGGAGATGGGGACCATGGGGCTGTGGGGAAGGAGAAGGGCAGAAGCTGGAGGGCTGTGGCATGGGAAAGGTGGGTGCAGGGGCCATAGAGGCTGTTAGGCACAAGGGCAGGTGGGCGGCTGCGGGGTCGTGGGAAGCTGTGGTGAGGAAGAGAGGTGGCTTGGAGGGGTCTAGGGGTCTGTGGGTGATAACGTTTGCTGGCCTCAGTGTAAATGTGTCCCTGGCTGCTGGAGCCTGAGTAGTCTCAGACCCGCTTACAGGGGTTGGCCTGCACATAGCTAAACGGTTGCCGAAAAGGTGGAGTAAAAAAACTACTGTGGCATGAGAAGATGGTGGTTTCACCCAATTATACAGCCTCATAAATACTCCAGGAACGGAGGGAGGGCAGGTCAGGCTGGCATGCAGGCACCTGGCCTGCAGCAGGCGGGGTGGCCCTGCCCAGTGCCTAGTAGGTAAGAACTGGGCCTGGCCTTGAGGGGCTGCGGGGACCAGAAAGAATCATCAAATCATAGAATCACACAATGTTTGGGTTGGAAGGGACCTCAAAGATCATCTAGTTCCAGCCCCCCTACCATGGGCAGGGACATCCTCTACTAGACCAGGTTGCCCAAAGCTTCATGCAACCTGGCCTTAAAAACCTCCAGGGATGGGGCCTCCGCAACCTCTCTGGGCAACCTGTTCCAGTGCTTCACCGTCTAAGAGTAAGGGTTTCTTTCTAGCATCTAATCTAAATCTACACTCCTTCCGCTTAAACCCATTACCCCTTGTCCTGTCACTACACTCCCTGATAAACAGTCCCTCTCCATCTTTCCTGTAGGCCCCTTCAGGTACTGGAAGGCCGCAATTAGGTCTCCCTGGAGCCTGCTCTCCTCCAGGCTGAACAATCCCAACTCTCTCAGCCTGGCCTCATAGGAGAGGTGCTCCAGCCCTCTGATCAGCTTTGTGGCCCTCCTCTGGACTCTCCCACAGCTCCATGTCTCTCCTGTACTGGGGCCCCCAGAGCTGGACGCAGTACTCCAGGTGGGGTCTCACAAGAGCGGAGTAGAGGGGCAGGATCACCTCCCTCGACCTGCTGGTCACACTTCTTTTGTTGCAGCCCAGGACACGGTTGGCTTTCTGGGCTGCAAGCGCACACTGCCAGCTCATGCTGAGCTTCTCCTCCCTCAATACCCCCAAGTCCTTCTCCTCAGGGCTGCTTTCAATCCATTCCTCACCCAGCCTGTAGCTGTGCTTGGGATTGCGCGGACCCAGGTGCAGGGACCCAAGGCAACTTGGCCTTGTTGAACTCCATGCGGTTCGCATGGGCCCACCTCTCCAGCCTGACAAGGTCCCTCTGGATGGCATGCCTTCCCTCCAGCGTGTCGACCACACCACACAGCTTGGAGTCGTCAGCAAGCTTGCTGAGGGTGCACTTGATCCCGCTGTCCATGTCGCCAACAAAGATGTTTGACAGTGCCGGTCCCAGTACCGACCCCTGAGGAAATGGGGGTTGTGTTTCCCCTTTTCCAGTCGGTGGGAACTTTGCTGGGCTGTCAGGACTTCTCAAATATGATGGAGAGTGGCCTGGCCGCTTCATCTGCCAGTTCCCTCAGGACCCGCGGAGGCATCTCATCAGGTCCCATGATGCACTTGTGCACCTTCAGGTTCCTTAGATATTCTCAAACCTGATCTTCTCCTACAGTGGAGTGTGGAGCTTGAGTGTGGCTCAAGCACTGGCCAGGGAAGACTGAGGCAAAGAAGTCGCTGAGTACCTCAGCCTTCTGCATATTCTGGGTAATCAGGTTGCCCGTTTGATTCCGGAGGGGACCCACATTTTCCCTCATCCTCCTTTTGTCACTGACATACCTACAGAACCTTTTCTTGTTGTCCTTAACATCCCTGGCCAGATTTAATTCTGTCAGGCCTTTGGCTTTCCCAACCTGATCCCTGGCTGCTCGGACAGTTTCTCTGTGTTCCTCCCAGGCTACCTGCCCTTGCTTCCACCCTCTCTAGGCTTCCTTTTTGTGTTTGACTTTGCCCAAGAGCTCCTTGTTCATCCATGCGGGCCTCTTGGTGGTTTTGCCTGACTTCTTCTGTGTTGGTATGCAGCGCTCCTGAGCTTGGAGGAGGTGAGCCTTGAATACTAGCCGACTGTCTTGGGTCCCTCCTCCCTCCAGGACTTTCTCCCATGGTATTCTGCCAAGCAGGTCCCTGAAGAGGCCAAAGTCTGCTCTCCTTGAAGTCCAGGGTAGTGAGCTTGCTGTGCACCCTCCTCGCTGCCCTGAGGATCTTTCTTGAACTCCACCATTTTGTGGTCACTGCAGCCAAGGCTGCCCTTGAGCTTCACATCCCCCACCAGGCCCTCCTTATTGGTGAGAAAAAGAAGCAGGCATCTGCCATGCTGCTGCAGCAGCTCACCCCTGAGGAGGGCTGCAGACCCCTCCAGCGCATCTGTGCCCAATAAGATCATGGAGCACATCCTCCTGGAAGACATGTCAAAATATGTTGAAGTCAGGGAGGTGATGACAGACAGCAGCACGGCTTCACCGAGGGCAAACTGGACATGAGCCAAGATGGACTGAGAGCAGCCATGCAGAGGAGGACTTGGGGATCCTGGTGGACAAACAATTGGACATGAGCCGGCCATGTGCACTTGCAACCCATAGAGCCAATCATATCCTGGGCTGCATCCAAAGAAGCGTGGCAGGGCGGTTGGACTAGGTGATCTCTAAAGGTCCCTTCCAACCCAAACCATTCTATGATTCTATGCTACTATCCAAGCTGGTTGTGACAGAATTAAATTTAGCGTTTGCAGGAAAACCTCATAGGTCATACTCTTTGCCAGCTGCAATGGGTTGCTTATTTTCCAGAGAATGTCACAAACATGACTACTGAACTAGAGAATCCTCTGCTCTGTCACCTAGGCTATCTTCTGTCCATAGCTGTTTCATTCCGTGAACTGGATGTTCATATCCAGCCTGCATAACCTCTGAATATTTCTAACAGTGGCAATTCTGCGATCTTCTGCAAGAATTTAATTATTTGACTGCCTATTTTGAAAGTTGATTGGCTTTTTCGTTCTGTGAAATTGAATCTGTTTTTTTCAGCTGCATTTTTTTTTAATACTTCATAACTCCTGTTCTAAAATCACAGGTGTCTTTGTTTCAAAAGAACTGGGACTTCGCCGGGTGGCTCCCAAAGGCGACCGCCATCTTCGGTGGCAGGACCCAGTTAAAGATGTCACTCTTCAGCAGGACCAGGATGAGGATGGCGAGCTGCAGGAAGGCGAGGAACAGAAGAAATCCCCTGGGGGACAGGAGAAGGGTCAGGCAGAGCGAGGGGAAAATTTGACTCAGCTCTTTCCAACCACCCTCTTTGAATGCCACCGCGGGACCTTGCACCATGCTGGGCACAACATTCCCTGTTCAGGACTGGAGTGAGGGGCCCAGGCATCTCTCTCAGTTCTACTGTACATCTCCCCAGTGGGCCCCAAAATCCCCCCCTATAGGCCCCAGGAGCTAGGAAGAAAAGAAATACTGAAACATTTAATCCCAGAGAAGTCCAAAGCTGCCTAATGCCCTTGGGACCACTGGCATGGACATCCCACTGTCTATGGAAGAGCCCCAGCACCCCGAGCCCCCCAAGCAACTCACCTCAGCCAAGAAGTGAGGTTACGCCTCCTCGGCGCCAGCTGCTCCTCCTACAGGCCAAGGCACAGCAGGGACATGTGTTGGGGTGTGCGAGGTGGCCAAGGTTTGGGGGCTCAGACCCCCTTCCTCGTCCCCGCTGAGATCAGTGCCCTCATGTCCCCTGGGCACAGTGCAGACCCTTCCCTACACAAGGCCCACAGTGGGGTTGTCTGTCTTACCAGCCGCACAGCCACCATCTCCTGCATCAGCGACTCCTCTGTCTCGTCTGCCTGCGCGGTCTTCCTCCTGCTACGGAAACCATGGGGTTCGGGGCTGTGAGAAGAGTCCTCGGCCAGCGGGGAGCCAGGGTGCTGCCCAGCCTCCGCTGGGGCTGGCACCAGGCACCCCGGCATCCCAGCACTGCACAGGTCTAGTCCGGTCCCTGTCCCGCCCCAGGCCTGGGGGATATGGAGGAGAGCCTGGGAGCTGCTCAGAGTTGTGCAGAGCTGCTTCCCGGAGTCCTGAGCTGCTCCGAGATATTTTGAGCCGCTTAGGAGAAGACAAAGGGCTCTCCGGAGTAGACTGGAGGAGTGGACAGAAGCCCGGAAGATGTCTTCAAGTGGCAGAGGTCTGCCCAAAGCTGCTCAGCAACCCCCAGCCCACTGCCCCAGGTTTTAGTCAGGGTCCCATTGCCACTCACAAAGTTGCTGGCTCTTGGAGGCATTCCAGTCTCTCCAGGAGGCGCTGGACCTGTGTTCCTGAGAAGCTGGACAAGCAAAGGGCCCGGTCAAGAGTCCATGCCATGCTCATTCTGAGGGGCTTCCCCCCACAAACAATGTTGAGCCCCCGTCCCTCCTGTCCCCAGTACCATTCTTGACTTCAGTCTGCTCCTGAATGGCTTCTGCCAGCTCTGACCACTGATGTCTCTGCAAAGCAAGCGGGACAGATTGCAGGGGGTGGAGGAGGACCCCCATGACACCGGCAAGGGCCCAACGCCAGACTATACCAGCACCCCGCTCCAGCCCATAGCCTGGGTTCCCGTTACGCAAGGCGTCCCCTGACACACAAGTGAGGGTCACTCATCCCACCCTCTTCCCCAAAGCCGTATTGCTGTGCCTGCAGGCCCACATCAGGGTCCCCTGTGCAGCACAGGCACAGCCAAGAGCCTGGGGGATATCCAGAGGCCAAATGCCTCCATCACAGACACCATATCCCAAAGTAAATGTCCTCCCAGCCACATCACTGCCTGTGGCTGCTGGGGTGCACAGACCCAGCCCTGGCAGCCCTCTCCCTGACCCGGTCAGGACGGGCCTTCTTCTCCCCTGTACCTTCTCCGCCTCTTCCGGGCTTGTGGCTGCCTCTCTGTTTGTCATCTGAAAGTGCTCCTGCGGGAGAGAAGGGCAAGAAGAGCAGTCATCCATGCACCGGGACACTCCCACGAGTGCACTCCCCTCCGCATCATCCCCTCCCGGCTCCCTTTGGGCACTGCCTTTGCCCTCACGTCCCCCCTCCTTCCCAGCCCTGCAGGCACTGTCGTCAGACAGGGGGACCACCCCCCATGCCCAACTCTGCATATGGTCCACATCTGGACGTGGTCTTGAGGAAGTGGCTCTAGGTGACCCTGCTTGAGCAGGGGCATTGCACAAGACAAGATGATCTCCAGAGGTCCCTGCCAACCTCAATCAGTCTGTGATTCTGTGAGCTCACCTTTGTCTGGGCCACCAGCCCTTCCAGCTGCTGGAGCTCCTGGCGGTTGTTTTGGAAAGACTGCGCCACAACAGAGTGCTGGGAAGAGGAGTCAGACAACAGGCGCTGAGCCCCTGGCACAGCCCCAGCCACAGCTGCTGGGCAACATGGGCAGAAGAGGGGACACCAACCTCCGTGCTGAGCTCTTGCATTGTCACCTGCAGCTCCTGCTGCTTCTTCCCCTGCGTGAGGAAAGGCGGCGTCAGGGGCTCTGGTCTCACAGCCCCCAGCCCCCAGGGACAAGGGGAACACTCTACACCTACCAGACACCGTAGCAGCTCCTTGTGCCTTTTTGACTCAGCTGAACACCGGGCCAGGCGCTCCCGGAGCATGCGGAGGTCTTCCTTCACTTCTGCTGCCTGCATGGCTGCACCTGCGCGTCGGGATCCAGCAGGGTGTGAGGAGCACGACCGCGGGCACTGTCAGGCACGCTCACGGGGGACAGTCCCCAAGCACAGGCGCACCCACGCTCTCTCACGCACAGGAGACAGCCACGCAGATGCACAGCCAGGGATGCCCAGGGCTGGCACGGGGGCCTCCCCACAGAGAGGGGCACCGTCAGCCACCTGCACTCACACACCTGCACACCCCGCAGCCAGCGGTCCTGCATGCACACACACACTAGTTCCATGCCTAGCTCAGCCTGCGCCAGCTGGGTGCTGAGCACAGGGCAGAAGGGGGTGGAGGGCACCAGGGACCACTGAGGAGAGAAGGAGCTTACCCTGCCCTACTATGCCAGGCGCTCACAGGGCCCCACCTGCCCGTGGGGCCTCTGCGATAGCACCTCCAGAATCAACATCTGGCCCTGCGAGGTCAATACGCCCCCACCCCCGGGATCCCCTTCCTTTTGGTCCCCCACCGGCCCCAGCAGCACACCCGTCCTCCCCGCCTGGCCCTGCCTCGGCCCAGGCTGCTGCTTTCTCCCCACCGCTCGCAGCCACACACAGACCCCCAGCCACCCCCCCTCGCCCAGCCGAGGGCTGTGGGGACCATGGGCATACTCTGCCCTCACCTCCTCTTTCCTGTTGGGGGCCTTTCACTGCACAGCGGGCACGGGACAGGTTGTTGGCGAGTACTCTCCAAACTCCTGCCCAGTAGCACGGAGGCTGGGTTCTCCTCCAGATGCTCCCCCACCTCTGGGAGCAGCTCCCTTTACACCTGCCAGGGTGCCCATGTCACAAAGCTGCAGTGACATCACAGTGGCACAGTCACTGCTGCGACATGGCTATCACCTCCCTGGGGCTGGTGCCAAGAGCTGGCATGGGGCCCAGCCGCGGCCACAGGGGAAACAGGAGCATCACTCAGCACCCACAATTAGTGCGTGGGCGGGAGCAACTGTGGGCACCGCCTGTTGGCATCTCCCCAGTGGGGTTTGCTTGTTCCTTGACCATCCAGCTGTCACAGCTCCCCACCGCAGGACCAAGCATGAGCCAGGCTGCACATACGCTCCCAGAAGGTACACGCAGACACACACGCACACACACACAAACGCACACAGTGTGTGGGTGTGCACCACGGGTACGCATGGATGGCCACACTGCACGGGCCCCAGCATAGGGCTCAAGCATCCAGCCCCCGAACTACAGCCTGGGCTGTGGGGTCACCAGGGATGGGAGCCTGGGGAGGGGGGGAGATGGGGACCATGGGGCTGTGGGGAAGGAGAAGGGCAGAAGCTGGAGGGCTGTGGCATGGGAAAGGTGGGTGCAGGGGCCATAGAGGCTGTTAGGCACAAGGGCAGGTGGGCGGCTGCGGGGTCGTGGGAAGCTGTGGTGAGGAAGAGAGGTGGCTTGGAGGGGTCTAGGGGTCTGTGGGTGATAACGTTTGCTGGCCTCAGTGTAAATGTGTCCCTGGCTGCTGGAGCCTGAGTAGTCTCAGACCCGCTTACAGGGGTTGGCCTGCACATAGCTAAACGGTTGCCGAAAAGGTGGAGTAAAAAAACTACTGTGGCATGAGAAGATGGTGGTTTCACCCAATTATACAGCCTCATAAATACTCCAGGAACGGAGGGAGGGCAGGTCAGGCTGGCATGCAGGCACCTGGCCTGCAGCAGGCGGGGTGGCCCTGCCCAGTGCCTAGTAGGTAAGACTGGGCCTGGCCTTGAGGGGCTGCGGGGACCAGAAAGAATCATCAAATCATAGAATCACACAATGGTTTGGGTTGGAAGGGACCTCAAAGATCATCTAGTTCCAGCCCCCCTACCATGGGCAGGGACATCCTCTACTAGACCAGGTTGCCCAAAGCTTCATGCAACCTGGCCTTAAAAACCTCCAGGGATGGGGCCTCCGCAACCTCTCTGGGCAACCTGTTCCAGTGCTTCACCCGTCTAAGAGTAAAGGGTTTCTTTCTAGCATCTAATCTAAATCTACACTCCTTCCGCTTAAACCCATTACCCCTTGTCCTGTCACTACACTCCCTGATAAACAGTCCCTCTCCATCTTTCCTGTAGGCCCCTTCAGGTACTGGAAGGCCGCAATTAGGTCTCCCTGGAGCCTGCTCTCCTCCAGGCTGAACAATCCCAACTCTCTCAGCCTGGCCTCATAGGAGAGGTGCTCCAGCCCTCTGATCAGCTTTGTGGCCCTCCTCTGGACTCTCCCACAGCTCCATGTCTCTCCTGTACTGGGGCCCCCAGAGCTGGACGCAGTACTCCAGGTGGGGTCTCACAAGAGCGGAGTAGAGGGGCAGGATCACCTCCCTCGACCTGCTGGTCACACTTCTTTTGTTGCAGCCCAGGACACGGTTGGCTTTCTGGGCTGCAAGCGCACACTGCCGGCTCATGCTGAGCTTCTCCTCCCTCAATACCCCCAAGTCCTTCTCCTCAGGGCTGCTTTCAATCCATTCCTCACCCAGCCTGTAGCTGTGCTTGGGATTGCGCGGACCCAGGTGCAGGGACCCAAGGCAACTTGGCCTTGTTGAACTCCATGCGGTTCGCATGGGCCCACCTCTCCAGCCTGACAAGGTCCCTCTGGATGGCATGCCTTCCCTCCAGCGTGTCGACCACACCACACAGCTTGGAGTCGTCAGCAAGCTTGCTGAGGGTGCACTTGATCCCGCTGTCCATGTCGCCAACAAAGATGTTTGACAGTGCCGGTCCCAGTACCGACCCCTGAGGAAATGGGGGTTGTGTTTCCCCTTTTCCAGTCGGTGGGAACTTTGCTGGACTGTCAGGACTTCTCAAATATGATGGAGAGTGGCCTGGCCGCTTCATCTGCCAGTTCCCTCAGGACCCGCGGAGGCATCTCATCAGGTCCCATGATGCACTTGTGCACCTTCAGGTTCCTTAGATATTCTCAAACCTGATCTTCTCCTACAGTGGAGTGTGGAGCTTGAGTGTGGCTCAAGCACTGGCCAGGGAAGACTGAGGCAAAGAAGTCGCTGAGTACCTCAGCCTTCTCCATATTCTGGGTAATCAGGTTGCCCGTTTGATTCCGGAGGGGACCCACATTTTCCCTCATCCTCCTTTTGTCACTGACATACCTACAGAACCTTTTCTTGTTGTCCTTAACATCCCTGGCCAGATTTAATTCTGTCAGGCCTTTGGCTTTCCCAACCTGATCCCTGGCTGCTCGGACAGTTTCTCTGTGTTCCTCCCAGGCTACCTGCCCTTGCTTCCACCCTCTCTAGGCTTCCTTTTTGTGTTTGACTTTGCCCAAGAGCTCCTTGTTCATCCATGCGGGCCTCTTGGTGGTTTTGCCTGACTTCTTCTGTGTTGGTATGCAGCGCTCCTGAGCTTGGAGGAGGTGAGCCTTGAATACTAGCCGACTGTCTTGGGTCCCACCTCCCTCCAGGACTTTCTCCCATGGTATTCTGCCAAGCAGGTCCCTGAAGAGGCCAAAGTCTGCTCTCCTTGAAGTCCAGGGTAGTGAGCTTGCTGTGCACCCTCCTCGCTGCCCTGAGGATCTTTCTTGAACTCCACCATTTTGTGGTCACTGCAGCCAAGGCTGCCCTTGAGCTTCACATCCCCCACCAGGCCCTCCTTATTGGTGAGAAAAAGAAGCAGGCATCTGCCATGCTGCTGCAGCAGCTCACCCCTGAGGAGGGCTGCAGACCCCTCCAGCGCATCTGTGCCCAATAAGATCATGGAGCACATCCTCCTGGAAGACATGTCAAAATATGTTGAAGTCAGGGAGGTGATGACAGACAGCAGCACGGCTTCACCGAGGGCAAACTGGACATGAGCCAAGATGGACTGAGAGCAGCCATGCAGAGGAGGACTTGGGGATCCTGGTGGACAAACAATTGGACATGAGCCGGCCATGTGCACTTGCAACCCATAGAGCCAATCATATCCTGGGCTGCATCCAAAGAAGCGTGGCAGGGCGGTTGGACTAGGTGATCTCTAAAGGTCCCTTCCAACCCAAACCATTCTATGATTCTATGCTACTATCCAAGCTGGTTGTGACAGAATTAAATTTAGCGTTTGCAGGAAAACCTCATAGGTCATACTCTTTGCCAGCTGCAATGGGTTGCTTATTTTCCAGAGAATGTCACAAACATGACTACTGAACTAGAGAATCCTCTGCTCTGTCACCTAGGCTATCTTCTGTCCATAGCTGTTTCATTCCGTGAACTGGATGTTCATATCCAGCCTGCATAACCTCTGAATATTTCTAACAGTGGCAATTCTGCGATCTTCTGCAAGAATTTGATTATTTGACTGCCTATTTTGAAAGTTGATTGGCTTTTTCGTTCTGTGAAATTGAATCTGTTTTTTTTCAGCTGCATTTTTTTTTTTAATACTTCATAACTCCTGTTCTAAAATCACAGGTGTCTTTGTTTCAAAAGAACTGGGACTTCGCCGGGTGGCTCCCAAAGGCGACCGCCATCTTCGGTGGCAGGACCCAGTTAAAGATGTCACTCTTCAGCAGGACCAGGATGAGGATGGCGAGCTGCAGGAAGGCGAGGAACAGAAGAAATCCCCTGGGGGACAGGAGAAGGGTCAGGCAGAGCGAGGGGAAAATTTGACTCAGCTCTTTCCAACCACCCTCTTTGAATGCCACCGCGGGACCTTGCACCATGCTGGGCACAACATTCCCTGTTCAGGACTGGAGTGAGGGGCCCAGGCATCTCTCTCAGCTCTACTGTACATCTCCCCAGTGGGCCCCAAAATCCCCCCCTATAGGCCCCAGGAGCTAGGAAGAAAAGAAATACTGAAACATTTAATCCCAGAGAAGTCCAAAGCTGCCTAATGCCCTTGGGACCACTGGCATGGACATCCCACTGTCTATGGAAGAGCCCCAGCACCCCGAGCCCCCCAAGCAACTCACCTCAGCCAAGAAGTGAGGTTACGCCTCCTCGGCGCCAGCTGCTCCTCCTACAGGCCAAGGCACAGCAGGGACATGTGTTGGGGTGTGCGAGGTGGCCAAGGTTGGGGGCTCAGACCCCCTTCCTCGTCCCCGCTGAGATCAGTGCCCTCATGTCCCCTGGGCACAGTGCAGACCCTTCCCTACACAAGGCCCACAGTGGGGTTGTCTGTCTTACCAGCCGCACAGCCACCATCTCCTGCATCAGCGACTCCTCTGTCTCGTCTGCCTGCGCGGTCTTCCTCCTGCTACGGAAACCATGGGGTTCGGGGCTGTGAGAAGAGTCCTCGGCCAGCGGGGAGCCAGGGTGCTGCCCAGCCTCCGCTGGGGCTGGCACCAGGCACCCCGGCATCCCAGCACTGCACAGGTCTAGTCCGGTCCCTGTCCCGCCCCAGGCCTGGGGGATATGGAGGAGAGCCTGGGAGCTGCTCAGAGTTGTGCAGAGCTGCTTCCCGGAGTCCTGAGCTGCTCCGAGATATTTTGAGCCGCTTAGGAGAAGACAAAGGGCTCTCCGGAGTAGACTGGAGGAGTGGACAGAAGCCCGGAAGATGTCTTCAAGTGGCAGAGGTCTGCCCAAAGCTGCTCAGCAACCCCCAGCCCACTGCCCAGGTTTTAGTCAGGGTCCCATTGCCACTCACAAAGTTGCTGGCTCTTGGAGGCATTCCAGTCTCTCCAGGAGGCGCTGGACCTTGTTCCTGAGAAGCTGGACAAGCAAAGGGCCCGGTCAAGAGTCCATGCCATGCTCATTCTGAGGGGGCTTCCCCCCACACTCATGTTGAGCCCCCGTCCCTCCTGTCCCCAGTACCTTCTTGACTTCAGTCTGCTCCTGAATGGCTTCTGCCAGCTCTGACCACTGATGTCTCTGCAAAGCAAGCGGGACAGATTGCAGGGGGTGGAGGAGGACCCCCATGACACCGGCAAGGGCCCAACGCCAGACTACCCAGCACCCCGCTCCAGCCCATGCCTGGGTTCCCGTTACGCAAGGCGTCCCCTGACACACAAGTGAGGGTCACTCATCCCACCCTCTTCCCCAAAGCCGTATTGCTGTGCCTGCAGGCCACATCAGGGTCCCCTGTGCAGCACAGGCACAGCCAAGAGCCTGGGGGATATCCAGAGGCCAAATGCCTCCATCACAGACACCATATCCCAAAGTAAATGTCCTCCCCAGCCACATCACTGCCTGTGGCTGCTGGGGTGCACAGACCCAGCCCTGACAGCCCTCTCCCTGACCCGGTCAGGACGGGCCTTCTTCTCCCCTGTACCTTCTCCGCCTCTTCCGGGCTTGTGGCTGCCTCTCTGTCTGTCATCTGAAAGTGCTCCTGCGGGAGAGAAGGGCAAGAAGAGCAGTCATCCATGCACCGGGACACTCCCACGAGTGCACTCCCCTCCGCATCATCCCCTCCCGGCTCCCTTTGGGCACTGCCTTTGCCCTCACGTCCCCCCTCCTTCCCAGCCCTGCAGGCACTGTTGTCAGACAGGGGGACCACCCCCCATGCCCAACTCTGCATATGGTCCACATCTGGACGTGGTCTTGAGGAAGTGGCTCTAGGTGACCCTGCTTGAGCAGGGGCATTGCACAAGACAAGATGATCTCCAGAGGTCCCTGCCAACCTCAATCAGTCTGTGATTCTGTGAGCTCACCTTTGTCTGGGCCACCAGCCCTTCCAGCTGCTGGAGCTCCTGGCGGTTGTTTTGGAAAGACTGCGCCACAACAGAGTGCTGGGAAGAGGAGTCAGACAACAGGCGCTGAGCCCCTGGCACAGCCCCAGCCACAGCTGCTGGGCAACATGGGCAGAAGAGGGGACACCAACCTCCGTGCTGAGCTCTTGCATTGTCACCTGCAGCTCCTGCTGCTTCTTCCCCTGCGTGAGGAAAGGCGGCGTTCAGGGGCTCTGGTCTCACAGCCCCCAGCCCCAGGGACAAGGGGAACACTCTACACCTACCAGACACCGTAGCAGCTCCTTGTGCCTTTTTGACTCAGCTGAACACTGGGCCAGGCGCTCCCGGAGCATGCGGAGGTCTTCCTTCACTTCTGCTGCCTGCATGGCTGCACCTGCGCGTCGGGATCCAGCAGGGTGTGAGGAGCACGACTGCGGGCACTGTCAGGCACGCTCACGGGGACAGTCCCCAAGCACAGGCGCACCCACGCTCTCTCACACACAGGAGACAGCCACGCAGATGCACAGCCAGGGATGCCCAGGGCTGGCACGGGGGCCTCCCCACAGAGAGGGGCACCGTCAGCCACCTGCACTCACACACCTGCACACCCCGCAGCCAGCGGTCCTGCATGCACACACACACTAGTTCCATGCCCAGCTCAGCCTGCGCCAGCTGGGTGCTGAGCACAGGGCAGAAGGGGGTGGAGGGCACCAGGGACCACTGAGGAGAGAAGGAGCTTACCCTGCCCTACTATGCCAGGCGCTCACAGGGCCCCACCTGCCCGTGGGGCCTCTGCGATAGCACCTCCAGAATCAACATCTGGCCCTGTGAGGTCAATACGCCCCCACCCCCGGGATCCCCTTCCTTTTGGTCCCCCACCGGCCCCAGCAGCACACCCGTCCTCCCCGCCTGGCCCTGCCTCGGCCCAGGCTGCTGCTTTCTCCCCACCGCTCGCAGCCACACACAGACCCCCAGCCACCCCCCCTCGCCCAGCCGAGGGCTGTGGGGACCATGGGCATACTCTGCCCTCACCTCCTCTTTCCTGTTGGGGGCCTTTCACTGCACAGCGGGCACGGGACAGGTTGTTGGCGAGTACTCTCCAAACTCCTGCCCAGTAGCACGGAGGCTGGGTTCTCCTCCAGATGCTCCCCCACCTCTGGGAGCAGCTCCCTTTACACCTGCCAGGGTGCCCATGTCACAAAGCTGCAGTGACATCACAGTGGCACAGTCACTGCTGCGACATGGCTATCACCTCCCTGGGGCTGGTGCCAAGAGCTGGCATGGGGCCCAGCCGCGGCCACAGGGGAAACAGGAGCATCACTCAGCACCCACAATTAGTGCGTGGGCGGGAGCAACTGTGGGCACCGCCTGTTGGCATCTCCCCAGTGG